>NC_067480.1:87884948-88559948 GCF_947179515.1 Apodemus sylvaticus
GGAGCCTTCAGGTGTCTGCTTTGGGATCTGAACAGCCTGGGCCACAGCACTCGGTCTCCAGGAAGTGTGGGAGACCTGGTGTGCATGCAGAGGCAGTCTGAGAGCGCACAGATTGCTCCTGGGGCACGAAGATTAGGTTCCAGTCCTGAGGCCTCTGCAGGAGCCCTCAGATCTCTCTGTTTCCGGATCCAGATCAGCCTGGGTGGCACAGGTGTCTGCTTTGGGATCTGAACAGCCTGGACCACAGCACCCTGTCTCCAGACATTGCAGGAGGTTAGTTGTGCACCAGAGGCCACCTGGGAAGAGGCAGGTTGTACTGGGGAGTCCAGCAGTGACAAGACCAACTAACACCAGTGAGAACTAGATGGCAAAAGGCAAATGCAGGAACATCACTAACAGAAATCAAGGCAATATGGCAACATCTTGAACCAATTCTTCTTTAACAACATGTCCTGGATACACCATCACACCAGTAAAACAAGATTTGTATTTAAAATCACTGGTCATGAGGCTGGTACAGGAACACATGAAGGACATACTTAAAGAAATTGAGGAGAAAATGGATAAAAGTTAGAAGTCCTTGTAAGGGAAACACAAAAATCATTGAAAGAAATTCAAGAAAATACAAAAACCAATAAGGAGGAAACACAAAAATCACTTAGAGAAATACAAGAGAACTTTGGTCAACAGGTTGAGGTCATGAAAGAGGAAACACAAAAATCTCTTAAAGAATTACAGGAAAACACAAACAAGAAAGTGAAGGAGCTAAGCAAAACCACCCAGGATCTAAAATCAGAAGTAGAAACAACTAAGAACACTCAAAGGGAGACAACTTTGGAGATAGAAAACCTTGGGAAGCAATCAGGGGACATAGATGCAAATATCAACAACAGAATACAAGAGATAGAAGAAAGAATCTCAGATGCTGAAGATACCATAGAAACCTTGAACTCAACAGTTAAAGAAAATGCAAAATGCAAAAAGCTTGTAACACAAAACATCCAGGAAATCAAGGACACAATGAGAAAGCCAAATTTAAGGATTATAGGCATAGATGAGAATGAAGATTTACAACATAAAGGGCCAGCAAATATCTTCAATAAAATTATGGAAGAAAACTTCCCTAACCTAAAGAGAGAGATGGCCATGAATATACAAGAAGCCTACAGAACTCCAAACAGACTGGACCAGAACAGAAATACCTCCCGTCACATAATAATCAAAACACCAAATGTACTAAACAAAGAAAGAATATTAAAGGCAGTAAGGAAAAAGGCCAAGTAACATATAAAGGAAGACCTATCAGAATCACAGCAGACTTTTCACCTGATACTACGAAGCCTAGAAGATCCTGGGCAGATCTCATGCAGACTCTAAGAGAACACAAATGCCAGCCAAAACTACTATACCCAGAAAAAATCTCAATCACCATAGATGGAGAAACTAAGATATTTCATGACAAAACGAAGTTTACCCAATATCTATCCACAAACCCAGCCGTAGAAAGGATAATAGGAGGAAAACACCGATACAAGGATGGAAACTTCACCCTGGAAAAAGCCAGATAGTAACCTTTCATCAACCCCAAAAGAAGTAAACCAATCAAATTTAAAAATTAACGTCAAAAATGACAGGAAGTAACAATCACTATTCCTTAATATCTCTTAACATCAATGGACTCAATGCCCCAATAAAAAGACATAGACTAACTGACTGGATACGTAAACAGGACCCTACATTTTGCTGCATACAGGAAACACACTTCAGGATCAAAGACAAACACTACCTTAGAGTAAAAGGCTGGAAGACAATTTTACAAGCAAATGGTCTCAGGAAACAAGCTGGAGTAGCCCTTCTAATATCAGATAAAATTGGCATTTAACCCAAAGTCATCAGAAGAGACTCTGAGGGACACTTCTTGCTGATCAAAGGAAAAATACAACAAGAAGAACTCTCAATCATGAACATCTATGCTCCCAATGCAAGGGCACCCTCATTCATAAAAGAAACTTTATTAAAGCTCAAAGCACACATTGCACCTAACAATAATTGTGGGTGACTTCAACACTGCACTTTCCTCAATGGACCAATCAGAAAAACAGAATCTAAACAGCGACACAATGAAACTAAATGAAGCATTGGACCAATTACATTTAACAGATATATATATATAGAACATTCTATCCTAAAGCAAAAGAATACACCTTTTTCTCAAAACCTCATGGTACCTTCTCCAAAATCGACCATATGATTGGTCACAAGACAGACCTCAACAAATATAAGAAGATCGAACTAATCCCATGCCTCCTATCAGATCACTATTGAGTAAAAGTGGTCTTCAATAGCAACAAAAACAACAGAAAACCCACATACACATGGACACTGAACAATATTCGACTCAATGATACCTTGGTCAAGGAAGAATTAAGAAAGAAACTAAGACTTTTTAGAACACAATGAAAATGAAGACACAACATACCCAAATCTATGGGACACAATGAAAGCAGTGCTAAGAGGAAAACTCATAGCCCCGAGTGCCTCCAAAAAGAAAATGGAGAGAGCATACACTAACAGCTTAATGACACACCTGAAATCCCTGGAATAAAAAGAAGCTATTTCACCCAGGAGGAGTAGAAGGCACAAAATCATCAAACTCAGGCCTGAAGTCAATCAAGTAGAAACAAAGAGAACCATACAAAGAATAAAAAAAAACAGGAGCTGGTTCTTGGAGAAAATCAACAAGATAGATAATCCCTTAGCCAGACTAACCAAAGGGCACAGAGACAGTATACAGATTAACAAACTTAGAAATGAAAAGGGAGATATAACAAGAGAAACTGAGGAAATCCAAAAAATCATTAGATCCTACTACAAAAGCCTATACTCAACACAACTGGAGAATCTGGAGGAAATGGATAGTTTCCTAGACATATATCAGACACCAAAACTAAATCAGGATCAAATAGATCAACTAAACAGTCCCATAACATCTGAGAAATAAAAAGGGTCATAGAAAGTCTCCCAACCACAAAAAGCATGGGACCAGATGGCTTCAGTGCAGAATTCTATCAGACCTTCATAGAAGACCTAACACCAATACTCTTCAAACTATTCCACAAAATAGAAACAGAAAGAACTCTACCCAACTCGTTCTATGAAGCCACAATAACGCTGCTACCAAAACCACACAAAGATCCAACAAAGAAAGAGAACTTCAGGCCAATTTCTCTTATGAATATTGATGCAAAAATACTTAATAAAATTCTTGCCAACCCAATCCAAGAATACATCAAAATGATCATCCACCATGATCAAGTAGGCTTCATCCCAGGGATGCAGGGATGGTTCAATATAAGGAAATCCATCAATGCTAGCCACTACATAAACAAACTCAAAGAAAAAAACCATATGATCATCTCATTAGATGCAGAAAAGCATTTGACAAAATTCAGCATCCTTTCATGCTAAAAGTCTTGGAAAGAACAGGAATTCAAGGCCCATACCTAAACATCATTAAAGCAATATACAGCAAACCAGTAGCCAACATCAAACTAAATGGAGAGAAACGTGAAGCAATCCCACTAAAATCAGGGACTAGACAAGGCTGTCCTTTCTCTCCATATCTTTTCAATATAGTACTTGTAGTACTAGCTAGAGCAATTAGACAACATAAGGAGGTCAAGGGGATACAAATTGGAAAGAAAGAAGTCAAATTATCACTATTTGCAGATGACATGATCGTCTACTTAAGTGACCTGAAAACCTCCACCAGAGAACTCCTACAGCTGATAAACAACTTCAGCAATGTGGCTGGTTATAAAATCAACTCAAGCAAATCAGTTGCCTTCCTATACTCAAAGGAAAAGTAGACTGAGAAAGAACTTAGGGAAATGACACCCTTCAATATAGCCACAAACAATATAAAGTATCTTGGTGTGACTCTAACCAAACAAGTCAAAGATCTATATGACAAGAACTTCAGGTCTCTGAAGAAGGAAATAGAAGAAGACCTCAGAAAATGGAAAAATCTGCCATACTCATGGATTGGCAGGATTAATATAGTTAAAATGGCCATCTTGCCAAAAGCGATCTACAGATTCAACACAATCCCCATCAAAATCCCAACTCAGTTCTTCACAGAGTTAGAAAAAGCAATTCTCAAATTCATCTGAAATAACAAAAAACCCAGGAGAGCTAAAACTATTCTCAACAACAAAAGAAATTCTGGGGGAATCAGTATCCCTGACTTCAAGCAATACTACAGAGCAATAGTGTTAAAAACTGCATGGTATTGGCACAGTGACAGACAAGTGGACCAATGGAATAGAATTGAAGATCTAGAAATGAATCCACACACTTATGGTCACTTGATCTTCGACAAAGGAGCCAAAAACATCCAGTGGAAAAAAGACAGCCTTTTCAACAAATGGTGCTGGATGAATTGGAGGTCAGCATGCAGAAGAATGTGCATTGATCCATTCTTATCTCCATGTACTAAACTTCACACCAAGTGGATTAAGGACCTCCATGTAAAACTAGACACACTGAAACTAATAGAAAAGAAACTGGGGAAGACCCTTGAGGACATGGGCACAGGGGAAAAGTTCCTGGACAGATCACGAATAGCTTATGCTCTAAGATCATGAATTGACAAATGGGACCTCATGAAATTACAAAGTTTCTGTTAGGCAAAGGACACTGTTAAAAGGACAAGATGGCAACCATCAAATTGGGAAAGGATATTCACCAACCCTACATCTGATAGAGGGCTAATATCCAATATATACAAAGAACTCAAGAAGTTAGACCCCAGGGAACCAAATAGCCCTATTAAAAAATGGGGTACAGATCTAAACAAAGAATTTTCACCTGAAGAAATTCAGATGGCCGAGAGGCATCTTAAGAAGTGCTCAACATCATTAGTCATTAGGGAAATGCAACTCAAAACAATGCTGAGATTTCACCTTACACCAGTCAAAATGGCTAAGGTCAAAAACTCAGGAGACAGGTGTTGGCCAGGATGTGGAGAAAGAGGAACACTCCTCCACTGCTGGTGGGGCTGTAAGATGGTACAACCACTTTTGAAATCAGTCTGGAGGTTCCTCAGAAACCTGGACATGACACTTCCGGAGGACCCTGCTATACCTCTCCTGGACATATACCCAAAGGATTCCCTGGCATGCAATACAAATGCTCCATTATGTTCATAGCAGCTTTATTTATAATAGCCAGAAGCTGGAAAGAACCCAGATGCCCCTCAAAGGAGGAATGGATACAGAAAATGGGGTATATTTACACAATGGAATACTAACCAGCAATTAGAAACAATGAATTCACAAAATTTTTAGGCAAATGGTTTGATCTGGAAAATATCATCCTAAGTGAGGCAACTCAATCACAAAGAATACACATGGAATGCAATCTATGATAAGTGGATATTAATTAGCCCAGAAGCCCTGAATACTCAAGGCACAAATCGCATAACAAATGACTCCCATGAAGAAGTATGGAGAGGGTCCTGATCCCAGAAAGGATTGATCTAGCATTGGGGGGGAATATAAGGATAGAGAAAAAGAGGGAGGTGATTGGAGAATGGATGAAGAGAAGAAGGTTTATGGGGCATATGGGGGGGTGAATCTGGGAAAGGGGAAATCATTTGGAATGTAAGCAAAGAATATAGAAAATAAAAATATTATATATATATATATATATATATATATATATATATATATATATACAAGACTCTGCTGTGGAGAGGTCCGCAGCTGCCACCTATGTCCCCAGCCTGATGGGATGGGCGACCCTGGGTACTGAGTTATCAGAGTCTAGGACCTCTGCAGACACAGACCACTGAGCTGCAGGCTGCGCCCAGGACCTGGGATAGCAGAGGTTCATCTGTTTGCCAGCCAGGTGCTGGTGCTCTGCTGTGGAGATGTCAGTGGCTGCCACCTTTGTCGCCAGCCTGACTAGTCTGGCGACCCCAGGTACTGAGTTGTCTGGGTCTGAGACACAGTCCACCTAGCTACAGGCTGCCAACTGTGCCCGGGACCTGGGAGAGAAGCGGTGCCAGTCAGTCATGGGGCTGGTGCCCTGTGGGACCCCTGCTGCCATCTTAGCTCCATGACCAAGCAGAGGCAGCACCAGGTTCAGTCCAAAGAGACAACCCAAGTGTGACATTGCTTGGGGCAGGACACACAAGGGCTCCAATAGCACCCAAGAGGAGGGCAGCACATCAGCAATCTGTGTCAGGGGAAACCCAGTCATCCAGTGTTGTGGAAACAGCCTTACAGGCTCAAAGGAGGTTGAAGTGCCAGCCATTTACAAGAAGACCAACAAAACACCAGTGAGAACTAGATGGAAAAAGGCAAATATAGGAATGTTACTAACAGAAACCAAGGCAATATGGCAGCATCTGAACCCAATTCTCCATTAACAGCATGTCCTGGATACCCCAACACACCAGAAAAACAAGATTTAGATTTAAAATTACTAGTCGTGATGCTGTTACAGAAACACATGAAGGACATAAATAAATCTCTTAAAGAAATTCAGAGAGATCTCCGCTTCAAGATCCAGAACAGGCTGGGCTACAACACCTTATCTCCAGGCCCTGCAAGAGGCCAGAGAGGCACCCAGGAGGCCAGCTCAGAGGAGTCAGTGTGCTCTGGTGATTCCAGCAGGCCCTAGGGCGAGAGCCTTCAGGTATCTGCTTTGGGATCTGAACAGTCTGGGCCACAGCACTCATCTCCAGGAAGTGCAAGAGGCCTGGTGTGCACCCAGAGGCAGACTAGGAGGACAAAGCCAGCATGCACCGGTGGGTCGTCCCCCAGAGCTTAGGCTCCAGTCCTGAGGCTTCTGGTGGGAGCTTTCAGATCTCTGCTTCAGGATCCAGAACAGCCTGGGCTACAACACCATATTTCCAGACCCTGCAAGAGGCCAGTGGGGCACCTGTGAGGACAGCTGGGAGGAGTCAGTGTGCTCTGGTGAGTCCAGCAGGCCCTGGGCAGGAGCCTTCAGGTGTCTGCTTTGGGATCTGAACAGCCTGGGCCACAGCACCCTGTCTCCAGGCATTGAGGGAGGTCAGCTATGCACCAGAGGCCAGCTGGGAAGAGGCAGCTTGCACTGTTGAGTCCAGCATTGACAACAAGACCAATTAACACCAGTGAGAACTAGATGGCAAAAGGCAAACGCAGGAATGTCACTAAAAGAAATCAAGGCAATATGGTAGCATCTGAACCCAATTCTCCTTTAACAGCACATCCTGGATACCCCATCACACCAGAAAAACAAGATTTGGATTTAAAATCACTGGTCATGATGCTGGAACAGGAACACATAAAGGACATACTTAAATAAATTCAGGAGAAAATGGATCAAAAGTTAGAAGACCTTACAAGGGAAACACAAAAATCATTGAAAGAAATTCAGGAGAATACAAAAGCCAATAAGGAGGAAATGCAAAAATTACTTAAAGAAATACAGGAGAACTTTGGTAAACAGGTCATGAAAGACTGAGGTCATGAAAGATGAAACACAAAAATCTCTTAAAGAATTACAGGAAAACACAAACAAGAAAGTGAAGGAGCTAAGCAAAACCATCCAGGGTCTAAAATCAGAAGTAGAAACAACTAAGAAAACTCAAAGGGAGACAACTTTGGAGATAGAAAACCTTGGGAAGAAATCAGGGGACATAGTTGCAAATATCAACAACAGAATACAAGAGATAGAAGAAAGAATCTCAGATGCTGAAGATACCATAACCATGGGCTCAACAGTTAAAGAAAATGCAATATGCAAAAAAGCTTGTAACCTAAAATATCCAGGAAATCCAGGATACAATGAGAAGACCAAACCTAAGGATTATAGGCATAGATGAGAGTGAAGATTTACAACTTAAAGGGCCAGCAAACACCTCCAATAAAATTATGGAAGAAAACTTCCCTAACCTAAAGAGAGAGATGCCCATGAATATACAAGAAGCCTACAGAACTCCAAACAGACTGGACCAGAACAGAAATACCTCCTGTCACATAATAATCAAAACCTCAAATGTACTAAACAAAGAAAGAATTTTAAAGGCAGTAAGAGAAAAAGGCCAAGTAACATATAAAGGAAGACCTATTAGAATCACACCAGACTTCTCTCCTAAGACTATGAAAGCTAGAAGATCCTGGCTAGATCTCATGCAGACTCTAAGAGAACACAAATGCCAGCCAAAACTACTATACCCAGCAAAACTCTCAATCACGATAGATAGAGAAACTAAGATATTCCATGACAAAACCAAGTTTATGCAATATCTATCCACAAACCAAGCCCTACAAAGGATAATAGGAGGAAAACACCAATACAAGGAGGGAAACTTCACCTTGGAAAAAGCAAGATAGTAGCCTTCTTTCATCAAACCCAAAAGAAGATAACCAATCAAATTTAAAAAATAACATCAAAATGACAGGAAGTAATAATTACTATTCCTTAATATTTCATAACATCAATGGGCTCAATGTCCCAATAAAAATACATAGACTAATTGACTGGATACATAAACAGGACCCCACATTTTGCTGCATACAGGAAACACACCTCAGTGTCAAAGACAAACACTACCTTAGTTTAAAGGCTGGAAGACAATTTTACAAGCAAATGGTCTCAGGAAACAAGCTGGAGTAGCCATTCTAATACCAGATAAAAATTGACTTTCTGCTCAAAGTCATCAAAAGAGACTCTGAGGGAAACCTCTTGCTGGTCAAAGGAAAAATACAACAAGAAGAACTCTCAATCCTGAACATCTATGCTCCAAATGCAAGGGCACCCTCATTCATAAAAGAAACTTTACTATAGCTCAAAGCACACATTGCACCTAACAGAATAATTGTGGGTGACTTAAACACTGCACTTTCCTCAATGGACTGATCAGGAAAACAGAAACTGAGCAGGGACACAGTGAAACTAATTGAATCTTTGGACCAATTAGATATAACAGGTATATACAGAACATTTTATCCTAAAGCAAAAAGAATATACCATTTTCTCAGCACCTCATGGTACCTTCTCCAAAACTGACCATATAATTGGTCACAAGACAGACCTCAACAAATATAAGAAGGCCTAACTAATCCCATGCCTCATATCAGATCACTATGGAGTAAAAGTGGTCTTCAATAGCAACAAAAACAACATACCGGTGGAAAATGAACAATATTGTACTCAATGATATCTTGGTCAGGGAAGAAATAAAGAAAGAAATTAAAAACTTTTTAGAATTTAATGAAAATGAAGACACAACATACCGAAATCTATGGGACACAATGAAAGCAGTGCTAAGAGGAAAACTCATAGTGCTGAATGCCTCCAAAAAGAAAATGGAGAGAGCATACACTAACAGGTTAATGACACACCTGAAAGCCCTGGAACAAAAAGAAGCTATTTCACCCAGGAGGAGTAGAAGGCAGGCAATCATCAAACTCAGGACTGAAATCAATTAAGTAGAAACAAAGAGAACCGTACAAAGAATCAACAAAACCAGGAGCTGGTTCTTGGAGAAAATCAACAAAATAGATAATCCCTTAGCCAGACTAACCAAAGGGCACAGAGACAGTATACAGATTAACAAACTTAGAAATGAAAAGGGTGATATAACAGAAACTGAGGAAATTCAAAAAATCATTAGATTCTACTACAAAAGCCTATACTCAACACAAGTGGAGAATCTGGAGGAAATGGACAGTTTCCTAGACAGATATCAGACACCAAAACTAAATCAGAATCAAATAGATCATCTAAACAGTCCCATAACACCTGAAGAAATAAAAAGGGTCATAGAAAGTCTCCCAACCAAACAAAGCATGGGACCAGATGGCTTCAGTGCAGAATTCTATCAGACCTTCATAGAAGACCTAACACCAATACTCTTCAAACTATTCCACAAAATAGAAACAGAAGGAACTCTACCCAACTCGTTCTATGAAGCCACAATTATGCTGCTACCAAAACCACACAAAGATCCAAAAAAGAAAGAGAACTTCAGGCTAATTTCTCTTATGAATATTGATGCAAAAATACTTAATAAAATTCTTGCTAACTGAATCCAAGAACACATCAAAACAATCATCCTCCATGATCAAGTAGGCTTCATCCCAGAGATGCAGGGATGGTTCAATATAAGGAAAGCCATGAATGCTAGCCACTACATAAACAAACTCAAAGAAAAAAACCATATGATCATCTCATTAGCTGCAGAAAAAGCATTTGACAAAATTCAGCATCCTTTCATGCTAAAAGTCTTGGAAAGAACAGGAATTCAAGGCCCATGGCTAACATCCTTAAAGCAATATACAGCAAACCTTTAGCCAACATCAAACTAAACAGAGAAAAACTTGAAGCAATCCAACTAAAATCAGGGACTAGACAAGGCTGTCCTCTCTCTCCATATCTTTTCAATATAGTACTTGATGTTTTAGTTAGAGCAATTCGACAACATAAGGAGGTCAAGGGGATACAAATTGGAAAGGAAGAAGTCAAATTATTACTATTTGCAGATGACATGATAATCTAATTAACTGACCCGAAAACCTCCACCAGAGAACTCTGACAGCTGATAAACAACTTCAGCAATGTGGCTGGTTATAAAATCAACTCAATCAAATCAGTTGCCTTCCTATAATCAAAGGATAAGCAGGCTGAGAAAGAACTTAGGGAAATGATACCCTTCAATATAGCCACAAACAATATAAAGTATCTTGGTGTGACTCTAACCAAACAAGTGAAAGATCTATACGACAAGAACTTCAGGTATCTGAAGAAGGAAATAGAAGAATACCTCAGAAAACGGAAAAACCTGCCATGCTTGCAGATTGGCAGGATTAATATAGTTAAAATGGCCATCTTGCCAAAAGCGATCTACAGATTCAACACAATCCCCATCAAAATCCCAACTCAGTTCTTCACAGAGTTAGAAAAAGCAATTCTCAAATTCATCTGGAATAACAAAAAACCCAGGAGAGCTAAAACTATTCTCAACAACAAAAGAAATTCTGGGGGAATCATTATCCCTGACTTCAAGCAATACTACAGAGCCATAGTGGTAAAAAACTGCATGGTATTGCCACAGTGACAGGCAAGTGAACCAATGGAATAGAATTGAAGATCCAGAAATGAATCCACACACCTATGGTCACTTGATCTCTGAAAAAGGTGCCGAAAACATCCAGTGGAAAAAAGATAGCCTTTTCAACAAATGGTGCTGGTTCAATTGGAGGTCAGCATGCAGAAGAATGCAAATTGTTTCATTCTTATCTCCATGTACTAAATTTCACTCCAAGTGGATTAAGGACCTCCATGTAAAACCAGACACACTGAAACTAATAGAAAAGAAACTGGGGAAGACCCTTGAGGACATGGGCACAGGGGAAAAGTTCCTGAACAGAACATCAATAGCTTATGCTCTAAGATCAAGAATTGACAAATGGGACCTCATAAAATTACAAAAATTCTGTAAGGCAGAGGACACTGTTAAAGGACAAAACGGCAGCCATCAAATTGGAAAAGGATATTCACCAACCCTACATCTGATAGAGGGCTAATATTCAATATATACAAAGAACTCAAGAAGTTAGACCCCAGGGAACCAAATAACCCTATAAAAAATGGGGCACAGATCTAAACAAAGAATTTTCACCTGAAGAAATTCAGATGGCCGTGAGGCACCTTAAGAAGTGCTCAACATCATTAGTCATTAGGGAAATGCAACTCAAAACAACCCTGAGATTTCACCTTACACCAGTAAGAATGGCTAAGGTCAAAAACTCAGGAGACAGCAGGGGTTGGCGAAGATGTGGAGAAAGAGGAGCACTCCTCCACTGCTGGTGGTGCTGTAAGAAGGTATAACCACTTTGAAAATCATTCTGGCAGTTCCTCAGAAAACTGGACATAACACTTCCAGAGGACCCTGCTATATCTCTCTTGGACATATACCCAAAGGATTCCCTGGCATGCCATAAAGACACATGCTCCATTATGTTCATAGCAGCCTTATTTATAATAGCCAGAAGCTGGAAAGAACCCAGATGTCCCTCAAAGGAGGAATGGATACAGAAAATGGGGAATATTCACACAATGGAATACTACTCAACAATCAGAAACAATGAATTCACAAAATTTTTAGGCAAATGGTTTGATTTGGAAAATATCATCCTAAGTGAGGTAACCCAATCACAAAATAATATGCATGGAATGCAATCTTTGATAAGTGGATATTAATTAGCCCAGAAGATCTGAATCCCCAAGGCACAAATCGCATAACAAACGACTCCCATGAAGAAAGAATGAAGAACCAGAGACTATGAAATCTAGAAGATTCTGGGCAGATCTCATGCAAACTCTAAACTCTGATTCTGGAAAGCATTGGTCTAGCATTGGAGGGGAATATAAGGACAGAGAAAAAGGAGGGAGGTGATTTGAGAATGGATGGAGAGAAGAAGGTTTATGGGACATATGGGGAGGGGGGATCTGTGAAAGGGGAAATCATTGGAATGTAAACAAAGAATATAGAAAATAAAAATATTTATAAAAAAAGAATATATGGAATATAAAAGATTTAAAAAAAAGAAATTCAGAAGAAAAATGGATCAAAGTTAGAAGCCCTTACAAGGGAAAAACAAAAATCATTGAAAAAACTTCAGGAGAATATGGGTCAAAAGATAGAAGCCAATAAGAAGGAAACACAAAAATCACTTAAAGAAATACAGGAGAACTTTGGTCAACAGGCTGAATCATGAAAGAGGAAACACAAAAATCTCTTAAAGAATTACAGGAAAACCCAAACAAGCAAATGAATTAGCTGAGAAAAACCGTCCAGGATCTAAAAACAGAAGTAAAAAAACTAAGAAATCTCAAAGGGAGACAACTTTGGAGATAGAAAACCTTGGGAAGAAATCAGGGGACATAGATGCAAATATCAACAACAGAATACAAGAGATAGAAGAAAGACTCTCAGATGCCTAAGATACCATAGAAACCGTGGACTCAACAATCAAAGAAAATACAAAATGCAAAAAGCTTGCAACCCAAAACATCCAGGAAGTCCAGGACACAATGAGAAGGCCAAACCTAAGGATTATAGGCATAGATGAGAGTGAAGATTTACAACTTAAAGGGCCAGCAAATATCTTCAATAAAATTATGGAAGAAAACTTGCCTAACCTAAAGAGAGAGATGCCCATGAATATACAAGAAGCCTACAGAACTCCAAACAGACTGGACCAGAACAGAAATACCTCCTGTCATATCATAATCAAAACCCTAATTGTACTAAACAAAGAGAGAATATTAAAGGCAGTAAGACAAAAAAGGCCAAGTAAAATATAAAGGAAGACCTATCAGAATCACACCAGACTTCTCACCAGAGACTATGAAATCTAGAAGATTCTGGACAGATCTCATGCAAACTCTAAGAAAACACAAATGCCAGCCCAAACTACTAAACCCAGCAAAACTCAATCACTATAGTTTGAGAAACCAAGATATTCCATGGTAAAACAAAGTTTACCCAATATCTTTCCACAAACCCAGCCCTACAAAGGATAATAGGAGGAAAACACCAATACAAGTAGGGAAACTTCACCCTGGAACAAGCAACATAGTAACCTTCTCTCATCAAACCCAAAAGAAGTTAACCAATCAAATATAAAAAATAACATCAAAAATGACAGGAAGTAATAATCACTATTCCTTAATATCTCTTAATATCAGTGGACTCAATCCCTCAATAAAAAGACATAGACTAACAGAGTGGATATGTAAACAGGACCCTACATTTTGCTGCATACAGGAAACATACATCAGTGTCAAAGTTGAACACTAACTTAGAGTAAAAGGCTAGAAGACAATTTTACAAGTAAATGGTCTCAGGAAACTAGCCAGGGTAGCCCCTCTAATATAAGATAAAATTGACTTTCAACCCAAAGTCATCAAAAGAGACACTGAGGGACACTTCTTACTGGTCAAAGGAAAAATCCACCGAGAAGAACTCTCAATCCTGAACATCTATGCTCCAAATGCAAGGGCATCCTCATTCATAAAAGAAACTTTACTAAAGCTCAAAACATATTGCACCTAAGACAATAATTGTGGGTGACTTCAACACTCCCCTCTCCTGAATGGACTGATCAGGAAAGCAGAAACTAAACAGGGACACAGTGAAACTAATTGAATCTTTGGGCCAATTATAGTTAACAGATATATATGGAACGTTTCATCCCAAAGCAAAAGAATATACCTTTTTCTCAGCACCTCATGGTACCTTTTCCAAAATCGATCATATAATTGGTCACAAGATAGACCTCAACAAATATAAGAAGGTTGAAATAATCCCATGCCTCCTATCAGATCACTATGGAGTAAAAGTCTTCAAAGCAACAAAAACAGCACAAAGCCCACATACACATGGAAACTGAACAATACTCTACTCAATGATACCTTGCTTAAGGAAGAAATACAGAAAGCAATCAAAGACTTTTTAGAATTTAATGGAAATGAAGACAAAACATACCCATGTCTATGGGACAGAATAAAAGCAGTACTAAAAGGAAAACTCATAGCACTGAGTGCCTCCAAAAAGAAAATGGAGAGAGCATACACTACAAACTTAATGGCACAAATGAAAGTCCTGGAACAAAAAGAAGCTAATTCACCCAGGAGGAGAAGACAGGAAATCATCAAACTCAGGGCTGAAATCAATCAAGTAGAAACAAAGAGAACTGTACAAAGAATCAACAAAACCAGGAGCTGGTTCTTGGAGAAAATCTACAAGATAGATAAACCTTTAGCCAGACTAACCAAAGGGCAAATAGACAGTATCCAAATTAACAAACTTAGAAATGTAAAGGGAGATATAACAACAGAAATGGAGGAAATTAAAATAATCATTAGATCCTACTACAAAAGCCTATAATCAACTCAACTGGAGAATCTGGAGGAAATGGACAGTTTCCTAGACAGATATCAAACACCAAAATTAAATCAGGATCAAATAGATCATCTAAACACTCCCATAGCCCCTAAAGAAATAAAAGGAGTCATAGAAAGTCTCCCAACCAAAAAAAGCATGGGATCAGATGGTTTTAGTGCAGAATTCTATAAGAACGCCAAAGAAGACTTAACATCAATACTCTTCAAACTATTCCACAAAATAGAAACAGATGGAACCCTACCCAACTTGTTCTATGAAGCCACAGTTATGCTGATACCAAAACCACACACAGATCCAACAAAGAAAGAAAACTTCAGACCAATTTCCATTATGAATATCGATGCAAAAATAATCAATAAAATTCTTGCCAACAAAATCCAAGAACACATCAAAATGATCATCCACCATGATCAAGCGGGCTTCAAACCAGGGATGCAGGGATGGTTCAATATAAGGAAATCCATCAATGCAATCCACTACATTAAAAAACTCAAAGAAAAAAACCACATGATCATTTCATTGGATGCAGAAAAGGCATTTGACAAAATTCAGCATCCTTTCATGCTAAAAGTCTTGGAAAGAACAAGAATTCAAGTCCCACACCTAAACATAGTTAAAGCAATATACAGCAACTGGTAGCCAACATCACACTAAATGGAGAGGAACCTGAAGCAATCCCACTAAAATCAGGGACTAGACAAGGCTTCCCTCACTCTCCATATCTTTTCAATATAGTACTTGAGGTACTAGCTAGAACAATTAGACAACATAAGGAGGTCAAAGGGATACAAAATGGAAAGGATAAAAGCAAATTATCACTATTTGCAAATGATATGATAGTATACTTAAGTGACCCACAAAACTCCACCAGAGAACTCCTACAGCTGATAAAGAACTTCAGCAAAGTGGCTGATTATAAAATCATCTCAAGGAAATCAGCAGCCTACCTATACTCAAAGGATAAGCAGGCTGAGAAAGAACGTAGGGAAATGACACCCTTCCCAATAGCCACAAACAATATAAAGTATCTTGGTGTGACTCTAACCAAACAAATAAAAGATCTGTATGAGAAGAACTTCAGATCTCTGAAGATTGAAATAGAAGAAGACTTCAGAAAATGGAAAAATCTTCATTGGACTGGCAGGATTAATATAGTTAAAATGGCCATCTTGCCAAAAGCAAAATAAAAGTTCAATGCAATCCCCATCAAAATCCCAACTCAGTTCTTCATAGAGTTAGAAAAGGCAATTCTCAAATTCATCTGGAATAACAAAAAACTATTCTCAACAGTAAAAGAACTTGTGGGGGAATCAGTATCTCAGATCTCAAGCAATACTACAGAGCAAGTGTTAAAAAACTGCATGGTATTGGCACAGCCACAGGCAAGTGAACCAATGGAATAGAATTGAATACCCAGAAATGAATCCACACACCTATGGTCACTTGATCTTCGACAAAGGAGCAGAAAACATCCAGTGGAAAAAAGATAGCTTTTCAACAAATGGTGCTGGTTCAACTGGAGATCAGCATGCAGAAGATTGCGAATTGATCCATTCTTATCTGCTTGTACTAAGCTCAACTCCAAGTGGATCAAGTACCTCCACATAAAACTAATAGAAAGGAAACTGGGGAAAACCCTTGAGGACATGGGCACAGGGGAAAAGTTCCTGAACAGAACCCTAACAGCTTATACTCTAAGATCAAGAATTGACAAATGGGACCTCATAAAATTACAAAGTTTCTATAAGGCAAAGGAAACTGTCAATAGGACAAAATGGCAACAACAAATTGGGAAAAGATCTTCACCAACCCTCCATCCAAGAGAGGGCTAATATCCAATATATACAAAGAACTGAAGAATTTAGACCCCTGGGAACCAAATAACCCTATTAAAAATGGGGTACAGAGCTAAACAGAGAATTTTCACCTGAAGAAATTTGGACTGCCGAGAAACACCTTAAGAAATGCTCAACATCATTAGGCATTAGGGAAATGCAAATCAAAACAACCCTGAGATTTCACCTCATACCAGTCAGAATGGCTAAGGTTAAAAACTCAGGAGACAGCAGGTGTTGGCAAGGATGTGGAGAAAGAGGAACACTCCTCCACTGCTGGTGGGATTGCAAGATGGTACAACCACTTTCGAAATCATTCTGGTGGTTCCTCAGAAAACTGAACATGACACTTCCGGAGGACCCTGCTATACCACTCCTGGGCATATACCCAGAGGATTCCCCAGTATGCAATAAGGACACATGCTCCGCTATGTTCATAGCAGCCTTATTTATAATAGCCAGAATCTGGAAAGAACCCAGATGTCCCAGCATTGTAGGGGACTACCAGGACAGAGAAAAAGGAGGGAAGTGATTGGAGAATGGGTGGAGAAAAGGCTTATTGGACATATGGACAGGGGGGAACCAGGAAAGGGGAAAGCATTGGTAATATAAACAAAGTATTTGGAAAATAATAATAATAATAATAAAAACTACAAAATTTTTGTGCTTCTTGGGCTTTTATCTAAGATCAAGTATAAAGACATACAAAATTTTCAAACAACAAACACATTTAAATATAAATATCTTTTGATATAAAGAATGCCTTTATGACTGTGAAAATCACTATAACGATATGCCAAAGAATAAATATTTCTTCATAAAGACCATATATGGATGCAAGATATTAGAAAAACTAAGGAATTAGTGTAGATTTTAGATTTAATTCTACTTTGGAATTGTAGTAACCTGAAATTAATGCTCCATTGGTATCATTTTACTTGAATAAATACAAATTGAATGTAAAATAAAATAAAATAAAAAATATAAATTGATGTTCAGAATTTGTATTTCAAATGTGACCCAGAAATGTGAACACTACTGTAAGGGACTGTACATTTGTCTGGCAAATATGATTTATGCGTTCCATACAAATATTAAATATGATAAATAGAATAGTACATATTCATAAAGATGTTATGGGGCTGGTTTGAGATTTTATGAAGATTATATGGGACTGGTTTGAGATTTCTATCCTACATTTCACCACGGGGGCAAAGGGAAAACTAAGATAGGTGAACTTATAGACTTGGTGATGTTATGTCTAATGAGTGTTTCATACTATAACATAATAATGGAAACTGTAGAATTAAGTCAAAGAAGTGATTTAAGTCCCAAGACAGCATATTTTCTTCCAGACAAAGAAGAAAGCATGGGGAATTCACCCTGCTGAACAGAACAAGTTACGCTATTTAAGTATGTAGTACTTAATACATGGATATTATAGAGCATTGACATTTAGAATACAGTAATTCATTTTTAATTCCATTAACTACAAGGCACACAGGACACCATGAAAACTTTTCTATGATTATTCATGATTCTTGTAATTTAGTATTTATTTGAAGAAATAAGTATTTATTTGCTTTACAGATTTGCACTGTCTAGGAAAAAACTTTCACCAAGATGTGCCAGGGGCATTTTGGGATTTGGAACTGAAGTGGGACATAGCATTGGACAAAGACCAAAGGTCTGATGATCTCTGGCCTTTTACCTCTCTCTAATTGCACTGGTAGCCAGAAGTTGATGACTTCTACAGACTTAACCATCTCTTGCTTATTCTGTGGATGAAAACCATTGCCTTACCAACAAATTGGGAAAAGATCTTCACCATCCCTATATCCGATAGAGGGCTAATACCCAATATATACAAAGAACTCAAGAAGTTAGATGCAGGGAACCAAATAACCCTATTAAAAATGGGGTACAGATCTAAACAAAGAATTTTCACCTGAAGAAATTCAGATGGCCGAGAAGCACCTTAAGAAATGCTCAACATCATTAGTCATTAGGGAAATGCAAATCAAAACAACCCTGAGATTGCACCTCACACCAGTCAGAATGGCTAAGGTTAAAAACTCAAGTGACAGCAGGTGTTGGCAAGGATGTGGAGAAAGAGGAACACTCCTTCACTGCTGGTGGGATTGTAAGATGGTACAACCACTATGGAAATCAGTCTGGTGGTTCCTCAGAAAACTGGACATGACACTTCTGGAGGACCCTGCTAAACCTTTCCTGGTCATATACCCAAAGGATTCCCCAGTATGCAATAAGGACACATGCTCCACTATATTCATAGCAGCCTTATTTATAATAGCCAGAAGCTGAAAAGAACCCAGATATCCTTCAACGGAGGAATGGATACAGAAAATGTGGTATATATACACAATGGAGTACTATTCAGCAATTAGAAACAATGAATTCATGAATTTTTTAGGCAAATTGTTCAAACTGGAAAATACCGTCCTAAGCGAGGTAATGCAACCACAAAAGAATACACATGAAATGCAATCATTGATAAGTGGATATTAATTAGCCCTGAAGCTCTGAATACTGAAGATACAATTAGCATATCAAATGATTCCCATGAAGAAGGAAGAAGAGGGCACTAATCCTGAAAAGGCTTGATCCAGCATTGTAGGGGAGTACCAAGACAAAAAAAAAGGGAGGAGGAAAGACAAGAGAATGGATGGAGAGAAGAGGACTTATGGAGCATATTGGGGGGAGGACTGGGAAAGGGGAAAGCTTTTGGAATGTAAACAAAGAATATAGAAAATAAAAAAAAAGAATTGAAAAAAAAGAAAACTGTTGCCTTTTTAAACTCAGTGCTTTATTTTTATTTCATAACTTACTGTGTTTATCTTAACTTTATAAATCTCTGTTCTTTATTATATGCTAGAGACGAGACTTTACTGAGTGTTCTGTGCTTCAAAAGTGCTGAAAATGTATCTATTTTTAAATAAACACTGACCTCTTACTCAGTAACTTTCTTGTTATTCATGCTTAGAAAAGTACTAAATTCCCACAAATTAACACACACTGTTTAGCAGCAGGGAGTTAAGTAACAGGATTTATTCCTAGAGCTCCTTTCTCTGGCAAGTCATATAGTAGCCCCTTGCTGCCAAGGTGAGAGATGCAATGCTCACTAATTCCTTTTGAACCAGAGAGGAAGGAATTGAACAGGTCACTCACACAGAACATACACATCCAGTGAAGTGAAAAACAGCCATCTTTCTTTATTGCTTTCAGCTTCTTAGAGTTTTTAGACAAAAAGTTCTCTATGTAAGAAAGGAGTACCTCATAGATTACAAGTTTAGAGGAGTATTTTGTACTGTAAGTTCATTCTACCTTCAAAGCACAGCCTTTATCATAGTGCACACCTCTGACTTTACCCTTGGATATGAAAGTTTTTCATTAAACACAAATTTGTGCCAAGCCCTTAACACCTTTTATTGTAATTTATGAAAGTCCACTATATTTCTTATTATTCAACCTTTACTTCCTATTATGAAAAGTGGCACATTCTATTTTTATAGGTTGTTTTATTTATTTACATTCAAATGTTATCCTCCTTCTCACTTTCCCCTTCGCTAACCCCCATCCCATCCTCCCTATAACCTGCCTCTATGAGGGTGCTCCCCCACACTCCCTCCCACTCTAGCCCCACTACCCTAGCATTCCCCTATGCTGGGGCATAGAGCCTCCACAGAATCAAGGGCCTCTCCTCCCACTGAAGCCAGATAATGCATAACTCTGCTACATATGCAGCTCGAGCCATGGCTCCCTCCATTTGTACTCTTTGGTAGCTAGTTTAGTCCCTGAGAGCTCTGGAGGATCTGGTGGTTGATACTATTGTTCTTTCTATGGGGATGCAAACCCCTTCAGCTCCTTCAGTCCTTCCTCTAACTCTTCCTCTGGGGTTCCCATGCTCAGGTTGACGGTTGACTGAGAGTATACACATCTGTATGGGTCAGGGTCTGGCACAGCGTCTCAAAGGGCAGCTATATTAGGTTGCTGTCAGCAAGTACTTCTTGGTATCAGCAATAGTGTCTGGATTTGGTGTGTGCAGATGGGATGGATCCCTAAGGTAAGGTTGTCTCATATGTAGCAGAGTATGGCCTTGTCTGATGTCAATAGGAGGAGATGCCCTTGGGCCTACGGAGGTTTGATGCCTCAGTGTAGGGGGATGCTGGAGTGGTGAGGTGGAACAGGGTGAGGAGGCACCTTCATAGAAGCCAAGTGGAATGGGGAGAGTGCAGATGAGATGGGGGAGGGGTTGTTGAGGAGTAACTGGGAAGCGGGATATCATTTGAGATGTAAATGACAGGAATGATTAATAAAAACATGACAGTCTGAAGAAAAGTGACCTGTATTAAAGGAGATAGTGCAAGTAGGGAATGTTACTATAGTGAACAGTTATCTCAATATCAGCAGATGTCTTGGTGAACTAGAGAAAGTAGAAAGGCTACACTGGAGATGACTGGATGTGAATTTAAGCTTCATTGAAATTCAAGAAAATTTCTAATATGCCAAGGATTTCAACCTTACTTGTTTTCTGTTATAAATACTATAATCCTGGAGATAAATATTTCCTGAACCTTTATCTCATTTCATTTATTCTAATCTATTATGCTAAATTCAGTCAAATTCTAAATATGTTTATGCATCAATTAAATCAGTATATGATTACATTTGTCTTAGAGTGTTCATGTATTTGATTAGTCAAATTAGATTATAGCTGTTACTAGTATACCATGCTTAAAAAATTATTCCAATATTTTCTCTGTCTAGGCACTCACTGTAAATAAATATAAAGTGTCATGGTGTAGTCATATTAATGTAATTATTCTGCATCACTGACAATAAAATAAAAAGTACTGACTCCTTCATGTTTAAGGTTGATTCATATAAGAATTATATTATTATTATCTGTTGGTTGAAAGATACAAAAGATGGAAAAGGGAAAAGGAGAAGAAAGCATGAATCTCCCATATGAGTGATGCTATAAAAAACAGCAGGTACTGGTATTCTGTCTTAAGTTCTATTCTGATAATATAGGATTAGAGAAACTCTTATTTTATTAGGAGAAATAACTGCTTATGCTTGGTTAAATAATGACTAAGTTTATAGAACTAGAGAAAGCTGATAATGTCCAGACAAATACATCATCTGCCAATTATCTTTTGATTTCTTTCTATAAGAAATAATTCAGGTGAATTACCTTTTTGTTCCAGGGATTTCAGGTGTGCCATTAAACTGCTACTATATGATCTCTCCTGTTTCTTCTTGGAGGCAGTCAGTGCTATGAGTTTTCGTCTTAGCACTGCTTTCATTGTGTCCCATAGATTTGGTTTTGTTGTGCCTTCATTTTTATTAAATTCTAAAAAGTCTTTGATTTGTTTCTTTATTTCTTCCTTGAGCAAGGTATCATTGAGTATTGTTCAGTTTCCATGTGTATGTGGGCTTTCTGTTGTTTTTGTTGCTATTGAAGACCACTCTTACTCCGCAGTGTTCTGATAGGAGGCATGGGATTATTTCTATCTTCTTATATTTGTTGAGTTCTGTCTTGTGACCAATTATATGATCGATTTTGGACAAGGTACCATGAGGTGCTGAGAAAAAGGTATATTTTTTTGCTTTAGGATGAAATGTTATATATATAGTAACTCCAATTGGTCCAAAACTTTAATTAGTTTCACTGTGCTCCTGTTTAGTCTCTGTTTTCCTGATAAGTCCATTGAGGAGAGTGGAGTGTTGAAGTCACCCACAATTATTGTGTTAGGTATAATGTGTGCTTTGAGCTTTAGTAAAGTTTCTTTTATGAATGAGGCTGCCCTTGCATTTGGAGCATAGATGTTCAGAATTGAGAGTTCTTCTTGGTGGATTTTTCCTTTGATGAGCAAGAAGTGTCCTTTTGTACCTCTTTTAATGACTTTAGGTTGAAAGTCAATTTTATTTGATATTACAATGGCTACTCCGGCTTGTTTGCTGAGATGATTTGCTTGTAAAATTTTCTTCCAGCCACTGAGGTGTGTTTCCTGTATGCAGCAAAATGTAGGGTCCTGTTTACCTATGTCATTTTATTGGGGAATTTGGAAAGGAAATTATCAAACGCAGGGCTAAAATCAATCAAGTAGAAACAAAGAGAACCATACAAAGAATCAACAAAACCAGGAGCAAGTTCTTTGAGAAAATCAACAAGATAGATTAAACCCTTAGCCAGACTAACCAAAGGGCACAGAGACAGTATCCAAATTAGCAAATTTAGAAATGAAAAGGGAGATATAACAACAGAAACGGAGGAAATACAGAAAATCAACAGATCCTACAACAAAATCATATATTCAACACAACTGGAGAATCTGGAGGAAGAGGACAAATTCCTAGACAGATATTAAAGACCAAAATTAAATCAGGATCAAATCGTTCAGATAAACAGTCCCATAACCTCCAAAGAAATAACAGAGGTCATAGAAAGTCTTCCAACCAAAAAAAGCACAGGACCAGATGGTTTTAGAGCAGAGTACTATCCAAACATCAAAGAAGAAGACCTAACACCAATACTCTTCAAACTATTCCACAAAATAGAATCAGAAGGAACTCTACCCACTTGTTCTATGAAACCACAGTTACGCTGATAACAAAACCACACAATAATCCAACAAAGAAAGAGAACCTCAGGCCAATTTCCCTTATGAATATTAATGCAAAAATACTCAATAAAATTATTGCCAACCGAATCCAAGAACACATCAAAATCAAAATGATCATCCTCCATGATCAAGTAGACTTTATCTCAGGGATGCAGGGATGGTTCAATATATGGAAATCCACCAATGCAATTCACTACATAAACAAACTCAAAGAAAAAAACCACATGGTCATTTCATTAGATGCTGAAAAAGCATTTGACAAAATTCAGCATCCTTTCCTACTAAAAGTCTTGGAAAGAACAAGAATTCAAGGCCCATAACTAAACATAGTAAAGCAATATACAGCAAACCAGTAGCCAATATCAAACTAAATGGACAGAAACTTGAAGTAATCCCACTAAAATCAGGAACTAAACAAGGTTGCCCTCTCTCTCTCAATATCTTTTCAATATTGTACTTGAATTTCTAGATAAAGCAATTAGACAACATTAAGAGCTCAAAGGGATAAAAATTGGAAAGGAAGAAGTCAACTACTATTTGCAGATGATATGATAGTCTAATTGACCATCATATGACCCAAAAAATTCCAACAGAAAACTCCTACAGATGATAAATAACTTCAGCAAAGTTGCTGATTACAAAATCAACTCAAGCAAATCAGTAGCCTTCCTATACTCAAAGGATAAGCAGGCTGAGAAAGAAGTTAGGGAAATGACACCCTTCACAATAGCCACAAACAATATAAAGTATCTTGCTGTGACTCTAACCAAACAAATTAAAGATCTGTATGACAACAACTTCAGGTCTCTGAAGAAAAAAATCTAAAAATACCTCAGAAAATGGAAAAATCTTCCATGCTCATGGATTGGCAGGATTAATATAGTTAAAATGGCCATCTTGCCAAAACCAATCTATAGATTCAATGCAATCCCCATCAAAATCCCAACTTCGTTCTTCATTGAGTTAGAAATAACAATTCTCAAATTCATCTGGAATAACAAAAAACCAAGGATAGCAAAAGCTATTCTCAACAGTAAAAGAACTTCAGTATCCCAGACCTCAAGCAATACTACAGAGCAATAGTTTTAAAACTGCATGGTATTGGTACAGTGAGAGGCAAGTGGACAAATGGAATAGTACTGAAGCCCCAGAAATGAACCCACACACCCATTTTCACTTGATCTTTGACAAAGGAGCTGAAAACATCCAGTGGAAAAAAACATAGCCTTTTCAAAAATGGTGCTGGTTCAATGGGAGGTCAGCATGCAGAAGAATGCAAATTGATCCATTCTTATCTCCTGGTATTAAGCTCAACTCCAAGTGGATCAAGGACCTCTACGTAGAGCCAGACACACTGAAACTAATAGAAAAGAAACTGGGGAAGACCCTTGAGGACATGGGCACAGGGAAAAAGTTCCTGAACAGAACACAATTATCTTATGCTCTATGATCAGGAATTGATAAATGGGACCTCATAAAATTACAAAGTTTCTGTAAGGCAAAGGACACTGTCAAAATGACAAAACAGCAACCAACAAATGGGGAAAAGATCTTCACCAACGCTACATCCAACAGAGGGCTAATTTCCACTATATACAAAGAACTCAAGAAGTTAGACCCCAGAGAACCAAATAACCCTATTAAAAATGGGGTACAGAACTAATCAAAGACTTTTCGACTGAAGAACTTCAGATGGCCGAGAAGCATCTTTAGAAATGTTCAACATCATTAGTCACTAGGGAAATGCAAATCAAAACAACCCTGAAATTTCACCTCACACCAGTCAGAATGGCTAAGGTTAAAAACTCAGGAGACCGCAGGTGTTAGCAAGGATGTGGAGAAAGAGGAACACTCCTTCACTGCGGGTGAGATTGCCAGATGGTACAACCACTATGGAAATCAGTCTGGTGTTTCCTCAGAAAACTGGTCATGATAATTCCGGAGGATCCTGCTATACCACTCCTGGGGATTCCCCAGCATGCAATAAGGACATATGCTCTACTATGTTCATAGCAACCTTATTCATAATAGCAAGACTCTGGAAAGAACCCAGATGTCCCTCAATGGAGGAATGGATACAGAAAATGTGTTATATTTTCACAATGGAATACTACTCAGCAATTAAAAACAATGAATTCATTAAATTTGTAGGCAAATGTTTGGAACTGGAAAATATCATCCTAAGTGATATAACCCAATGAAAAAAGAATACATATGTAATGCAATCACTGATAAGTAGATTTTAATTAGCCCAGAAGCTCTGAATGCTCAAGACACAATTAGAATATCAAATGATTCCCAAGAAGAAGGAAGGAGAGGGCCCTGGTCCTGGAAATGCTTAATCCAGCATTGTAGGGGAGTACCAGAACAGAGAAATGGGAGGGGGGTGATTGGGGAATGGGTGGAGAGAAGAGGGCTTATGGGACATATGGGGAGGGAGGAACTGGGAGAGGGGAAAGTATTTGGAATGTAAACAAAGAATATAAAAAATAAAAAATAAAAGAAATTATGCAAGTTACTTAAATGTGAGTATTAATTGAAAAGTTAAAAGCTTAACAAAAATTATTTTAATCTTCCAGAAGTTGACATTTTCTTGAGACAGGCTTTCTCTGTGTAGTTCTGGCTGTCCTGGAACTCACTCTGTAAGGCAGCCTGACATATGCCACCATGACTGGCTGTTTTCTATTTATTCACATTTATCATTTTAAAGCCCCCTTGTTTAGTACAGATTCCAGTGCAATGGCAAATACTTTCTCAGAAAGAAAGCCTTGAGGATACAATGTGTCCAGTATGGACTGTGAAGGTAAACCAAGCAAGGCTATGCTAACGAAAACACTTCTCATTTCATTTCCTCTCGACTGCATTTCACTTCCTAGCTCAGGAATCCAGTACATTCAATAAAGTCAGTGATTCAGTAATTTCAGTATTTAGAGTTATTAGAAGTCTTACCACCTTGGATTATATAACTGTACTAAATATAGTTGCTAAATCCTAGTCACTGAATAAGGATAGTAGAAACTTTAAAACCACTTACACTTACTTAAGAATACAAATTTGTACATTAATTCTACTATCTTCTCTAACAGAATTTTTTTATCATTTATCACTTAAATGAGTTTTTTTTTTCATCCAAACACAGTTTAGTTTGGAAAAGGGAGGAACTAGAGACAGTGGATAAATTTGTAATTATCCTTGATTACATATATTTGCTAAATCAAGGTCATACATTCCCTTGGCATTTTTCACTGAGTATTTACTAAGACTGTAACTTTACATAAAGAAAACATACCTTGGAGTTTAAGAGCACTGACTATTAAGCTGGAGGACTAGGGTTTGATGCAGAGCACTCAAATTATGGTTCACCATCATCTATAACCCCTCTACTACATGCTCATGGTACACAGTCAAGTATGCAGGCAAGACATATCAATACATTTTGATATACATACAATAAGGTAAATAAATTTTATTTCAACTACATAGAAGATTGGTTGTTAAGTACTCTTTTGAAAAATTCTAACATAATTTCAGTGTTCCTTACAAGAAATGTCATTTGTCCTTTCTTCTCCATCACTTACTTCTGTGTTCACTAAAATTAATTAAAGAACATAATTCATCACATATAGTATATATAATATATATAATGAAAAAAATAATTAAAATTGTCCATGTTGTGAGTTTCATACCCAAAGACCTCTGAAAATATAGTTCAAGATGAAAAGCAGTGTTGTGGCATAGCTCAGTGATAGGGGGCTTACTCAGAATTTATGAGTTTCATCATTTAATCTCTAGCTTCCCCAGGTAGGGGCAATAAGGAAAAAAAGGAGAAAAATTAAACTCACATAAATAACAAGCATTGCAGATTTAAGAATAAATTGTGACTCTGAATCATAGACTATTTTGAATTGTAATTGTACTGACATAATACTTTTGGTATGTGGTGTGTCTCCACCATGTTTTCTAGTGCTTTTTGCTTACTTATTTTTGGATATTTGTGTACCTATGTTTTAAAAATAGAATATATTCATTAATTCTTTGAGAATTTTGGACAAAGATAGAACATATTTGATTATACTCACCTCTACCTCTTCCCCCTCCTGACCTCATCATCCATCACAACAGTTTGTCTTCTAGATTTTAATAACTCATAAAGTATAGTTTATGCTGGCCGCATACTCATGGCCATTAGGCCTCTGGTAGATTAAATATGCTTGGTCCAGGAAATGGCACTATTAGAAGGTATAGCCATGTTAGAGGAAGTTTGTCACTGTGGGGCTAGGCTTTGAGACCATTCTCTTTGCTTCCTGAAAGACAGTCTTCTCCTGGGTTCCTTTGGAACAAGATATAAAGCTCTCAACTCTGTCTTTAACACCATTCCTGCCTGGACACTGCCAGCTTCCTGCTTTGATAATAATGGACTGAACCTCTAATCCTGTAAGACAGCCTCAATTAAATGTTGTTCTTCATAAGAGTTGCCTTGGTAATCGTGTCTCTTCACAGCAATGGAAACCCTAAGACAGGGGCATCCAATGGAGTATGTTCCATTTCTTAATGGTAGCATTCTAAAAATAAAAAATTTAAAAAATTTTGACCCCCTCCTTTCCTGGAAGCCATCAACTGTCAATAGCTCCTCGGTGAGGTGTAGAAGCTAATGGGTTCCTTCTCTTCCCATGCTGGGTTACTAAGTGTCTTGATTTTGGACAGGTTATATGCAAATAACCACAGCTGCTATGAATTTGTGAATACATTGATCCTGTCCCATCCAGAAGACATTATTCTTGTCCAGTCTTCCACCACCTCTGGCTTTTACAGGCTTTCATCTTCTTGCATGGTTTCTGAGCTTTGGGCAAGGAAGGATTGTGGTATAGCTGTCTGAGTAGTGGCTGAGCCTTCTACAACCATTTATTCCTTTCACTTGGACAATTTGTGATTTAACCACCATCCTTTGCACAAAGAAATTCTCTGAGATTGTCAGAGAGCAGCAGGATTCTATGAGTATACAGATATAAATGCATAAGGCAATCAGATACCCTGTTCTTTTAGTAAAAGAATAGTGCTAATTTGACCTGTGGCCTATGAGCTCGCAACCATGGGTCTTAGTTAGATTTGAAATACTATATATGCATTTCTTCCCATATGATGAACCATAAATACAATCAAAATGATGTTTCCATATCTTTAGTGCTACTATTATACAATGAACATATCTTAGCATGCTGGCCATTACAATATCTCACAGGAGGCATAGCTGGGTAAATTTTTGATGTTTTTCTGTTAGCATACTAACTCAGTACCTTCTTCCATTGTGCAGCATGAACACTGCTGGCTAGGAGACTTTAAAATTGTGATCAGTATCAAAAATTGGTTGATGGCATGTGCTTGTGTGTGTGTGTGTGTGTGTGTATGTGTGTGTGTCTGTGTCATGTACATGCAAATGTGTGCATACATGTGTTTTAGGGAGTGTGTATATGTGTGTACATACATATGAACATGTTTGGATACCAACATACTAAAGCACATGTGTGGAAATTAGTAGATAACTTGAGGGAATTATTTCTCTACTTCTACCATATGGGACCAGGAGGTTGAATTCAGTTCTTTAGGCCAGGTGCCAAGTACCTTTACTTGCTGCTCCTTGTTGCTGTCCCTATAGCTGTAATCTTGCTTTATAAAAGTTTAGTGGTAAGTGGGAAAGGAATAAATCTTCAAACCCCAATTTCTACTTTCACTTGTGGTATACTTGCAACCATGACACTGTAATGCCATAAGAAGTTCTTTGTAGATTCTATTCATCCACCTCCACAATTCGCCTCATACTTTTCCTTGGAAATTTTTTTAAATTTTTTTAATTTTTTTTATTCTGTATATTCTTTGTTTACATTCTGAATGCTTTCCCCTTTCCTGGTTTCCCCTCTCCATCGGTCTCATAAGCCCTCTTCCCTCTGCCCATTTCCCAATCACCCATTTCCCATTTCTCTGTCCTGGTACTCCCCTACAATGCTGGATCAAGTCTTTTCAGAACCAGGGCCCTCTCTTTCCCTCTTCTTCAGTATCATTTGATATGCTAATTGTGTCTTGAGAATTCAGAGCTTCTAGGCTAATTAATATCTAATTATCAGTGACTGCATTCCATGTACATTCTTTTGTCATTGGGTTACCTCACTTAGGATGATATTTTACAGTTCTAACCATTTGCCTAAGAATTTCATGAATTCATTGCTTTTAATTGCCGAGTAGTATTCCATTGTGTAAATATACCACATTTTCTGTACCCATTCCTACATTGGGGGACATCTGGGTTCTTTCCAGCTTCTGGCTGTTATGAACAGAGTGGAGCATGTGTCCTTATTGCATACTGGGGATTCCTCTGGGTATATGCCCTGGAGAGGTATAGCAAGGTCCTCCAGAAATGTCATGTCCAGTTTTCTGAGGACCCGCCAGACTGATTTCCAAAGTTGTGCTATCTTGCAATCCCACCAGCAGTGGAAAAGTGTTCCTCTTTCTCTACATCCTTGCCAATACCTGCTGTCTCCTGAGTTTTTAACCTTAGCCATTCTGACTGGTGTGAGGTGAAATCTCAAGATTGTTTTGATTTGCATTTCCCTAATGGCTAATGATGTTGACCATTTCTTAAGGTGCTTCTCAGCCATCCAAATTTCTTCAGGTGGAAATTCTTTATTTAGATCTGTACCCCATTTTAATAGGGTTACTTGGTTCTCTGAGGTCTACCTTCTTGAGTTCTTTGTATATATTGGATATTACCCCTCTGTTGGATGTAGGGTTGCTGAAGATCCTTTCCCAATCTGTTGCTTGCCAATTTGTCCTTTGACAATGTTCTTTGCCTTATAGAAACTTTGTAATTTTATGAGGTCCCATTTGTCAATTCTTGATCTTAGAGTATAAGCTGTTGGTGTTCTGTTCAGGAACTTTTTCCCTGTGCCCATTTCCTCAAGGGTCTTCTCCAGTTTCTTTTCTATTAGTTTCAGTGTGTCAGGTTTTATGTGGAGGTCCTTGATCCACTTGGAGGTGAGCTTAGTACAAGGAGATAAGAATGGATCAATTCGCATTCTTCTGCATGCTGACCTCCAGTTGAACTAGCACCATTTGTTGAAATGGCTCTTTTTTTCCACTGGAAGTTTTCAGCTCCTTTGTCAAAGATCAAGTGACCATAGGTGTGTGGGTTCATTTCTGAATCTCCAATCCTATTCATTGATTCACTTGCCTGTCATCGCACCAATACCATGCAGTTTTTATCACTCTTGCTCTGTAGTAGTGTTTGAGGTCTGGGATACTGATTCCCCCAGAAGATCTTTTACTGTTGAGAATAGTTTTTGCTATCCTTTGTTTTTTGTTATTCCAGATAAATTTGAGAATTGTTCTTTCTAACTCTATGAAGAACTGAGTTAGGATGTTGATGGGGATTGCACTGAATCTATAGATTGCTTTTGGCAAGATGGCCATTTTAACTATATTAATCCTGCCAATCCATGAGCATAGAAGATTTTTCCATTTCTGAGGTGTTCTTAGATTTCCTTCTTCAGAGACCTGAAGTTCTTGTCGTAGAGATCTTTCACTTGTTTGGTTAGAGTCACACCAAGATACTAGAAAATTATTTTCATTGTATAGATATATAAGTCTAACAAAATAATTCTTGTACAAATATAACTGAGCCTCTAAGAAGAAACCAGTGCGTAGTGTCAGCTATCTACTAGAGTTTTGTCAGACAATTTGTAGAACATATATAATGAATTATCTGAAGACATTACATAGACTATTACTATGGGCAGAAGTCATATAATTTTTGCCAATAGCCTAGAAGACAAAGAGCCCATACTCTTTTTGTATGAAGACTGTTTGTCAGGATGGGTCCACTACTCCCTTCAAACTTAAAGAAAATTCACCTGCCTAATTTTCTTCCAGATCTCTTACCTCCTTTTCATTTGAGCATTTGTTTTATAACCACCTTGATCCTTTAAGATAAAAACCTGTCTCTTTCCAATTTTGTAACTTAAAATTATCATTCTTGAATTCAAGACGTAGCTCTACTTTACTAAGCCTCTTATGACAATAGTATGTGAAGGGTAAAAATAAGTGTGAGTTGCATTCTCAGATTTATGTAGGAGATGGGGTATTTTTCAATAAACAACAAAAAAGGCATGTGTAGTGCACATGGATGAAAGTGCAAAGATTAAGGTTTATGAAACCTGTAATGTTCATCTAATCTCATATAACTTGCAAATGAGAAAACAAAGAACAACACTTTAGTAGAAGCTTCAGTAGCTGTGGTAAAGTTTAGAGGGAAAAAGTGGATTTTCAAATAACAAAACAATCAAGGGAAATCAATAAAAAACCAATTCCAAGGTGAAGGAAATTTCTGAACAGTTTTGTAGCAGAAGAGAGTAGGGATTAGTCATTCTTGAAGCAATGCTACTTTACAGTGACCTCCAAACTTGAAACTATTCACACACCACGTAACATGAAACTTCTGAGGCTGGAAGCCCAAGAACATTCTGTAATATCAAGCACAGAAACCCATTTAATTAAAGAGAGGGAATTCAGAACAGCATGTAACATTTCAACCCAACCACATAGCTACTTCAGAAGAGCTGTTCATTAAAATGGAACATTTCCTTTGATCCAAATTTATACTTAACTGATTTTCTGAGTACAGGTAATTGGTACATTAGTGATAAACGTTTACACTGTGGGAAAAATGAAAACTATGACTTTATAGGAAACAAAAATTGTCAAAGCAGTCAGTTTACAAACACAGAGGCAGTGTTAGAAAATAAAAGAACAGACTTGAAATGCTTCTTAGCCATTTAAATGTATACATTATATTCATTAAAAAAGTGAAGAATTTAGCTCTACCAGAAGGTAGGAGTAAGTGCTAGCATCTTCCTTTTTGTCCTCTCCCAATTCCTTCCAGTAAATATTTTATTGGACTAGGATCATTAATATTATCACATTAAAACCCATGAAGATCTGGGGATGTAATTCAGTAGTGAAACGCTTGATTAACAAGTGGAAAGCTCTGGGTTTGACACCCAGCATAGCACTTTTGTAAAGTTCATCAAGATTTATTTTTTTCCTCTTCCTTAGATATATTATTTAAGTGACTCCCACGCTAAAAATTATTATATTGTCTTTTCCCCTGAAAATAATGTAGCTTTACTTTCAAATTGTTTTTTAATTGAATATTTTATTTACATTTCAAAAGTTATCCCCTTTCTCAGTCCCCCTCCAAACCTCCTATTCCATTCCTTTCCCCCTGCGTCTATGAGAATATTCCACCACCCACCTATTCCTGCTTTCTCACCCTCACATTCCCCTACACTGGAGCACTGAGCCTTTAAAGGACCAATTGATGGACAACAAGTCTATCCTCTACTACATATGCAGCTGAAGCCATGGGTACTCTTTGGTTGGTGGTTTAGACCCTAGGAGCTCTGGGGGGTTTGTTTGGTTGATATTGTTGTTCTTCCTATGGAGTTGCAAGTCCCTTCAGCTCCTTCACTTCTTTCCCTAACTCCTCCATTGGGGACCCTGTGCTTAATCCAATGGTTGGCTGCAAGCATCCTCCTCTGTATTTGTCAGGCTCTAGCAGATCCTCTCAGGAGACAGTTATATCAGTCGCCCCTTAGCACGCACTTCTTGGCATCCACAATAGTGTTTGTGTTTGGTGACTGTATATGGGATGGATCCCTAGGTGGGGCAGTCTCCAGATGACCTGCTTCACATTTTGTCTCCATATTTCTTTCCATGAGCATTGTATTCCCCCTTCTAAGAAGGACCAAAGCAGCTACACTTTTGTCTTCCTTCATCTTGAGCTTCACTGTAGACTATGAACTAAATCTTGGGTATTCTGATCTTTTGGGATAATATCCACTTATCAGTGAGTGAAAACCATGTGTTCCTTTGTTCCTTGGTTACTTCTCTCAGGTTGATATTCTCTATTTCCATTCATTTGCCTAGGAATGTCATGAATTCATTGTTTTTGATAGCTGAGTAGTACTCCATTGTATAAATGTACCACTTAGCTGAGATCTGTTTTCCCAGTCACTAGGGCCAGTCTACACAGCTGCCTTACCATTCTATGCTGTTCTCAGGTTTTGGTGATAAAAGGTTGAACTAGTGGAGTTGCACACACATGTGAGATCCAGGGACATCTACCATAGAAAGAGAAGAGTTATAGTAAAGGCAAATTCCCCCTTTTTTTTTCCTGAACCATATTGCTGAAACTAAAATAGCATCTCCATTTTGTAAATTATAATTTTCTTTTATTAATGCCACGAGTTGATCTTCATAATCTTAGAGGAAAATGTTTCTCACAGTATACATACCAGTCAAAAGCTTATAGTAACAAATGTATCCTATCACTAGACAATGGTATTTTGAAGAGGAAGAGTTTCTGTCTTTCTTTGTAGGGAGAGGAGGAAGTCCTATGTACATAAAGTTCTGAACCAATGTGTTTTATGACATAGCAAGGCCTGTTGAGGACTCTGAACTTTAACAATTCCCAGTATCATGTGTGTGTGTGTGTGTGTGTGTGTGTGTGTGTGTGTGCGTGTTTGTCTACACTTTCTTCATTTTCTTGCCTTCTCTAGCCAGGGTTCCAGGACACAAACTGGCTAAGAATGATGTCCAAGTTTTAGAATACCCCCATGTCCAAACCATTCCAAAATATAGTTTGGACTTTACTTTAAAGGTTTTTAAAGTGGCAACTACATTTGCTCATTTGGTTCTCAGAATAACCTGGATATATCGTCATTTCTATTTTCAGTATCATAAGTAAATGAAGTGCCAGGAAAGTCTGTTAACTAGGTCATAATAGCATATACAACAATTCATTGAAAGCATGTACATGGGACAAGCATTGTAAATGCTAATTTTCTGTCAATGAAATTTGAAAACAGCACTATTCTGTAGATGTTTCTCTATAAGCATGGATCCAGGCATCCAGGACGTCTGAGATCTTAAATTTTGTTACTTTCAATGCGTAGTATGCAAAGGGCCTGTGTAAAGCAAAGCAGCATGTTCATTGCTAATAAGTTGTAAAAAATTATGGTGCATGCATGCTTATAAACCATTATCTTTTTGTAAAAGTGACCATCTCATGGCCACTTTATACTATATTTTGGGTTATAAAATGCAGTTCACATATGTTTCCTGAAGGAAAAACAAATGTGATTTCAAAAGTTAGACATCAATAAGCACATCTGACTTTACTGATGACCAAAGGTTCATTCAGTTATTCTTTGGAGAACAACTATTTTCTTTTCTAATAAGACAGCTCAAAATCTTATATGAGAATATAAAACTATGGATCCAGAACAATATAGTCCTTTACATCTAGGTATGTCTAGATAGCATGTTTTAAAACTTGATATCTTTTAAGCTAAGTGTAGTAGTACATGCCTATTATCCCAGCACTTTAAAGGTAAAGACTGAATTCCCTGGAAATCTGTAGGTCACACCAGCCAGGTAAGCATGTTAGTTCATTGTAAAATTTCGCCTCTACCCATCCTTTTTCAAATGGAGTCCCCAAGCTCTACAACAACTAAACAATTTGCTGTGGTCTCCTCTTCCATTCTGCAAGCTTCTTCAAAGGGTCACTCCATCCTCCACCCTACTCCTTTCACCATCCTTTTTTCTTCCATCCTTTCACCCTACTCATCCTGTTGTCCCAGTTCCTAAATCCAGCAGGCATTCTCAGGTAACCAGCCAGCCATGTCTGCCAGAGTAGGCCAGTGAAGAAGTCCACTCTTTTCCCCCATTAACGAGAACATATTATATACTTGCACTTTCCCCCTACTGTGAACCTCTCAGCAATACCAAGCATATTCCCTTTCACAATACCGAGGCTCCCAATACCTAGGCTCACATTCTGCTCAGAACCCCCTGCCCTACCTGGCAGGATCTCAAATGAATCCCCTAACAAGTAATGCATAGCCACCACCACCACCACAGGCACTTAAGAACTAGAGAGAGCCACAGAAAACAATGAACAAAAACCCACTAAACAAAGAAAAAGCAAATATAAGCATCTAGAATTACAATCATCCTATACCTAGATGCCAGCATAAAAACACAATAACAACTAAGACAATATATCTCTACTAGGGTTGAGCAAGCTTACTGCAGTATTCACTGAGAACAGAGATATAGTATGAAACAATGATCTTAAAATAGCCTCTGAATATGTTAGAGGGTCTTAAAAATGAAATGAAAAATGGCTTAAATATATTTATGAAAACAAAAAGAAGTATTGGAAAGAAATGAATAAGATATTCCAGTGTCAGAAAGAAGAAATCGATTCAATTTAAAAGAAAAAAGAAAAACTAAGGGAAATCTGGAAATGAGAATCTTAGGAACTCAAATAGGAAGCTCAGAGGCCAGCCTCACCAATGGGATATGGAATGTTAAAGAGAATCTCATATATTGAAGAAAAGACAAAAGAAATGAATATCTCAGTAAAAGAAAACATTAAATCTAAAATACTCCAGGTTCAACACACCTGGGAAATCGAGGAGACTATGTAAAGAGCAAAGCTAAGAATAATAGGGCCAGAGGAAGGAGAAGAAACCCAGATAAAAGGCCCAGAAAATTTTTTCAATATTATAGATAAAAATTTCCCTAACCTAAAGATGGAGATGCCTATTAAGTTACAACTAGCATATAGGACTATACCAGAAAAGTAATAATCAAAATACATGTAATAATCACAACACTAGACATGCAGAACAAAAACAGGATAATAAAATGTATAAGGGGAATAGACCAAGAAATGTATAAAGACAGACCTATTAAAATAACACCTGACATTTCAATGGAGACTTTAAAAGACAGAAGGGAATGAACATAGGAGCTGTAGACTTTAAGATACTACAGATGACATCCCAGACTTAAATACCTAGTAAAACTTTCAATTGCAATAGATGAAGAAAAAAAAAAAGACATTCCATGATAATAGCAAATTTAAGCCCTGTGTTTCAACAAATCAAGTTCTAAAAAAACTACTAGAAGGAAAGTGTCTATCATAAGAGGCTAACTATACCTGAGAATAAATAATCCAAGATGAAGAAATCAAGAAGGGAGGACCACAGCAACAAAATTACAGGAATCAAAACACTTATCATTGATAACTCTCAACATCAGTTTTCTCAATTCCCTAATAAAAAGACACAGACTAACAAAATGAATGTGGAAACAGGATACACCTTTCTGCTGAATCCAAGAAAAACATCCTTAACATAAAGGTTAGACAACACCTCAGGTGCCTAAGAAGAAAGATGATTTAGCTATTATAATATCTGAGAAGACAGGCTTCAAACCAAAGCTCATCAAAAAAATACAGGGACACCACATACTTATCAAGAAAATAAATCCACCAAGAGTATATCGCAAATCTTAACGTCTATGCATCAAATACAACAGCACCCAAGCTAATAAAAGGAATACTACTACAGCTTAAATCATATATTGAGCCTCACACACTGATAGTAAGTGACTTCAATACCACAGGAGACAGGTCATCCACACAAAAACTAAAAAGAGAAATGCTGGAGCTAACAAATGTCACAAACAAAATAGATCAAATATTTACATGACATTTCATCCAAACGCAAAAGAATGTACCTTGTTCTTTGTACCTCATGGAACTTTCTTCAAAATTGATAACATACTCAGTCACAAAGAAAGCCTTATCTTATATAAGAAAATTGAAGTAGCACCCTGAATCCTATCTGACCATCACAAATTAAAGCTGGATATAAATAAAAATAGAAACAACAGAATACTTACAAATACATGGAAACTGAACAACTGAATACAAATAAAAATGAGCCAGGACAGAAATTAAGAGAGGAAATAAAGATTTTCTATGATTGAACAGAAAAGAATATAAAGAAAAACATACCCAAACTTATGGGACCCAATGAGGGTGGTTTTGAGAGATAAGTTCACAGCACTAAGTACCTAAATAAAAACAAACACATCTCAAAATAACAGCAACAACATAACTGAAAATATATTACACAAGTAAGTTAACAGCACACCTCAAAGTTCTAGAACCAAAAGAATAAAACAACTCCCAAAAGAAGAGATGGCAAAAAATAATCAAATTCACGTTTGAAATTAATAAAATAAAAACAAACAAACAAAACAATACAAAGAATCAATAAAACAGGAGTTTGTCCTTTGAGAAAATTATTAAGGTAGAGAAGCCCTGATCAATATTAAGTGAAAGAAATAAATATCCAAATGAAGAAAATTAGAGATAAAATGATCATAAAATGACATGTACATAGAAAATCCGGAGAATCATTAAGAACATACTTAAAAAAACTAGTAGTCTGATGTGAAAATAAGCCACTTTTTCTGTACTCATTTCTTCAGTTGAGGAACATCCAGGTTGTTTCCAGCTTCTGGCTATTACAAATAAGATTGCTATGAACAAGATTGAACACATGTCCTTTTGGTATGGTGGGACATCTTTTGGATATATGCCCAAGAGTGGTATGGCTGGGTCTTCAAGTATAACTATTTCTGATTTTCTGAGGAATTGTCAGATTGTTTTCCAGAGTGGTTGTACCAGTTTGCAGTCCCAACAACAATAGAGGAGTGTTCCTGTTTCTCCACATCCTCACCAGCATGTGCCGTCATTTGAGTTTTTGATCTTAGCCATTATGATTGATATAAGGTGGAATCTCAGGGTTGTTTTGATTTTCATTTCTCCAACAAGTGAGGACTTTCCACATTTCTTTAAGTGCTTCTCAGTCATTTGAGATGCTATTCAGGTATTAAAAACAAGCACATCATGCATTTTGCAAGCAAATGGATGGAACTAGAAAATATTCTTAGCAAGGTAACTCAGACCCAAAAGGACATACCATAAAATCTGAAAAAACCGAGGGCCCCACGCCTCGGAAGGCGACACCCATATCACTCGCGAGAAATGATCTTGATGCAATATGCAAGAGGATTTTTATTCCAGAACTCTGGGTTCTACAGTCATACACCATGCAGGGGTAGAGGACTGTGGACCCCAAGTGCAGAACTGCGACAGCTTTTATAAGTTTGCCACAAAGCCCGCGAATCACAAACCAATCATTCCTTAGCACTGAGAGCCCGCATAGTGAGAGCCAATCGATTTGTACCACTCCATAGTTTTTAGGCCAATCAGTTTAAATTATCAGAGCCTGCGCTCTGTGGACCAATTAGTTTCCTGTTTTCTTGGAAGTCTATAGCTGTGTGAACTCCTGGTTTGGGGTAATGGCATAAGCAGTTTACAGAAGCAAGTTAAGCAGATAATTAGCTCATTTCCAGTTACCTTATGGGGCCAGGATCACTTATTCAAGGCCTTTTTGCCTAGCTCTTAACAATGGGCACACTCTGGAATGGGACCTTTTATCTAGTTTCTAACAAAGAGCACAAAGAGCGGGCTCTGGAATATGAAGTGATTGGGGTTCCTTAGAAGGCTGGAGTTAGAGCTTCTTTGGAGTGAGATAGCATTTTGAACTTCTGACTTATTGGGGTCATTAGAGAGTTAGTCTGTATTTTCTATCCTTTCAATACATGCTATGTACTCCCTGAGAAGTGAATATTAGCCAAAATTTCCTGAATACCTATGATACAACCCACACACCCTAAGAAATTTAACGAGAAGAAAGGCCCAAGTGAGCATGATTTAGTCACACTTAGAAAGGGCAAGAAAATAATCACAGGAGGGAGAGAGCAAGGGTGGGAGAAGGGAAAGTGCAGGGGAAAAGGATCAGATATGGGGGCAGGATAGAAGCCCAGAGGGCCAAGAGAATGAATGGAAATAAGTAGCCTTAGGAGTTTGGAGATTGGGGGACTCTCTAGAATGTACCAGAACCACAGGAGGTGAGAGACTCTCAGAGATCATTGGGGGTAGCCTTACCCAAAGTGGCCAACATTAGGGAGAGGGAACTCAAAGAGTCCAGTATATAGACATGGCCTTAAGTGGAGGATCAGGGCTACTAGATCCCAGTCAAAATTTCTGACCCAGAATTGTTCCTGTATAAAAGGACTCCAGCTCAAGGGGAGGCCCCAAGTTCTCACACTGTACCCAGGCTATGGAGTGCTTACAAAAAGGAACCTATCATGACTGCCCTCTGAAAGACAAGCAGCTGAAAAAGTCAGATGCAGATATTTACACCCAACCAATGGACAGAAGATGCTGACCCCTGTGGTTGAATTAGGGAAAAGCTGGAAGAAGCTGAGGAGGAGGGCAACCCTTTGGGAGGACCAGCAGTCTCAACTAACCTGGACCATTGAGATCTCTCAGATGCTGGGTCACCAGCCAGGCAGCACACACCAGCTAATAGGAGGCCCTCAACAATATACAGCAGAGGACTATCAGGTCTGGACTCAGTCAGAGAAGATGCACCAAACCCTCAAGAGACTGGAGGCTCCAGAGAGTGGGAAGGTCTGGAAGGGTGGGGGTATGGAGATATCCTTGTGAGGATGGGGGGAGGAGTTATGGGGTGTGGACAGTCAGAGGGTGGACTGGGAGGGGGATAAAATCTGGATTGTAAAATAAATTAAATAAAATTTAAATAATAAAAAATAAAAGAACTCCAGGGATGCATATGAAGAAGAGACTGAAGGAAAGGCAGACACATGACTGCCCAACTTGGGATCCAGCTCATGGAGGGAGGGGGAGGGGCACCAAAGCCTGACACTATTTCTGATGCTATCATATGTGTACAGATGGACGCTTCACATGACTGTCCTCTGAGATGCACTAATAGTAGTTAACTGAGTCAGAGGGAGATACTTATACCTAAGCATTGGACTGAAATCAGGGAAATAATGATGATGATGATGATGATAGTAATAATAAAAACAATAAACAGGTTTCCCATAGAAAAGGAGAGTTAATGCCAATACTCCTCAAATTATTACACAAAATAGGAATATAAGAAGCATTGGCCCATTTATTTTATGAGATCGAAGTTTCTCTGATACCTAAACCACATAAAGATGCAACAAGAAAGAAAATTACAGACCAGTTTGCTTAGAACAAAGATGCTATAGAGGGAATTATTTAAAAGCCGCTGCCACAGAGCTATTCTCTCCCAGCTAGTTCTTACAGCAATCCTGCTGGCCTGACCATATCTCCTGCAGGGTCCCATGCTCCTGTCCTTCACCCTCTCCTTCCAAATACCCGGCAAAGCATGATTCTTAACCTTAAAGTAGCCAATTTTATTTATGTATATTAAACTCACAATTACAAGATGGCAATTTACAATGGTAAAAGTCTTATCCCAATTTCTAACCTTTTGATAATATAATGGCTACCACTATCCTTCCTTCTCTGACCTGCCTCTTCTCCTTCCTGTGACATCTCTCTCTCCCATGTAGTACTTCTCTCTCTGACCTCCCAAATCATATCTCCCTGCCTGCCTTGATTGATCTCAGTGGGAGAGGAAGAACATAGCCTCAACCTAGACATGAGGTGCCAAGGTAGGGGAAGGGATACCTAGAGGGGCCCCCACCCATTCAGAGGAGAAGAAAATGATAGAGAAATGATTCTAATAGGAGGTGACTGAGAGGGGGCAGTGAGCAGGATGCAAAATGAGTAAGCAAAAAAAAAAATAATTATTTTCTTTCTTTCTCTTTTTTATTCTTATTACTTCTATTGTTTTACAGCTCAGCTGTTGCCACCCTCCCTGTCCCCGCTCCCACAGTCCCTCATCACTTCTTCCTCCCCTTGTCTCCAAGAGGATGTCCCTCTCCTTATCCCCCTACTCCTTGGGAGCTCATTCTTCCTTTCCCCTGTCTCCAAGTGGTTGCCCCCCCCCAGACTTTCCCACACCCTGGGAGGCCAAGTCTTTTGAGAATTAAGCATGTGTTCTCCCACTGAGACCAGACTTAGCAGTCTTCTGCTTTATTTGTGTATGTGTGTGTGTGTGTGTGTGTGTGTGTGTGTGTGTGTGTATGTTCATGTGTGTGTGTGTGCCTGTGTGGTGGTGGTAGGGGGGTGACTCAGACTACCTCGTATATGCTGACTGGTTGGTGGCTCAATGTCTGAGAGATCTCAAGGGTCAAGGTTAGTTGAGAATGCTGATCTTCCTATGGGGTTGCCCTCCTCCTCAGCTTCTTCTAGCATTTCCCTAATTCAACCACAGGGGGTCCCTGACTTAAGTCCAATAGTTGGGTGTTAAGTATCTGCCTCTGTCTCAGTCATCTGCTTTGTGGGCCTCTCAGAGGATAATCATGCTAGGCTTTTGTCTATAAGTACACCACAGCATGAGTAATAATGTCCTACCTAGAAGCTGCCCCTTGAGATGGATCCCAAGTTGGACTAGTCACTGGACCTCCTTTCCTTCAGTCTCTTCTCTATTTTTGTCCCTGAAGTTCCTTTAGACAGGAACAATTCTGGGTCAGATTTCTTGACTATGGGATGGCAACCCCATCTGTCCACTTGATGACCTGTTTTTCTACTAGAGGTAGACTCTATGAGTTCACTCTCCCCACTGTTGGGCGTTTCTTCTATGGTCCCTTCCTTTGAGTCCTGAGAGTCTGGCTTCCCAAGTCTCTAGTATTTTCCATTTTTAAAAATCAAAGCAGGCTGTGTAAGCCACTGAGGAGCAAGTCAGTAAATAGCACCCCTCCATAGACTCTATTTCAGTTCCTTCCTTGCCTAAGTTCCTTTTTCAGACTTCCCTAAATGATGGGCTATGATCTATGCTTGAAAGCCAAATAAATTTTTCCTCCCCCATCCCACCCCCTCCCACCCCACCCCCCAAAAACTGCCATTAGTGAGAAACATCTTGGTGAATGAAAGTGTTCCTTTGGCTTATACTTCCAAGTCATGTTCCATCATTGTGGAAGTCATGGCAGAAAGTCAAGCAGGCGCTGAAGTAGAAACTATGAGGAATACTTGTCAGTAATCTGCTCAATGGATTCTTTTGTGGCTGCAGGCCACCTGCCTAGAGATGGCACCATTCAAATGGGCTGGGCCCTTCAACCTCAATTGTCAATCAATAAATCTTTCACAGTCACAGCCTAAGACCAGTCTGATCCAGAAAATTCCTTGACTGAGTTTCCTTCTACCTACTATTTCTAGGTTGTATCAAGCACACAGTAAAGGGCAATTTAGCAGAATATATGAGGTCATATTTCAGCTTAAACAACCATCTTCTACCTATCATCTTTAATATCACTTTTTACTTTCAGAGTACCTCATTGTCTTCAAAGTATGGGATGGAAAGAAATATATTCAGTGAGTATTGTATGTAAAGTTTTATTCTGAGTAAGTTTAGAAAAAATAATAACTGAAAGAATTTTGAGATTCAAGTCATACAATTATAGTAGGAGAAATAAATTCACTAGATGCTAATAAAATGCTAATAAAAATTGCAAATGAATTTTGCAAATAAATCAGGACAATGTTTACTAATTTTCAAGAAAAAATTCTGACTCTAAAGCAAGATGAAGTGAGTCCCTCAGTTGTTGCATAGACAATTCCTTGTAAGCCTAGGAAAGAAATGTTTGCTAATGTCTTCTTACACCTGACAACTGGACATGTTAGTGTGATCCACTAAATAAATAGTCTCAGGAAGAGACTGATCAACCTGTGTTAGGTACAAATGGACTGAAATACCAACTAACTTTCTGAATTCGATGGGATTCCTTCAACAATAATTGAATGATTTTGCCTTAATAAAGGTAGTTTGATAGTAATGACTTATAAGCTGAGAACAATCTGCTCAGGAAAATTCTAAGACTCAAGGGGCCCCATCATTGAGATGAGAAACAAGAGCAAAGCTATTTGCCCTTCCTTTGTCAGAAAGGTCAAGTGTCTTAGAACATTTAATTTACAAAGTAAAGGGGCGCGGGTGGGGGAGGTGGGCTCACAACACTATTTCAACAATTTAAATGGCTCTGGAATCTTCTATCAACTTTCAGAATTAGTTTGCAAGTGTTGCCTGCTTTCTTTCAGTCTGCAACCAGCATGGAGCAGACCACCTGCTGTGGAATAAGGGTAGAGAGACCAACAGTTATTATAGCAGTAGCCATAAGTTTATTGCTTATTGGTACTAAACTTAAATCTTAGTAATTTTGAATCACTGAGTTAGCTTAGATTTATGGAGATGTGCAATCATTTAGAATGGCATTCATTCCGGAAGGGTACATTATCTAAACCAATTTTCTTCTCCTTATACAATTGCAATACCATAGTTACGGTTGCATCAGCGTTTCTATTATAAAGTCCTATTTTCAGGGTTTTATAATTTGACCATAAAAATTCTCTCCTTGTAGAAACTTGGCAAACAAGATCTGAGGCTCAAAACCAAGTTATTATTTTTTTTAGTGAAATTAAAAACACACACATACATGTTTGATCTATTCAGCCAGTTAACTCTGGAAACAGCAATAAAAAAAGTATCACCAAACCACATTAAGAGTGATGGAAAGTTGTAGGGAAAAGACCAATTACTCAAAACTCTAAGTTGATGGAAATTGTCGTTTTATGATTTTCATGCTAACTTTCTGTGAGAAATAAGGACGATGATTTTTAGCTAAGTATATTGACACACTTAGAATCTCAGTACTTTTGAATCTCAGTATTTCAGAGGCTAAGGCAAGGTGTAATCATTGCCACTAATTAAGGTCAGCATGAGTTACATGGTGAATTCTGGCCCTAGGTGTGCCACAGTGAGAAACCCACTCCTAGAAAACTAAAACACAAAAGGAAAATGCTTGTGTCATAGACTTGAAGCGTAAATGAGAAATCTTTTATGCTAATAAGCTTCACTGCTGAAGCAGACATTGACCTTCAAATGTCTTTCTCAGTGCTTCCATCCATGAAGTAGATTGCAGTTACACCTCAGTGTAAACTGTGAGATGTTTAGTAACTTAACTGAAAAGAATGAACTTTCGAAACATCTATGAATATGTAATATTCATATCGAATACGAATATGTAATGTTAATTGTTTAATTGGTGCTTTCTCCTTCCATGTTATCAATCCACTGTCCAACAGAGGGTTTCTGAAATATATAAGAAACTCCTGGAGAAATCAATCTCTTATGTAGCAAATAAAGCTATTTGTTGTTTGTTTTATTTTAGTAGGTTTTATATTTCCCATTCAGAATCGACAGTGGCCATTGGCCATTACAAGGTTTGGAGCAAGTGGTTCGGATTGGAATTAACCCACCTTGAAAATATGACTACCGCCCTCTTGTGGTAGATGGAGACTATGCACATTGCGTGCAGAAGGGCTAAGATCCTGTCTTTGTGAGAGAGATAAAGCTGCACGAATAATTTTTCGGATTAAAGACTATATAAAATAAGCAGTAGTTTGGAGAAAAGACTCTCCAGTAAGAGGAGAATGACAGTCCTCATTGTTTAATTATGGTAAATGACGGGGAACACAAACACTGATGACTGGCTTGCTAAGAATCAAAGTGACTCAGTTTCCTTCAAGCTTGGTAAACAAATAAAGTATCAAATTCTCTTACGAATGGGATTTGAAATAATAATAGAAATTGTGATCTGAAAATACAGTTTGGTGGCATAGGTTTTTCTGTGCACGTGAGAGACCCTTGCTTTAATCCCAAGGGCTAGACTTTTTTTTCCTCATCAATTAGAGGATTATTATAATGATTATATGAGACAATTAATATATTATTCTATTATTATATGATCATATTATCTATTATTATATGATTTGTTGTTGCTGTATTGCTCTACCTGCTGTCCAGTTCTGAAGACAATATTTTCATGAAGTCAACAATGAATACATTTCATAAGGCGTCTGTTATTGCAGCTAGAGAGTTGTTCCACAGTCAAGCTTACTTGTTTTCACAAATGCCCTGCGTTCAATTCCTAACACCCACTTGCTACCTCACAAACATCCTCAACTCCAAAGGCACCAGGTATGCATATGGTACATAGGCATACATGCCACTCATCATGCATATGCACAAACTTAAAATATGCATCTAAAATAAAACGTAAAGTGTTTGAAGACATAAAAGAATAACTTCTTTAAAGTTTTTGCTTATGCAGTTGAATTATTTTGTGGCACAGGGCCTCTGCCACTGGCGTTTGCATCCCTCAGCTTTCTGGTGTTGGTGTTTCATTAGTATGTCTGTTCTTGTTTATTTTTTGAGGTGAACCCTACTCTGTAGTTCAGTCTTCTGATTCACTACATACCTCAGGCTGATTTAAAGTTCATAATGGCTCTACTTTGCCCATCCCTCTCCCCCAATCAATTGCTAGGATTACAAACATATTTCATTTGAAACTGAAGTGATTTCCATTTACCATTTTAATCTGAAACAGTTAAATAAGGGCTCAGCAATTAAGAACATTGGCTGCTCTTGCAGAGGACCTGGATTCAATGCCCAGAACCCATGCTCACAACCAACGCTAAATTCAGTTCCAAGGAATTGGATGCCTTCTTATGGCCTCTGAATGCATTGCACACATGAGGTACAGAAACATGCAGGGCAAAACAACCATTCATATTCTAAAAGAAAATAAATAAGTAAAAAAGCTGAAATATATCCCCTCTCCTTTTTTTTTTCTAAGACAAGTTTTCTCTGTGTGTAGCTTTTGCTGTCCTAGAACTCATTCTGTAGACCAGGCTGGCCTCAAGCTCACAGAATTCTGCCTGCTGCCTCTGCCTCCCGAGAGCTGGGATTAAAGGCTTGTGGCACCACTGCCCGACAAGCCTAATTTCTTAAAGAAAGAGAATCTATTTCTTGTACTATGTAATTATAGAACATTCAGCAACATTTACCTTCAAAACATTTTTAAATGCTTCACTTATTATGTATAGACATATAATTTAGAAACAGGGTGCCTTGAGGGAAGCACAACATTTACCTGGTACTAGTAGCATGCACCATTCGGACTGTTTAAAATAAGGGGCACAGTGCATAAGATTTGGAGTAGTTAGTAGGGCATTTTTTTTCTTGCATACTTTATCCCTATCTGAACCTGGGAAAGGTTCTGAATATGTAAGTCTGTCTGTTGTCTGCTTCCCTCAGTGTTGAAGAATGAATGCAGTATCACTAATGGGACGCCAATACTCAGTAGATGCCAAACGTTACTGTTAGTGCCATTGCATTTGACATTATCTTGGCTCTAAAGATTATATGGGATAATTCATTTTATGAGACAATCTTGATGTAAGCGGATAAATACTGTCTCTATAAGTTTACCTAGAGTTGTAATTATAATACATGTGTAAATAGGGGACTCTTTTAGAACACATTCACTTCAGACACAGAGTCCTGTCTCCCAGTCCCAATCACTGTGAACTATACTATAGATTACCAGGCTTACTGAAAAAATAAAATACAGGTAGACGAATTATAAAATCTACTTAAGTTTAGGAAAAATAATAATTTTCTGAGCCATGTCATTTTCAGAGACCAGAAAGAGTTCTGTGTACAACTGAGCCAAATGAATTAAAATTTCTAAGAAATATACAATGACTATAGAGGAAGACATTTTTTTGAGTTAATTTTGAAATACTGTTATTTCTGCCTAATGTTCTATTTATCTGCAAGTTAAGGAATGAACTCCAACTGAGTGGCAAAGCTGAATACAAAGGAATGGAGAGATGCTCAGTGGTTAAGAGCACAGGCTGCTCTTCCAAAAGTCATGAGTTCAAATCCCAGCAACCACATGATGGCTCACGACCATCCATATGAGAACTGATTTTTCCTCCGGGGTGTCTGAGGACAGCTACAAAGTACTCACATATAAAAAGTAAATCTTAAAAAAAAAAAAAACCTAGGATGTAAACCTCCTGCTTTCTCAGAGATAGAGCCACACACTGCCAGCAGGTTGGTTCAGAATCCTACTGAAAACTATGGTGCTGAGTAATGGAAGCTGGCTGGCCAGCCCTAGATTGTTGACTGCATTCTTCCTGGAAGTTGCCTCTTTCTCTGGTGCTGCATGACCTGAAACCACAAACTCAACACTTTACTTTTACTAACTGTCTTTTTTTATATTCAGAATAATTGATTGTGCTTGGCTTCAACTATCTGCTATGGTAGTTGTGCCTTATGAGGAGCTCAGTTTGTGGAAAGGTAGGAACAAAGTGTGTTCAGGAACAAAGAATCAGGAGAAAATCGCAGCATTCTGTATCTCTTACTTGTCCCTTCCCCATTTGTTTGCATTTCACTCCATGTATCCTGGTTCTGTTGTAACAGATGCCAATGGAGCTCTTGACACCAAGAATGCCAGATCCATCGCTGGCATGTTGCCAAACTGGGAGGAGGGAGAGGGAGCAACAATATGTTTTGTTTGCATCAGTTCACTTATTTTAATAGAGAGACTCATTTGAATAACATTTGGACAAAAGAGTTCATAATAGTAGCTGAGATTTGAAAGCCAGATTGGATTAATGAGCAACTGACCCAAATATTCACCCTGAATAAAAACTGAATGACATTAGAATAATTTTGAAGGCACAGAGTAGTCTGTCAATTAAACCTTTCTCCTATGTGTTCTCTGCTACCTTTCCTGCCACATATATTCAATACAATACTCAAGTTGGCCTACCTTTGCTTTACCTGAGAGTTATTTTAGATTGTCATTATAATAATCATGTACTACAATCAGACAATGATTGTGAGTTTGGCTAGAAATTCATTTGTTCACAAATAGCCCATCAGGTTGTATATGCTACTATTTTCATATGTATGCTGATTGATAATTCACAGTGGCATTAGAAAGAATTATGTTTTAAAGAATATATACAACAGTTATAATGCTATGAAATTGCATGTTGAGAGGAACAAATAGTGAGAGAAAAGGAAAAAGACACGAAGAAAATGCTTACAAAATCAAATCTTTACACAGATTCAGATGAAATTAGCTCCCAGGCTCAAATTGAATTATTACCAACATTACAGTTTCTATTTATTGTTCACCTTGAAAGAATAAAAAAAACAATATTTTGCTTCTATTGTTACAGACTAGCTTCTATTGTTACAGACTATTTAATTCTATCCAAACTCACATATTAAGTAATATTTATAGAGTCCATTTTCTTTCATATGCCATCATGTTTGTGAGACTTGACTACAGTGTTATACATAGTAATACATTATTCATTCAGAGTCTCATATATAGGGATATATTAACAGTTATTTCTCCATCTTAATGTGGAAGAAAAGTTTACTTTTGAAAATGCATGACTGTTATAAATAGTTGGCTATGAATGTTTTGAATGTGATTCTAGTACAGCATAAGTGGATTTTGTTGAGTTCTCAAAACTTTTCAAAGGCATTGCTCTTATCTGAAGCTCTATTTGGCAAAGACTTATGAGTCATTGCTCCTCAGTGTGTACTTTACATATAATTGTCTTTCAGTTGCTTTAAACAAATTTGTCAAAATCACAAACTTCTCAGATACATTTCAACTGTATTCCAAATTTATTCCCTAGTCTTGAAAAGTGAAAAAAATCAGTCTTACTTAATATAAAATTGTCCAGTTATAACCTCCTCTCTTCAATGTAAAATGCTAAGAAGCCAAAACAGCATTTCACTGTTAGATTCTCCCTGTTACTTACCTTCCAAACTTTTACAATTAGTATCTACTTAGCTTTATGTGTCCTCAAGGAGATACTATTTTATTTCTTCTCTTTGTTGTGTATGTGTATTTGCTTGTTTGTATGGATGTTCACGTATGTTGATGCACCTGTGTGTGGAGGCATTCATCTCTCTCTCTGTCTCTGTCTCTCTGTCTCTGTCTCTCTCTGTCTCTGTCTCTTTCTGTCTCTTTGTGTGTGTGTGTGTGTGTGTGTGTGTAGACCACAGGATAACCTCATCTGTTATTCCTCAGGCCTCCTCCACATAGATTTGTGAATAATAGATTTATTGCAAAATCCATTGTTGAAAATTATTGTAAAAATAATTTAAATGTTAAAATGGATTTATTGTTTTAACATAAGGTCTTTGTTTAGCTTGGCCCTGCATAATTATCTAGGCTTTTTGGCCAGTGGGTCCCAGGAATCTGCCTGTCTGCCTCAGGAATGTCGTGAATACAAGCTGAACTAATCCATCTACTTAGTACTATTTTTTCTTTTTATTTTTTGAGATTATTTTATACTTGCATCCAACTCCCTCCTTCTCTTCTTTGAACCCTCCCACACAACCCTGTTGCTCTCTTTCTAATTCATGGCATCCTTTTTCATTGATGCTGATATATGTATATATCAACAACAGTATATAATAAATATGACAAGCTTAGTCAGTGTAATGTTCTCTATATGTATGTTTACAGGGATGACCATTTGGCACTGGAGAACTAATTGGTGTATTCGTCCCTGAGGAGGACGAGTCATCCTACAATCAGTATTCCCAAGTTGCCTGTAATGCCTTAAATAGAGTTGAGGTCTCCTGAGATTTCACCTGTCTACATTAGCATATCTGTTGGTGTCATCTACCGAGCGTCTCATTTTCACTTTCCTATTTTGTGTCTGTCATTAAGTTAATCATCTATGAATGCCATGCTTTACTTTTAAATGAAAATGATATAGCCAACTGAAAAGCCATGTTGACAACACTAATTAATATATTAGTAATCAATAAGCTTCATTATAGACGGTTTCCTTACACACGAGTTTGCAACCAAAAAAGAAACAACTTTAAATACTGCACCAAAAAAACCCAAACGAGAATCCCAACAGGATTGCTTCCAACCTCTGTGTTCATCATTATTTTCAGAGGCTGGGTTTTTGCAGCCACCAAATGTGAAGCATCAAAATAAGGAAAACAGACTAACAAAATAAAAGATGCCTAAAGCAATAAAGAGAGTTTAATTCTTTGAGGGATGACTTTCTGAGATCCAGCAACATCAATAAAACCAGTACTGAATACGTGAATGCCGGCAGTGGGCACAGAATGTTCCTGACTGTCTCCCTAACTTCTCAGAGCACTGCTCAGGGCTGCAGCAGGGTAATCTGACTAGTTCTAGTCATGGTTCCTCTGCATTGTCCATTTTTGACTACCACCACCTTCTCCTCTTTTTCTTTGTCCTCCTCCTCGCCCTCCTCCTGCTCCTCCTATTTTTCTCCTCCCCCTCTTCTTTTGTCAAAAGCCATCTGCCCTAGCACTTTGCTCTTGGATGTTCAATAGGATATGAAAACAATTTGCTGAGATTTTTGTTTTATGAAACATTTTTCAAGTTTGCTTTTTCTATATTCAGTTATACTTGTTACCTTATGCCACCAATGATATAAACGAGTTATGTACAACCATGACTGCAAACAAACTAGCATGTCAAAACTAAGAGAGAAAAATAAATGATGGCCATTATAATGTTAAATGAAAGTAGAAAACATTTGGACTCTAAACACAACTTGGGCCAAATAATATCCAACCAACACTTATCCCTTCCCTGTATGTTATCACTCAACCACTGTCCCTAGATTTTATTCACTCTTCATCCCTCACTCTCTTCTACCCTAATGATGCTTCTCTGTTAAGCCTACTAAATAGAATCACTGGTAATTTTGTTTATTCCTAAGCTATCCAACTTCTCAAACGTGGCTAGAATATTTAATATTTTCAATATTTTCTCTCTTTTTAAACTCTTCCTTCGGTATTGATCAACATCAACCTCATGACAACTATTGTTGGAAAAGAGTATTTCTAACTCTAGGCATTTCTTTCTGACCTACTATCCTCTCTTGCTCATTGTGCATCCAAGTATTCATAGACTTACTGCCACTTCCTCTAGTTTATCCTACAGTGCAATGTCCATCTAAGTATTTGTCACAGAATTTGAAATGCTGGCCGAGACCTTCATTGAAAGTATTATGCAGAGCTGATGGAATTTCCAGTGCATCTGAGCATATGCATCAGGCTGTAATATGGACCAAATGTTGACTTTGAAGAAACAAGCAGAGGGTAAAGTAGGCATCAGAGTTAGTACTGTCTGTCTTTGAAGAACATCATTCATTCATCAATTTAATTTAATTATTTTAGGTATGATTTCTTTAGGCCTGTACATTCCTCTTTTGTCCACTACAGTTTTCGAGTTAATGAATCATAAACTATTCCTTTCAAAGGATAGGAAAATCATTTATTAAGGTTCTGTCCAAAGGGTAAATAAAATTAATTTCATTCCCAACTCAGCCCTGGGAGGCTCTGACATATGGAATAAAAGGAAATTAACTGATACCACCTGGGTGCAGAAAATCTGACAATTAGGTAACCACACACATACCTGGACATTGTTTTTCATGCAACCTCAATTATACTGAGTAAAGGCTAGACTCTGGAAGAAAGCAATATGAAACACACTTATTAATAAACAATTCTACCCACACAGAAGGGAGATCACTACGGTCTTTATTTTAAAATAATATTTAGCTATAAGAAAATTTTCTTCACTGATAAATGGATATTAACCTAGAAACTTGGAATACCCAAGAAATAATCCACATATTAAATGTTGTCCAAAAAGAATGGAGGAGTGGCCCCTGGTTCTGGAAAGACTCAGTGCAACAGTATAAGGGAATACCAGAACAGGGAAATGGGAAGGAGTAGATGGAGGAACAGGGGGAGGGAAGAGGGCTTATGGGACTGGCGGGGAGTGGGGACCCAGAAAAGGTGAAATTATTTGAAATGTAAATAAAGAATACATAGAATAAAAAACAGAAAATTTTCTAGGGATTTCTTCATAAAAATATGTAACTAACACAAAGCTAGTTTTTGTTACAGAAGAACACTGTACCATAGAAGACTGTGGAAAATATGGCTTTTGGAGAACACTCACTCACATCATATTTATTCAGTAAAAAAAAAAAGAAAAGAAAAGAAAATTTGTCAGTTCTAAGTGCTAAAGCTAATATAGAGACCTCACACTTTTAGATGTAGACATAGGACTAACATATCACTATAATCTTCAGAATACCTTTGCATTAGAGTTTATCAGTTAGTTTCTTTTATGTAACAAGCCAACCCAAACAGTGGCTTAAAAACACCCACAACTCACTGAGTTCCTCTTACTGGGAAGGTGTTCACATCTGGCAAAACTTATCAAATTTACCTGAGTACTTCATGAATCTGCAGGCAACTGGCATACTTGGTAAGGCTCATGAGTTGTAGAAGTCTCTCTTCCCTGTGTGAGAGTTGCTTGCCAACCATAAGGGCAAAAAGGGTAATCATGATACATGTCTTTTATCAGGAAAGCTTGATAGTCCAATAATAAACATTCTTTTCTGTCAAATAAAGATATAAACTATTTCAAAAGCCCCTTTTCTGTCTGTCTATATTTGGACCTAGAACAAGCTCACTGTCACCAGTTTCCACTAAGCAGTACCATAATCAAAGACCCCACAGATTAAAGTTGTCAGACAACTGCATTTTCACTGTTTGAGAAGAGCTTAAAATACTGAAGTGTTTTTGGCAGTGTATACTATATTGAGGAATAAAAAGATTGGATATTCAAGATTATATCATACAAAGAAAAGTAAAAGAATTTCATATTTACAAAGTTACTTGCATATAGTAGGAAAAATTCACAGTAACGTAACTTTAAATCAGAATATTGAGTAAAATAAGATGCAGTCACTATATTTGATTCAGAAATGTGTCATAAGCACTTCACTGAGGTAAAGAATTTATACATGACTTTGATATCGAGCTTAGACTTGACAAAAACTTCTTCCATAATAAATTATCCATTCTGGAGGATGAGGTAAGAACTGATTCTCCATCAATGATGGTATCAGAAAAAGAAAGCAAGGTCTTGACATAGATTTTAAATGAAGGGGATAATATCTATTGATTTTAAGTACAAATCAACTTTAAGTACTATTATAATTTACCCTAATTCAATGCCTATGTTCATATAAGTATTGTAATCCTACTTGTCCACAGAAATGTTCTTCTTGGTGCCTTCACTTTATAAAACACACAAAAAAGTTCAAAATCCATGTCCTTAAAAGTGATGTCCTTAAATCTTCCCAAGTTTTTGTGAAGACAACGACCATAAGAAAAGCTCAATATGCAGCTTTGTACAGTTCTGTAGTTACCTTTGGTACTGTACTTATGAGTTCAATAAATCTTAGCACAATAGTAAAGAGTATTACTCTTGGGAAATTGTTCCCAGTGTTCTCAAGGCAGATGAAGCAAGATAAATTGTGTAGAAGGATGAAGCTGGAAGACATGGTAGTTGTAAGATTTGGATCAGACAGCCAGTTTGACCTGGTTGACCTAAGACATATAGTTACTAACAGTGCAGTCTCAGGTCTTACTATTCTTATTTGTTCCTGACAATAAAATGAAAATGAAAGCACTGATACTTCATCCATAACATTGGGATAAAGATTAAATGAGTTTATGACTACAAAATACTTAGTAACTCTCAAATAGAAGTCTGGAATTATTTTTTTAACGTATAAGCCAACTGGGGGAGGACGTAAGAGGTTTATGACAGAGCAAAAGACTCAAATTTTCAAAAGTCTTATATTTCAAAGAATGAAAGCAAAGCAAATCATCAAGCATTTTCTAGCTGATTTTGCTTAGATCAACTCTAATTAAAAACAATGACACTTTGGTTTCATGATCCTGTAGTTGAAACATCATCAGTTGGAGACAATGTTCATGATCATGAAGGTTCTTCCCCTGTTTTTATGTGCAATGATCCACTTTGTGGTTTCTTCTGAATGCTGTATGATATTTGTTACATGGAAAATAATTGTCTTGATAAACTACTGTCATTGTCAGAGCCGTCATTGTCAGAGCTCTGTAAGAATACAGTGATTGATACCTGTCATTAATTCACAGTGATAACAATGAGGACATTTTGGAAGGCATATGGAGTGTGGGTGAGGTTCTACAAACCTCCTCCACAGTGCACACTCACTCATAAACTGCAAATGCCCTTCATGTATGTGAATGTTTGGGAGTTGTCACAGTACTGGTTCAGATGTTATGCCATTTTAGATTTATGTTAATCTACCACAGGGTTACTAGAGAAGTTATGAAGTGTCATTCATACATGACTTTGCTAACACCTTCTATCACCCCATCACACGTCTTGTCATATCCCATGCTGTTCTGGGAATGGCTCTTGTCACCACCTGATCTTGATACCCAAAATTATTGTCACATTCCTATTGTAGACTCGACATTCCTTAATTTCTGAGTTGTGCAGTCCATGTCTGGCTAATCTGAACATATATCTTCAAAAGCCTCAAGTCAAATTTGATTGCCATCTGCTGCACATTTGGAAGTTATTTCTGTGATAGAATGGCCAGACTGACATGTGCTATACCCAAACCTTCATGTCAAAGTGCAGCAGCTAGCTTTGATAAACTTCATTGAGAGGAATTCTTTTACGGGGCCGTTACTCTTGCCTACACATAAGCAACATCTTAATTGGCATATTTGTACTTTTTATTACTTTTCAATTTGTTCTTAGAACTCTTAAATAATGGGAGTTTTCTTTATATAATTCATGGATAGAGAAATGGTGAGGTTTGTTAAATATCATAGAAGTATGGAAAGCCTGAAAGACATAGAAATAAGATACTTAACAATGAAATGAGATTTTCTTTTTATAGTTGCTAATGATTTTCGCTACCTCACCACAATGTACAAAACTACAAAATATAAATATATGGATATGTAAATAAATACATAAATGAATAAATAAATGTCTTCTTTGTCATTTAGTCATTTGAGTCTAGAGTTAGACAGGGGACCTATTGTTTATTTATTTAGATTATTCTACCTGCTCCCAGTTACACTAAATATTTTAATTGCAATTCTAATCCCTATAGCCTAAAAAGCCATTACATCAGCAGTCAAAGAGTTCCTACAATTTCAGTTATCTATAAGTATTTGTCCTTTCCATTGCTTTACTTATCTGTATTAGCCTAAAAAAAACTAAAACACCAGAAATTTAGTCTTGTGACTATCAACTAATTAGTTTAATTCAGCTATTACTACTCATAGTACACTATTCTAAACCAAGATCATAGAAAATTCTTCACAATAATGTCTGTTCTTAAAAAGCTCCAACTCTTAACATCATTGAAGAGATGGGTGAAAAACTATCAAGAACTGTTTCAATACATGTATCTTCTAGAACTCCATTAAAATGGCTCTTAGAAATTATACTGGGTCATTCCTTAAATCCATCCATAACATACTGTTTAATGGCTATTACCATCAAGATTTTATGTGAAATTCCTTCAGTGCTACCTTTTAATTATCTTTTCTGGGTAGGGACTCACTGAGAGAACAGGAGGACCTTTGTTACTCAGTAAAGTAAAAGTGAATGCAACTTCACACACTGTTCTAAAGAGCCTGAACAGATCATGTTGATTAAATAGGTGATTGGGGTGGTCTTGAATATGCTTGGCATGAGGAGTGGCACTGTTAGGATGTGTTGCCTTTTTGGAACTGGGGTAGCCTTGTTGAAATAGGGGTGGTCTTGCTGGAGGAAGTGTGTCACTGTAGGGGTAGGCTTTGTGACCTTCCTCCTAGCTTCCTGAAAGTCAGTCTTCAGTTTGCCTTCCAAATACAGTGTACATCTTTCAGCTCCTCCAGAACCATATCTTTTTGGACATCAGTATGCTTCCTGCCTTGATGAAAATGGACTGAGTTTCTGAACATGCAAGACGGCCCCAATTAAATATTGACCTTGTAAGAGTTGCTTTAGTCATGTTGTCTGTTCACTCAGTAAAACCCTAAGATAGTGATCTAGAGAAGTAGGAAAAAAGAGTGATCAGGACTCCCATTATCCACAGAGTTGCAAAGGTGATTTATCTCAAACAATACCTTCTTCCACATTACAGGATACTGTCACCCATCTCATTTTAAAATTTTCATTGAGATTAGACTTGATTGTGATGTGTATTTGCTGCCTGTTCCCTGGACTACTTGCTGTCCAACCCTACCTGCCCTTGGGGGGTTGGAGGTGAAGTGACTCAAAGTCATTGCCACAGACTCCAGGAGCAGGTGAGAATCACTGAAGCAGGTTCATCTGAATGCTGCTTCAAGCTCCTTTAATACCCTTCACCCATGCCTCATTGGTCCCAAGAAAGCATCTCTTCTAAATGGCAGTTCCCAATTGTCTGGCATTGTCTGTATCAGCAATCCTTGGTCTTTCAGGCAGTCCTCAAATAGGTCCTCCTGTAGGAGATAATTTTGTGGCTGCTTGGTCCCTGGCACTTACATAAAGGTGTCCTGGCAGTTCCTACTATATGTGTTAATCTCTGCACTGAATGTGCAGTCTTGTTCATTTCTCGAAATTTCTTCAAATCCTAGCATTCAAGTACTAAAGTCTAAAGTTTGATGTATAGGGACAAAACTTACTTTGCAGAATTTTCAGCATTATGCAAAAGAACTATCCTTTGAAAATGCAGATCTTACTTGAAAGAGGTTGGAGAAATTGGCTGTTGGCCTGTATACAGCCTCTGTAGCCTGCACATATAGAAATGATGGCATCAGGAATATTTGTCCTCTTCTACCAGATTTGAAATGCGAATAGATTGTTGATATTCTTTAGGGAAGGAAGTAATTACAGAGCAATGACTTCCAAAGTACATTCAAATGTATATTTAGCCGCTAGCCCAGCAGAAGATCAAGCATCGTAGCATTACCATTCTTAGACAGAAGGGCCATGTAGAGATATATTACAGAGAAGACAAGAGAAATCCCTGTTGAAATAGGAGAGTTATATCTTAAAAATAAACATTAAAATTGGCAAAAAAAAATTGGAGTGCAAAACAAAGTGCTTGTTCAAAACTGTGGTCGTCTGCCAAGGTTTATGTAATGATAAACCCAAAATTGATAGATTTACTTAAAATAAATATTCCTGAGTAAAATTTGATATAAATGAGTTGCATTTTGAATGGATTATAATTAACTTCATTTTATCATGAGGTGTTATGACATGTTTCCCCAAAGGATATCAAGACATTTAATAGAACCTAGGAGTAAAGGCAAAATAGCATGGTAATTGGCTGTAAATGCTTCATTTGCTAAAGTGTCCCTGTGTTGCAGCTCACCTTTCTCAGTCTTATTCCTTTCTCCCTACTCCCAAGTGATGTCAATTATGTGCAACCTGAATAATAATGTATTAAGCTTCATTTGTCAGTCTATTACTTCAGTCCTGCTATTCTCTTTCCCAACTCCTCTATTACACAATAACAAGCAGAAATACTTTTAATTGTAGCATTATAGCAGATAAAGTAGTTATTAATATCCCTTACAAAATGAGTACAACATACATCCCATTTGCCTTCCTTAAGTCCCTTGAATATAACCCTTCCTTTTCTGATCATTTTGATCCTCCGAGGAAGCAGATTGGCTTTTCTTTTCACTGGAAACAGAAGGCATTGTAAGTTTGTGTAGGTTTTTCTTTGAGGTTTTGGGAGTCACTTGGACTTTTATGTAGTCCTTCAGGGGTCACTCTTATGACATAAAATGGACTAAGAGGTCCCCTAACCATGGAAGTCTTGACTTTGGCCACAGTTTCCAAAGTTTCAGTTCATGGTCTCTGGGTCTCATTGTTTCTGAGTTCATGTATGATGAGAGCAAACATCACGGTGGAGGACTTACTATGTATCCAGGGGTACTTCCTCGTGACTGGGAGAGAGTCCTGGAATAACACAAACCTTTCAAACATAAATCCCCAATGATCTCATCCACCATGTGGCCCCATATTTTAATGATATCTGAAAAGCAGAAAAAAATATAATTCACTGATCAAATCACTGATGAAGATTGTGGTATTTTTCTTTTTCTCAGCTTGAGCCATGAAAATGTAACACTGATTACCCCCTGGAAATAAACATACACCAGCCAGCATAGTCTCTGTCTTCCCATTGTATGGAGAAAGGATCCTTCCAGAGTTTCAGGTCACAGGTCCATCTATATCTGTTTTTATCCCTCACCATGTATGTCGCAAATTTAAGATATTCATCCACATGATATCTTTAGTTTTATTAATATTTTTACAAAAATACATAATTGTTTTGAGTGTGAGAATTAATGAAGTCATGATGAAACTAGCCCCTAACTCAAAATCACCAAGGGCTAATGTTTCTAGGGAACAAATTCCATACATAACTGTGATAGAAAATAAGCAGATAACAAGTCTTATTACCAGTTTTAGTTTTTGTATGTGTGTCTAAAGTGTGTGATTTCTGATGCATGTGTGCACATGTGTGTATGATGGGTTGTGCATTTGTGTGATGCTTGTGTGTATGTGTGCACATGTATGAATACGTGTGCATGTATAAACAATGAACATCCTCTGAGAAAAGATGAAATTCTGTTAAAAACCGGTAATAGTTTTGGATGCTACCCTAGGTCCTATCACAACAACAAAATATTGTGAATATATTTATAATATTTCTTTAACATCATCTATGTGTTAATCATCCCCTTCAATTCTAGTATAGAGCTGAGAGAATTCTATGCAGAATTTGTAATTGTAAGGTATAGTTATGTGGTTCTAAATCTAGAATCTATATGATGAATATGGTTCTCATGTCTCGGTGTCTATATTAGTTTCCCAGAACTTCTATAATCATGAATTACAGATTTCATGTCATAAAACTTATACACAATTCTGTCTCAGAATCTTAAAACTTTTAGCCTCCTCTTCTGTGGAGGAGAGCAGTCTTTGCTCTTTCTACTTGGCTTTATAAACAGTCTTAAACCCTTTTTTTTCTTTCTTTCTTCTTTTCTTTTTTTTTATTCAATATATTTTTTATTTACATTTCAAGTGATTTCCCCTTTTCTGGCCCCCCACCCCCATAAGCCCCCTTCCCTCCGCCTGTTCTCCCTCCCACCCTTTCTCACCTCCCTGTTCTGCTTTTGCCCTATACTGCTACACTGAGTCTTTCCAGAACAAGGGGCCACTCCTCTGTTCTTCTTGTACCTCATTTGATGTGTGGATTATGTTTTGGGTATTCCAGTTTTCTAGGTTAATATCCACTTATTAGTGAGTGCCTACCATGACTGATCTTTTGAGACTGTGTTACCTCACTTAATATGATATTCTCCAGCTCCATCCATTTGCCTAAGAATTTCATGAATTCATTGTTTCTAATGGCTGAATAGTACTCCATTGTGTATATATACCACATTTTTTGCATCCATTCTTCTGTTGAGGGATACCTGGGTTCTTTCCAGCTTCTGGCTATTATAAATAGGGCTGCTATGAACATAGTGGAACATGTATCCTTATGACATGCTGGGGAATCTTCAGGGTATATGCCCAGGAGTGGTATAGCAGGATCATCCAGAAGTGAGGTGCCCAGTTTTCGGAGGAACCGCCAGACTGATTTCCAGAGTGGTTGTACCAATTTGCAACCCCACCAGCAGTGGAGGAACGTTCCTCTTTCTCTACATCCTCGCCAACACCTGCTGTCTCCTGAATTTTTAATTTTAGCCATTCTAACTGGTGTAAGGTGAAATCTCAGGTTTGTTTTGATTTGCATTTCCCTAATGACTAATGAAGTTGAGCATTTTTAAGATGTTTCTCCACCATCCGAAGTTCTTCAGGTGAGAATTCTTTGTTTAACTCTGTACCCCATTTTTAATGGGGTTGTTTGGTTTTCTGGAGTCTAACTTCTTGAGTTCTTTATATATATATTGGATATTAGCCCTCTATCTGATGTAGGATTGGTGAAGATCTTTTCCCAATTTGTTGGTTGCTGATCTGTCCTTTTGATGGTGTCCTTTGCCTTACAGAAACTTTGTAATTTTATGAGGTCCCATTTGTCAATTCTCGATCTTGGAGCATAAGCTATTGATGATCTGTTCAGAAACTTTGCCCTTGTACTGATGTCCTCAAGGGTCTTCCCCAGTTTCTTTTCTATTAGCTTCATAATATATTACTACAGTATCAGTGGTCCAGCCTTATGCTTCTATAAGTTCCCTATGTCATATAACCTAAAACAAAATATATGCTTAACTGTGGATTTTGATAGGATGTTATTATATTGAAATGTCACAGAGAAACAAAGAAAATATCTGAGTTACCTTGTTTAAGTCTGGCTAAATTGTTCAGAAATAGTGTCATTGGTTTGCTAATTAAATACTTCTTACTAAATCTGTCTGGATCTGTGGTCAGTAAGAAGTAATGTGTGGCATCCACAGAATGGCAGTAGATAGCAAGTGTATAGTCCCATTAGAACAAGGCCTGGATACATCCCAAATCCCCATAAAGTGATAAACTGAGTGAATGAATTTACTGTATTAGTTTCAGTTTTTTCTGAAAAGTGAGAGTATTATATGCATATGTATATATAGAATTATATTTCTGTGTGTGTGTGTGTGTGTATGTGTGTGTGTGTGTGTACGTGTGTGCAGTGTCATGAATTAAAAGGAAATACAATGCAAGGAAGTTCTGGCCTCTGTCTTCCACATACCAGATAATCAATAATGTTCACTGAAGGGTGGGGAGGTTGGCAATGAAAGGAGTTTGGGAAAGAGAGGTGAAAAATATTCAAATTATATTGTATGAAATTCTAAATTAATAAACTTATTCCTAAAAATCATTAAATAGGAATTATAAGAAACATCAAATGTTAATAACTGAATGCTCTTAATTATTACAGACCCAAATAAGAATCACAGATTTATTTCTCATAATCTGGTACATTTATTGTCATGGCCACCAATTGTTACTTACAACATGAGGGAGTTAATAAATTTTTCAATATTTATAAAGTATTATTTTGAGAAATAACTTATTAATGAAATGATATGTCCAAATATCCTATGCATTAAATAGTTAGTGTAGAGAAAGACTGGAGAAATTTGAAATCAGAGACTGTATTTGCTTGTCATATTCTGAAACAGGAAGCTACAACCTGTTAATAAAAACAGCTCACTGCTTATCTCTAAATACCAACTTATCAAAACAAAATCATTCTCATCCTAACAATACTTGATTTGTCATGATGGCATACTTATATAGATATGAGAGAGAGAGGAAGAGAGAGAGAGAGAGAAAGAAAGAGAGAGAGAGAGAGAGATACCTAAAATATTTATTATTTGGTTATGGCATAATACACGTTCCAATGTCCAACTTTACCATCTACTATTGGAAGTATTTATAATGTTTGGGTGGAAAATACATATAAAATTAAGTAATGCACTATTGACAAAAATCTATACATGTCTTTATAATAGGTAGTCCCTGCTATATTAAGTGTCAGTAAAATATTAGAAATCATATATGGCAGCAATTTGGGCAAATTATACTAGTAGACACATTCCATTTTTGGAGACTTCTATTTTTATAATACATTATTGTGATAACGTTCCCACTGATACAACTGTATCCCATATTTATCCACTGTTACACACTATCTAATAATATTAAAATTAGAAATAGTTATACTATTATTAACAACCTGTCACTTAGTTTCACATGGATTAATTTTTCAGGGACAGATGGACACTTTAATTCTTTTAACCAGTTACTCTTTTCCTGTCATTTATGGGGAGGGTAACAACATGTACAAGAACATATGCGTATCTAGCAAAGTCAGAGGTGTTTTATCCACTTCAAAGTGACCTAACCATTGCAGGGAATCAGAGGCCTCTATTCAGATGCACCACCTGTGGATATTAATAATGATGTTTCTTTGTTAAGAATTCATTGATTTTATACTGCTCACATGAATACTTTCCAACAGAAGCTGGGATGAGGAAATTAACACTATCATCACAATAGTCCAGTTTGATAAAACTGTTCATTAAATAATTGTTGTAATTTCTCTGGTTTATACAGAATGCCTCTTTAATCTATCAGGTTAATGTTGTAGAATATATATCACAATATAAAGATATTAATTAAAATATTTATTTCAAGAAATTGGTTAATGTATATCTATAAATTTGCAAGTGAATTTTATGTAAGCAAAAGTTAGGAAGCTTAATTAAATTTTCTCATTATATATTTAGTAATACTAGTTTGTATATCTTGAATAATTCACAAGTTTGAATCCTAAGACATACATATGTTATATATGTCTGCATATCTTAAATGTAGATGCATATTTCATAAGTGTTTAGGTGCCTAATTACTCTGGCAAAAGGGGTCAAAAGGACAAGATGTCCGTGAGCTGTAGCAGTTGGAAGATTTAGGTGGCATGTGGACCTGAGTTACTGTGTTACATTACCTTGCTGAAATCATATTGCTAAAATTTTGCACTGCTAGGCAGTAAACTGGGAAAAGAAGAAAATTGAGAAAGTGTTAATTTTTAAGCAACCTTGACAAAGATTGAGTTTCATATGACAAATGTTGTCAGCAAGACAGGATTCTGTCAGTGGAAGAAGTTTAAACATTAACAATTTCTGTCAGGCTGTTGACACAATCATGGCAGACATTTCCCAAGATGCCGAGATGACTGCTGGCATTTGTCAACAATCCTGTCACAGTGACAGCAATAAGACCATGTCTGGAAATGTGACAGTTTTGGCTTTGTGCTCCCCTGAGCAATAGCCCAGGTGTTCAGAGAAAGTGTGGGAAAACCCATATTTCTGCATTGTCATTCGAACACAGAAAACACAGGAGGAAAATGAGCTGTCACTCCAATTCCCATGATGCCTTGCTGCTTAGCATAACTCTACAGTGCGGCCCTGGGTCCACTGGTCCATACTCTGACAGATAATTAAGAAAGCAGCAGCTTTTTCTAGACGGCTCTTCCTCATGATTTGCATTTTAGCCAGAGGCGACCAGTTATAAAAAAAACATGATGGAAAGATGGTAAGAAGCCAATTAGATGGATGGATGGCTGACTGACAGCTCTCTGGTATTACGACTCCAGATTTCAGACTACATAGCCTGGCAGTTCTCTACAAGAACCAACTTTTTTGCAGGTTGGTAAAGCTGTTAAATGTGAAACTATATATAGCGCTTTATAATTTTTGCAAAGTTGTACATTTTCCTTAAATAAGCATGTATTCTCTTCAATCAGGGTCTGCATTAAACAAGTTTTTTTGCAATTTAATCACAACTTGCATCCCTAAATTTAGCAATATTAAAATTCCAGACAACTTGTAGGCACACTAGCTGTGCCAGTAGAGAGGTGATTAAAAAGCTGAGAACCACATTGAGCCAGCAGAGATGAAGTGAACTAATAATTAGAGTGTCTGTGCAGATATACCTAACCTTGAAATGTATGCTGTTTGCTTTTAACCGACTAAAAGCCAAAGACCTAAAACTTCCTCTCCGTCATTGGATCGTGCGTACATGCATTTGCTTACTATCTTTTTCGAGATCTAATATATGCCTGTGTGTCTGTTACTTCAGTTAATTTTGATTTTTTTTTTTTAAGAAAAAAAATAAACTGTTCGTCAGCTTCCAGTTTGGCTGTGATATTCTATAGCTCCTAGCCAATAGGAATCAACTCATCATAATATTTTTCAATTTGGAAACTTAACCAGTGTTTCTTGTGTTCTGCATTCTCTATGTGTACATACATAACACACACACACACACACACACACAAAATAGCTTGCTTTTAAAGTGACATATCTTCATCTGTGATCTGAAATAAGAGATCTTTCTCCTAAATGGCAGTGATAGCTTAGATTTATTTTGAATCTTGAAATGCTAAGGGCTGGCTTTTATTTTGCTGTAAATTTAAATCTTGTCGGGAACAGCACCCAGGGCAATAGGCAAGAGCACATGTGTTCAATGTGAGTAATGCATCTTCTACAAACTGAGATTCAGTGTTAAATCAGTGTGGGTTCCTCATCCATCCAGCATTGCTGCTGAAATCCACAGCATCTGGGACCGCCTCACACGTAGCAATGTTCATATTTTTTTTTTCAGCTGTGTTAACATTTTTTTTTCTTTCGGACATCCAACTTATTCCACATTGTTGAACTAAGACACAGCTAATATAACTGAAACAGTTACAAAGCACAAATATAAAATATATTCTGCTTGCACATACCTGTAAGTTTTAATCAGAACTTTAGAGAAAAGGTTGGAGTTCTATAAGCTCCATCTCAAGCTAGAAAAGAACAAATTCATGTTGTTTTTCATGATGTACTTTAAGAAATCATCATATGGAAATATTATCGATGGCAGTAGAAATAAAATATTCATAGATATCCATATGGATATTTCACATACATGCATATATATATATATATATATATATATCTTCTTTTGGTAATATTCATATATAAATAAAGTACATCTTCACTATTCAACAAAATTTTGCCCTTCCTACATGTCAAAGAATATACTGAACATAAATTAACCCAGTAAAACAAATCTTGAAATAGAAGAGGAGCGTGCCTGGGCACACTGGCCATCTCTATGTTCCTTTTCATGCCTGTCACCTTCACTCTCTCTTATGCGTTTTACTGCTGTCCATCTGCGGCTTGCAAACCTTGGTTATTGTACAATATTACTTAACTACAATTTCACAGTCACCATGTGCCTTATAAAATAATTAGAACTAAAACTTGGTGAATTGTCTAACATGCTTTTAAATAGAACAGTTCCTACATACAAAAACTTCTTTTATTTGTAAAATATACACATTTTTGGTTAAGATAAAATAAGAGCACTGTAGTGAGTTCTAAAAGCTTCAAATTGAAATGAATCTATTCTGTCAATGGATGACAAAATAATCTACTTCTAAACAAATATGTTATACTCAAAAGATACTTTGTTGCAAGATGTGTAATTTATATTGGAATAAAATGAACAGAAGTCATGAGGACTTTTGGCTTCTAGCATGTTTAAACAATTTCCAATTTCAAATCTGCAATTTGAAGTTGTAGAGGAAACAAAAGAAGGATAATTCTTTTAAAATCTGCTTTGCTTAAGGTGACCTATTTCTACTAAATATTTTGTTACAGATTTGATTTACTAGCTGGAAATTCAAACACTTGGATACAATATAATATTGGCGTTCTGCCTCTAATTTATATAGGTGCAACTTATGGTTCAGAGCACATTTTCTAAACTAAAAAATCTTCTTGGTTTATTTCATCCTAAATCAATGTAAAGCAAAGAAAAACTTGAATCAGTACTTAATGACTCAATATGAATGTTAAAACTATTTTCTTGCTTGCTACAGCTCGTCTTACCTTCTAGAAAAATAACTTGATTCAATAATTAAATATAACCATTTGTCACTTTACAAAAAGCTGAATTCTATAATAAAACCCAACTTTTAATACTATAAAACTATACCATCATAGAAAATATTAAATGATAATAATATTAAAAACCATTTTATTAAGAAATAATGGTTTTATGTACAATTGTTTGTCACTTATAGATTTTTGCAACTTTTTCTAATTCCACAAAATAATGATACCCACCTTCACAACAAATTGATTGAATGTTTGCATACATTACTTAAGTTTAGAGTCATTTCCAGAAACTCAAATATTGCAGAAAGTCTCAAATTCTAGGACGTGTAGTTGTTATATGTGTATTTCTTTCATTAGGTATATGGATATATACATTTTATTTATGATTTTGTTACATGCATCTAAGTTCTTTGGAATTCCCTTTAAATAAATGGATTGGATTATAGGAGAAAGTCAATCAATTCCCAGATATAAATAGGAACCTTCCTAAAGACTTAGATGTATATAAAGCCTAAAAGATGGATATATAGCTGTGACATAATAGATCATCCTCTATACTTTCAGGTAGCCAGTCTCTTAAATATCTTTTCAAATACATTGATGACTGTCTTGAGTGACAGCTAACTCTAAAGATTTTCAAAGGTAGGGCCTCAACTCATTTGTTTTTATATTGCTGCATCAAAAACAAAGGCCACAGTAGAAGCTTATTCAATGGCAGCTTGTGCTGGAGCCCTTATCTAGCATAATAATTAAAGATTTTTTTTAATTTTATAAACATCACAGACCCAAAGTCTATACAACTCAAGGAACTTGCATACAGTTAGAAGAGACATTCAGAACGGAAGCTGCCAAGCTTTCCATTAAATGTAATTCTTTTCAGCTTCAACTAAACAATCTAGTTCATAGTGTGAAAGTTACAACAGGACCAGCTTGCTTTGCTGGACTTTTCAAACACAAACTGAGCAAATTAAAATTTCATGCATTGGTTCTCACGGTGAGCCATCTCTTAGCCTCTTCACTACTCTGCGTCTTCCTCAGTTCATCTCATCATAACACGACATCTGATTGACATTATCAATTAATACTCTTAATAAGAAGCAAGTCTATAAGGAATAGTTTTTACCCAGTTAGAGTATCTAAGGCGAAACTCTTCCACAGGAAGACCTTCTTCTATCTAAGTAGATGCCGTAGGATATTGGCAATTTATTTGTATCCTGTAATCCCATTGTATTTACTGGAAAATTAAAACATTCTCCAAATGAAAATATTGGAATCTCCATTTGGAAGTATAACACCAAGTAAGTAATTAATCCTTCAGAATAGTATCCAATATGAGATAAAATGTCAATAGAGATCTCTCTGAATACAAGCACTTTTTTCTTTTCATTATTATAAAAAGTGATTATAATTATTATCATAATTAATAGGTTTCAGTTTAATATATGAATTATTATAGGATTTCTTTTGAATAAATGCTTGGTACTGTCCCCTCACACATGACTCAATATTTTAGCAATATTAGCACTTAAGGCATCAACATATGATCGAGTAGTTTTCTTACCTGCAGAGTTTCAACCTTCCACACAATGAGAATATTTGTAGAGGATTGTGTTTTAAACCAACTAGGAGAAGGGAATTCATAGGATAATATGACATGGGTATTGCAGCTCAGTTTCTCTTCGAAAGAGACACAAGACCTCTGTATAATACTTGATATACATCTTACATGGTGGCCTGGTAATGAAATCAGTTGTTCCTTGGAAGTAAAGAGGTCCATTTGTATTCATTGCTGGTATGTGAATGTACAGTTATTTGTACTGGTTTAGGAAAAATCACACCTTAAAACAGGAGCCTTGCTATGTAAGAATGAGAGGGTCATATTACCACAAGCAGCTATAGCACAGTGCAAGCACTAGGAAGAGGCTGTAGAAGATAGAAATGGTACTATGGGGCACAATCTTTGGAAGGCATGCAAAGACCAAACACAGTACACATGTTCTTGGCTAAAAAGCTTATACTTGCTGCTCTGGCTAACAGGAAGCCATCTCTGAGGCATAAAAGTATGTGAATTAAGATGATAACTCGCTAGCAGTAAAGTGGTCCAGGTTTGGGAAATAAAAAGTTTGAAGATGGAGAGGACAATGAAGAGACTTCTCCAATGACAGCAGTGGTAAAGAACTAATCTGCGACAGTGTGTCATAGAGGCACCCTTTTACTATGGCCAGCACTGGTTGTAAGGTTATGACACCGTCCATCTCAGAGACTCAGGCTGAATATCAAAAGCAGCATTTCAAAAGTGTCTTACTTCATTATAGTTTTCCCTACTTTTCTAACAATGATAACAACTTCACATTTATTCAACTTCAGTTCTAGACCTGGTGACAATTGCTCATTTTTCTGGCTAAGTTTAGTTCTCTTTCACCAAAGAAAAGTAAGAGCAAAGGAGAGAAGCATACAAGTGCTTTCTTCTAGGGAAAAAGATCATTATATTAATATTAATTTTTTCTATTTTTGTTTTTTCAACAGAAGGTCATGCATATGCTATTTCATAGTTCACAGCTAGGCCCTCACTACTGAAATTGTGGGTGTTATTGCCAGACTGCCTAGATGCAGAAGCATTGGCTTGAGAAGCAAGGGGATTATGCATGCTCCTGCGCACACTGATGGCTCTGTAAATCGATTCAGGGTGAGAGCAGTTAACATTGGCTGAGGTTAAAACATTGGGGCTGTTACGGGAGCATCAGAAATTAAAGCATGACTGAAATTCAAACTGGAATATAAAATAAGGAGCACAATGCAATAAGGGGACATGAGGAAAATCTAAAGAAAATATTCACCTGCAGAATCACTAGCTGTGCTCTGCCTAAGTCCTTGAGGGGGCAGGCATCTTAACAGTGTTGCCTGCAAGAAGAAGTCTAGGGGATTTATATTCCATCTCTGTTTTACTGCTACGAACAAGCAGAAGCACACATTCTCAAATGCTTATAATTCATTGTAAATATGCCTGGGTATGCAAATTCAATCCTTCTAAAGAGAATTGAATAAAAAATAAGTAAAACACAAAACAAAACAAAGCAAAAAAGCAGGAACCACAAATTCCAAGTGACTTTTTATCGTACAATTATGAAGAGAACAGACCAAAGGAATTTAATGATGATACTGGCATTTTGATTTAATTTACAATCTGAATTCCAATATCTCCTGTGGGCTGTGACAATAATTTTTTTAAGTTCTACATACTTCCTTAATATTCAAAGGCATGTTTTCATCAAATATTTATGTGTATGATGTTCAGTTGAAATGACATTAGTCATGAGTACATATTTGTTTAGAGACTCTTCAAAATATGTCTGCTAATGTAAAAATATTAAATATTAACTCCATACAGAGTATATTTCTTTGAGAAATCTAAAAATTTTATATTGTCTCTATATATACTAATTCCTATCTCCTAGGCCATTTCCTTTCGTAAAAATGCTTGAATGTGTAGTATTATTTCACGTTACTCTGGTCATTGTTACTAGGGAGGTTTCAGCTTTAACTTCTACATGGTCGCACTGTTCAGTAGTATATCAGAGCATTAGTAAATACAAGTTGGGATAACATAGCCTGAGAATTCTAATTATCCTTGGAGAATTTACTACACACACACACACACACACACACACACACAATCTCATCTTTGTTCTTTCTCATTTTTGCTTTAAGATTTCTGTTTAGAACAGCTCCGTTGAGACCCCATGAACATGGTCTCTTTCAAAGAAGCTCACCTGGACTCACTTTATCAGAATGACGCAAGAGCCAATGTTTGCTCTGAGCATCCTTTGACTCTGTTCTTACAAGAGCCTAAAGGTGCCAAGAGAGTCAAACCCGACTATAAATACTACACATTTCAGAATATTAAATCCAAGAAATAAGTGAACACACACGTGTCACTTCTGTTCTTTCCTTCTTCTACTTCTCCAGCCTTATTTTCTTTAGCTTCAAATTCCACTCTTTGTTACAAAAAATGCTTATGTCAATAGAAGACCCTCAAATGATTTTTATCTTCTACTTTTACAATTAAGGTGAATACAACCTTGTTCTTTTAAATAAATTTGAAATGATCAGCTGCTTTTAATTCTGCAAAGTAAATTAAATCACATTAAAAGACTAACCTGTAAAGGACATATGTGATACTTCATTCATTTTCCACAATAATTTACTTTGATATAAGAGTATCTCCAGTGTTTAATATCTTGAGGGTAATTTATTCACTTAACATTACTGGTGTTAAGTGCAATAACTTTTATGTAATGTCATCAGTGTTAATTGGCATTGTTTGGCCATATATATGCATACATATGCATATATATGTCATTAATTGTCATATATATATGACACATACACAGAGCAAATGAGAGACTCTGAGATACAGAGAGACAGAGAGACAGAGAGACAGACTACTAGCTATCCACACCTCACTTTGATTTTTTACAGTATGGGAACTGTAGAAGTAACTTTTATTCACTTGATGTAATTCATCTTCACAGTCTGCTAACCTATTGTCTCTGTCTGCTAACCTAGGCCCTATTTTTGGAAGCTCCTAGCCTCCTTATAATTCAATCTAGGCCTAGATTGTGTTCAGCCTCCAAAACTTACTGCTAAATAAACATGCCTTTTCTAGTTTTGTTTTGTTTTGTTTTTTTCTAATAAACTTCTTTGACTTGTTTAACTGAGCATTTCTGGCTCAAACTCCCCACCAAGTTGACTGGTTTAGTCTGGCTTCTCTCTCAGACTTTTGCTCTGTTTGGCCTTAAACTAACTCTGACAATCATTTCTAATCCTCTGCCTCCTTCTTGTTCTCTGTCTGATTCTGTCTTCACCTGTTTCTAACCTGCTCTTTCTTCAACCTGACTTTGTAAAGGTCAGTGGATATTAATTAAGCCAGAAGCTCTGAATACTCAAGGCAGAATTAAAATAGCAAATGATTCCCAAGACGAAGGAAGGAGAGGGCCCTGGTCCTGGAAAGGCTTGATCCAGCATTGTAGGGGAGTACCAGGACAGAGAAATGGAGGGGGGTGATTGGGGAATGGGCGGAGGGAAGAAGACTTATTGGACTTATGGGAAGAGGGGAACCGGGAAAGGAGAAATCATTTGGAATGTAAACAAAGACTATAGAAAATAAAATGAAATAAAATAAAATAAAATACAAAAAAAAAAATAAACCCAGCCTTTCCTTTTTATTTTTTCCTATTTCTTTGCTTCTCTCATTCAAGTAGCCTCTCTTTTCTCTCTGCTTTCCTGGGAGTTAGGCCTATCTTATTCTGTCCAATCTTTCTCTAATTTTTCACTTTGTCTGCCTGTCAATTAGACATCACTTTCAAACGTGGGTGCTCCCTTCTACAAAATTAACTATCTTCCTTGTTTGTGATTAGATTAAAAGTGTATGCTAAGGTTGTGTCTGTATTCCAGTCAGAGTACCCTACAGTGAACATATATAATGTTTGGCAGAAATATAGGTTAGGCTGAGACCTGTATTTCTCTTGGAAAAACAAACTAATGCAAATGAGTTAAAGTCTGTTTGGGTTAGAGAGAGGAAAGTGGTCACACAGACCATTCTTCATTAATTATTTATATACAACATAAAATGGTTATGCAATCTTTTTAATGAAGAATATTATACAACTCAATAAACTGAAGAAAATGAATATAATACTCCTATTATGCAAGACTATTCACTAAGTTCCATGGGATAGTGCAAATTCTAGTTACTTAAAAGTATAATTCTTATTTTCTGTCCTGATATAATTACTTTTTGGTTGTATCATAATTACATTTAGCACCTTATTTCCTGTTTTTGACTTATTATCCTGATGATATTGAGAAAAAATGCTTTTTATTTTCTTTGTTCACATTCAAAAATGCAAATATAGGTGTTGAAATCACATGTCAGGAACTATTTATGAAGGAATTATTGAAATTATTAAACAAAGCAAGCCTCTCTTTACCCTTTAGGCAGACTGGAGATGAAATTTAGTGTAGATTTGTTATAGACAATAAGACTCATCCACTGAATTCAGGAAAACTAACTTGTGTCAGATAGCCAGAATCTGGAAACAACTCAGATGTCCAATGACAGAAGAATGAACACAGAAAATGTGGTTCATTTACACAATGGAATACTTCTCAGCTAGTAAGGAGGACAAAGCAAGCAAATGGACAGAACTAGAATATATCATCCTGAGTGAGGTAACTCAGACTCAAAAGGACATGCATGGTATATACTCACTAAGAAGTGGATGTTAGCCAAAAACAACAACAGTAACATAAACCAGTACAGAGTACACATGTTACAGTCCACAGAAGTCACAAAAAGGTTAACAAACTGAAATGCCCAAGTGAGGATGCCTCAGTCCCATTTGGAAGGGAGAAAAAAGCAATCACAAGTGGAGAGGGAGGGAGGAACCTGGGAGGGAAAGTGGACAAGGTTGTGTGGGTGGGGGGAGGGAGTAAGGGGAAGAGGAGAACCTGAACTGGTATTGGGTGAGGGAAAAGGACTGAAGCCCTGAGGGCCAACAGAAAGAATGGAAGCAGGTAACCTCAGGAGATACAAGGTTGGGGGAAACCTCCAGCATGCACCAGAGACCTAGGAGGTAAGGGACTCACAGAACTAAAAGGGATGGACCATAGGTGAAATGCCTGACAGTAGGAAGAGGGAACTTACAGAGCCTACCTCCAGCAGGAAGACAGAGCATCAAATGAGGGGGGGGGGGAGGCATCCCACAGTCACGACTCTGACCCGTAATTATTCCTGTCTGAAAAAATTACAGTGATGGAAATGGAGAGGAGCCTAAGGAAAAGAAGGTCTAATGACAGGCCCAAAGTGGGATCCAACACAAGGGGAGGTCCCAAGGCCTGACACTTACTGACGCTATGGAGTGCTCACAAAAAGGGACCTAGCATGATCTCACTCCAGAAGATCCAAAAAGCAGCTAAAAGTCAGATGCAGGTATTTGTACCCAACCAATGGACAGAAGCAGCTGACCCCTGTTATTGAATAGGGGAAGACTGAAAGAAGCTGAGGAAAAGGCCAATCTTGTAAGAGAACCAGCAGTCTCAATTAATTTAGACCTCCCATGATCTCTCAAACCCTGGATCACGAAAAAGGCAGCATACACCAGCTGATATGAATCCCCCAACATATATACAGTAGAGGACTGTTGGGTCTGTGTTCATTCAGAGATGATGGACCTATCCTTCAAGAGACTGGAGGCCCCAAGGGAGTTTAGAGGTCAGGTTGAGTGGGAAGTTGGGACATCCACATGGAGACTGGGGAAGGGGAGGAGGTATGGGGTATTGAGGATATGGAGGGTGGACAAGGGAGAATAAAATATGGAGTGTAAAAGAATTTAATTAATTAATTAATTAATTAATTAATTAATTAAAAACAAGAAAGAAATACTGAAAAGAATTGTTGGCTGCAGAAGCATATTGTGAATGCATTTGCATTTTGGGAAAGTTTTGTTTTGTTTTGTTTTGTTTGTTTGTTTATTGTATTCCTTGAGGATACATGGTCTCCAATATCCATGTGGTCTGAAATGTACACTGTAGCTGAAGATGACCTTGAACTTCTGATCATTCATTCTCTACTTTCTGAGACTTGGAATACAAGTATGTACCTCCTCCATATCTGGTTTCATAAGATATTAGATATTGAACCCAGTGTTATATCTAGCATTTTATAAGCTGAGCTACAGTAATATTGTAATGATAGTGTTATTTGAAGTCATCAAGAAATATATAAAAATATTCTATTAAAAATAAAATGTTTGGGAGGTGAGACAATTAATTCCCTAATAATTCTAAATGTTAAATTTTAACATAGAAAGGAACTAAAACTTTAAATGGCAAAACCCATAATTTTCCCTGATCTTTGTAATTATGACATATACATATACAGCCTCTCCTTTTCTGTGAACTTTGATAAAATAATAAAACCTTGAAATAATTACGTTATTTCATTTTGTTAATAACAAATGACTCATTTATTAATAAATACCACTTCATGTATACCTAGAGAAATTTGAATTTGGAGTTACCTAAACAAATTCTGTCAGTGTCTCTGGAAAGGATAATATGAATTTATCTTGTGAAAGAAAATTGGAAGCCATATCTTTCCACCACAGCTGCCAAAGACAAGACTTGGCTTGGACAAGGGCATCTGAGAGATGGGGTGTCTGGGAGCAGTGAAAAGAAGAGCTTGAAGTCAAATCCTCAGTCCAAGCTGATGACCTGTGTTCTGCTTGCTATTCTCAGATCTCTCTGTGCATGTTCTGCTTGCTTTTGTGTGTGTGTGTGTGTGTGTGTCCATCCATCCTTCTTTCTGTCTGTCTGTCCATTCTCCACGCAGTTCTTTTTTTTATACTAAAAAATTCTCTGGATAGCTCCTCTCCTGAGAACACAGGTCAAGTCTTTTATTTTACATATCAGTCTAGTTATTTACTCCAGGTTTCCTTTTGATTATCTTACAAATCAGCATCCTCCCAGACAGTAGCTCTTAAGAGACAGCAAACATACATTTAGCATACAATTTTTCCTTAACTTTGCAAAAAAAAAAAAAATTAGAGATCTGTCTGCCTTCGTTAAGCACAGCAAACAAGTTAATTGGGGAAGACTCTGCCCTGAAATTCCCATTTCTTCCACACCTGGGTCTAACCTCACTTGTTCTAGTCTGACCTTGAACTCAGGAATCTGCTTGATTTTCTATCTTTCTGACAAGCTGGCTCATAGTCTAGTTTCTTTCTTCCTTAGATTTGAAAATCCCTCAAAATTCATATTGCGTCCTTTTATTTTGAATAGTTAAAAATTATATATATATAATTTTTAATAATTATAATTATATTTATAATTATAACAAAAATAATAATAATTATTATACATATATACATAATATATATGTGTATGTATATATATATATAAAACTCATTTATTTAGCGCTCTTTCCCATAGGGCTTTCCTGAAGGTCCCACCCAAAGTTTACTGGATCCCATATATTCTGTGAGACAAAGTTTTACAGACTGAGGCGAGAAATGTCTCCTGGAGCCCTTCGTTTGGTCTGTGGCACTTTACCATTTTGTGGAGGCTTAGCCACACCCTCAATTCCTAGACTAAAGCTATTTCTAATTCTCATGGAGTCATTTTTAAAAGGGAAGACAATCTTCGGAGGAATGTGAAATCTGTACATTTTTATACAAACAAGCCTTCATGCCCACAGCAGCCACCTGTGCTCATGGAGGCTTTCACCAGGGCCCTGTCCCAGGGGCAGGAACCATGTCACTCTATCCCCACCAGGGCCACACCAGGCTCTGCACACAGTTTGAGTTTCCTTTGAGAAAATATATCGATTCGGACAGTAAAATTGTAATGTGAGCTCACTACACTCTGAAAAGTTACTCCTATGCAACGTTTTCCCTATGTCCAGACATATGAACTTCTGCTTCTACTTTGAGATGTGTATATTCTCTCTCCTTATGACTGTGTTGCTCTACATAGCAATACTTCTATAAGTTACCTTTTACACTGTTTGGTTCTCTCCTCTTCAAGCTGCAGAGATGTTGTCTCTGAATTTAAAATATACAACACTGCATCCCTCACTATTTTGATTCATTTGGAGAGAGTCAGAAGTTAGCAAGAGATTGACATGAGCTGAGACCAGGTTCTGTCTTCCGTCTGCTTCCACACGGGAATCCTGAGGCACACTGGGCAGCCCCTGTTCATTGGCTGATTTAATAGAACATAAACCAGGGTATGTATTTTAGTTCACTATATATGACCTCCTAGAGCAAATTAGAGATCTAGGTGGGAGTGATCAGATTTCTGACAGAATAACAGAACCTTACCAAAGAATGAATTTAAATAGAATAAAATAAAAGTCTGTGTCCGAATTGTTTTCCACTATAAACTTGCTGATGCAGGAAAGATTTCAGTTATTATAATTCACTTCACCCCTTTTAATTGATTTGCAGTGAATTTCTATTCTTTAAACATATGCATATATATGTATTTATCTATATACACACATATGTGTGGGGGTGTGGGGGTGTATACATACACACATCTACATATATATGTATATATATATATGTATATATATATACATACACATATATACAAGTAGTTTGAAAGAGTCAAGTAGTTACACACAGGCATTATAAGCTAAGGAAAAAATACTAGAAAAGGACTAAAGCGATATTGAATGCATATTTATCAAGCATCAAATGAATGAAGTAATACTCAATAGATTACTGCCACTTGCTGACCAGATTTGTGTTTCCATAGTCATCTAACAATAATTGGAATCCTCTGTGCTCACATCTGAGACAGGCAGAGTATGTGCACCCAGATTGGAAGGCCTAAAGTACTCTATTTAAATTAAATCTCAACGGGAGACCTTCACAGACAGTCAAAATCTGTCAAACTGCAGAAAACAGCTTGATCATGTGGCCAGTTCTGACAATGGATATGTCTGCACCACAACTCCTACACTCAAAGTTCAGAGAACATCATGGGGGAGGAGGCAGATAGGTTGTATGAGAGAGAGGACAAGGAAGTAGGCTGAGAGTTGTATATCCTACAAATGAATGCAACCACACCAGGATGCCTCAGTAATATAATTGTCTAAACATGATCTGAACAAGGATGAGACCATATGAAATGATATTGCAATTCTCATTGTGCCCTATCCCTAGATCAAGATCTATAGGCAACTAAGGACAGCTGAGAGAAGGAGAATTAATCTTCCCTTGGAATGCATACCCTGCTTGGTTATCTAACACCAAATGATCGATCCTCAAATAATATACGTGCAACCAACAAGAGCAAGAACAACAAAGTATCAGAACATTTTTTCCTTTGGTCTGGAGAAGAGAAAATCTGAAAATTCCTATATTTTTCATTACAGAGCTCAGGGTATATAATAGAACTCTCTCTCTCTCTCTCTCTCTCTCTCTCTCTCTCTCTCTCCCTCTCTCTCTCTCTCTCTCTCTTTCTCTCTCTCTCTGTGTGTGTGTGTGTGTGTGTGAATGTGTGTGTGTATGTGTGTGTAATATATGTATATATGTATGGTGATATATTTATGTATGTACTCTAGAGGCCAGAGTGAAAGAGCAATATAAAACTCATTTGTCTCCATATAAAGACCTGGCCTGATTTAATAATTAAAAAAAAATAAGGCCATAAGGGACCAGCTCTAGCCATGGACCATAAGTCTCAGAAACTAGGTCATAAGATACCATAAAATCCAGAACAGATCATAAACACCCCTCCCAAAGAATGCCCTGGGGATAATCACAAAAATTGGCAAATACTTTATTTCAGAATGGGCCATCTATTCTGGGCAGCTCTATTTCATCATGTGGTTGAACATTCATGACAAAGAAATGTAGACCACTGACCACCTCTGACTGCCTGGCATCCCCCAATGAAATTTTAGATTACTTAATTCTTCTAGAGAATTACCCTGGTTCCCTATAAGGAAGCCTATTTGTGACCTTTGTCTGTGGTCACCATTTCAAAGCATGGTTGACCCCCTCATGCTGGTTGTTTCTGCAGAATAAACACTCTTTGGTTTTGCATACTGTGTCTGGAGTCTTCAGACATTCTCAGACCATACAAGTGCTCAACTTAGGGTCCTATTCTCTAGATGACATTCTCTTTTTAAAGAAAAGACCTTTTCTGGACCTGATTTTGTTGATCTGGCTAAGCTGGCAAACTTAGTAGCCTGCTTTAGAATTATCTTTGCCTCACCTGTGCTGGTGGTTTGTGTATGCCACAACACTTGTGTTATGTGGGTAATAGGGCTGCTTGAATCAAGCAAAGCCTTTCTGCTCCAGGGTCAAGAATTTAACTGGCTGAGCTATCTCTCCAGCTCATGAAATAATTTCAAACAATCCTGCCTATATTAAAATGAAGGATTTTGATGTCGCATTCTTCTATATTGAATTCAAGTGTTTCTTGTGAAATAATTCTAGTCCTGTGAAATATGCATTATAGTCATATGAGCTGATTTCTTAGACTAAACCTATACCTTCAAAAAGTCATCTAGAAGGAGGTATATACCTTGGCTTTTATTTGTAACCATCATTTAGCTAATTTTTATTTATAATTTTTATTCATAACTAAGAGTGCCTGTAGTTAAATTTGATGCATCTGCAAAATATTCTGCTTTGAGCTATATACTGGAATCTCCCAATAAAATGCTGCTATTGGAGGGTCTATTGTTTTCTGGTATGCATTTAACTTTTATTTATCTTCTAAAAATTTTATCAAGAGAAGCTACGATATAATTTTTAAGATACAAATATTCATACAAGAGAATCTAAAACAACGAGAGGATGCATCCCTACATGGTTCTTAACATCGTTGAGTGCCTCATGAGAACAAAGCCCTCAGAAGAAACTGTATCACCAGTATGAAGCAGATTAGCCGAGATACTGAACATTTGGTTGGGGTGAGGATCAGGATAGGACAATAAATGGCACTGTTAGGCACAGGTCTCTCATTTTGCTTTCTTTTCCAGCCTGCTGCTGGTGCTGGTGCTGGTGCTAAGGGTTAGAAAGGCAATATGAGTTTTAGATAAAAGTCATCCTGTTAAGAATATTTGGGCTCTGGCTTGGATCACGAGAGACCTCTGAGTGGCAAAAAAAGGATCACAGGTAAATACTAATTGGATGACCTGACCGATCAAGGAAACAGTCAGAGTTCTATGAGCTCGGAGAAATAAGAGGGAGAAAAGACCAAGGAGGCGTTGAAATATGAAGATAAAATCAATAAAGAATTGCCTTGGAAATCAATATGAGGGATAAAGGACGCACAGGGGATGTGGAAATGCACTCTGTCTCCTGTACAACAAGAAGCCTGGCAGCATGTTTTTGAACGTGCTGCAATCCTGTAATTAAAGCTCGAGGGAGAACGGCAAGAGGGAAATCTTAATAATCAAGCAAAAAGATGGCATGCAGCAAGTGACTGCTTGTCAGGAAAACACTGCCATAGTCAAATCTGAAGCTCGGTGTTGGTTTCTCCGCTAAGTCAAAAGCAACGATGATCCTGTCTGCAGATCTGTGGTAGGGATCAGGACTTCCTTTTAAAACCACAGCACAACAGCTTCTATCTTTCAACGGGCCGAAGTACTTTGCTCATACAGTTTCCACAAGCCTGACAGTGATAGACGTGTCTTGACTACATATCAACGAAGAGAATCATTTCCCCCCAACATGCTAGGTTATCTGCCAAGGGTCAGGATTTCCCAAGTATTGGGTTTTCAGACCAGATTCGTTATGGAAAAATTAGGATAGGTACTCATACAGACTCTCTCATGCATGTTATGTGTAAAAAAAAAAAATACTCAGGTAAAAGTCATTTAGAAATGCCCACAAAGAGCAAAGCCTAGCACATACCTCTATAATAGGAAAGGAAGTAAATATAACCCAAACCAAGGAAATAAGAATACATGGATGTGTTTGAATGTGTTTTGTCATTGGAGCATAATATTAGGATGGCATCTTCATCTGGGCAAACCAAAAGCACTTTTCAAGGCCAAGGAAATATGTTTTTTCTGTCACAATCTCTGTGCATGTGCGTACAAGTACCAGCATGACATGACATGCAATAATTCACACAGAATCTGATAACCAACTTGGGTGTTGGTTCTTGCCTTTCATCTCATTGAAGGCAGAGTCTCTTGCTGCTCATCATTGTGAATGCCAAGTTAGCTGGCTTTGGACCTCCTTTGGTCTTTGCCTCCATTCTTGCCTCAGATGTACTGAGATTAGAAATAATCTCCTACCATGACCAGCATGGTGAGGAGTACTGAGGACTTGAACTCTGGTTCTCACACTTGTGCGATGAGCACTTTATTCATAGTGCCATCTCCCTAGCCTGGCCACACATTTATTTTCATTGTGTGAACACCAGATTCTTAATTGATTCTGTTCATGGAGGTGAAAAATAATTATACTTCTTGAGAATTTGTTCACAGTGTGCTCAAAATTATACTTATGAAGTATTGATTATAGAACACTGAAAACATTACCAGTTTTTATTTTCCATCAAAGTAGGACTCATTTATTATGCCAGCTAACCAGAAGATGGAGAAAGGAAATTGTGGAAACCAAAGGTTTGAGTTCAGCCTGGGAAAGTGTGGTGGTTTAAATAAAAATGTTCCTCAGTCTGAGACATTTGAATACTTTGTCTCCAGTTCGTGGTAAATTTTCAAGAGGTTCATAGATGCAGCCTTGAAGCACATTACTGGGGGTTTGAGGGCTGGGTTTGAGAGTGAAGAGTTTGGCCTACTTTTAGTTTGTTCTCTCTGCTCTGTTTATTGTTGAAGATGTGAGTTCTCATCTTCCTGTTCCTGTCACCATTTCTCCTGCCTCCTGCCAAGCTGTCCATGACATTATGGAAGCTAACCTTTTGAAACTGTCAGTTTTCTTAGTCATGATATTTTATTATAGTAATGGGAAAACAACTAATGTAACAACACAGGAAGACTCTGTATATCATCAAGAAAACACATCTATAAAGCTCAAACTAGTGTAGCCACTATTGAAATAAGAGATGTGGACCTTCCTTAACCCTAGAATTATACCTAACTTATGACCCAGCTTCTAGATAATACGCCATCTTCTATGTCTTTAAAGTCATGCTTCTTCATATAAAATAGTAAGGTTTAAACTACCAATTCAAAAGGTCAATATAGATATGTGACATATACATTTTAACATATCTCAATTATGTCCATGGCAAATGTCAAAAAATAATTATCTGCACACTTATGAATGGAAAAGGGAGTCAGAGGCCTCAAGCTCTCTTTTCCACTGAATGAAGCTATATTCCATAGATAAAGAAGAGAGTTGATATGGGCAATGTACAAAATGATTCATATTCCATAATGAGCACACTTCTCAAGGACCACATCACACTCAAGGAACAACCTGAAGGCCAAATATTGGGAAATTTGAAGTACAGCAAGAACAATTTCTATACTTTGAAATATATAAGATTTTAAGGCTATGAATTTATAATGAACTTTTGTAATATTCTATTTCAGAAGGTAATGAAATAATTCTTTTGTATATAAATATTTCTTTTGTATATAAAGTATGTTTTCTGTATCTTTTTAAATCAGATAATGAATTAGAAATATTTTATTCAAAAGAGTTCAGGTTACTAAGTGAGAAATAAGAAAAATTATTTTTTCTATTTTTCTATAATTTTATTGGGTATTTTCTTTATTTACATTTCAAATATTATCCTCTTTCTCCCCTTGAAACCTTCTATCCCATACCTCCTCTCCCTACTTCTATGAGGGTGTTTCCCACCACCCTCTCCCCACCTCCCTGCCCTGGCATTTCCCTACACTGGGGTCTCCTCCCATTGATGTCCTCTAAGGCCATCTGCTGCTACATATGCAGCTGGAGCCCTTGGTTCCTCCATGTGTACTCTGGTTGGTGGTTTAGTTCCTGGGAGCTCTGGAGGATCTGGTTGGTTCATATTGTTGTTCTTCCTAAGGGTTTACAAACCCTTTCAGCTCCTTCAATAGTTTTTCTAACTCCTTCATTGGGGACCCAGTGCTCAGTTCAATGATTGGCTGAGTGTGTGTGTGTGTGTGTGTGTGTGTGTGTGTGTGTGTGTGTGTGTGTGTAATCTTTATTTTACACTTTATTGAATATTTGTCAGGCTCTGGCAGAGCCTCTCAAGAGACAGCTGTATCAGGCTTCTGTCAACAAGCACTTGTTGGCATCAACAATAGTGTCTGTGTTTGGTGACTGTATATGGAATGGATCCCCAGGTGGGACAGTCTCTGGATGGTCTTCCCTTCAATCTCTCCTCCATACTTTGTCTCCACATATGTAGCAGAGGATGGCCTTGTTGGACATCAATGGGAGGAGAGGTCTTGGTCCTGTGAAGATTTGATGCCACAGTGTAAGGAAATGCCAGTGTGGGAAGGCAGGAGGTAGTGGGTGGATGGGAGAACACTGTCACAGAAGCAGGGGAGGAGGGATGGGATAGAGGGGCTTGGAGGGGGAGGCAGAAAAGGAGAAAACATTTAAAATATAAATAAAGAAAGTTTCCAATAAAGAAAGAAAGAAAAAAAGAAAAAGGCAAAACAAAAAAGACTAAGAAAGACAAAAAAAGAAAAGAAAAGTAAAGAAAAAGGAAGAAAAAGAAAAAGATAACTGCTTCCTATGTTTATCATGGCACTATCCACAATAGCCATGATATGGAGAAAGTGCAAGCTCTTATCATTAGATGACTGGGTAAAAATTCAGTATGTGTGTGTGTGTGTGTGTGTGTGTGTATGTGCGTGCATGCATGTGTAAAATCTTTATTTTACACTTTATTGAATATTTTTCATTCCTAAAGAAATATAAAATTCTATTACTTAAATCAGTATCGACAGCACAAGAAGATTATCTTAAATAACATGGTCTAGACATGGATAAATAAATACCACATGTTCTTTCCTATGCACAAAGCAAAATGGCATGAATATACAAGAGTGGTAGTAGACTTTGGGAAAGGGATTTGGAAGGAAACATGCATGTACTCTGAGTGCAAGTGTTTAAAAATTACATTAAATCTATTGTGTAAATATAGCATATTTGCTTTATTCATTCTTCAGGTAAGGGACACTTGGGTTGTTTCCAATTCCTGGATAATATTAATAAAGTTGTTGTAAATATAGTTGAGCAACTACCCTTATGGGATGGTCAACATCTTTAAAGTATATGCTTAGAAGTGTTATAGCTTACTGTTGAGGTAGAATTATTTGCAATTTTCTGATAACAGCCAGATTGGTATAAGGTGGAATATCTCAGTATTGTTTTGACTTGCATTTCCCTAATAAGTAAGGATGCCGACTTTAGGTGATTTAGGGCCATTCGAGTTTTCTCAGTTGAGAATTCACTGTTTAGCTCTGTACCCCATTTTTTAATAGGATTATTTGACTCTCTGGAGACTAACTTCTTGAGTTCATTGGATATTAGCCTTCTATTAGATGGAGGGTTAGTAAAGATCTTTTCCCAATTTGTTGGCTGCCATTTTGTCCTATTGATCATGTCCTTTGCCTTACAGAAGCTTTGCGGTTTTATGAGGTCCAATTTGTCCATTCTTGTTCTTAGAGCATAAGTCATTGGTGTTCTGTTCAAGAACATTTCCCCATGCCCATATGTTCAAGATTCGTCCCCACTTTCTCTTCAATGAGCTTCAGTGTGTCTGGTTTTATATGTAGATCCTTGATACACTTGGACTTGAGCTTTGTACAAGGAGATAAGAATGGGTCGATTTGCATTTTTCTGCATGCAGATCTCCAGTTGATGCAGCACAATTTGTTAAAAATGCTGTCTTTTTTTCCACTGGATGTTTTTAGCTCCTTTGTCAAATATCAAGTGACCATATGTGTGTGGGTTCTTTTCTGGGTCTTCAATTCTATTCCATTGATCTTCCTGTTTGTCAGCATACCAATACCAAACAGTTTTTTTTTTTTTTAAATCATGATTGCTCTGTAGTAGAGCTTGAGGTCAGGGATGGTAATTACCCCAGAAGACCTTTTGTTATGGAGAATAGTTTTTGCTATCCTGGGTTTTTTTTGTTATTCCAGATGAATTTGAGAATTGCTCTTTCTAGATCTATGAAGAATTGATTTGGAATTTTGATGGGGATTGCATTGAATCTATAGATTGCTTTTGGCAAGATGGCCATTTTTGCAGTATTGATCCTGCCAATCCAGGAACATGGGAGATCTTTTCACCTTCTGAGACTTCCTTCGATTTCTTACTTCAGAGGCTTAAAGTTCTTGTCATATAGATCTTTCACTTGCTTCATTAGGATCACACCTAGATATGACATATTATCTGGGACTATTGTGAAGAGTGTCATTTCCCTAATTTCTTCCTCAGCTTGTTTATCATTTGAGTAGAGGAAGGCTACTGATTTGCTTGACTTTATTTTATATCCAGCCACTTTGCTGAAGTTGTTTATCAGCTTTAGGAGTTCTCTGGTGGAAGTCTTGGGTCGCTTAAGTATACTATCATATCATCTGCAAATAGTGATATTTTGACTTCTTCCTTTCCAATTTATAAACCTTTGACCTCCTTTTGCTGCCTGATTGCTCTGGCTAGGACTTCAAGTACTATATTGAATAGATAGGGAGAGAGTGGGCAGCCTTGTCTGATCCCAGATTTTAGTGGGATTGCTTTAAGTTTGTGTCCATTTAACTTGATGCTGGCTACAGGTTTGCAGTATATTGCTTGCACTATGTTTAAGTGTGGGCCTTGGATTCCCGATCTCTCCAAGACTTTTATCATAAAAGGATGCCGGATTTTGTCAAAAGCCTTTTCAGCATCTAATGAAATGACCATGTGTTTTTTTTTTCCTTTAGTTTGTTTATGTAGTGGATTACATTGACAGATTTCTATATATTGAACCATCCCTGCATCCCTGGAATAAAGTCTACATGATCATGGTGAATTATAGTTTTGATGTATTCTTGGATTTCATTGGCCAGGATTTTGTTCAGTATTTTTGCTTCAATGTTCATGAGGGAGATTGGTCTGAAGTTCTCCTTCCTTGTTTGGTCTTTGTTTGGTTTAGTTATAAGCATTATTGTGGCTTCATAGAATGAGTTGGGTAGTGTTCCTTGAATTTTTATTTCATAGAAAAGTTTTAAGAATATTGGTATTAACTCTTCTTTGAAGATCTGATAGAATTTCCCACTAAATCCATCTGGTCCTGGGCTTTTTTTTTTTAATGGGAGACTATTAATGACAGCTTCTATTTCCTCAGGACTTATGGGACTATTTAGATGGTTTATCTGATCCTGTTTTAGCATTGGAATCTGGTATGTATCTAGAAAGTTGTCCATTTCATCCAGGTTTTTAAAACTTGTTAAGTATAAACTCTTATAGTAGGATCTGATAATTTTTTGGATTTCCACAGTTTCTGTTGTTATGTCTCCATTTTCATTTCTGATTTTATTAATTTGGATACTGTCTTTGTGCCCTCTGGTTAGTCTGGCAAAGAGTTTATCTATCTTGCAGATTTTTTCAAAGAACCAGCTCCTTGTATTGTTGATTCTTTATATAGTTCTTTTTGTTTCTGTTTGCTTGATTTCGGCCCTAAGTTTGATTATTTTCTGCTGTCTACTCCTCTTGGGGGTATTTGCTTCCTTTTGTTCTAGAGCTTTCAAGTGCACTATCAAGCTGTTAGTGTAAGCTCTCTCCATTCTCTTTTTGGAGGCACTCAGAGCTATGAGTTTTCCTCTTAGCACTGCTTTCATTGTGTCCCATAAATTTTGGTATGATGGGTCCTCATTTTCATTAAATTCTAAAAAGTCTTTAATATCTTTCTTTATTTCTTCCTTGGCCAAGCTGTCATTGAGAAGAGCATTGTTAAAAGTTCATGTGTATGTGTGTTTTCCATTTCTTTTGACTGTGCTTAAGACCAACCTTAGGCCGTGGTGATCTGATAAGATACATGGAATAATTTCAATATTTCTGTATCTGTTGAGGCCCGTTTTCTGACCAAATATATGGTCAATTTTGGAGAATGTACCATGAGGTGCTGAGAAGAAAGTATATTCTTTTGCTTTAGGGTGAAATGTTCTATAAATATCTGTTAGATCCATAAGTTCAGTTAGTTTCACTGTATCTCTGTTTAGCTTTTGATTCCATGATTTGTCCATTTTTGAGAATGGGGTGTTGAAGTCCCCCAATATTATTGTGTTGGACGCAGTGTGTGCTTTGAGCTTTATTAAAGTTTCTTTTATGAATGTGGGTGCCCTTGTGTTTGGAGCATAGATGTCCAGAATTGAGAGTTCATCTTGGTAGACTTTTCCTTTCACCAGTATCTTATCTTGTTTGACAACTTTTGGTTGAAAGTCACCTTAAAAAAATGTTCAACATCATTAATAATTAGGGAAATGCAAATCAAAACAACCCTGAGATTTCACCTCACACCAGTCAGAATGGCTAAGTTTAAAAACTCAGGAGACAGCAGGTGTTGGCGAGGATGTGGAGAAAGAGGAACACTCCTCCGCTGCTGGTGGGATTGCAAGATGGTGCAACCACTTTGGAAATCAGTCTGGCAGTTCCTCAGAAATCTGGGCATGACACTTCTGGAGAACCCTACTATACCACTCCTGGGCATATACCCAGAGGATTCCCTGGCATGCAATAAGGACACATGCTCCACTATGTTCATAGCAGCTTTATATATAATAGCCAGATGCTAGAAAGAACCCAGATGTCCCTCAGTGAAGGAATGGATACAGAAAATGTGATATATTTACACAATGGAATACTACTCAGCAATTAAAAACAATGAATTCATGAAATTCTTACGCAAATGGTTGGAACTGGAAAATATCATCCTAAGTGAGGTAACCCAATCACAAAAGAATACACATGGAATGCAATCACTGATAAGTGTATATTAAATAGCTCAGAAGCTCTGAATTCTCAAGACACAATTAGCATATCAAATGATACCCAAGAAGAGGGAAGGAGAGGGCTCTGGTTCTGAAAAGACTTGACCCAGCATTGTAGGGGAGTACCAGGACAGAGAAATGGGAGGGGGTGAATAGGAAATGGGTGGAGGGAAGAGGGCTTATGAGATTGATGAGGAGGGGGGAACCTGGAAAGGGGAAAGCAATCAGAATATAAACAAAGAATATAGAAAATAAAAAAGTAAAATTAAAACAAACAAACAAACAAAAACATGGTTGATTCTAATTAGAGAGATCAGCCAGATGGCAATTATAAAAAAAATCAATTTTATCCAATATAAGAATGGACACTCCATCTTGTTTCTTGTGACCATTTGCTTGGAAAACTCTTTTCCAATCTTTGACTCTTAAAGAGTGACTGTCTTTGTCACTGAAGTGGGTTTCTTCTATGCAGCAAAACGTTATATATTTATTTATATATTCATTCCTGTTTATATATTCAGTCTGTTACTCTATGTCTTTTTATAGGGAAATTGAGACCATTGATATTAAGAGAGATATTAAGGAAAAGTGATTGTTGCTACTGTTATCTTCTTAGTTAAAGTTGAAATTCTGGTTGTGTATCTATCTTCTACTCGGTTTGTTGAAAGATTACCTTGTTGATATTTCTATGGTGTGGTTTGCTGCCTTGTGTTGGTATTTCCCACCCATTATCCTTTGCAGAGCTGGATTTGTAGAAAGATATTGTGTAAATTTGCTTTTGTAATGGAATGTCTTGTTTTCTCTGTCTATGGTAATTGAAAGTTTTGCTGGGTATAGTAGTCTGGACCGACATATATGTTCTCTTAGGGTTTGTAGGACATCTGCCCAGGCTCTTCTGGCTTTCATAGTCTCTTGTGAGAAGTCTGGGGTGATTCTGATAGGTCTGCCTTTATATGTTACTTGACCTTTTTCTCTCACTGCTTTTAATATTCTTTGTTTAGTGCATTTGGTGTTTTCATTATTATGTGATGGGAGGTATTTCTGCTCTGGTCGAATCTGTTTGGAGTTCTGTAGGCTTCTTGTATGTTCATGGGCATCTCTTTCTTTAGGTTAGGGAAGTTTTCATCTATGATTTTGTTGAAGATATTTCCTGGGCCTTTAAGATGTAAATCCTCACTTTCTTCTCTACCTATAATCCTTAGGTTTGGTCTACTCATTATGTCCTTGATTTCCTGGATGTTTTGGGTTACAAGCTTTTTGCATTTTGCATTTTCTTTAACTGTTGAGTCAATGGTTTCTATGGAATCTTCAGCATCTGAGATTCTTTCTTCCATCTCTTGTATTCTGTTGTTTATGCTTGCATCTATGACTCCTGAATTGTTTCCAAGGTTTTCTATCTTCAGAGATGCCTCACTTTGTGATTTCTTTGTTGATTCTATTTCCAGTTTCAGATCATGGATTATTTTGTTCAGTTCCTTCACTTGTTTCTTTGCTTTTTCCTGAAATTCTTTAAGGAATTTTTGTGATTCCTCTTTAAGGGCTTCTACTTGTTGACTCATGTTCTCCTGTGTTTCTTTCAAGGATTTCTGTGATTTCTCCTTAAGAACTTCTGTATGTTGACACATGTTCTCCCATAGTTCCCTATGGGACTTTTGTATTGCCTCTTTAAGGGCTTCTACCTATTGACCCATGTTCTGCCGTATTTCTTTAAGAGATTTTTTTTGTTTCCTCTTTAAGGGCTTCTACCTTTTGATCCATATTCTCTTGTCTTTCTTTAAGGGACTTTTATGTATCTACCTGCTGACCCATGTTCTCCTGTATTTTTTTAAGGGAGTTATTTATGTCCTTCTTGAAGTCCTCCATCAGCTATGTGAGATGTGATTTTAAATCTAGCTCTTGCTTTTCTGATGTGATGGAGTATGCAGGATTTGCTGCTGTGGGAGAACTGGGTTCTGATGGTGCCATGTTGCCTTGGTTTCTGTTGGTAATGTTCTTGCATTTGCCTTTGGCCATCTCATTATCTCCAGTGTTTGTTGGTCTTGCTGTTTCTATCTTCTCTGTCCTGCAGGCCTTTGTTTCTGCACTCCTGGAATTTCCTTTCTCTCCAATGCCCTGCAAACAGCTGGTTCTCCAGGAAGTATCAGGTGATGGGATCTCTCCTGTGGCAGACTTGGCAAGGGTCAAATGCTCTGCTGCCTGCTATTTCTCAAATGTTCTGCTGCTGCCAGTTCTTGAATGCACTGCTGAAGATGGTTCTCGAATGCCCTGCTTTTACCAGTTCAAATGCTCTACTGGCGTCAGATCTCAAATGACCTGCTCCTGCCCATTCTCTAAAGTGTATCAGGAAGTAGACTTTTCCCGGATAATCTGCTCCTGCCAGTTCTCTAAGTAGTATCAGGAAGTGGGATCTTCCTCTTGTTAGATTTGGCATGCGTCTACCACATCTGCCAGAATGGGCATCGGCGGTGGAGGAGGGAGGGGTATCAGAGAAGGAAGGGGAGTGTTGTTCTGGAGGGTTGCTGGGTAATGAGTCCCAGAGTGGCTCTGGGCCTCTGGGGGTGCAGAGTGATTCTTACCAGATTATCTGCTCCTGCCAGATCTCTAGCAAGTATCAGGAAGTAGGATCTTCCTCTTGCCATATGTGGCACTGGTCTATCACATCTGACAGAATAAGGCAGTGGCAGGAGAGGAGGGAGGGATATCGGGGAAGGAAGGGTGTTCACAGGTCTACCACATCCGTCAGAATTGGGCAGTAGTCTACTTAATTCTTTATATGTTGGATATTACCCTTCTCTTGGATGTAGGATTGGTAAGGATCTTTTCCCAAATCTCTTAGGTTGCCATATTGTCATTTTGTCTGTTGCTTTGCTTTATAGAAGCTTTTCAGTTTCATGAGTTCTCGTTTACTAATTGTTGATTTTAATTGCTGGTATTCTGTTGAGGAAATTGTCTTTTGTATCAATGAGTACAAAGCTACTCCCCAAGTATTAGTCGGGGTTCTCTAGAGTCACAGAACTTATTGATAGTTTCTATATAGTATGGGAATTTGTTAATGATTTACAGTCTGTAGTCCAATTCTCCAACAGTGATCAGCAGCAGCTGTAAATGAAAGTCCAAGGTTCTAGCAGTTGTTCAGTCCCACAAGGCAAACAGGCAAAGATGAGAGAGAATATGTCTTCTTTTTTCCAGTGTCCTTATGTAGGTCTCCAGCAGAAGGTTTGGCCCAGATTAAAGGTATGTTTGACTATACCTGAATCTTGGACTTGCTTTATCCCAGATGACCTGGCACTCAGAGATCTCCCTTTCTTAATTTTCTGGGATTCATAGCCATTTATGCCTCAAGATCTCCATGCCAAGATTCAGGTCATAAACTTATATCTCCCAGCCTCCAGATTAGGATCACAGGTGAGCCTCCCAATTCTGTATTGTAGTTCATTCCAGATAGATTCGAGTTGACAACCACAAATACTATACCCCACTTTCTCTGATATGAAAATTAGTTTATCTGCCTTTGTGTTGAAGATTTTGATCCACTTGTACTTAGAGTTTTGTGCAGGTTGATAAATATGGGTCTATTTGCATTACATGCAGACATCCAGTTAGACCAGCACAATCTTTTGAAATATTTTCTTCTTCATATTGTGTAGTTTTGACTACTTTATCGAAAATCAAGTGTTTGTAGGTTTATCTGTGGATTCTTAATTCTATTCCATCATCAACCTTTCTGTTTTTATATTGATATCTTGTAGTTTTTATTAACAATGCTTTGTAGTACAGCTTGAAATCAAGAATCGTAATTTATCTAGGAGTTATTTTATTGCACAAGATTGTTCTAAATATTCTGCACTTTTTGTTTTTCCATATGAAGTTGAGAATTGTTCTTTCAGTTCTGTAGAAAATTGTGTTGAAACTTTGATGACAATTCCATTGAACCTGTAAAATGGTTTCTGGGATTCATGGCCATTTATGCCTCAAGATCTCCATGCCAAGATTCAGGTCATAAACTTATTTCTCCCAGTCTCCAGATTAGGATCACAGGTGAGCCTCCCAATTCTGTATTGTAGTTCATTCCAGATATAGTCGATCTAAATGGTAAGATGACAATTTTCACTATGTTAACTCTATTGATCCATAAATATGGGAGATCTTTCCATTTTATGATATCCTCTTCAACTTCTTTCTTCAAAGAGTTGACGTTCTTCTCATATAGATCTTTTAATGCTTGGTTAGTGTTACACCAAGATATTTTATATTATATGTTTTGTGAAGGGTGTTTTTTTTCTTTATGTCATTTTTAGCCAGTTATGGTTGAATAAATGAGGGATACGGATTTCCATGAATTAATTTTGTATCCAGCCAATATGCTGAAGGTGTTTACCAGCTGTAAGAGTTCTTTCATAGAAATTTTACAGTCATTTATGTGTACTATCTTATTATATGCAAATACTGATACTATGTTCAATATACGGAAATCCATCAATGCAATCCACTACATAAACAAACTCAAAGAAAAAAACCACATGGTCATTTCATGCTGAAAAAGCATTTGACAAAATTCAGCATCCTTTCATGCTTAAAGTCTTGGAAAAAACAGGAATTCAAGGCCCATACCTAAACATCGTTAAAGCAGTATACAGCAAACCGGTAGCCAGCATCAAACTAAATGGAGAGAAACTTGAGGCAATCCCACTAAAATCAGGGACTAGACAGGACTGCCCCCTTTCTCCTTATCTTTTCAATATTGTACTTGAGGTACTAGCTCGGGAATTAGACAACATAAGGAGGTCAAAGGGATACAAATTGGAAAGGAAGAAGTCAAACTATCATTATTTGCAGATGACATGATAGTCTACCTAAGTGACCCAAAAAACTCCACTAGAGAGCTTCTACAGCTGATAAACAACTTCAGCAAAGTGGCAGGTTATAAAATCAACTCAAGCATATCAGTGGCCTTCCTATACTCAAAGGATAAGCAGGCTGAGAAAGAAATTAGGGAAATGACCCCCTTCACAATAGCCACAAACAGTATAAAGTATCTTGGGATGACTCTTACCAAACATGTGAAAGATCTGTATGACAAGAACTTCAAGACTCTGAAGAAGGAAATGGAAGAAGACCTCAAAAAATGGGAAAACCTCCCATGCTCATGGATCGGCAGGATCAATATAGTTAAAATGGCCATTTTGCCAAAAGCAATATACAGATTCAATGCAATACCCATCAAAATCCCAACTCAATTCTTCACAGAGTTAGAAAGAGCAATTATCAAATTCATCTGGAACAACAAAAAACCCAGGATAGCTAAAACTATTCTCAGCAACAAAAGAAAATCTGGGAGAATCAGTATCCCTGACCTCAAGCAATACTACAGAGCAATAGTGTTAAAAACTGCATGGTATTAGTACAGGGACAGGCAGGAGGATCAATGGAACAGGATTGAAGATCCAGAAATGAACCCACACACCTATGGCCACTTGATCCTCGACAAAGAGGCTGAAAACATCCAATGGAAAAAAGATAGCCTTTTCAACAAATGGTGCTGGTTCAACTGGAGGTCAGCATGCAGAAGAATGCGAATTGATCCATCCTTGTCTCCTTGTACTAAGCTCAAATCCAAATGGATCAAGGACCTTCACATAAAGCCAGACACTCTGAAGCTAATAGAAAAGAAACTGGGGAAGACCCTTGAGGACATCGGTACAGGGAGAAAGTTTCTGAACAGAACACCAATAGCGTATGCTCTAAGAGCAAGAATTGACAAATGGGACCTCATAAAATTACAAAGTTTCTGTAAGGCAAAGGACACCATCAAGAGGACAAATCAGCAACCAACAAATTGGGAAAAGATCTTCACCAATCCTACATCAGATAGAGGGCTAATATCCAATATATATAAAGAACTCAAGAAGTTAGACTCCAGAAAACTGAACAACCCTATTAAAAAATGGGGTACAGAGTTAAACAAAGAATTCTCATCTGAAGAAATTCGGATGGCAGAGAAGCATCTTAAAAAATGCTCAACTTCATTAATCATTAGGGAAATGCAAATCAAAACAACCCTAAGATTTCATCTTACACCAGTCAGAATGGCTAAGATTATAAATTCAGGAGACAGCAGATGTTGGAGAGGGTGTGGAGAAAGAGGAACACTCCTCCACTGCTGATGGGGTTGCAAATTGGTACAACCACTCTGGAAATCAGTCTGGCGGATCCTCCGAAAACTGGGCACCTCACTTCCAGAAGATCCTGCTATACCACTCCTGGGCATATACCCAGAGGATTCCCCACCATGTAATAAGGATACATGCTCTACTATGTTCATAGCAGCCCTATTTATAATTGCCAGATGCTGGAAAGAACCCAGGTATCCCTCAATAGAAGAGTGGATGCAAAAAATGTGGTATATCTACACAATGGAGTACCATTCAGCCATTAGAAACAATGAATTCATGAAATTCTTAGGCAAATGGATGGAGCTAGAGAACATCATACTAAGTGAGGTAACCCAGACTCAAAAGGTGAATCATGGTATGCACTCACTAATAAGTGCTTATTAACCTAGAAAACTGGAATACCCAAAACATAATCCACACATCAAATGAGGTACAAGAAGAAAGGAGGAGTGGCCCCTGGTTCTGGAAAGACTCAGTGAAACAGTATTCGGCAAAATCTGAACGGGGAAGTGGGAAGGGGTGGGTGGGAGGACAGGGGAAGAGAAGGGGGCTTACGGGACTTTCGGGGAGTGGGAGGCTAGAAAAGGGGAAATCATTTGAAATGTAAATAAATTATATCGAATAAAAAAAATCAAAAGAAAAAAAAACTCAGGAGACAGCAGGTGTTGGCGAGGATGTGGAGAAAGAGGAACACTCCTCCACTGCTGGTGGGATTGCAAGATGGTGCAACCACTTTGGAAATCAGTCTGGCAGTTCCTCAGAAATGTTGGCGACACTTCCAGAGGACCTTGCTATACCACTCCTGGGAATATACCCAGAGGATTCCCCAGCATGCAATAAGGACACATGCTCCACTATGTTCATAGCAGCCTTATTTGTAGTAGCCAGAAGCTGGAATGAACCCAGGTGTCCCTCAATGGAAAAATGGATACAAAAATGTGGTATATTTACACAATGGAGTACTATTCAGCAATTAGAAACAATGAATTTATGAAATTCATAGACAAATGGATGGAGCTGGAGAACACCATATTAAGTGAGGTACCCCAGTCTCAAAACATCAATCATGGTATGCACTCACTGATAAGTGGAAATTAGCCTAGAAACTTTGAATACCCAAGACATAATCCACATATTAAATGATGTCCAAGAAGAACAGAGGAGTGGCCCCTGGTTCTGGAAAGACTCAGTGCAGTAGTGTAGGGGAATACCAGAACAGGGAAGTGGGAAGGGGTAGATGGGAGAACAGGGGGAGGGAAAAGGGCTTATGTGACTTTTGGGGAGTGGGGAGCCAGAAAAGGGGAAATCATTTGAAATGTAAATAAAGAATATGTCGAATAAAAAAAAAGGAGAAAAAGGAACAATGGGAGAAGAGGTGTGGGAGGGTGGGACTGAAAGGAGAGGGGGTTTGATCAGAATGTAAAGTGAATGAATAAATGAATTAATGAAAAAGTCACATTTAATCTCTATCAGAAATATACATTAAACTTTAAAAAACTTTTAAAAAATGTTAAAACTTCTAAAAAAAAAGTCATCCTTTGGTATTCCTTGGTAATTGGGCCTTCTGAATACCTTTTAGCATCCCTAAAGGAATTAAAGCAAAAAAGGGAGTCATGATCCCTGAGAGTTAAACTTCCATGTGCATAACCTTTGGTGAAATCTGCAGAAAATGCAAAAGACAGGGGCAAGCTTATTTTTAGCAAAAATACAATTGGCACAAAGTTGATTACAAGAAACCAGATGTGTAATGGTTACAGGGGAAAGTTTGTAAGCACACTAAAGGGTTAGAGGATATCTATGTACTTAAATAGAAATAACGGCCCAAGCAATAGTTCATGTTTACTTTTTAGGGATTTACTTTTATGAGAAAGTGTTCCTTTAAATCAACTGAGCAAAGCTCATAAGAATTTGTGGAATAATGAAGAAGCAATCACAGGACTGCATGGTCTGAACCAAGTCCCCTGCATATACATTATAGTTTTCAGTTTAGTGTCTTTATGGGAGGCTGAAGGATGTTTGAGTGGGTCTCTGACTCTTGTGCTTTCTCTTGGGCTCTTTGCCTTCTGTTGGTTTGCACTGTCCAACTTCCATGCGATAGGTATGCTTTTATATTTTATTTTGTTAAGCTTTGTTTATAATCTATGAGAAACCTGTCCATTGCTAATGAGAGACAGAAAGGAAGTAGTTCCACATAGGAGAGGAGGTGGAGACAATGGGATGGGTAGAAAGTGTACCCAGGATATAGTATCTTCAAAAATCATCTCCTTTCAATAAAAGGGGGGAAGATTTATTTTTATTAGTTTAAATGTGTGTGTGTGTGTGTGTGTGTGTGTGTGTGTGTGTGTGTGTCTGATGTATATGTAAGTGCAGGTTATGCAGAGTAAAAAAAAAACTATATCAGTTTTCCAGAATCTGAAGTTACAGGCAGTTGCGGTTTAACCAAATTTGGTATTGGGAACTGAACATAGATACTCTGTAATATAATCCCATGATTTTTCTGCCAAGTTGACTCTCCAGTCCTCATCAAGCTTATTTTAAAATAGACATGAAGAAACCGTAGTCTCCTTGAATGGTTTTAACATAGTGCAGTTGGATAACATTGGAGACACAAAAGCAGCTCCATAACAGAAAATGGTTCACTTTTTGTAAGAAAGGAATAGATAGTAAAATTTACTACACTCCCAGAAGAATTTGTAAATATCTCTCTTCCTTTCCCTTCCCCTTTTCTCTTTCCTTCCTTCCTTCCTTCCTTCCTTCCTTCCTTCCTTCCTTCCTTCCTTCCTTCCTGCCTGCCTGCCTTCCTTCTTTCTTTCCTTCTTTTCTTCTTTGTTCTTCTCTTCTTTTGACAGAGGCTCATGATTCTCAGGACATTCAGTTCCTCTCTGTGTAGATAACAATTAGTTTGAACTCCTGATTGTGCTGCCTCTATCTTTAATTGGCTAGTGTGTACCACAACACCTAGTCAAAATTCACTATTAGGTGTATTTGTCTTAAAATAGATTAGATATAATGTATAGGTACAAGATTTTACACACTTTTATAGCATATAATAGTAGCCTTGTTGACATTAATTAGTTTCACTCTAAAATGGTTTGTTGGGCATACCGAACTTGTTTCTTAGGACATTGGAGGTGGATACAGGAAGGTCAATATTGAAGCCATTTCCTTCTGCAGAGCAAATTATATGAGAACCTGATAGAAATACAGTAATGCAAACAAAATCCCAAACCAAATCAGACAGTATATGAAATATTATTTATAATGCTATGTGTTAAATAGAAATGACAAATAAATACTTCATATAATTTGTGTTCAAGAATAAAAGCAGAGTGCAATAAAGATCATTATTACTGTAGAGCCCATTTTCTTATATTAAAGAATGGAGAAGGAAGTCTGTCTGTTAACAATTGCATAGATCTCAAATCACTTCAGTAAAAATTACAGTGCACCTTGTACATTTTTAAAAATTCTAGTTAAATTGCATATTGTTACTATTTGAATCTGAAATGTCTCTCACATGTTTGCTCTTTGAATGGACTGTCCCCAGCTTGAGGCAATGCTTTGAGTAATCTGGAACCTATATGAAGAAAGGTTTGGGTGGAGGAAATACTCAATAAGAGAAAGCCTCTGCTGATTCTAGTTCACAAGTTCTGCCTCCTCATGCAAACACCTGCCAGAACACATATCCACTACACAGAGCAAATGACTCCCTCTTCCATGCTACACTGCCATAGTGGACTGAAGCAGCCTTGAAACCAGTAGCCAAAGTTAACTTTTTAATTTGTTTTTTACATTTTAACATAATTTCATCATATCCATCCCTTTTCATTACATCTCCATGCCTTCCATTCAATATTCCTTGCTCTCTCCTAAATCCGTAAGTCTTCTTCTTCCTCCCCCTCCTCCTCCTCTTTCTCCTCCTCTCCCTCCTCCACCGTCTCCTTCTCCTCTTCCTCCTCCTCCTCCTTTTTGGTGAAGAATAATATGTTAAATTAGCCCTTTAAGTTATTTGCATCATGTTTGGTTAGTTGTGAGAATAGTAACCGATCATATGTGATTTATACTATGGAGATACATAAGTGGCTAGTCGCTTACCAAGCTCCTTTACTAAAGGTAAAATAATACGGGCATTATCAAAGAATCATTTGATTAATTTTTTTATTTTCTCTGACATTCTTCATTTCCCTGATTTCCTAACACTTAGTTTCTTCCCTTATACTCTCTCAAAGTGTCAGGTGCCTGAGAAAGTTTAGAAATTAAACGCTTCATTTCCATGTGTGCCTGTATAGTGTCTTATTAAAGTTTCTAGATATAAGACATAAATGAGCTTTTTTTAAAAGTTTGCCAAAGTTGAGGTATTTTTACTTTTGTTCTAATTACAAAGGGTAATATTCTCATTCTTTAGGAATTCAACCTTAGAAAATCAAAATTGGGAATACAGTAATTAAATTAGCAGAGAAATTAACTGGTTTACAGTCTATTTATGTTCACACAAAAATAATGGCCTGGTGTCCCATCACTCTATGAGAATGCTCTATACCAGTGTGCAGGAGAAAAATGTAGTCAGGGAAAGAACATGGGGTTGCTGTTCTCACTGGTGTCTTGCCAAAACAGAAACAGTACTCTCAGTAGTTTGTACTATGAAAATAAATACATATACAATAGTTTCCCTTTAATGACAATCATACTAAATTCATTATATTTTTGCACTTATGTGAAGTATTATCAGTTCTTATACACATACAACACAGACACACAGATACACATACACATCTATATCTACTTACCTTGTTTGGGCATTTTCTCATTTTTACACAAGTGATTTTTATGCCTTATTATAATGTCCGAGATTTTATTTTTCTTCTCTAATAAAAGCTTATAAAATTGTTGAATGTTCAGATTCTACACGCCTCCTGTTCTCATTAAAGATGCCTTGGTGAATGACAGGCAAACTACCTTCTTGTCTCTAGTTCATGCTGCATTTGCTACAGGCAAGGGATAAAAGGCACACTTCAATTTGGATGAACTGTGTCAATGCATGTCTTGCCTTTCCCTGGCAGTGGACACAGGCAACACATGTATGCACATTGTCAGGCAGATGTTGAACTGATTTTTCTTCTTTGAACAGAAAAATCAGGTTCTCAATTACCAAAAACAGGACCTTTGATATGGAGTAGGTACTATTCTGAAGGAAAGGAATTTCTGTTCTCTTCTGTTCTGTTCTGTTCTGTTCTGTTCTGTTCTGTTCTGTTCTGTTCTGTTCTGTTTTCTAAGAGAGGCCAAAGTCATAACCTATCAACTTAGTGGACTGATGAGTGAACTACTTTCCAATGCTCTCTGTACTCACACTCTTTAGCTATCTCAAAAAGGATACAATATCACCATCATTAGATACCTTGATAGATGTGAATACAATCTCTGTCAATCAGGGTGGGGAAGCTCAATCCTGATTCATACCTGCCAAAAATTAGTAGTAGCATCCATTCTTGAATGTAAGTCCTACCATCAGCATTCTTGTGTAACCCCAGGGCTCTTAACCAATTAGTCAGTTGCCTGAACTGAATTGCCTGCCCTCAGCTTTCAAAAATGACAAACATAATAGCTGATGAAAAGACCCAGGTGTCCCTCAAGAGTGTGACTCCATCAAATTAAGGAGAAGCAATTTTATAATCTGTTGATTTCTATGTCACGAATCAGTTTTCATCAACATTCTCTTGTGTTTAAACAGAGGGCCAATTAAAATCCATCCCTCTCCGTTCTTCGTTTGGCTGAAACATGTAAAGCCTAGTTTATGACAACCCCAGAACAGTATGTTTTGATGAGAGAAACACAAGTACTAAGGGGGAGCAAGTGAAGATTTTAAAGAAAATGTGAAGCAAAACCTTGATCTGGTGTTAGAGAGATGGCTTAGTGGTTAAGAGTACGTCTTGCTCTTGCAGAGGAGCAGGATTTGTTTCCCAGAACACAAATGGAAGCTTAAAACTTCCTGTAACTCCAGTTCCAGGGCACCTGATTCTCTACCTGGCCTCTTCTGGATACCAGGGATATATATGATGCATATACAGGCAGTATTCATACACATAAAATAAAAAATAAATCTTAAAAAAAAAACCCTGAGCTGGTTGCATAGCACATGCCTATTACTCAAATGGGAGGAAGTTTGACATGGAAGGATTGACAGTATGGCCTTCAGAGAGAGTGAGAAATGGAGAGAGACACAGAGACAGAGACAGAGAGCCAAAGACATAGGACAGAGAGACAGGACAGAGGCAAAGATAGACAGAAGCAGAAACAGAGAGAGAGACAGAAAGACACACACAGAGACACAGAAAGACAAATGGACAGAGATAGACAGAAACAGATACCCAAAGACACAGAGACAGTGAAACAGACACAGAGACATACTCAGATGCAGAGACAGAAGACAGTCACACAGAGAGAGGACAGAGAGAGACACATACACAGGGAGACACAGAGAGAAAGACAGAGATCAAGACAGAGAATGAGCATTGTATATATGCCACTACTTTACTGGATCTGAAGTTTTAAGTAGCAGACCTCAGCCAACAGCAGAGAGCATGATTTAGTTTAAAATCTTAGGTAGAGTCAAACACACAACTGTTTAATTGCTGTCTAGTGGTATAACTTCTTGAAAGGTACATTTGAGAGGCATGTATAAAGACCGTAGATTCCCTCCTTGAATATCTGTCAAAATATGAGAGGATTTCAGCTTCTCTGAAAACGAGCACCAGAGAATCCTGGGGAACAGAGTATGGGTTTGGGGTATCCTGCCTAGGGCACTCTGATGCCTTTGTGAGGCAGGTAGGACTTTTGGGCCGCAGCTGCAGCCCTGCTGTTGCGACTGTCACAGCTGCTCCTGACTCTGCCTCTTCCTGTAGTGTGGTGGGCTCACTGATTGCTCTCTCTTCACTTCCTTTTGTTAGAGATTTGCCCTCTTGACACATCTGGATGAAGAAGTTGCTTCACAAAGAGAAGATTGGTGACAGACCATGAAGTTTCATTCTCTGTAGTAGGTTCCCGAAACCTTATCTACATGTCATCTGGCTAATCATAGGTCCGTGGTGAGATCTGTCAGAGATTTCTGTTTTAAAATAGCAATTCAGACACAGTTGACATGAGAATTGGAGTGCTTTCCGCAGGTCCTGTACCAGCACTGTCTATTATTATGCGAGTGTCAGCCTGAGGCTGTGGTGACAGAGGAACCTCTGGGTAGCCTCCTAAGGACACCCGCACAGGTGGGCAGAATCTACCCCTCCCTCCACAGCAACAGAACCAAACAAAGGACATCCCAGGCAACAGGGAGACACAGAGACAAGGTAAAGATGGAGCTGCTGAATATCACTCTCAATTAGTTTAGGAGATAATAAAACGGACCTATGGAGTTGCACAGTGAGAGAAGCAGAAAGGGTCAAAGGGGCAGCCATGTCCTCCACAAGCCAGAAGTCCATACAAAATCAATCAAATCCTCAAAATGAAACCATCCCGTACCCCTATAATCGTTAACATGCCACCCCCAAACAATTCCTTGAAAGCTGGAGGAAATTATTTTCTTCTTACTTAATTGCTTTATGCATATGTAGCCACTAGGGTCTAACTTTGGCAGAGGCAAGAATATAGATATTCCTTAAACCCACCAATTCACTTCACGGTTCTGAGAAAACCACTTTGGAATTCCCAGAAGGAGAAGTAAAATACAGTGTTTAAGCACAAGGGCCAGTGGGTGGGTAGGTGGGGAACACCCTCATAGAGGCAAAGGGGATGGAGGAGAGAGCAGATGGGATGGGGGATTGTGGAGGGTTAGTGGGGGTGGGAAATATCATTTTAGATGTAAATAAATGGAATTGTTAATATAAATTAATAATAATAACAATAACAATATTAATAATAATATTAATAATAATAATAATAATAATAATAATAATAATACAAGAGCCAGAGCTGAATATGACCTTTGAAGATCATCTTTGTCACTGGCTAATTTTTGTCAACTTGGAGAACCTTAGCTTCTCTCTGTGTCTTTTTATTTTTCTCTTATCCACAGAAATAGGCAGCTATTAACTTGCAAACACTGTAGGATTACAGAGGCAAAGAGAAAGATCAGTACACAATGGCCCACATAAAAGAAACCTCCTTAAAGAATGGTGCTTTCCTTGTTAGTGTGTATTTTGAAATTCTGTTTAAGTCAACATTAAGTCCTTTGGTAGGTAACGGCTGAGACTCTCAGCTACCACACACAGAAAGCAAATGGAGAATTCAGTCAGCATGCATGTGCTTCTCAAATGACAGCTTGGTTTTCAGGTGCTTTGCTGTTTCCAACCTGAATCCACAAAGTGTCAAATTTTTATGTCTCTTTCTCTAAAAGGACAGTTAACTCCAGGGATCTGAAGCGCAGACTCTCTTTAGCTGACACAGAAGCAAAGAATATCAAGTCAAACAGATACTTAGGAGTATATTTGAGGGGAAGCCCAGGGAGGCCTTTCTCTTGTTTGCTACCAGAAAGCAAAATGCTTCAAATATCAACATCTTAAACAATTTCTGATTCCAAGCTTTGAGAAAGAAATATCTCCTGAGTAGTCTCTGATGACAGAAGTTAGGGGGTTGCTTTTAAACAGCAATACAAGAAGTCAATAGCTTGTTTTGAAACCCATCTTGATGTCAACAACGTCTCTATAGTAAGTAAGGCTCTTGTGAGAATTGCTCTAGATGATATGTTTTGTTCCATCTCTCTGTCCCTTCAGTGTGTGTGTGTGTGTGTGTGTGTGTGTGTGTGTGTGTGTGTGTTTGCTAAAGCTGCCTTCCCTTTGGCCCTCTCTGTTGCATATGAGAAAGTCATGGTGTCCAGTACTCTCAGGCTAGAGATCTCTTCCTGTGCCTTTGGTCAGAGCTTTGAGCTTTAGTAGCAAAACTATAAAGCTGTGGATTGGAATTCCAGCCTTCAGAAATATCTCCCCACTTGCCTGAGTCTTCTCCTCTTATTTCTTCAACTTATTCAGTGCTTTTATTCTTCAACAAACCTAGTAATGCTATACAAATCATGGAGCTTATTTTTCATGTAATGATAATCACATTTATTGTGTAAAATTATTATGTGGATAAGCAGCAATCAAATATGTAGATACCCACCATAGTGTAATACAAACCTAATCATAATTTACATACACCTCAAAGAATTTGAGTTGTTTATGATAGGACTGTCAGAATACTAGGCTATAAATTTTTCCCAGTGTTGATTGAATGTGCTCTGGAATATAGATCCTATTGGAACTACAGAGATGTAGCTAAGATTGACCCAACAGAATAAACCCAGCAGGTTGCTGGGCATCACTGCAATGCTTTGCATATCCACAAGAAAGGACCAGAGAAACCCAGTTATTCCCACAATTATATCTGAATCCCCATTCCTACTCTAACTTAATCCCAAAGGGTTCCACCCATTCCAAGTGAGTACGTTTTACTGGACATAAAATATGTATATTCTGTGTAGGCGTGATAGATACTTTAGGAACTAACAGGAGAGGTGTTGGATATTAATGGGTGAGATGGAAGCAGAGTGAGGAAAAGCTCCTCTGACTTCAACAGTTTAACTCCATGGTACCCCCGCCCCCGGCCACCATGTCTGAACTCGAAAATTAGCTTTAGACACTGTGGCTAAGATGAAAACTATACCATGCGTCAGTTAAATTATCTGTGAGAGTCTGATATTCCAGAGGACTGTCTAGAGCCATAATCTCCTATGACAGCTCCCATTTCCACTTCCATTACCACCACATTATCCTCTTTTCTTTGTAGCACATGCAACTGTCTCTCCTGGTCCCAACACTACTTGATGTTGAATCCTGCTATCTAGCATCTTGTAGTTGCCTGTAGTTGTTACTTACTACTAGGTTTCTCCAGCTAACTATGTTGTCTGTTGAGATCAAATTCACACACACACATACACACACACACACACACACACACACACACACACACGGCATGAAGGAAAAAGGCAATGAACTCCTTCCTCATCATTGGTATGTCTTCACAGGATGTATTTAAACAACTCGAATATACAGTAAGCAATTTTAAAATGTAATTATTATTATCATTTTTACTTTTTCATTTTATATTTGCTTACTGGCCCCTCCTGGTCACCCCCTCCTACTATCCTTCTTCATTCCCTCTCCCCTTCCCCTCTCAGCAGGCGGTCCCGCATATATTCCATTACCCTGGCACTTCAAGTCTCTGTGAGGCTAGGCACTTCCTCTCCCATTGAGGCCAGACATGGTTGCCTAGCTAGAAGAGCATTTTCCACATTTAGCCAACAATGTTTGGGATAGATTCCATTCCATTTACTCAGGACTCACATGAAGACAAAGCTACATATGTGCAGGGAGGTCAAGGGCCTGTCCCTGTATGTTCTTTGGTTGGTGGTTCAGATTTTGAGATTTCCCAAGGGTATGTATTTTTTAAAGCATTCTCCCTTCTGTTGCTTTCTATAATCTCCTACTCATTTCTCAACCCATGTCTCAATCTCATTTCCTTCCTTCCTTCCTTCCTTCCTTCCTTCCTTCCTTCCTTCCTTCCTTCCTTCCTTCCTTCTCTCTCTCTCTCTCTCTCTCTCTCTCCTTCCTTCCTTTCTTTTTTTTCACTTATTGATCTTCACATGTATTTATTTATTCTCAGGGAAATACTTCTAATTGAATCTAATGCAGTTCTCTGATCTCTACAGCTTTAAATTCTTACCAATTCTTTCTTTTTTTGGGGGGGGGGGTGATGGTAGGGTAGAAGGAATGTTACTTTGTAGTTTAAGCTGACATGTAGTTAAAATCCACTTACTTCAGCTCCTGACTACAGGAAGTATAGAAATAAGCCTCAAGAAAAAGATGACCAATGAACCATTTTTATCCTCATTTTTAGTTCTATTTTTCGAAACAAAAATATACTTATATCAGAAATGATATAATTCATTTATCCCTTCCCTTTTAGGAACTTTCAACATTTCTCTCTCTCTCTCTCTCTCTCTCTCTCTCTCTCTCTCTCTCTCATTCAGGATCTCTTTTTCTTAAATTATACATATTCCCAAAACAATAAAGATAGTCTCCTCAGTACTTTTTAATGTTACTTTTATTCTTATGATTTGGTGGATGACCACATAGTATTGGACAATCAATTTGATGAGCTTTTCTCTAAGCAAGACTATTTCTCCTACTCTCAGTCTTTATTATTTGCATTTAGTTCTTTGTCATTGCTTGAGGCTCCATAAAATATGTCCATTCATGTTAGCAAATGCTTGTTCAGAATTAAGTGCAAGTCTTGCCTACTTCTCATCCTGAGTTACTTTATTAGGAAACATGTCCCTATAAATAGATATAAGTACAATCTTCATGTTAATAATGGATAGATAGAAAGTCTGAATTTTTCAGATACCCAGAACTTTCAAAATATGGCTGCTTATATGCAAAATAAATCCAGTGGAATATGATTTTAAAAGTATATTAAAGTATTACAAACTCAAAATGTCCTACTAAACTTCTGGCTTTTACCCACCATACCTCACTGATCTCATTTTTGGGATGATATCACCAGGCACTCATGGGTTATCTCTAAGACACATCTTCATATACCAGGCCTTGAAATCCACGTGTCCTAGACATAGCTCCCAGATAAACCTTCCCCAACCCCATATGCTCACCACCATCCCCTTTCCAAGCATTAATCACTTAAGCTTGCCTTTTTTTTTTGAGTGATTGAACTCCATTGAAGTAGATTTATTCGCATGAACTAAATGCAATAAATAGATATGAATGTTTTATACTCAAAAGCTTCTGACATCGTGTAAATTTTTCCTTTTGTGGAGATTTAGATAGATCATATACCAGATACATTATCTTAAGAAAGTGCTTGAAGTTAGATGAATTTGCAGCCAGTCTTTGCTACTTTCTGGGTTCTTCTTTTTCCCACCCTTTATTTTTAATTAGCTATTTGCTTTATTTATATTTCAATTGGGATCTCCTTTCTGCATTGCCCCTCTGAAAACCCCCTATCAAATCTCCCTCTCCCTGCTTATCCCCCACCATTTCCTAACTTGCATTCCTCTATTCTGGGGAATCTCACCTTCACAGAACCAATGGCCTCTCCTCTCATTGATGTCGGAAATGGTCATCTTCTGCTACATATGTAGCAGAACACTGGAGCCATGGGTCCCTCCATGTGTACTCTTTGGTTGGTTGTTAGGTCCCCAGGAGCTCTGGGGATACAGAGCTCTGGTTGGTACATATTATTGTTCCTCCTGCAGAGCTGCAAACCTCTTCAGCTCCTTGGGTCCTTTCTCTAGCTGCTCCATTGGAGACCCAATGCTTATTCCTTTGGTTGATTATGAGTTTGCTTTTTAAAGGTTCAAAACAAGTTCCAACTAGACTGCCAGTTGGCTCTTTTCTCTGTTTTTGAGATTAATGCAAGAAAATAGACTTTTCAACTATATGTTTAAACACCCTGCATTATACTTTTGAAAGTTATCTTATTCTTGTTATGTATGCATGGCATTTGTGGGAATAGATGAAACATCTCAAGTTGACTAACATGTGCCCATGATCTACCCCTTCAGAAGTTATCAGTTTGATTCACATATGCAAGGCAAAATTTTCATACTTGTTTTTACTAAAAAGAAAAATAGAGTATTTTAGGATGGGAGCAATTGTCCAGTACAGGCATATATTTTTCATGTATTTGAAGCCCACTTTGGACATTATAATTATTATGACAAGGCAATAAATTCACTTCAATAATTATTTTAAAAATATAACAATGTTCTCTAATTTAATCCAAAAATATATGTTCAGTGCTAAATATGAAACTCGCTTTCTGATGAAGTGTCCAATATACTAATCTCTGTTCAAATCAATTAGCTTAAGCATATCTGGAATGATTGGAACATAACTCGAGCAATCCACTTATTGATGTATTGTGAGCATATTGCATTCCATGACGTAATGGCAGAATATATAGTAAGAACAGTAGAAGACATAGTGGCAGGAAGTCAGACAAGGAAAATATAACATGGATCCTAAAGGAGATACACAGAAGAGATAAATACAAGATATATACTATAATAATGTATTGTAGATAAATGAATATAGTTAGACAGCTTAATTATATGGGTTATTATATCAGTACAGCTTTATATGTTGGTATACAAAGTGTTCCCACAAATACTTCAAGTCATCATGTATGAGACTTGGATAAGAATAGTACTAAGTGGACAATGAAGATAGATTAAAGGTCCTGCCAAGGCTTGATGCCCAAGCATAGGGGAACGCTAGGGCTGTGGGGTGGGAGGGGGAGCACCCTTGTGGAGGCAGAGGGAGGGGTGGAATGGAGGGTTTACGGAGAGGAAAGAGGGAAGGGGGATAACTTGTGAAATGTAAGTAAACAAAATAACCAATAAAAAATTAAAAACTAAACTAAAATAAAATGTCATGCCTAATGGGAAGACAGGAGAAAAAGTTGACTCATAACACTGGTAACCTCAAGAAGACCAATGTTACTAGAAGAGTGGAAAGTGGAGTATATCTAGAAGTGGTCTTGCTAGGACAAGATAGAAGAGAATCAGACACAAACAAATAACTTTCTAAGAAAAAACAAGAAAAAAATTACATAAATCGATAAAGAGAACATCTGACAATCTTTCTGTGTATATTTGTATGTGAAAAATTGCAAAGTAGGAATTATGACTCAAAAGAGAAAATTCATGAAGACTCTCTGTCTCTCTGTCTGTCTGTCTGTCTCTCTCTCTCTTTCTCTCTCTGTGTGTGTATGTGTGTATTTTATACATATGCATATTTGTATGAAGAAAGGCACTAGTCACTAGCCTATTCCCATCTTTTCCAACTTTGTCTCTAAATGTGTAAATGTGTCTGCTTGGTCTTTCTTTTGGAGTCATCTTGAATTGAAGAAATTAGAAGATAGATAAATAACTGTGTGACCTGGATCCCAAAGTACCTCCAAACAACTGTCAGTTTTCTGAATAGACTATAGTAAAATGAGGCAATTATCTATGACAGTAAGGTCACACCCTGGAGCAAAATAAGCATTTCATGAGAATCAGATTGCTTCCCTTAAGTGATGACAATGAAGACAACTTCTTTGGGACCATATAGCAAACTAAAACTGAGACACCAATCAAAACATTGACCAAGACTACTCAATAATGCATGTCTCTTACCCCCTGCACCAATCTTTGTTTAAATCTGAAGTTCATTTCAGTAACCTTGGACTTAAGGATCACTGGGCCCATTGTGATCAAGCTGAATGAAACTCCTTTCTCTACTATTTACTGTTACTCATTTCTTTCATTGGGTGTTGGGATGGGGGGGCTGTCACAGGGTACTTCCCTGCTAGAAGTCTCTGGTAATGTTTGTAGACAAGAAAATTGTAGATACAAACATACATTTTAGCATTTGAAATAACGAAGAGCTGCTGTATTTCTCTGAATGCTTAAAGAAACCTAAATATAGTAGGGAAACCTATATCTTCATATCTCTACTGGACTTACATTGAAGCAGTCCTATACATTACCAAAAAGGAAGCAATGAATGTACTATACAGGTTTGGGATAAAGGTCCTAAATGCAAATATGAGTAACAACATGACAAGAAATAGATAAATTTAATATATAATTAATGTTAAAATGTTTATAACTTATTTTCTGTTCCTTATTAATCCCACACTGCTTTTGTTAGAATAATAAAAATCCAGAATGCAATCAAGCAATTCTCAGTGTGCCTCTTCAAATTAATAAAATTTGAAAATTAATAAAATTAATGAAATATTGACCCCATGTATTTTCTTGTTCGATCTCCAACATTCATTTAGGAGTCTACATTCCACCTTGCTTTCAGATAGTTGGTATTTAATAATCTCATCAATTTTAAAAAGCCAATACTTTTTTAAATGTTTGGCTGTATCTTTTGAGTTAACCTCATGCTAAGGCAAGAAGCATTCCTAAAGTAAGGATAGTATGATATTGAACCTATATACGTTAAGAACAGAGACCCTTCAGGGTTCATAACACATGAGTAACATTTCTTAGGTCACATATGACTTCCATTTTAAATCATATGGTTACTAAAAATGATAATTGTTCTGAGTGTTCTTTCTCGGCACAGTCCTAACCCGTCTGTGCTCCTCACTCTGTCTACATCTCAGATGCCAATTAACCTCAGGCCTGTTTCAAGTTCTACCCATTTCTTTTTCTTTTTCTTTTTCTTTTTCTTTCTTTTTCTTTTTGATGGAGAAAATTATAGTTACAGTTGGAGCTTGAAGCACCAATTTTGAGTCACCATTGGTATGACTTTATCACTCTGGTTTGGGTGTGTTCCTATAACGCTCATCAATGTTTGTTTTAGGAACAGGTAAGTTATTTATTCCTCAGGACCCCTGGAAAACAGTGTCATTATGTTGTGAACACATAGATATATATCCTGGCCAAACATGTACCCTCTCTATCTTTTTTTTTCTTCTTCCCATTTCGAAATTACATTCAGATCTGACTTCTGATCTTTTCATTGTTATTTCTCATTTCTTTTCTAAGTGTCCCCTTCTGTGCTGATAGATTATATCTCTTTGGCACCGTTACAAATTCGAGTTGTGTTACTTTTCCTGGGGTGACATAAAGATACATCGGTTTATGTCATGGAGAGCAGCCACAACCCTGGTCTACTTTACAACTCCTACGTACTCCAGCATCTGCCAAGATGAGCAGAACTGAATACGAGACAGTGGGGGTCCAATATCCAAAGCGTGTCTGGTAGCCAACCCTCTCTCCTGGATTGGTGTATATCAGCTCCACTGCCACCATCATTGATGGAGTTGTCACTGTATTAGTTGGTTCAATTTAATGCAATACCTGTGGTCCATGAAGGGGATGCATATTTCAGCTGGAAAAAGAAAATATCTATACCACACTTTGGGCCTAGTGTCAAATGGTTCTGATAAATGCTGAGATTTTCATAATCACTCATGAACATCAAACTATAAGACTCACTAGTGTCATAAAAAGTCCAATTTACGCCATATGGAGAGAGTTCCTGTGATTATGAGTCATGTTCTGATGTTGCTCATGGACTGTAGTCTGCTAACTAATGCAAGAAGCTTGAGGTGAGAGCTAATCAGTTAGTGTGCATATCAACATGTGAAAGATCTGTATGACAAGAACTTCAAGACTCTGAAGAAGGAAATGGAAGAAGACCTCAAAAAATGGGAAAATCTCCCATGCTCATGGATAAGTATAATCAATGTAGTTAAAATGGCCATTTTGCCAAAAGCAATGTACAGATTCAATGCAATACCCATCAAAATCCCAACTCAATTCTTCACAGAGTTAGAAAGAGCAATTATCAAATTCATCTGGAACAACAAAAAACCCAGGATAGCTAAAACTATTCTCAGCAACAAAAGAAAATCTGGGGGAATCAGTATCCCTGACCTCAAGCAATACTACAGAGCAATAGTGTTAAAAACTGCATGGTATTGGTACAATGACAGGCAGGAGGATCAATGGAACAGGATTGAAGATCCAGAAATGAACCCACACACCTATGGCCACTTGATCCTCGACAAAGAGGCTGAAAACATCCAATGGAAAAAAGATAGCCTTTTCAACAAATGGTGCTGGTTCAACTGGAGGTCAGCATGCAGAAGAATGCAAATTGATCCATCCTTGTCTCCTTGTACTAAGATCAAATCCAAATGGATCAAGGACCTCCACATAAAGCCAGACACTCTGAAGTTAATAGAAAAGAAACTGGGGAAGACCCTTGAGGACATCGGTACAGGGAGAAAGTTTCTGAACACCAATAGCATATGCTCTAAGAGCAAGAATTGACAAATGGGACCTCATAAAATTACAAAGTTTCTGTAAGGCAAAGGACACCATCAAGAGGACAAATCGGCAACCAACAAATTGGGAAAAGATCTTCACCAATCCTACATCAGATAGAGGGCTAATATCCAATATATATAAAGAACTCAAGAAGTTAGACTCCAGAAAACCGAACAACCCTATTAAAAAATGGGGTACAGAGTTAAACAAGGAATTCTCATCTGAAGAAATTCGGATGGCAGAGAAGCATCTTAAAAAATGCTCAACTTCATTAATCATTAGGGAAATGCAAATCAAAACAACCCTAAGATTTCATCTTACACCAGTCAGAATGGCTAAGATTAAAAATTCAGGAGACAGCAGGTGTTGGAGAGGGTGTGGAGAAAGAGGAACACTCCTCCACTGCTGGTGGGGTTGCAAATTGGTACAACCACTCTGGAAATCAGTCTGGCGGTTCCTCTGAAAACTGGGCACCTCACTTCCAGAAGATCCTGCTATACCACTCCTGGGCATATACCCAGAGGATTCCCCACCATGTAATAAGGATACATGCTCTACTATGTTCATAGCAGCCCTATTTATAATTGCCAGATGCTGGAAAGAACCCAGGTATCCCTCAATAGAAGAGTGGATGCAAAAAATGTGGTATATCTACACAATGGAGTACTATTCAGCCATTAGAAACAATGAATTCATGAAATTCTTAGGCAAATGGATGGAGCTAGAGAACATCATACTAAGTGAGGTAACCCAGAATCAAAAGGTGAATCATGGTATGCACTCACTAATAAGTGGATATTAACCTAGAAAACTGGAATACCCAAAACATAATCCACACATCAAATGAGGTACAAGAAGAAAGGAGGAGTGGCCCCTGGTTCTGGATAGACTCAGTGAAACAGCATTCGGCAAAACCAGAACGGGGAAGTGGGAAGGGGTGGGTGGGAGGACAGGGGAAGAGAAGGGGGCTTACGGGACTTTCTGGGAGTGGGGGGGCTAGAAAAGGGGAAATCATTTGAAATGTAAATAAATTATATCGAATAAAAAAAAAAGTTTTCAATGTACATTATAAGGGCCTGATTATTTAAAGAGAGTAAATAACGTTTGCAGAATCCTAACTTGTCCCACTTTCAGCCTCTGACATGTTTTACCTCAGAGCAGTGTGCACTTGCAGCTGTGAAATCCATGCTGCACTGCTGCCCCTTCAGAGCATCCCATTTGCATCTGCTCACCCGATGCTTCCATGATGCCTGCTCATCGGTCTCTTAGCCATGGCATCACATCTCACCTCACTGCCTCCCAATTTGTCTACCTTGTTTTCAAAATGAGATGTCCGTATGCAAATGGAGTGTTCAATGGAATTTCTCTGCCATTAGACCAGAGCCTACCACCTTCCCAGTGCACAGTCCAATGATTCTATGTCTGCATCTCTAAGTAACATTGGCCCTCTCAGACCCAATAGTACACACCCTACTGATTGTGGGATCATTCCATTAACTGTCCATCTTTCGGTTACAAAGTCCTTTGACAGTATCAATTTCTGCACTTCCCCCTTTTCGACTGTTTACGTGCCAAGTGTGAAGGTTTGCCTTTTCTCCAAATGGAATCTCATTTTGTCATTTTCAGCTTCTACATGAAGTGACATCTCATGGAGGGAGGTGCAAGTTGCCTTGAACACTTTAGTAGGTTACCTTGCTCCACCATGACAAGTGATCCAGAGCTCAGAGGAAATTGTCTTCAAGCAAAAGATTTTTTTTCTCCTCTTTAAAATCACATTCGTGTCATGTTTTACAGAAAGAACCAGCTTTTATGAATGTGTGCTGCAAATCTGGCCCAATTATAGAAATGGGAGGCTCAGGCCTTTCACACACCAGTTTGTTTCACCTGTGTACAGTCTGATGAGCACTCTTACAGGGGCTGATTTTCGATTTGTCGAAGAAGAAAATCTTGCTTTGGATAACTACGAGCATCTTGTTACATCCCATTCCCAAATCTGTCAACCATTTAATGACAGCCAGGGCACAAAACAATATTTTACTTGTTCATAAGCAACAGGATCCATGCATAAAACAGCATTTTCCAAAAGGCGTTCATGGTAAGGTTGCAAACTGTATTATATAGTCAAGGTTTTCAGAAATTATGAGTAAAACCTACACTGCCCTTTTTTCCTATGTCTGATCACTAAAACTCTATGCAGCTTATTGCTACACTAAATATTTCTGGGAAAAAAAACACGCAAAGCAGATGGGGAGCTCTGATGGACGATGTCATTTCATGTAATCTCAGTATTCCTGGAGATACTTTAGCCATGCATGAAGGTTAGTTCCCATCATCTAAAAATCAGTATCTTGTCAACTGAGGTTTTCAAGGATTTTCGATTATCAAGTTAAAAAATTTGTATTTGAGACAAAGTGCAACAAATTTCCTACATGAACTCTTTCTTTGTCTGCTCTGTCACTGAAGTAAAGGAGGTACACTCTCAGGTTTCTCTGGCCTAAAACTTCACTTATTCTTATAAAATGAAATTATTAAATGAGCAGCACTGTTGTAGTTCTGATCCAGCTGTGCGAGCAGGCTTCTCTCTGTCTCTAGAATGTTTACTGTTCTGGTGTCCATTGTCTCTCTGACTTCCTAGCTCTTACCTGTGACAGTGTTCATTGAGTGGAAATTTTCTCCTTCTTTGGTGTTTTTCCTTCTTTCTTTCTTCCTTTCTTTCTTTCTTTCTTTCTTTCTTTCTTTCTTTCTTTCTTTCTTTCTTTCTTTCTTTCTTTCTTTCTTTCTTTCTTTCTTTCCTTCCTTCCTTCCTTCCTTCCTTCCTTCCTTCCTTCCTTCCTTCCTTTCTTTCTTTCTTTCTTTCTTTCTTTCTTTCTTTCTTTCTTTCTTTCTTTCTTCTTTCTGTCTTTCTTCTTTCTTTTCCTTTTTTATCTTTTTATTGAAAAAGGAAGTAAAAGCATTTATGATAAAATTGAAATTATACACGGAAAATTTTTCTTCCAAAATTGAAAAAAATATAAAAATACACGGTAAAATTGACAATATTCATGAACAATTAAAGAGTAAAATGGTAGACATAAAAGAGCATTGCTAAACTAATTGACAAAGGAAGTAGAAATATTTTATGATAGAATTCAAGATTTACATGGAGAATATTTCTGATAAAATTGTAGAAAAATATATAATAACATATTAAAATTGAAGATTATCACGGAAAATATCTCTGATAAAATGGTAGGCATAAAAGTATTTTTAAGTTGATTGAAATGGAATTATATACATTTTCTGATAAAATTGAAGATTTACATGGAAAATATTTCTGATAAAATTGAAGAAATATATAAAATAACAGGTTAAAATTGAAGATTATCATGGAAAATTATACAGATAAAATGGTACGCATAAAAATATTTCTAAGTTGATTGAAAGTAGAATTGTAAACATTTTATGATTAAACTGAAGATTTACATTGAAAATATCTCTGATAAAATTGAGAAATATGTAGAAAAACATGTTAAAATTGACTATTTCAGGAAAAATTACACAGATAAAATTGTAGGCATAAAAATATTTCTAAGTTGATTGAAAGTGGAATTAAAAACACATGATAAAATTGAAGATCTACATGGAAAATATTTCTGATAAAATTGAAGAAATATATAGGAAAACGTTAAAATTGAAGATTATCATGGATAATAATACAGATAAAATGGTAGAAATAAAAATATTATTAAATTAATTGGAAGAGGAATTACAAGCAATTTTGAAGCTGGTAACTTTAATATTTGCACAATACATACTTTAAAAGACAAAATAAAAATAAAAAGAGTAAAACCACCACCACCCCTGAATTCTCCCTCTATTAGACTACATGTAGCTTCTGGTTTGATGACACCTAGTTGGCAATAGGTGTTTATCTTCTATACTCCCCCAAACAGCACAGTACTCCTTCATTTCTTTTCTTGTAGTAGAGAATGAGTTTATTTTGGGCATGGGGAGGGGGAGTTGAGAAGGTAGGAGAGACAGAAGAGAAAGGTAAAGAAAGAGAAAATAGAGGATTAGAGGCTGGCCACGAGAACTGGAGCTAGGATAGGGAGGGGATTGGGGAATGAGGAGAAGCAGGAGGAAGAAGACAGAACTAGAGCAGGATTCAAGAGAGCACAGAACGCCTCCATTAAACATGTTTTTCACCAAGTCTTCAGGAAAGTGCACTGGCAACTCCACTCTTAGGGCTGCTCAGCCCTCATCCCCACCATGCAGACAATGCCTCGCCCAGGCTTTTCTTTTTTAAAAAAAAATATTGTATAAGTTTAATGGAAGAATATTTAGTGATGTAAGTTACAGAAATTCCCATATTTCAAACTTTAAACTGAAATGTTACAGGAAAATCGGGGAACAAGGAACTTACAGATTTAAAGTCTTAGTCAAATTAAATGCACAGATAGAGCTTTTAAAATGCTTTTCTTTCTTTGGTAAGGGATGGAATTTACTGCTAAAGCACATGGCTAACATTCTAAAGGCATTAAGTTCAATCTTCAACACCACAAAAATAAATAGTCAGTAAGTAAATAGATACATGATTTTCACCACTCTATAGACTTCAATTCTTAAAGAGTAAAACGCTGACAGTTACGATTTGTTGCTTTTAGTCTCCAGGAGCCTAGGATGGCCATCACTGATGGCATGACCATTGCTAGGCCTTGTAGTTCTGCTTCTGCAGTTCCATTCTATAAGCTGCAGATATATCTTCTGTAACAACAATAAGTTCATTTTGTATTTACAGTAATGCTACCGACAAAAACTTGAAGAAATATAGATTTCATGTCTCAAGCTAGACCAGTCATTGGTTTGCCACTCCCACAATTTCTACACTTACTCCAGCACATTTTGTGGACAGGAAAAAATGTAAGTCCAAGGTTTTGTGGCTGGGTTGGTGTCTGAAACCTTTCTTTGGAAGTCTTATCTGGTTATGCGAAATCAATGTTTTAGGGTCCCCATATCCCATTATTAGGAGTCTTAACTTTGGTCACCTACATAGTTTTCTGGGGGTTTCCATTGCTCATTATATTTCCCCAGTAAAATGTACCAATCATCTCCTAAGACAGGCAACTGAGCTAAGGGCTTAGAAACAGTTTCTTCAATCTATATAAACCCACTGACCACTGCACACTGAGTGAAAATACACATACAGGTTTTTGGGTCCCACCAGCCCTCAATTTTTTCTTTAACAATTTTTTTCTTTAACAATAAATGCCTTTACTCTTCCTCTCAATCATGTTGCTCTATATTCATTAAAGTACACATTTATAGGTATAGCTTTAATATTATGTTTGTTTTGCTCTGTTTGTAAGTGTGTGCACTGTGTTTGTTTATAGGCATGTATTTGTATGTAGAGCATGTTTGGGTGCAAGTGTGTGTACATGCATTGGAGATCCAAGGAGACAATGTGTTGTTCTTGAGTGTTCTCAACCTGAGCACATAGTTTTGGCTGGATTAGGTAGCCAGCTTGTTCCAGTGATCCTTTTCCCTGCTTTGCACATTCCAGAAATAAACATGAGGTACCATGCCTCCCAGCATCTACATAGGTTCTCAGAATCTGAACCCCAATTGTACAATGTATGTTTTACCTGCTGTGGTGGTTTGAATAGGTATGGCTTCCATAGATTCATGTGTCTGAATGCATTTCTCATAGAAAGTGGCACTATTAGGAGGTGTTGCCCTGTTGGGATCAGTGTGGCCTTGTCGGAGGAAGTGTGTCACTATTGGGGGATGGGCTTTAAAGTCTTCTAGTGCTCAAACTCCACTAAGTGTGGAATCAGAGCTTCCTCTTGGCAGCTGTCACATCAAGAGGTAGAACCTTCAGCTCTTCCAGTACCATTTGTTTGGATACTGCCAGTTTCCATTATGATGATAATGCACAGAACCTCTGAAACTGTAAGTGAGCACAAATTAAATGTTTTACTTTAGAATAGCTAGATTAGTCATGTTATGCATTCACAACAATGAAACCACAGCTAAGAGACCTGATTATCTCTCCAGGTTCTTCAAGCATACCTTTAAACAAATACTGCCTGTCTACTTATTTGGAACATAGCAGTTGATTTGTCATATCAGGTGCTTCAAGTTTTTGTTTTACTTTGTTTCTCCATAGGATTGACAATGATATCTGTGCTGTGGTTCTCAATCAGTTGTAATGCAAGCAAAGACAATGGTTCTACAATGAAATGGTCACTCAAACATCGCTGATTAAACTACTAACCCAGTCCCAGGCCACATGAACTTCCATGATGGTAGTGCTGTATTACACAGATTAGTTATAGATTTTATTCTTGATCCTTATGTACATCACAATGTCTAGACAATATGTTTAAGACCAATAACTGGCATTTAAATTTGTGGACCATGTGCTGGCTGCATTTTATGTTAAGTTGAAAAAAAATACAGCCATTTTGGAAGAAGGACTCTTTATCAAGAAAATGTTTCCATAGGATTGTCTCATATATAAGTCTATATAGCATTGCCTTTTCTTTTCTTTTCTTTTGTTTTGTTTTATCAATGATTGATGTGAAAGGGTCTAACTACTTACTGTGAGCAGAATCATCCAGGGGCAGGTGCCCTAAGATGGTGTAAGAAAACAGGCTGAAAGAAAAAACTCTGAGGAAATAGCCAGTAGGAAGAATGTCTCCATGACACTCCCATCAGCTCCAGCTTCCAGGTTCTGGTCCTTTCTTTCCTTCATGCTGGAACAAAATTGCAAGCTGAAAAAAACCGTTTCCTCTCCCAGGTGTTTTGGTTCATGGTGCTTATCCCAGTGGTAGAAACTCTAAGTCATACAGACTTCTTTAGCTGATCCACAGATAATATTATTGCCAAGTTGTCTTAACAGTGTCTTACTCTATTTTGCTTGGTGGATGAAAGATTTATGTTGCTAGATCACAGACCAGAAATAGCACTTTAAAATGTATCTGCCATTTCTGAGACAGAAATGAAATGGCTGGTAAAGTTGTGAAACTCAAGTTCAAAATAATACAAAAAGCAGGAGAAAGACAAAAAGTAAAAATAGTAACTGATATGTGCCTTACAGAGAGACTAAAGCATTCCAAGAAACATTACTGTCATTTTACATAGTTCTGTGGAGATTACAAATACAAGTGAGTAAGGTTGCAATATTAACTTGATTTACAACATCTATCACAAGCATCCTCATGAAATATGGTCTGTGCAACTTGGAGACATATTCTACAAAATGGCCTATTCCATTGAGGACATGAGCACTTTTTCAGGGGAAAAGTTCCTGAACAGAACACCAATAGCTTATTCTCTAAGATCAAGAATTGACAAACAGGACCTCATAAAATTACAAAGTTTCTGTAAGGCAAAGGAGACTGTCAATCAGACAAAATGGCAACCAACACATTAGGAAAAGATCTTCACCAACCCTACATCCGACAAAGGGCTAATATCCAATATGTACAAAGAACTCAAGAAGTTAGACTCCAGAGAGCCAAGTAACACTATTAAAAATGGGGTACAGAGCAAAACAAAGAATTTTCACCTGAAAAACTTTGAATGGCTAAGAAGCACCTTAAGAAATGTTCAGCATAATCAGTCATTAGGGAAATGCAAATCAAAACAACCCTGAGATTTCACCTCTCACCAGTCAGAATGGCTAAGATTAAAAACTCAGGAGACAGCAGGTGTTTGCAAAGATTTGGAGAAAGAGGAACACTCCTCCACTGCTGGTGGGAATGCAAGTTGGTACAACCACTCTAGAAATCAGTCTAACGGTTGCTCAGAAAACTGGGCATGACACTTCCAGAGAACCCTGCTATACCACTCCTGGGTATATACCCAAAGGATTCCCCAGCATGCAATAAGGATGCATGCTCCACTATGCTCATAGCAGCCTTATTTATAATAGCCAGAAACTGGAAAGAACCCAGATGTCCCTGGATGGAGGAATGGATACAGAAAATGTGGTATATTTACACAATGGAATACTACTCAACAATTAAAAACAATAAATTCATGAAACTCTTAGACAAATGGTTGGATCTGGAAAATATCATCCTAAGTGAGGTAACCCAATCACAAAAGAACACACATGGAATGCAGTCACTGATAAATGGATATTAGCCCAGAAGCTCTGAATACCCAAGACACAATTTAAATATTAAATCATGCCCAAGAAGAAGGAAGGAGAGGACCCTGGTCCTGGAAAAGCTTGATGCAGGATTGTAGGGAATTGACAGAACAGAGAAGTAGGAGGGCCTGGATTGGAGAAGGGGAGGAGGGAAGAGGGCTTATGGGACTTATGTGGAGGGGGGAACCGGAAAAGGGAAATCATTTGGAATGTAAATAAAGAATATAGAAAATAAATTAAAAAATTATTTTAGAAAGTACTAGTTATGGGAGACAAGTTTTGAAGCTTGCCTGCATTTAAAGCATGTACACTAGAATCTTAATTTAATTGTTAAGCAATTTGGACAAAAGTTGTAATGAAGTGTAGAATTTATTTCTTTGCCTTATTAGGAAGAATTTTAACATCCCATTTAACCAACATACTGAAGTGCATAACTCCTAGTCACATCAAATGCCTGGGTTGGCACCCCAAGAATTCCTGTCATTCTGGATGTTTTTAAGTTCTGTTCTGTGACAATGTATCTAGTTAATTGTACAACAGAATCTGCATTTTTCAGAGTGTAATTCAAATGTTTACCAATTCACAAAGGTTTCATCTCCTTATGTTCCAATTAATAAAGATACAATTTAACTACACAGAATTACTTTAATAACTCCAGTTCTTCTAATAGATGAAATGGAAAAGAGTCAAATTATATTCTTAAGTTTCAAATAATTTTTTCCTTTCCTTTTACTAGGACAACAGAGAAATTATTTTTCCATAATGAAATGATCAGAGGAATTAAATATACTTTCTTCATAATTTGAAGCAATGCATTCAGTCGCATTGATGTTTGCATTATCTAATTTTAACCTTTGTATGAATAGAGATTTAGGATTTAAAGCCAAAATGTGTGTGGATTTTTACTTTATAGTTATATATCAGCACTAGGTGGCAGTGTTGTCACAATGAAAAACTGCAGCATGGCCACTTTGCTTTGCATTCTGGAAGTAGTTGTTTAAAGCTTGAGAGGCTACAGCATTACTTTCATTTTTTTTCCAGTGTGATTAAAATATATCTGTAATAAACATAAAATAGATTAAAATTCACTGTCAACTTTTGCTATTCACCAAAATGTGTGAACCATAACTTTTAAGGGATGTATTCTGGGAATCCTAGAGTTTTAAAAAAAAAAAATTTGAATAAAGTAGGTGTTATGAATAAGTACCTTATTTTCTTTGTCCAAAATCTTGACTGTAACGATGGGAATAATCGTGTTTGCCTGTAATGTCAGCACTTGGAAGGCTGAGGCAGGAGGATCATGGATTTGAAGCTATTTGGGCTAGTCCCTATTCATTTATTTAGAATACAATAAATATACCAAAGTTCTTTTAACAAAGCTTCCTGAAAAATATTGCCTGGAGTTTTATGGCTGACTTAACCACTACCACAAACACTCACACTCACACACACACACACACACACACACACAAACCCGCACCCACACCTGCACATGCACACACACACCAAATCAAATAAAACATTTTTTTAATTATAGAAGAAATAATTCTTGATACAACATCTAATGCACAAGAAAATTAAAATATAAAAATACCAAAGGAAGAATACTTTTCTCTGTTCTTTAAATAAGTTTAGGTGATATATATACAGAAACAAAGAGAAAGTTTGATGTATACTTTTGTAAGTCTCTGCCAAAGATAATAATTTAGTTCAGTAAAGGAGAAGACAGATCTGGAGGTAAAATGCCCAAATTTCAATTCTGCCACTTTAAGCCACTCACTGAACTTAGACTTCGGAGTTCTTGGGTAGACATAGCAGTAACTGTACCATGTGGAGATGATCTGAAGATCAAAGAAGAAAGAATGGTGGACTGGGACTGATAAGTTTCAGTTAGAGTGATGATGTCAGAGGTCAGTATGTAAGGCTGCTATTGGTAACATAGTCCTAGAACAACTCAAGTGGGGCAAGACACTTGCTGACATGTAGCATTCAGACATAGAAAATCTGATTATAAAGGACTTTATGGAATGCCTCCCCAAGGTGAATGCATATACTGAAGGAGTGGCCTTGAGCTTGGCTCTATTGGAAGGTGATAAAAATTTCAGATGTGGAGACTCGTGGGGGGAGTTTGAGGCATACTGGGGTTGTTTGTTCAAAAGTATTATTGGAAAACTGGTGTTTCCTCTCTTTTTCAACAATATGATAGAAACAGCTTATATACCAAAAACTTCGTTTTTGTTTGCTTGCTTGTTTTGTGTGTGTGTGTGTGTTGAGATAGTCTCCTACATTCTAAGTCATGTCTATCTACTCTGCAGCTTAAGATAATTTTAAAATCTCCATCCTCTTGCCTCCACATCCAAAGTGCTGGGATCTATCCCAGACTCCAGAGCACAGTTAAATAACATAATTGAAACCTCTAAAACAAGGGATCAAAATAGACTGATACACTGTATAGTTGATCACTCAGATATCTCTTATAGAAACCAGACATAACACTATGTTACACGGAGACTGGCCTGTGGTTGTGGAGCTGAAAGAAACTTGATTCTTGTTACCTTCATTCTACAGGGTATCACGTCCCACTCTAGAATCTTGGAAAATATAGCTTCTTAGACTCTTAGTTTATATGGTGTAAAAGCAAAATCAAGGTCATGACCTTTACCTCCAGGGAAACATCGTGAGAACAGTTCCATGCAATAAGAAACCTCAGCTTGGGTTCAATACTGTGCCTCTATGATTTATCACCTTTGCTGCTCTTATTGTATATGTGAGTCATCAGACTGTGAGAGGATATTTTCCTCAACTTAGGAGCAAAAAGTTTAGTGTCTGAACTTTATGTACTAATACAATATAGATGTTGGCTTGTCCCTCTGCTGACAGTGTGAGAAAATGGTTTAAGAGTGATAAAGGAACTTTTCAAAGCATAAAAACTCACTCCACCCACTAAAAATATAAAATAACAAACATTTAAAATAAAATATTTGAATTATAAACGTTGAGTACCTTGCTGCTATTTGAGGACTTTATTTCATGCACTGTTTCTGAAATGTACATTTCAAATTAAAATGCATTTAATCTGCATTTTAAAATACATGCCACCGTACCATTTTATTTACTCTAAAGGTTTCCTTCTTCATTAGTTTATAAAGACCTTGATAGAGAAGATCAGTTTCTTATGCACAACAATCAACTGAATCAGTACACATTATGCAATAATAATCTTTCTAAAGGATGAAGAATTGAATAAAGAAAAATAGCAAATATTATGCTGAAAGAATCGTAGCTGGCTTCTTTCTTAATCTTCTTCCTGGAATTAGAGTTAAAACCACTTCTTGTGTGTGTTTCATGTACAGTAACCTGTAGGTCTTTAACTGTGGGGCCGTGTAAACAAAGAAAGCCAGCTGGATTCAGGCATTTTCTGTAGCTTCACTAGTTACCAGAAGACTCCGGCTTCATATTCTTTTCACCTCGATGATGTGTTAAATAATATCAGTTCATTGTCGAAGTGTTAGGGAAATCACAGGGGCAATCTAATTCATGAGCTTTAGCATTACTCTGAATGTGTACTGTTCTAATTAGTAGATTTGAACTGAATACTTCAATACATTTTGGAGTCCAACATGAATTTATTTTCATGGAGTATGTTTTTGGTTTAAATTAATGAGAAATGCTAGCAACTTTTTAATACCATAAGAGAATTAGGCTCAGTGCGTTTTGGCACAGTGAAACCTATGAATGGTATTATTAGATTATTTCAGATGAGCTGTTCTATGCTACAGAAGTTGGTGCATATCTCTCATCAGTGATGCTGTTCTAGAAGGAAGACATTAAAACAAGTAAGGGAACTTAACCATGGAGATATTAAGCAACTAATACATGCTCACACCATTAATCTTTCTGGAAGCTGGCATTTAAACTTAAATGGTTCTGAATTCAATAATTATATTTTCCTACTAGAAGGACTCATAAAAGTAGCAGTCCCCATATGAAGGAATAATTAATTAAGGTAACTAAGATTATATGTGTTTGACATGTCAGCCTAACACAACATAGCTAATTGCTTAAAGATCACCTCTAGAAGGAAGTAAACTGGCTAATATATTGAAGTGAGAAAACAATTCAGGTCTACAAATCTCAGGAGGAGGTACAGCCACGAATAAACAGCCCCATTCACTTTTGAATATGCTCATTGGACTATCTCCCATGTGCCAAGTGCTGAGGAATAAAATAAATAAAATGATTGAAACAGGTTCTGGCCAGACTGAGCTTACAAGTGAATGGGAAACCACGGTCCTGTGAACAAGTAAAGACAGGCAAAGGGCGTTTTGCTCAGGCTACGAATAAAATGTGGGACTTGATACTTCGTATCAACAAAATGGAAAATAACCACAGCGAAGTAAATATCTCCAACAATAATATGAGAATAAAAGAATACCACCAGAGGAAAAAATTAATCAAAGTGAATGAGGCAGCTTATATTGTGCTGACTCCAACTCCCACAGCAGGTGTCTAAGCAGCCGGTGCACTTTCCCTCATATACTCTCTGCTCTATGCTATCTTTTATCAGCTTCATCGGTCAAGAAGGTAAGTGGTAGTTGTATCAATATATTTCTTATATTAAGACCATCTGCCAGCTCAATTACTCCAGTGCATTCTCACAGTATGAGATTTCTCAGAGGAGTGATTCTATTGTAACACTGCAGAAATTATATGAACGTCCTATGAGACAGAGGCAATGGAAATATTCATAATGACAGTTATTTATACTGTATGACATTTATATATATATATATATATATATATATATATATATATATATATATATATATATGCTATTGGTTTTGTCCTAAACTTTAGTACCCTGCTTTTATAGTGTACATTCAGATTAATTGTGATGAAACATATATCCAAATATCTGAAATCTAAAAGGGGAAAATTTAAGAATGGTATATTTAAAATGAATAATTATCAAACAAGATAAATATCAGGGGAAACTACCATTAAACCTTCTACCTCTATTTCTTTCACCAACTTTACTTCTGTATACGAGTTCTTCTTGAAAAGGGTGTAATTATCTCTAGAGTCATGACTCTAGTACCAGTGTCAAGAGAAACTGTACTGTGATCCACAGACCTACCTGACCCTTCGCCTTAATGTGCAAATTCCTAAAAGTAGAGAGTTAAAAAGTACAGTAACATTATTAATGCTGTGATTTGGTCCTGAGAATGTACACTCACCAAGAAAACTTTTTTTTAAAACTCATGGGTGTCCTTAGTGTAAATTCTCATCTAAAACTAATATATAATTCTGATACTGACACTGATCATTCTTTAGGAAGAAATGAAATGTACCTGAACTGAAGCAGGAGAATGGAATTAAAACAAAATCATAACTGGTGTTTTCAGATTCTTTGTATTTGTTAGAGTTTAAGGCTATGTTTGCTCTTTTATCCAAAGTCTCAGTAATTAAAGTTGAAACATAAATACCATATCAATAACAGCCTGGTTTGTTGAGTTTATTTCTTTCAGAATATGTATTCTTATGTCCAAGCAAAAAGAAATCTCTACATATGTCTGAATAAGACTCTTGCCTAAGCATTTTTATAATGCCCAGTGTAGATTTGGGTTGAATTCAGTGTCTACTCAATTTTAGAACTGGGTTTTAGTGCAGTTCTGTAGGAAAAGATAAAACACAGCTGACCTCTGTATGGCTGAGCGTATGGTGGTTTTCGTTCATTAAACTATTGATGGGTTCAAAGAACTCCAGCTGATTATTCCACTTCTCTCCTGGGATGAAGTTCTCTTTAGACATACATGTGAAAAAAAAGCCATATAAGTGGAAATTCTGTTATTTTTCCCCTATCTTCTCTCCCTGCTCCTATTTGTATGAGGCTATAGAAAGTATCCTGTACAAAGTCCACTGAGCAAACTGTACTCCACAGACAAAAAGGTTGCTGGAAAGAGAGCTCATAATTCTACTCTTTCTATTTTTTTATTAAATTGCCTAGAGTGAATTTATTTAGTTAATATTTATTTTGTCGAGTGAACTCTTGACTACAGAGGCTCATTTTCCTCTTCCTTTGGCAAAGGTCCAGAAGTCATTGTTATAATCAGACTCTGGTTCTGATAAAGGAGTATACTCTTCCGGGCTTCAGAATGACCTTCTGTACCTATGTTATCATGCTGAGTCTCTATTATTATTAGATAGAGTAGTATACAATTGTTGAATGATTTTAGGAAATTATCCCTGGAACGATAAAAGATCAAATGTGCAAGAATATTTTAAATTGACTACCTTAATCTTTATTTTATGTGCATGTGTTTTGCCTCATGTGGTTTTGTGCACCATGTGCATGTGGTGTCCACAGAGGTTAGAAGAATGAATCACAGTCTTTGAGGCTGCTGTGAGCAGATGTATTCATGCTGAGAGAGAGAGAACTCAGGTCCTCTCGAAGACAAGCCAGCATTTGGAACCACTAATCCATCTCTCCAGCCCTGTGTGGGAATATTCTTATAAACTATAATATGATACATGGATACAAAGAATTACTGTGTACAAATTGAAAAGTAAAGTAAGAAATTAAAAATGATGAAAACCCTGCAACAATGTAATCATCATTACTTTACCCAGGGGTAAAAATATTATTCCATAGAGGTTTAGAGTTGATCATTTTTTCCCAGAACAAGTGTTGAAGAATTTTTGATACCAAAAGTCCCAGATCTCTTGGTTACAAGCTCTTTGCTTTAAAATGATGCTTTGCCCTACCTGGGGATCCATCCCATATGTAGACACCAAACCCAGACACTCCTGCTGATGCCAAGAAATATTTGCTGATAGTAGCCTGATATAGCTTTCTCCTGAGGCGCTCTGCCAGAGCCTGATAAATACATATGAGGATGCTTGCAGCCTACCTTCGTACTGAGCATGGGGACCTTAATGGAGGAATTAGGGGAAGGACTGAAAAGCACTGAAGGGGTTTGCAACCCCATAGGAAGAACAACTATATCAACCAAGTGGACCTCTCATCCCAGAGCTCCCAGAGACCAAACCACCAACCAAAGAGTACACATGGAGGGACCCATGGCTCCATCTGCATATATAGCAGAAGTTGGCCTTATCTGGCATTAATGGGAGGGGAGGCCCTTGGTCCTGTGAAGGTCAGATGCCCCAGTGTAAGGGAATGCTAGAGTTGTGAGGCAGGAGTGGATTGATGGATAGGGGAGTACCCTCATAGAAGCAGGAGGAAGGAGGGTGGGATAGGGGGTTTTCAGAGGAGAAACCAAGAAGGGGAACAACAGTTGAAATCTAAATAAATAAAATATCCAATAAAATAATAATAAACGATGTTTTGTTTTGTTTTTAGTGTGTGTGTGTATATGTGTGTGTGTGTTTCAACATTTTAGGAATTTTTACTAATTATAAAGTGTAGTGGCACATGGGAAAATACTGTGTTATAGAAATCACCATGTTTTTTTTTGTTTTTTTTTTTTTAAGCAACTAATGTGGACTGATCATTTGGGCTTTTCATGGATATTGCAAGTTACTAAATCTGCAGTGGACATTTGTTGATGTGGCTGCTAACATACCATGTATGTTGGACAGAGGAATCAATAGATTCAAGTTGGATCTGACTTAAGAACCTCTTTATTAAGTACTAGCTTTCAGGGTAAGAGAAGGTGCTATGAAAACTGCTAAAGGGAGAAGCCATTAATAGTTCTACTCAGCTGTGATGCTGAGGAAATGTATCAGTGACTAGCCTTATAAGATCCTCCTAAAGGTACAATAACAGCACATATCTTCACAGTAACATACAGCTTTCTAATTGAGTGGTATGGAATATCGAGACCTTTTAGTACAGTTCCTCATGCTATGGTGGCCTCTGATCCTACGATTACATTTGTTCTACTTTATAACTGTACTCGTGTTATGCTTATGCACCGTAATGTTAATATCTGTGTATTTCAGTGGTCTTAGAGGACCCATGTTGAAGGGCAGTTTGATCACAAATGGATTGAGACCCTCAGGTTGAGAAATACAACCTGAGGGTCCTTCCTGGACCCAAGGACCATTCAATGGGAAGGAAAGTATTTCTAATATTAGAAACTTAGACACAAGCCTGGAAGTGGTGAGGTCATGAATAGTAAAGGAGAACTTACTACCACTACTTTACCAGATGAGTAAATATAATTGCCTGTATTTTTCATAAAATATTTCATAAAATAATTCATAACTGCATCCTAAATGCTTATCCTAAGTGTGGCTCTCACCCTTTCTTTGATGCAGATGTACACTATCACAGAAACCCACACCTCATGAAAATAAAGAGATCATAATGTACCCATCTATAACAAGTTATGAGTCTAAAAAGAGTATAAATCTGGTACCTAAGGATCAGTGGACATTGAAGGGCAGTAATTGTAAGAGCCAGAGGAATAAGTATCCGAGAAGAGAGAGCTGAGCTATACCTGTGTTACCTAAATAAGACCTGAACATGGACAACACCAAAAGGCATGTTAGTGAGAGGGGGAAATCCCTCAGGGCCCATCACGAGACAAAAATCTATAGACCTATAGAAAATTAATGATTAACAAGACTGGAAGAACTATTCTTTAGTACTCAGCCCTAAAATTATATATATGCTATAACACTTGATGAACTCAGTCAGTTGTATTTATAGAGTTGTGTGTCTCTTTCTCTGTGTATGTCTGTGTGTCTGCATGTGTGTGCATGAGTGCATGCACATGTGCCTAATCCTAATAATCATAAAAGGTAGGCCTCAGTTTTGAGAGTGTTTGGGGAACGGTCCATAGAAGAGAGTGGAAGAAGGAGAGGAAGGGGGATATGGATGATGTAATATTTCAGCCAATTTTTTTTAAATATTAAAGAAAAAATGCTAATTTGAGCCAGCTGAGTAGACAGTTGGGCGATATAAAGTTTGCTTGTGCCTTTGTTCCACCGTTGGGAGGATGTGAGACATGTAAGGTAGTTAATCTTGACTGCTATCTTGATTCAATCTTCACTGTAATAAGAGACACACTTCTTGGTGGTTCTGTGAATGTGTTCTTGTCTACATATTTCTACTCTATTAGTGAATGCTTCCCCTGCCACTTCCCTGATGCTGCTGTTATGTAGGCTGGTATCAGAATTCATTTTCTTGGTCCTTCCACAGTGACTGGAAGACCCATGACTTGCTAAGAATTCTTTAGGCCTCCATCAGAAGATTGAGAATGCAAGTCCCCTGGCCTTACGGGACCAAGTAGCTACTAAATTTTCAGCCTCTCCAACATGCAGACATCAATGATTAGTCAGCCACAACTGAATAAGAAACTCTAGTAAATCTTTTTTGTAAGATATAATCCTTCCATCAGTTCTTTCCTCTCAAAAAGCCTAAATAATAAACAATCTCAGGCCCTGAGAGTTTTTTTTAAGTAGTAATAACCAGAGTATGTTAACAGATGAAAACCTCAGTGTATCACAATATTGTGTGGTACAATAAAAATATTACACATTGTAAAATGTGACCATATATTTAGTCTGTTCATAATCACAGTGGTCAAAGCTGGCTGTGTGTATTCATGAGCATATATGCATTCAAGCTTTCAAAGGAAGGCAAAAAGATCTCAGATATATAATTCACTGCTCAATCTCTGGCTAGTGTGTACAATCACAGAGATCAGAATTGAGATTCAAAAATAAAAGGAAAAGGAAAAGGAAAGGAAAGAAAAAGAAAGGAAAGAAAAAGAAAGGAAAGGAAAGACACAAAACACCAAAGTTGAAAAGGAGGAAGAGAAGAAAGAGAAGAAAATAATAAATGAAATTCTTTTTCACATCTGAATGGCTTAAGTCTGGTTTTCTGTATTTCCAACTCCACTAAACTTCCCTAATAACATATAAATTCTTGATAGTCACACCCTGAGCACATGATGAGCAGTTTATTGAAGTGATGAATAATATAATTAATATATTATGTAATATATTAATAAATTATATAATACATATTATATTATATCATATTATAGAGAAATCCATCAAGTTGTAGAACTGGCTAGATACCAGCAAAGTATTACACAGGTTAAGAGCAGGATTCAGGCATCTGAAACTGAAGCTCCTACCATTCTGTCACTCCTCACCATTACCTACACCTCCAATTAAGCAAGAATGACATCCTGAGTTGAAGTTGGTCCACAAGTCGGTTAGTGATGCTGCTGAGGACCCTAAACCTGCATGACTCCCAAGAATCCCCCAAAAGACAAGAAGAAAGGATTAAGTATTTGGGGATGCTAAATTAAAAATGCAGCAAATACAGAATTCTGGACTAAATATCTAACATCGTCACATTTCAGGAAGCTTTTGCAGCAGAAGGTTTTAATATCTCAGTGGAAGACAGATTTTTGTTCTTCCACCCCACCCCACACCCCCGGGCTGCTTGTGCTGCAGATTTTCTCCATCTGCTGGAATTTACTGCTCTTTTCACCCAAACTACTATAAATGTTACGACATGTCTAAGAATATGTCTTCTTTTCTCTTGTTTTATATCCACTCCCAAATGATTTTTCTTCACAATGTGACCATGCACTTTCAAAGACTGTGCATCTACCTTCCATACTGGAGCCTTATTTTTGTTGTTCCTTGTAAGGCAAAATGGAAAATTGATTTTTCACTTGGTTTGACTAGTAGGCCAGAGATGAAAATAGTTGAGTAATGGATTATGAATAGAAAAAAATAAGGTTGTTTGAACTGGATATGTTTAGTTTTCTGAAGAAGTATATATAGTTTTGAAGTAATAGTAATTAATTTCATTATTATATGTAATCTGTGCTTCAAAAACAAATGGCTATAAATGCTGACAAGGATAGAGGGAAAAAGAATGTCTTATTCAATGCTGGTAGGAACCTAAGTAGTGCAGTCAATATGGAAGTCAGATACAGAACCATCAAACGCTAAAAACAGTACTATCATGTAATCCAGTTACAAAACTTACTGATACACATCTGGATAGTGCTGTAGTAAACATGATGTAGATGGGTCTCTGTGGCATGTTAACTTAAGCAATATCTATCACAACCAATATATAAAGTTGACTGAGATACCCTTCATCAGGTGAATTATTATAAAGAATGATTTATGTATACATTTTAAGTTTATATTTAGATTGTTTTATATGTTTTATATACATTGTATGTATGTATTACATGTATGCTACATGCAATATTTATTCTATGCAAATATGTGGCTAAGGCATGCGAATATATGGGTGCAGAGTTTATCATAGTAAATGAAATAAGTCAGAATCAAAGATACATATTATGAGTACTTTTATATTCACACCATAGATTTAAATGCCTGTATATGCACCTTGCTCATGAGACAAAGTTGGGAGGTAGACCTTGCAGAGGAGCGTGGGTCTACAGAAACTGAAGAGACAAGGAAAGCAAAGAAATTATGATTTGTGTGATTTAGAAAAATATTATATTAAACCAGAAGTGAATTGTTTGGAGCCTAGACACAGAGCATAGTGTCATAGGGACAGCCGTCAGGTGGTAAGCAGATCTGTCTGTGTGAAAGGTCTTGATGAACTTGTCACTGTGTACATCAATTACAGGACCTGTAAGGAGTCTCTGGCAGTTTAGAGTCTGAAAAAGGCTGCAGACTTCACAGAGCTCATTCAAGGAAGCCTTTCACCAAAGTGAAAAATCACAGATGATTAGAAAATAGCCAGAAGCTGGAAAGAACCCAGATGTCCCTCAACAGAGGAATGAATACAGAAAATGTGGTATATTTACACAATGGAGTACTATTCAGCCATTAGAAACAATGAATTCATGAAATTCTTAGACAAATGGATGGAACTGGAGAACATCATCCTAAGTGAGGTAACCTAGTCTCAAAAGAACACTCACAGTATGCACTCACTGATAAATGGATATTAGCCTAGAAGCTTGGAATACCCAAGATACAATGCACATATCAAATGATGCCCAAGAAGAAGGAAGGAGTGGCCCCTGCTCCTGGAAAGGCTCAGTGCAGCAGTGTAGGGGAATACCAGGACAGGGAAGTGGGAAAAGGTAGATTGGGGAATAGGGGGAGGGAAGAGGGCTTATGGGACTTTTGAGGATGGGGGGGGGGATCCAGGAAATGGAAAATCACTTGAAATGTAAATAAAGAGTCTATCGAATAGAAAAATAAAGAAAACAATCACAAATGACTTTCTTAATGCCAAATATTCACCTACTAACACAATTTTTATCCTATAAGATTATAAGAACAACAATAAATTTATCTGATCCAGAGTTATCAGGAGTTACTAATGGGACTATTCAACCAGTAAGCAAAAATTTAAGGATCATAATTCTAGACTATTGACTATATTAAATAATATTATTATTATTTAGGTGACATTTACATTTCTAATATGTATTTGATACTTGGACTTATTATCAACTTAGCACTTTCTAGAATTAACCTAAGAAAGAAGCCACCACAAAGAGATACTGTTTAGATTGATTAGTCTATTGGTTTGCCTGACAGAAATTTTCTTAATCAGGTGGCTTTATGTGAGAAGACCCTCACTGAATGTGAAAGGCATTATTATTATTATTATTATTACCCACTGGGATGCGGTCTAAAAGAAAAGGAGAAGGTATGCATGTGTTAATTCATTGCTTTCTTCTCTTTACTGTTGACTCCATTCTCTCAAGGTGCTTCAGGTTTCTGAGACCTTGACTTCATGTATGCATGTATGTATGTATGTATGTATGTATGTATGTATGTATGTATCTATGTATGTATGTACACTTAAGATTGTATTAACCCCCAGCCCCAGTCCACCCTCCGACTGTTCCACATCCCATACCTCCTCCCCAAACCCATGTCTCCAGGAAGATGTCCCCACTCAAAACCCCCCAACCCCTCACCTCCCCACTCCTCACCCCAGAGTGCAATCATGCTAGGTCCCTTTTTGTGAGTGCTCCATAGCCTCACTATTAGTGTCAGGTCTTTGACTTCCCTGTGAGCTGGATCCCACTTTGGTCCTATTACTGAACCTTCTTTTCCTTAGTTTCCTATCCATTTCCATCCCTGTAGCTCTTTTAGTTTTGACTGTGGTATGGCAAGGCTGTCCCTCACTTGATGCCCTGTCTTCCTACTAGAGGTGGGCTCTCTAATTTCCCTCTCCCTATTATCTGGCATTTCATCCAAGGTCCCTCCCTTTGAGTCCTGAGAATTACTTATCTCCCAGGTCTCTGGTGCATTCAAGAGTGTCTCCCCAACCTCCTTCCTCCCAAAGTTGCCTGTTTCCATTCTTTCTGCTGGCACTCAGGGCTTTAGCAATTTTTCTTAACCCAATACCAGATCAGGTTCCCCTTCCCGCACCCTAGCCCCTTTCCAGTCCATGTTCCCTCCCATGACCCTTCCTCCCTTCCCACTTGTGATTGCTTTCTTCTACCTCCAAAGTGGGACTGAAGTGTCCTCAATTGGATCCTTCAGCTTATTGACCTTTTTGAGTTCTGGGGAATGTATCTCAGGTATTCTCTACCTTTTATTTATTTATTTATTTAATTTTTGCATAATATCCACTTACTAGTGAGTACATTCCATGCCTGTACTATAAGGTCTGAGATACCTCACTCACGATGATATTTTCTAGTTCCATCCATTTGCCTGAAAAACTCAGGATGTCCTCCTTCTTAATAGCTGAGTAGTATTTCATTGTAATTTCTTTTGCAATGATCAACAGTAACCTAGATTTTAGGTCAAATGAAATTTTCTCCATTAAGTTGCATTTGTCAAGGTGTTTTTTTTTCATGGAATCTACAGTTAGTATTTTCATTGTCGACAACAGAATCAATGACTAAAAATTCCCCAGGATAGGAATGTCAAATCTGTGACATGGTTATTGGAGCAACATGGCTGGTGGTCATTGTAAATTATTTACCTCTCATGGTGAAAGATGGGAACAAGCCTTGCACCGTAAGGTGGCAGCAGACCAGCGGTGAAGTTACCCTTGGGTAACGAGAAACAGAATAGTTGTGTGAACATTGGTAAAGGCACATAAAACTGAACACATAGAAGCACCCATCTGATGTGATGTTGTGACCTAAACCAATTAGTTCTAGAAGCTGAGGAGATGAGACCCATGGTAGCACTGTTCAAACCCAAAGAACATAAGACACTTGGCTCTATGGCCCCTACTAGTGACAATGTCCTTTGGGTGTGTGGTGTTCCTTTTGACAACATTCATCCTTACTACTAGTGACTTCTAAATTTGTAATTCTCGTATGAATTAATTTATTCCTGTCAATCATTTTAAGAACTTTCATTATTCCTTTCAAATATTAGCACAACACACTTTAAGTCACATGTGATCTTTATTACAATGTATTCCCTGGTTGTCAAAAAAGAAATGACAAATTATTTGTTTTGTTTAGATTTCTAAGATTGTAAGTACTGAGTAAACTACCAAATTGGTAAGAGCTAGCCATTTTGTCTTCAAATATGCTAATATATATATTCCTCCTTCCTCTATCTTGCTCTTGCTCTCTCTCTCACATGCACATGCACAGGCACACACACCTATACTTGCTCTTACTATCTAATGCTCCAGAAAATACTGTTATAAACCATGGGCTGAAACAAAAAGACAATAGAGAATATAGAATGAGGTATTCATTATACCTAAGAGATAAGTTTAAAGACTTGCTTTTTGAGAAATGTATGCATTCTGGGGCTTTTATTTTATTTTATTTTTTATTTTAGATGTCTTCCATCCCAAACTTTACTTTCACAGTACTCTTTTAATTTAATATTTGTTAGTATTTTACAGAACAGGGGTGACTTATTCTACAAAGCTGGAATTAAAGGGCATTAATTGTTTCCTTAAACCATCGGCAAGCCAGACCAAATCTCAGCTTGCAGAGTGGAGCAGGGCATAAAATCCTGTCCTTAACTATGGCATTATTGACAATTGTTACGTGCTGGTGAAGGAACAAATGGTTTTCTCTAAGAGTACATTTCCTGGTAAGTCAACTGCACTTCAGAAGAAAACCATTCATCCAAAACTTTCAGGCATCATAAATCAGTATTGAGGTATTTTGTTAAAGAGATAAAAATTTGTATGGCTCAGAATGAAGAGTTGATCATGGAAAGGCCAGGAGAAGGGAATATTATCAAAGCTCATTGTATGAAAGTCTCAAGAACTAATAAAACATAACAATTTGAGACTGCAATGGACTATGCAGTCAAATTCATACTGTCTATAATAATTCATATTTTCTGAAAACAGGAGAATCACAATGACCCAGATGCTTTATTTTCTAGAGTATCTTAGTAGTGAACTCTTCAGTAGAGGTGCATCAGTTATTTTACGTACCCTAAAGAAAACCTTATGAAGGCAATTTTCTGATTTAAGTTTCACTGCTTTCACTCCAAGATTGTGACATCTTCGGTACACTCACTTTGGAGCAGCATACATGTAAATAGCAGGTGAGCAGCTGTTTGTCATCTGGAGATTAAACATCTAATCTCTCAGCTATTGCACTTCTCACATAGGATTTATATGTATGAATATCTGTAGAGAGAAGGTTCCAGCAGAAATACTCTATACATGAGAATACAAAAATGAAATGTAGACTGGCACTTTACACCTGGGTTTTTCACTCCAAACCAAGTTCCTAAAACATAGTTGTGAAATACGGACGTCCTAGGTGGATCTCTGTCTTTCTTTTACAAAAGAGATAATAAAATGATCATATCCTATTAACCTCATAAAGACATATATAATTTTTCTTGCACCTCCAAGGCTAAGACATCTGAATAGAATATTCCATATCATAGACTCCCATTCCTGCAATTGATTGGATGAGCAATGAGCATCCCTTCAAAGACCATCACCCATAGCATTTTCTGGGTCTCCTAATTTTGGATCTGATGAACTAGGCTAACCATATTCCTTTAAATAAACTCAACAAAAGGCAGATGGAGAACTCAAAATAGATGTGAGGACAGTGACAATATACTTTATGCAGTGTTGGGTCGTGTGTGTCTAAAGTCGTAAAGGTAGATAGTCATAATTTAAAACCCTCTCTGATGAATTTCATATAACCTTGCACATTTTTCTATGTTCTCCCATATATACTGACATTTTTCTATCTCCACAAAGAAAATGAACTTTAAAAGCTACATTAAAGCTGGCACATATAGCTATGTTTTCTTTGCTAGAATACCTACAGAATACCTGTGAAATTAAAAAATTAGTAAATTGTAACAACAATATATTTATTTATGCTTAGATAAAAATAGTCCAAGACTGGTGGAAAGAATGGGACAACTTAGTGTTCCCAGTGCCCCATAATAATGGATAATCTCAAAGGACACATTGCAGTCCTTGTAAGTATCTAAGTGTACTTTCCACATTTATGACTTTTAATGTGGATTCCAAATGAGAACTTCTTGTACCAATTAATGAGTCATTATGTTTTAAAGGAAAACCCAAAAAGGCTGGCATTAGCTCTTTGCACAAAGGCCATGATGCTGCTAACTTGTTAGGTATGTAATGGCAGGTGAAGAACATGCTTTGTACAGAAATTAAACTATGAGTATGCACACACACAATACAGACTTATTAACAATGTTAAAAAAGATGACAGCATAACAAACGTAAAGCACTGTGCAGAATATCAGGCATGCATAGTCTATGAACAGCATATCACTTTAGTATTCTTGTGTATCATCATATAAAGTATTGTTCTATTGTCAAGCACATGTGACTGACAGAAATAGTGGAACATACTTTAATCCCAGTACTCATAAGGTAGAGGAAGGTCAATCTTTATGTGTTTGAGCCTGGCCCACATACTAAGTTCAGAGCTGGTCAGAATTGCATGGTGAGATTGTATCTAACAAAGGAGCAAGCGAACTCTTCAACCTCAAAATCAAAGTACAAATGTTTCAAAGTCATTTTCACATGTATAAGGAATTACCTTGACAGTTTACAATTAAGCAGATTTTACATATGTTTTACACATCAGCTGCAACACATATTTCCATATTTAGCAACTTAAAGGTACAACATTTAAATGTTCGATCAAATGCTCATTCTCCTAGACTGGCATATTAAGAGACTGGGGAATCAGCATAATTCCATTTTTCCTGATTAAATCTAACAACTTTAACTTTTCTATGTTTCATACTTGATTAAGTCTCTCTCTCTCTCTCTCTCTCTCTCTCTCTCTCTCTCTCTCTCTCTCTCCCTCTCTCTCTCCCTTTCTCTCTTTCTCTCTCTCTCACTTTGTCTCTCTCTGTCTCTGTCTCTGTCTCTCTCCCTCTCCTTCTCTCTCTCTCTCTCTCTCTCTCTCTCTCTCTCTCTCTGTGTGTGTGTGTGTGTGTGTGTGTGTTTGTGCATATGCCTGTGCTGTCATGCCTAAGACTCTGAACCTATATCTACACTATCTTATACCTTTCTAATAAATTCTTCTCATAAAAGAGCAAGAGACAATTGATACACTCCACCTTGAAACTTCAAGCATGAGCCCCTGGTCTTATGTTCTTCAGCAAGGTGCCTTCACAACACTGTTAATGCCTTATTACCAAGCCAGAGGTGTGACAACAGCGTTGTCCCTGACAGTTCAAGTAGGATAGTTGTTTTAGGGAGTGTTTAATTCAGGACTACAAGTGGACAGTGCGATCCAGACCTCTCTGGCACTCTGATTATTGGTTTTGTATTTTCCACTGGTATTTTTCCCCTCTTTAATAGGCAAGGCAGCTGACAACTGAATTAGTACACTCCCCTTAGTATGCCAGTGGCTCATGACAATAGCCTAAGGGAAAGATATAGATAACTGAGAAGTTTTCTCACCGTTGTGATATATTTTTTCATATGGTTAATAAGGCAATTGAAATGACATTCTGTCACAGCAGTGTTTTACAGTGAGCTGGTGAGTTCCCTTGTGCTACCACTAGGAGGAGATGCACTGTGTCTAATACACAAGGAAATAAAGAGGAGGATGAGGAGGGAGAAAGAGGAATATGTAAATATCTGGAGCTTGGTAAGCAATATTAGGTATTAGCAGTCTGTCATGCTAATGAGATAGCCAATGTGGGTCTTATAATTCTGGAGGTAGTAAAGTAAAATAAAAAAGAAAGAAAACCTCTAAAGATATCTACTAAGCAGCATTGGGAAGGAAAAAGGCTAACTGTTGTGACATACTTCTGAAAGCAATGATAAAGCGTGTTTCTGTAGGTATGTGCATGTAGTTCTCATTAAGAAGTACTTTTAAAAATAGAACCATTTTAGCATTCACTTTTTTCCCTAAATCCTCTTATACATAATGGTCCTTATTAGATATAAAACTATACCTATATAACTTATCTTTATTGGATATAAAACTATATCTATATTCTAAATTACAAATATTGTATTCCACATTAAGAATAATGTAATATTATATACAAGAGTTAAAATTTAGCTAATTTATTACCATAGTACTCCACTTAAAAGTATTTAACTAAAATGTATAATAATCTCTTAAAGTTTCAGAATACAAATAAATAAAAATCAAAAAGAGAAAGAATAGTTCAACTTTTCTAATTTTAATTTTGAGTAAGTCTTTTAACTCAGTTGCTCAGCTGCTTCTGAATTCCTTGCATTTTTATATATTCTGTACCCCTTTTATATTGTAGATAAGACAGTGTCTTATAAACATACTTTTTGGCAAGAATCTTTCTAGTGTCAGAAGAAAGAAATTATTAACTGTGATGTAAAACCATTGCCAGTAAAATGACAGTCACATTATATGATATGAATAGCGATAATGTGAATAATAAATTATCAAAATTTGTATCAAATACACATTGTTTTATAGAATGGTGTTCTACATTGATATGATATATATGTAATCAGTATTTAACACTCTACTTCTGGTAAATACTTTACTTGGAGAGATTCTATAGAACATAAACTGTTGCTGAGCATGTCTTCTCTAGCTGAAATGGATAATGATTAGGAAGGGTCTGCTACTCACTGGCTGCTTTAGCCCCAGCTTTCCTAATTTGCTCATGGATATCATGTTATCATGTATCACACCTGGTGGTTTCTTTTCTACACCTATAAGCATAGCTGTGTGTCCTATCTATGTAACCTTTGAAGTCTAGTATCCTATATAATATCTTTATTCTGATAGGGTGGTCTTAAAATTTCCATTTGGGTTATAACCTCCAGGCTTGGGAAGCAGAACCATAAATCAAAATTATATGGACCTTTTATAAAATCTCACAAATGCTAATTTGGTTGTACAACATTTATTTATTATCCCTTTTCAGAAGATGAAAACTGAGACATCATGAATTAGAACGATTAATATAACATAGATAATGATAAAATTACACCCAAAGGATGTAAGCATCTCCAATCCACTTCACTTTTCATTGGTGTACAATTTCTCTTTAGGCTGATAGATTAAAAAAGGAACCCTTATTACCTCAAACCTGTAACAACACATATTACACAGTTAGCTTTTAACATGCATGAATTTGTCTTCCAGATACAATATGGGAAAAATCTTTGCTATCTAAAATAAGTTTTTGGGGGTTGTTTGTTTTGGTTTTCTTTTACTTCTATTAGCTGTATTGATATTGGATTCAGAGAAACATGAGCCTGAAGTAAATTCTTAGTAGGATGTGATATCCAAAAATGCAAAACCATCCATCTGTGGGTTATTGGGACAGTAAAAGGTTGTACATTATAGATTTTAGCCATTTGTGGGAAACAAAATTTATCATTATTAGCAGGGAATGGCTAAAAATGATAAACTAAACTTAATGGAATAAACTGACTCTGAACGCAGGCAATTTACTACTAAATACAGAAAGGTTGCCTTCCTTTAATTACTTGGACTTCCCAGAAGAACCTATAGACTTTTCAGAGAGAAAGAACTAGAATTTAGATTAGCCGAGAAACTAGTAGGAGGCATCTTTCCTGGGCAGTAACAGTCAGACATTCTACATGGCAAACATAAGGAGCAGAGTAAGAAGGTCCGAGCAAGCACACCCACACACTCCGCTTCACTACGGCAGAGGCTTATATCTCACTAGGAAAGACTCTTTAGCTTGGTCATCTATAGAAGGCAACATCTTCTGATGCTGACCTGCCATGTGTTTCCTCCTCTTCTCTTTTCCCTACAAGAGATGTCAGGAGACTTAAAGATCATTATTAAAAGTTCTCTCTATGTCTTTCTTGTGGCTATTATTCTACCTGTTCAAAAGCCTGTTGAAAGAGAGAGAAGAGAAAAGAAGGGAAAGGAAGGGAAAAGAAGGGAAGGGAAGGGAAGGGAAGGGAGGGAAGGGGAGGGGAGCAGAGGGGAGGAGAGGAGAGGAGAGGGGAAGGGAGGGGAGGGAAGGGGAGGGGAAGAGAGGAGAGGAGAGGAGAGGGGAGGAGAGGGGAGGAAAGGAGAGGAGAGGGGAGGGGAGGGGAGGGGAAGAGAGGAGAGGAGACAGGAGAGGAGAAGAGAGGAGAGGAGAGGAGAGGAGAGGAGAGGAGAGGAGAAGAGGAGAGAACTGTATGTGCATGTGGACATATGCATGTGTGCGTGTGTGTGTGCCTCTGTGTTTGTGTATGTGTGTGTGTAATAAATACATCTATTAATGTTAGTGGATATGTTTGGGTGGACAAAAGCCTCTTAAAACTGAAGCCATTCCTATAGATAACTCAAGCTAAAGGAAAATTAGACATCTTGGAAAAATGCCAAAGTTAATAATTTGTGAACGATAAGAAACATCAGGATCTTTAAAAGGCTTTGAACACTGTGGTTCAAGTGGAAATAATATGAACTGCATATGACCACACTTAATTTATGGTAATTTCTTAGGAGACTGGCTTAAAATTTCCACTTTTGTTAACTTTACCTAGATCGAATGTGACTGCTGTTTTGATATCAATGTTAGGATCAAACTCCCTGTTCATATTTTAGGGCCAAGGAAACATGAATAAGCAAAGGCTATCACTCATTTTCCCAGACAAAAAATACATAAGATTATAGGCTGTACCAAAGACTAGAACTGAGTTTGCATTCTTGGGGTCCAGAACCCCAAGATTCAGTGCATCATACTCAAGAAAAATAACTCCCTTTACACAAAATTAAAGGTACCATCCAGATCCTTTCTCTCTGCCAAGATGAAAGACAATCAAGTATATGTCATATCCTCTTTTGCAATTATGAGTGCTTATTTGTAGATCTATCTGCCTAAGTATAACAAAGGTAAGAGCAGTTTTTCACTTATTTATATTGGCTTACTAGTCTGTAATGAAGATATGGGAACACATTTAAGAACTTTGTACACATCCAGATATAAGAGTAGAGCATAGAAAAAGAAAAGGCACAGGTTGGCTTCCTAAAATCTGTTGCTCATGCATGGTAAATTTTAGGAAATTTTATTCTGTAAATATGGCCTAAGCATTCTAGGTCAAGATTCTTTTCTTTTGTTGTTGGTTTACTTTTTGCCTGTTGGGTTTTTTAAGATGTATTTATTTATTTTGTGCATGTGGGTATAGGTACACTGTCACTGTCCTCATATACACACATCGGATCCCATTACAGATGGTCATGGGCCATGTGGTTGATGGGAATTGGACTCAGGACCTCTGGAAGAACAGTCATTGTTCTTAACCACTGAGCCACATCTCCAGACCTGTGGACTTTCTCTATGTCATAATTTCTTGCTTTGAGGTCCTCCTTGAGGCAGAGTAACAGGAAAAAAATTGTTCAAGTAATTAACAGAATGGTTTTCAGCTTCTAGAAATGAGTTAGAAAACACAGAGACATTGCTGCTACACATACACATGCACACACACAAACACACACACACACATGTACACATACACCCATGTACACACACACACACATGCTATAAATAAATATATCCAGAGGAATCTATTGAGAAGAAATCTTGCTTTCTGTTTATTTCTGAATGCCACTAATGGCTTAATTAATGTATCTATTTTATAAAATGTATAACATATACTTGAAAAGATACATACATACATACATAATACATACATACATACATACATGTTTATTTAAAACATTGACTCTAAAGATCATAAGCCCAACTAGGCAACTTCAAAGGAAAAAGCTACAAAACATAAATAAAGTTTAGATATGTGCTTAACTTTGGTATAATAAATATATTGAACTTGATTTTAAGATTGTTTTCTTAATCCTTATGTATATTTTCGTCAGATGGTAACCCAGAGTACTAGGGTTTGTTTTTTTTTTTTTAGTGCTGTAATAATGTTTTCTAATTCTTTTCCTAACTTCGACCCACTCAATCTTCTTTGTCCTGTACTTCTATATAGGTTTCTTATGAAGTGATAGATGATCTGACAACCTAGTCTAAACAGTTTGCTTCTATGATTCCAGCCATCTTTGGACTGCAGAACAACACATGGAATCATGAATAAGGTATCATTGGGTGGGTTCTGGATCTAAGTCTGAAGGAGAGAGGTGTGGACACTCTAGGAACCTTCAGAGCATAGGTGTTCTGTACTTAGAGGGACTCTTACCTCACTTCCCTTCCAAAGCACATCTGCATTCCCTAAGACTTTTCAACTTTCTGTCTTTTTGAATGTTGCAGAAGTTTCGAGTGGCTGTAGGCTTGACTTCTGTAAGTCACCAGTTTGTTTTCCCCTCCTGTGAAGACAGCCTCCGGAAGTTATTTTCCCTCCTAAATATTTCTTGAAACAAAGAAAATTAGCTTGCTGTTAAGAACAAAATCGTTAAGTGTTCCACTTTCCTCCATGCAGTACACAACCCAAGGACAGAACAAATTCTTGCCCTCAAGGATGTTACCATCTCTTTCAAAGCACTGTGTGTGCATTAGCATTTTAATAGTGCCATAATTCTGTGATGCTGTTAGACAACCCTTATTTAATTGGGCACAACTGCCACTTTTTATTCCAGTGAAGACTCATTGGCAACATGGATTAGCATTTGCCAGTGGGAGGTGGCTATTAACCTTGATATATGCGAATACTCCCACATAGAATAACCAAGCTCTGCATAGAGCACATTTCTAAGGAATAGCATGAGGGGAGCAAAGAGTGGGGAGAGACACAGCCATGCTCTATTTATTAATGCTGATCTAGCTGCAAGTAGAGTAGAAGAGTCCTTTCAGACACCAGGCCACAGGTACAACTTTGTGTGAATATCAGAAGACAACAATCTTGCTCCTTTAAAGTAAAATGTTCCATCATTAAATACTAAACAGGGAGATACTAAATCAATTGATAAGCCCTTTACTGAATCATCTAGATTTGAAATAAAAGCATTGACCCCATGTTGTGTTGTTTAAGTAACAATGCTAGCACTGCTAAATATGATATATAGGTTTCAGAAAGTGCAACTTAGTATGTTATATGAGAGAGATCATTTTACTTCCAATACTCCCAAATACCGATTATTCAAAGATTTCACAACTTGTACTAGTGGCTCAAGAAGACAGCTTAGATTTATCCAAGTCAGTAGTTCTGCCTTTCCACCCTCGAACCCCTTATTATGAAATTAATGGAAGAGTGTCACTTGAAAACATCAACTCTCACTCAGGTGCATGGCAATCACTACACTGACACACAATCACCAGACATCATGAATACTAATCATATATATGATTCCGACTGATACAGCCACCACACACATTTTCACAACCCTCCTATGTTTGAAAATCAAGATTTCTAATCCTAGGTAGAGACTGATATCATAGAGAAAGCAATAAACAAACAAATAAACAAACAAAAAACCCTCCTTTGCAGAGATGCTCCGTTTGAGCAGTTATGCTTCTGCATTTTCTTCCAGCTTCAAACAGAAGGCCAGCACATACACAGAGCTCATGCATTCAGGCATCCAGGAATACGGACTCTCGCCACCCCTCACACTCCCTGCAGCTCTGCCTCCTGAGTTAGTACCCTGGCACTTTTTGTTTGTTGTTTCTTCCTTTCTCTTTCATAGTTTTTCTTTCCTTTGATGTCTCTAATCCCACCAATCCATACTCAGGTGACCAAACTTTCATCCGTAAATCTGTAGCATTCAAAGCTAAGGAGGGGTGTATAGATTCTAGGATTTTCTGAGCACCTCAAATAAATCCTTGCTAGGCCCCCTCATGGATGGGGAGAACCATGAGCAGAAACTAAAGTTAAACTGATCCAGATCGATGCACCACAAAGCCGCCAGTTGCATTCACTGACACACAATAAACAAATAAGGAATTGCCCTTCTGATTTATACTAAAAAGTCCTTTAAAGAATTATCTTTGATTTTTTTTATTCTAATGATACTGTTTGCTGTTTCTCCCTCCCACTGCCTTCTGTCAGACAGAAGATTCAATGGGAATGAATTTGTCCTTCACTAAGTGACAATCAGCTTTTAGATTTTGACGGGACTTGCTTTTCTTGTGGCTTCTTTCAGTTACATGATTCTGAACTGCCACACGGCTCTGTGCTGCACTAAGAACAAATCCCTATTTTCATAGAAACAAGACTATGTTTCTTTAAAGGAAACAGATAGGATGGAAATAACTGCATTTTCTCAGTCACATTAAACAGAAAGGTTAAGCTCCGACTGACAGGAAAGATGTATTTGCAAGTGATTAGTTATATTTCTATCATACTGCTTGCCTGTGTTCTTCCTTTGATGTCTAAACAAAGCATTTGAACACGCTGGGTTGTATGCTCTGATGTTGATTTATAGGTAGAACTGAATTCCAAACACTAAGCCAGTAGGTATGCTTTAATGAAAAGCACAGACTTTCCCCCTGCTGGTTAGTGTGTGACTAAGCGATACGCTTTTTGGGGCCTCAATCTGTCAAGACAGGTGTACAATGGGGGAGTCCTTCAGGCACAAAGACCCTCAGTATACACACAGGGCCATGCTCCACTCTACAGGATAGCTGGGTTCTAAACCCTTTGCAGGAATTTTAACTAAGTTAAAAGAAAAACAAAACTGCTTTCTGTTTAACAGCGATGCTGACACACACACACACACACATACACACTATCATTTAGAAGTAAGATGTAGCTGCTAGGAAGAAGTTAGAAATCACCTTGCAATCAAGTAACAGATGAAACTCTGACCAAACAGTGCCAGTCCTGATGCAAACACTTCAGAAGGAATGGTAGAGCATCTTCCTTAGGTTTATCCAAGCCTTCAGACTGACATATCTCAGTGAGCTGGAGAGTAGGGTTCCAGGCAACCTTGTGGGCAGCTCAATAAAGCTATCTGGTTAGGAAACAAAAGGAGAAAAAAATAACAAAATAGAGATATTTTGTTAAATTAAAAGAGGCATCCCCATCTGCCAAGCCCAGGGATATGGAATGACTATAGTCATATAATAAAGCCTTGTGCAACACCTCTGCTTGACTTCAGTTTGATACCATATGTCACCTAGAAAGAGAAGATTCAAAAAGGTAATTCCAAATGCATCATTATTATATGTGAAGTACATTATCCCAGATAATGGATTGGAATTTCTACTTTATATTTCAGGTCTGGACTCTGTAACTCCAGTAATGAACCTGTCCCTGATAAGTTTTTTTTTTTAAGTCAGAGAATATATTTTCTACACAAACAATCTACTAACAGTGTATTCCTGATCTTATAAAAATTTTTAGGATATATAAAAATAGAAAACCATCACACAATAGCATTGGCTAAATTTAACCTCTGTATTCTTTTCCAAATGTAAGAATTTGTACAGTTTTTGCATAATTGTATACAAATAAATATTTCAGCCCAATGCATTGATTGAATTTTGTTTTTTTTTTCCCACCATTTATCTCATAGCTTCATATTAGTGCAAGAGTTGAAAGCAGAAGCATTCTCTGGTCTGTTATTTTTCATGAAGATGATATTTTAAATATTGTAAAATTAAATATATATCATCTTTCTCATCAGTTTCACTTAAGCAAACATTCTTAACTTATACTCATTTTTCTTACTGCTTAATAATCTATTTAAATGCAATTACTCTACTTTTTCTAACTTTGCTCCACTAATAATTTCAAACCACAAATGTGGACTTCAAATTTTTATTTCTTTCTGTTCTTCTCTAAGGAATTTAGTGCATACTAAGTTGTGCTTTCTTATATATAAACTGTAAAAATGAGAAGAGGTTTGGTAGTCATCTTCACTCAGGTCAGACTGCTATAAAAAAATCTAAGGATTGCAAGGTACCCTAATAAACTCTTGTCTATAAAATCACATTTAGGACCTGATGAGTTTTTTGATGTGTTTTTTATATGATGCGCAAGTTTGGTTCCCAGAGTTTGATTCCTAAACTCCATAAAGACGAAGGAAGAAATCCAATAGAATAAATTGCTTTCTGGATATACACTATGACACATGAACCTTCACAGATACTCACATATAAAACAATTCCAATAATAATAATAATAGTAATTTTTAAATATAAGGTTTAATTATAAGTGGTGCCTAGGTATCTTTAATCAAAACTCTTCATAATTTTCAATTCATTGAATATCTAAACCCAGTCCTAATCATTCTAATTTAAATCCATGATCCATTCCCATTTTTCTCTCTCAGTTTGAGTGCTTATCCCAAACTTCATTTGAATAACTCCCTTAGTGTGATTTGACTTAATGTAATTTACTTTCTTCCTCCAAATGCACTTCTGTTATTTAATTCAGAGTCCTCATACTTTGACTCTCAGGCCATACACATTCTGGAATACATTCTTCTTATATATGGTCCTCAAACTAAAAATGATTTCGCATTTTCTAAATTTAGTAGAAGAAATAAAGGATTATGCAACACACTTCTGGCCCCTACATCCCCTGGTGCCTTTACAGCTAGGGCTGGCCTCACATTCTAAGTTCGCCAATAATGAAGCCAGAGCCAGTTGTCTGAAAACAATTTTTTGATGCCTCTGTAGATATGTGTACATATCTACATATGTGTAGAATGCTGTAGGCACCAACAGCAGTGAGTGCATTGAAGCAGGGGAGAGACAGTTTACGATTCCTGTACACAGGTTTGGAAAATCCGAGTCAAGCACAATTTTGTTACTGTACTCAGTTTTTTAACATGGCAAACCTGAAGAATATATGGCAAAATATTTTATATTTCAGCCTTACTACTAGTGAAGCATTGTTTTCTAAACTTAGTACTTTTTATGAAAATTTGTTTAGACAAGTTCCTTGAAAATTCAGAGGAAACACTGTCATTGGCAAAAGTATGCTATGACAAATTTATTCCTAACACACGGATAAATCCTCATTATGTTCATGCAATTTTCTTTCAGAATTAATTCAGCACACTATCATATTAACCATTCAGTGTGCACATGCAAATGTATCTATTTAATTGGAGGTTTTTTTCACTCAACTTTCTGCTACTGATACTAAAATTTAAGATAAGGCTAGAACTCTTAGTCATAGAAAATAATCATTTGATGATAAATCAGTATTTTATATACTTTTGGAGTTAATTTATTTTTATCTCCCCTCTCCCCAGTTATAGGAAACAAAGCTAGTCCGTTGGACCTACAAGGCAAACACAATGTAAGGCCATGAGCTGTGCAGCTGTGTTCTCTATTATTGTTTCTTTGAGAGGAAAGATAATGCTCAGTGGAATAAAATTTGTCATGGCTTGAGGAAGGTGTCTGATAAAGTGTCATGTTTGGGGGTGTACTGTTTGAATATATCTGAAATTAATCTTCAATATCTATTGACTTTGAAACAAGCTACTGATTTTCAAACTTAATTCCAGCTGTAGGATTTCTTTAAGTCTTGTGCTAACCTGATCATCCATCTAGCATATACCCTAAATAATTTGAAAACTTAATGTTGTGTGCCTGTTCATATTTTACCTTTAGACATAAACATGAGAAAACTTTAGAAAAATATGAAACATAATCCTTGTACATTAAATGAAAAATCTGAGGTTGGAGAAATGCCCTCAACAGTTAAAAGTGTTACTCCTTATATAGAATGCACAAGTTCAATTCTCAGCAAACACGTCCTGGAGACCCAGTGTTATCTTTTAGTCTCTATAGGTAATGCATCCATATGCATATGTAGATACAGACAGAAATATATGTACACATGTACATATTTTAAAAATATAAAATAAAATCTTATAAAATATACATATAAAATCAAAACGAACCTTTTAAAAACTGTCAGAATTTGTTGATAATGTTTTAAACAGATGTTGTGAAGATAAGATCTTTAGGTGGTAATGGGGAAAAACCCACTAGTATACATTAGACTGGAAAATATCTACAACATCTTGAATTGTATCTACAAAATACATTTACATCCTTTTATTGTGAGCAAATGCTCCAAATTTTAGGCTAACATTCTATGTATTCCTCTACTTTCACAAATTTTGACACACACTTTCCAAAAAGCTACAGAAATTGGAAAAGGGATTCTTTTCCCTGGAATTGTAGAACCCAGAATTTTATTCCAAGAAACTGTACCAGTAATATCAGTCTACTGTTTCATAAAATATTGACAGTATTTATCATTTAAAATCACATGCAAAACACTATTTGCATTTTTATGCTTCATGAATCCAAGTTGAAAGCTGAAGTTTTGTTTCTGTCCAACAGTGTAGAAAAATAAGTGCACAATTCTGTTTACTGGCTTAGTGTGGTATGAGAAAAACTTGTTCTAAAGGCAGCATTTGTAGAATGATAGAAGTAGGAAAAGATAACAAATGGTGTATTATCGCTAAAGACACTACATATTCACATGATGAATACCTGCATGGCTTCAGCAATACAGAACTCTCGAGCTAAAGGGTGATAAAGAACCAGTCTTTGAAAAGGAATGAATAGCTTTGAGGACTGGGATTAAGTCCTGAACTTCTCCTTCATGGTGACATATCAATATTATTCATATAAAATAATGTATTGTAGTATCATTAGCATGCACACAGAAATATTTTATAATAAAATGTTTTTATTAAAAATGTGTGAGAATATATTTTTATGTGTCTCATGTATGCAAAGAAGGAGATAGCTTCATCCTAGTAATATTATTATCCAAATTCTTTGGCATTTTAAATGATATTAAGTCTTAAATTTATATCAACTTCCTATTGCATTTTCTCAATATTCATTTAGATTCAAATAAAGCTATCATACCAATCTTCTACTATAGCAAAATCTTCCCATTTGTACCTAAATAAAAAAAAAAATCAAACTTACTTCCAAGTTAATTTCCAAATTCTGTACTAGCATTTTCTCACTTTATTCTGACATTACCACAGTAGTATTTTCTTCTTCCAATTCTGAAATATAAAATGAGAAATCTGCTTTTATTAATCTAGTTAGAGGAATGAACTTCAGACTTCTGAGACACAGCAAAGAATTGAGTCAGGCAGGAAAAAAAAAATAATGAGAAAGTTAGGATGCCTTCATGAGCAGCCAAAGTCATTTTGTGTAGAGGTTTCCCTCAAGCAACTAAATCGAGCCCAAACAAGCCTATTTCTCTGAAACTTGCCTTACCCACCATTCCGTCACAAAATACATTGTAATAATATCATAAAACAGCTTGAGACGAAGAAAGATTCTGATTGACTGTTCAGCATTCCAAAAGGGTAGATTAATATCTGTGAATCTCACAGCTGACGCATTTTAATGCAAACTTGCAGTTTGTGGGAATTGAATCTGTCCGCCAAAATCATTTATTTATATATAGAAAATGGGGGGGAAATAGACATTTCATAAAGCAATGAGTCCAGGGGATGCTGTTATCATGAGATAATCACATCCCATGGGCATGATAGCACTCAGCTGTGTCCCCTGTCTTGTATGGCTCCAGAGGAATGATTATCTCATGATAATAACCCTTATCCTAGCTTAGTGGGTAATAAAAAAATACTTCTTCCCCCAAGTTCTTGAGTGTTTATTCATCAGCTAACTTTTTTCTTCTTGAGTTCTGGAAATATTTTACTTTTATTTTGTTTTGTTTAGAAAACAAAACAAAAACAACAGAAAGCAGTAGTTCTGTATTTTGATAACATTTTTCTGTTAGTAAAGTCGGGGGGGGTGAATTATGGGATTTTATTGATCTGACTAGGAAATAGAAGCATGGCAGACAAGCTCTGATCTCCTGAGACCAGTGTATAGAAGATCCATACATGCTCTGACAATTCATAGACTGTCTAGGTTGGTTAATCGACTTTGGAGAAACAAATGTATTTGTAGTCTAAAAAAGTAAACAGAAATACATGCTTATATAGCACCATACTTGGTTTGTGATATAATCTAATGGGCATAATGCTATACCTTGAAACTCGAAATATGATTGTCCTCTTTAGTCAAAACATCTATCTGTGACCTTCACACTGTCAAACTGCCAAATGTGTCAACTGAAATTCTATGTCTTGTCAGTCAGAACTGCAGGAGAGGCAATGCTTTCTGTATTAGCAACTTGAATAGAGAGGCAATGTGAATGCAAAAGCAAAGTTATGGAAAAGCAGAGCCTCTAAATAGAAATGGAGCAAAAAGGAATTATGAAGTAGCATAGTGGGTCACATCTGAGAATTATGATATTTTAATTGTGTTATTACATATCTCATAAAGACTCTTTAAGAGGCATCATGGTTAATAGAGATTTATTTGAGCATAATTAGTTTCAAAATGTATCCTTAGTGTGATATTTTCTACAGGACATGCTGTGAATAAGGTTCAATTTTACATTATAAAAAATGCATGTGAATATATACCATTTTGGATGTTTTAAAAATTAAGGCTTTATCTAATAAAATAATAAATGGGCCATTAAACACAGTGTAACCAATCCAAATGACATTATATAGATGTATGAAAGTGTCACGATGAAACCCATTATTATGTAAATTAATGCATGCCAGTAAAAACAATCATAGTATATATATTTTGTAATATAAAATTAAATATCAGAAAGCAACACAACTGTATCTTCATGCATGTAATTTTCTTTTTGCTGAAAGCGTAAATCTCCCCAGATTAAATTTAACACATTAGCACAGATAGGGAGAGAGAAATCATAGTGCCTTATGTGGTAAAAGGATCACAATAGACATTAGAGGGACTGATGGATATCTTTGAGGACAAGTGAACATGGACAATTCATTTTATCTTTCCATTTATCAGTTTGATCATTCTAGTTAAGCATTTGTATTAAAAGATATTTTAGAGTCTATTCAGATCTAATTTTACAAAAAGATTATATAAACATAGTATTAGTAGACAGTATAAAATTTTAGTTTAGTATTATCTAATGTATTTCATTTTGTTTTCATAAACAAACTATAGAAACTAAAGTTTCACATAAATCTAAGACTGAGTACATAGAGAAAAATCAAATACATAGAAAAGGAAATAAAATGGAGGATATCTTTCCTTGCTTGTAGGTTGTCAAAATGTCAGCTACATTGTACTTTTTTTCTGAAACAACAAACCATGTTTGATACTAAAATTGGACCATTTACCAAAACTATTCTAAAATTTTAGATTGCAAGACATCAGTATATGGTTACTGATACTCTCCAGACAAAGCTTGAAATATTTCTATACAATTATGTAAAAAGGAAGGAAGGAAGGGAAGAGAAAAAACAGAGCACTTGGGATGTAGAGTACAGGAGATCATAGTTTAAGGCCAGTTTTAGCTCCTTAGCAATTCTGTGGACTATGCTACATGACACACTGCCTCAGATCTTAAAAATAAATAAAAATGTAAAATCTCCCAAAAGAAACCCACCACCAACAAATACTAAATAAGCAAATAGAAAACCAATCAATTGACTTTTTTTTTTCAGCTAACAAATTAAAAAAAAAAATCCAATGCCAGAAATTAATTACCATATTTTAAGTTGTTGGCCAGTGAGTTCTCACAGACCCACAAAAATTACAGACTATCGCCAATGCTGTTGCATACCCTCTAGAACTTCAAAGTATGAATCTGTTCCTAAGATACCCTGTACTATAGTCCATCAAATCTTGAACCATCAAGTTGGTTTTTACTGGGAGGCTTAATCCTTTTGACTACCTTTCACAGTGATAGAGGTACTATGCGTTCTACCTGAGAAGATCGGTAAACAAACTCACCCAGCCATGAACATTGTGCTCTATACTGAAGACTGGTCTGGCAAGAAATGCCCAGTAATGAAATAATGGAATAAACATTAGGGATGTAAAAAACTACCCTTAGGTTTTATTTAAGACCAACTGCACAGGATAAAAGGTATGTTTGGACCCAGTATTGAGTTAAGGACAAATAGCCTATGGCTAAACAAGTCACAGGACCTAGAGAAGAACTGATTGGCATTATTTTGTTAAATAATCATATTAAGCCAATTCCTTATGATTATTATTATAGCCCCAGATGAATGATCCTCTCAACCCTCATCAGAGAAGCTATTAAAGTAGATGACCACCAACACCGAGATACAGGGATGGTCAAGTTGCAGAGAATACAAGAATATAGAATACTCAGTGATAAATGGGGCATCTAAATGGCACCCCTTTTTTCAGGACTCAGGGAGACTTGAAGGAAAGGGAGAAGAAAAACATAAGAGCTGAAAGCAGTGGAAGTTTACAAGGAACTTCATTCTTCTGGACACAGCATGGAGGTTACACATGAATTCACTGTGGTTCACAGTGATTCATGTGGGAATGGTATGACAACATACACAGCATGCACAAAACAGATGAAATCCCAACAGGAAGAGACACATTAGGCACCAAATCCCACTCTCAGGGAAGTAGTGATTGGAATTTGATCATTACTGGAAGAGGGAAAGTTGGTTTCCTAGGGGTGTTCCCGATAAGTCAAACACTTCAATGAAAGGCCATACATCTGAGAATATTTGAACAGCACAACTTGGACTTTTACTGAATAAAAAACAAAAACAAAACCAACAGCCACTAAATTGGGTGTCTAGTGAGTGAAAGGGTCTGGGAGAAGTTGGGGGAGGGAGTTATATTTGCAAAATATATTATAGGAAAATTTAAAGAAGTAATCATAACATAACAGTAGTTAAGTGTGAATGCCACATAGTCCTTATAACTATGTCATAAGGCACATCTCTGATTATCTTAAGGAAAACTAGAAGTCTATGGGAGATAGAAGGGAATAGGATCAAATTATTTATATTAACAAATTAGCAAAAGAGTCTGGACTGACAGTAATGTATCATCATAGATATCAAATATTTCTAAACTCTAAGTAAAATCAGAAAAACAGACACCTGAGGCTAAATAATACTTAAGAGAAAACTAGCAAAGTGACTAAAGAAAGATGTCTCAGCCACATAGTACTAGCTGTCTCTGAAGAGAAAGAAGGTACATAGGCAATGGTTGATGTAGTGTAAAACAGCAGAACCACCAAAGTCTAAGAGCTACAGAATGGAAAGTAGGCTGGCTAAGTGGAGAAGAGCAACAGAGGGAGGAGGTACCTCTTCTCTTTAGAGAAGAGAATGCAGAGATGTGAGAAGGGGGATCGAAGGGTGAAGGGAGGCACTGGGAGGAGAGGAGGGAGAGAGTCAGCAACTGGGATGTAAATTGTATACATGAATAAATTAGTGAGAGAGAAGAGGAGGAGGAGGAGGAGGAGGAGGAGGAGGAGGAGGAGGAGGAGGAGAAGAAGAAGAAGAAGAAGAAGAAGAAGAAGAAGAAGAAGAAGAAGAAGAAGAAGAAGAAGAAGAAGAGAAGAAGAAGAAGAAGAAGAAGAAGAAGAAGAAGAAGAAGAAGAAGAAGAAGAAGAAGAAGAAGAAGAAGAAGAAGAAGAAGAAGAAGAAGAAGAAGAAGAAGAAGAAGATTCCCAGCTGGGCAGAGGTGGCACATGCCTTTAATACCATCACTTGGGAGGCAGAGGCCTGTGGATTTCTGAGTTCAAGGCCAACCTGGTCTACAGAGTGAGTTCCAGGACAACCAGGACTATACAGAGAAACCCTGTCTCAAAAATAAAATAATAAAATAAAATAAAATAAAATAAAATAAAATAAAATAAAATAAAATAAAACAAAACAAAATAAAATAAAATAAAGAAGTTTCCTTCTCTGCAAGGAGCAATACAAGCTTAGAGGCTCAGAAAGAACTAAAACAGCACTATTCCCAACTAACTCTCCAACCCCATCAGTGTTCCTTTTTGAAACAGGCAATTGTAATAAAGAAGAGTTGCTCTAACTGGAATATAAGCTGTATAATATAGACAAAAAGAGAAAATGATCAAAGCAATGAAATAAAAGTTGGGAAATAAACAACAAAAGATAGAGTTCTTTGATATTGGGAAACTTTTCTAAAGCCTTGGCTCATTTTGGAATTCCTCTTAAAGATAAATTACAAATTAAATAAGCAATTGAAACTAATCAAGGTCAAATCCAACTCATACTTTATTAAAGATTAAAAGGAAAAAGAACAGAGTTCATGTCATTAGATAATAAAAATGTAGCAAATATCCAATAAAAATATAGCATAGAGACTTAACAAATAATTATTTCACAAAATGCTAAAAGAAATCACGATAAATAAACATAAGAGCAAAGAGCTAAAATGAGAATATCAATTGAAATATTTTTCAGAAAAGATCAAATTCTAAAAGAACACATGAGCTTCAAGACACAAAGGATAATGATGTAAGGAAAATAAAAATGAAAAAAACATTAGAGAGAGAAATCATGCCTAAATAAAACAAAGGTACAAACATCTTGGACTTCCAGCTCACTGGTACAATAATATCCCCAAATCAGAAACAGTCTCAATGAATAAATGGATAAAGTATAATTCACTGTGTGTATTTTTTCTTTTTTATTCTATATATTCTTTATTTACATTTCAAATGATTTTCCCTTTCCTGGTTCCCCCCTCTCTGAAAGTCCTATAATCCCTCTTCCCTCTCCCTGTTCCCCAATCAAGCCCCTCCGACTCCTCTGTCCTAGCAATCCCCTACAATGCTGCATCAAGTCTTTCCAGGACCCAGACACTCTCCTTCCTTCTTCTTGGGCATCATTTGATATGTGAATTGTTTCTTGGGTATTCTGAGCTTCTGGGCTAATATGCACTTATGAGTGAGTGCATACCATGTGTGTTCTTTTTGATTGGGTAGCCTCACTCAGGATTACATTTTCAGTTCCACCCACTTGCCTAAGAATTTCATGAATTCATTGTTTTTAATAGCTGAGTAGTATTTCATAGTGTAAATATACCACACTTTCTGTATCCATTCCTCCACTGAGGGACATCTGGGTCCTTTCCAGCTTGTGGCTATTATAAATAGGGCTGCTATGAGCATAGTGGAGCATATATATTATTACATTCTGGGGAATCCTCTGGGTATATGCCCAGGAGTGTTTCAACAGGGTCCTCCTGTAGTATCATGCCCAATTTTCTGAGGAACTGCCAGACTGATTTCCAGAGTGGTTGTACCAGCTTGCAACCCCACCAGCAGTGGAAGAGTGTTCCTCTTTCTCCACATCCTCTCCTGTACCTGTGTTCTCCTGAGGTTTTGATCTTAGTCATTCTGACTGGTGTGAGGTAAAATCTCAGGGTTGTTTTGATTTGCATTTCCCTGATGACTAAGGATGTTGAACACTTCCTTAGGTGCTTCTCCACCATTTGATATTCCTCAGGTGAAAATTCTTTGTTTAGCTCTGTACCCAATTTTTAATAGGGTTATTTGGCTCTCTGGAGTCCACCTTATTGAGTTCTTTGTAAATCTTGGATGTTTGCCCTCTGTCAGATGTAGAGTTAGTAAAGATCTTTTGCCAATTTGTTGTTTGCCATTTTGTACTTTTGACAGTTTCCTTTGCCTTACAGAAACTTTGTAATTTTATGAGGTCCCATTTGTCAATTCTTAATCTCAGAGCATAAGCTATTGGTGTTCTGTTCAGGAAATTTTCCCTATCCATCTGCTCAAGGCTCTTCCACAGTTACTTTTCTATTAGTTTCAGTGTGTCTGGTTTTATGTGGAGATCCTTGATCCATTTGGACTGGAGCTTACTATAAGGAGAAAAGAATGAATCAATTTGCATTCCTTTGCATGCTGACCCCCAGTTCAACCAGCACCATTTGTTGAAAAGCCTTTCCCCCCCTCCACTGGATGTTTGTAGCTCCTTTGTGAATGATCAAGTGACCAAAGGTGTGTGGGTTCATTTCTGGGTCCTCAATTCTATTTGATTGAATGTCATGCCTGTCACTCTATCAATACCATGCAATTTTTAACAACATTGCCCTGTATTACGGCTTGAGGTCAGGGATACTGCTTCCCCTAGAAGTTCTTTTACTGTTGAGAATAGTTTTAGCTATCCTAGGTTTTTTGTTATTACAGATGAATTTGAGAATTGCTCTTTCTAACTCTATGAAGAATTGAGTTGGGATTTTGATGGGGATTGCATTGAATCTGTATATTGCTTTTGGCAGGATGGCCATTTTTACTATATTAATCCTGCCAATGGAATAGCAATGGAAGTTGGAAGATTTTTCCATTTTGTGAGGTCTTCTTCAATTTCTTTCTTCAAGGATTTGAAGCTCCTATCATATAGATCTTTCACTTGTTTGGTTAGTCACACCAAGATACTTTATATTGTTTGTGGCTATTGTGAAGGGTGTCATTTCTCTAATTTCTTTCTCAGCCTGCTTATCCTTTCAGTACAGGAAGGCTACTGATTTGCTTGAGTTGATTTTATAACCAGCCACTTTGCTGAAGTTGTTTATCAGCTGTAGGAGTTCTCTGGTAGAGTTTTTTGGGTCACTTAAGTAGACTATCATATCATCTGCAAATAGTGATAGTTTGACTTCTTCCTTTCCAATTTGTTTCCCTTTGACTTCCTTATATTGTCTAATTGCTCTAGCTCGTACCTCAAGTACTATATTGAAAAGATATGGAGAAAGGGGGCAGCCTTGTCTAGTCCCTGATTTTAGTGGGATTGCTTCAATTTTCTTTCCATTTAGTTTGATGTTAGCTACTGTTTTGCTGTGTATTGCTTTACTATGTGTAGGTATGGACCTTGAATTCCTGTTCTTTTCAAGACTTTTAGCATGAAAGGATGCTGAATTTTGCCAAATGCTTTTTCAACATCTAATTAAATGACCATGTGGTTTTTTGCTTTGAGTTTGTTTATGTAGTGGACGCATTGATGGATTTCCGTATATTGAACCATCCCTGCATCCCTGGGATGAAATCTACTTGATCATGGTGAATAATCATTTTGATGTGTTCTTGGATTTGATTTGCGAGAATTTTATTGAGTATTTCTGCAACGATATTGATCGGGGAAATTGGTCTGATGTTCTCTTTCTTTGTTGGATCTTCCTGTGGTATTGGTATCAGTGAAATTGTGGCTTCGTAGAATGAGTTGTGTAGTGTTCCTTCTGTTTCTATTTTGTGAAATAGTTTGAAGAGTATTGGTGTTAAGTCTTCTTGATCTTCACCAACCCTACATCCGACAGAGGGCTAATATCCAATATATACAAAGAACTCAAGAAGTTAGACCCCAGAAAACCAAAAAACCCTATTAAAATGGGGTACAGAGCTAAACAAAGAATTTTCACCTGAAGAGCTTTGGATGGCCGAGAAGCATCTTAAAAAATGCTCAACATCATTAGTCATTGGGGAAATGCAAATCAAAACAACCCTGAGATTTCACCTCTCACCAGTCAGAATGGCTAAGATTAAAAACTCAGGGGACAGCAGGTGTTGTTGAGGATGTGGAGAAAGAGGAACATTCCTCCACTGATGGTGGGGTTGCAAATTGGTAAAAGCACTCTGGAAATCAGTCTGGTGGATCGTCAGAAAACTGCGTATGTCACTTCCGGAGGATCCTGCTATACCGCTCCTGGGCATATACCCAGAGGATTCCCCAGCATGTAATAAGGATACGTGCTCCACTATGTTCATAGCAGCCGTATTTATAATAGCCAGAAGCTGGAAAGAACACAGGTATCCCTCAGTGGAGGAATGGATACAAAAAATGTGGTATATATACACAATGGAGTACTATTCAGCCATTAGAAACAATGAATTCATGAAATTCTTAGACAAATGGATTGAGCTGGAGAACATCATACTAAGTGAGGTAACCCAGTCTCAAAAGATCATTCTTGGTATGCACTCACTAATAAGTGGATATTAGCCTAGAAAATTGGAATACCCAAAACATAATCCACACATCACATGATGTCCAAGAGGAATGGAGGAGTGTCTCCTGGTTCTGGAAAGACTCAGTGCAGCAGTATAGGGCAATACCAGAACAGGGAAGTGGGAAGGGTTGGATGGGGGAACAGTGGGAGGGAAGAGGGCTTATGGGACTTTCAGGGAGTGGTAAGCCAGAAAAGGGGAAATCATTTGAAATGTAAATAAAAATTATATCGAATGAAAAAAGAAAGTCTTCTTTGAAGGTCTGATAGAATTCTGAACTAAAACCATCTGGTCTTGTGCTTTTTTTTTTTTTTTTTTTTTTTTGGTTAAGAGACCGTCAATGACCACTTCTATTTCTTTAGGGTTTATGGGACTGTTTACATAGTCTATCTGATCCTGATTATACTTTGGTAGTTGGTATCTTTCTAAGAAAGTGTACATTTCATCCAGATTTTCCAGTTGTGTTGATTATAGGCTTTTGTAGTAGGATCTGATTTTTTTTAAATTTCCTCAGTTTCTGTTGTTATTTCTCAATTTTCATTTCTGATTTTGTTAATCTGGATACTGTCTCTGTGCCCTCTTGTTAGTCTGGCTAAAAGTTTATCTATCCTGTTGATTTTATCAAAGAACCAACTCCTGGTTTTGTTTTCTCTTTGTATAGTTCTTTTTGTTTCAACTTGTTTGATTTCAGCCATGAGTTCGATGATTTTCTACCTTCTACTCCTCTTGGGTATATTAGCTTCTTTCTGTTCTATAGCTTTCAGGTGTGTGGTTAAGCTGCTAGTGTATGCTCTCTCCAGCTTCTTTTTGGAGGTGCTCAGAGCTATGATTTTCCTCTTAGCACAGCTTTCATTGTGTCCCATAAATTTGGTTATATTGTGCATTCATTTTCATTAAATTCTAAAAAGGTTTTGAATTATTTCCTTATTTATTCCTTAACCAATGTATCATTTAGTAGAGCATTGTTCAGCTTACATGTGTATGTGGGGTTTTTTGTTGTTTTTGTTGCTATTGAACACCACCTTTACTCCATAGTGATCTGATAGGAGGCATGGAATTAGTTCAATATTCGTATATCTGTTGAGGTCTGTTTTGTGACCAATTATATCGTCAATTTTGGAGAAGGTACCATGAGGTGCTGAGAAGAAGGTATATTTTTTTGATTAAAGACGAAAAGTTCTATAGATATCTATTAAATCCATTTGGTCCACTGTGTCTCTGTTTATTTGTGTTTTCCTTATCTGTCCATTGATGAGTGGGGTGTTTAAGTCTCCCACAATTATTGCATGGGTGTTATATGTGATTTAAGCTTTAGTAAAGTTTTCTTTACAAATGAGGGTGCCCATGTATTTGGAGCATAGGTGTTCAGAATTGAGAGTTCTTCCTGGTAGATCTTTCCTTGGATGAGTATAAAGTGTCCTTCTGTATCTTTTTTGATGACTTTTGGTTGAAAGTCTATTTTATTGCATATTAAAATGGTTACTCCAGCTTGTTTCTTGGGACCTTTGCTTGGAAAATTCTTCTACAGCCATTTACTCTGAGATAGTGTTTGTTTTTGACACTGAGATGCATTTCCTGTATGCAGAAACTTTTTGGGACTTGTTTACATATCCAGTCTGTTCGTCTATGTCTTTTTATTGGGGAATTGAATCCATTGATGTTAAGAGATATTAAGGAATAGTGATTGTTGCATCTTGAATTTTTGATGTAATTTTTATGTTTGTGTGGTTATCTTCTTTTAGGTCTATTAAAATAAGATTGATTTCTTGGTTTTTCTAGTGTGTAGTTTCCCTCCTTTTGCTGGTGTTTTACATTTATTATCCTTTGAAGGGCTGGATTTGTAGAAAGATACTGTGTAAATTTGTTTTTTGTCATGGAATACCTTTATTTTTCCATTATTTCTTCGGTGTTGATATAGTTGTGTGGTTGGTACTCTTTGGATATCAATGTGGCTGTATGTTTGGCTGTATTTCTATGGCATTACAGTTTCATGCTTTCAGTGATAACTGTTTAACTCACCAAACATGTATGAAATGCTAATATATACTTGTTCAATATACAAAGAACAGCAGTATTCGAAGGCAAGGACAAGGAGGTCAGGTCTACCCTTGCTGTTGGAGATGCTAGGAGTTATTTATTGCTGTAGTTCTTGCTATCATCTCAAAGATGTTCTTTCTACCTAGTTCATCCAGAATCCTTATTATAGAAAATAAGTGAGCTGAATAGGTAATGGAAGATCATCAGTCATTTTAAGAAAGCATTTCACACAGGAGAGAAAATCACACCAAAAATAAATGTTAAATACATAAACCATTGCACTGTGCCAATGGAAAACAACATTCAGAGGGAAAGGGTATGTGTTAGATAATCTAATAGATAGCACGGTAGCACAGTGCCAAGAAACAATAAATACTGTGAAAGGAACTAAAGGTAAAACCATATAGAAGAACAGGCTGGAAGTAAGAATAAAAGTAACTCCTGATAAAATATAATATCAAAAGTGTTGAATGAAGGAAATTGAAATTTGGTGAGGAATATATGTTTGGACAAAGAGCTTTTGATCCACATTTATATTCAAGCAGAGAAAAATGTTGGGATAGTCCCAGGAAACAAATTGGTGTGTATAGTACAGAACAGGGTAAATAGATGAGGGAATGGGAGGCTAGCTATCAAAAGATATTTCATTCTTTTTCTAGTATGGTGAGAAATAACTGGTGTATTCTGAACATATGAGACATGACACCTTTAAAAGATAGTTGGGTGCCCAGAATTGACACAACATGAGAAAAAGCTGAAGTGCTCAGACAAGCTCAGCAGTTTTATAGTAATATTGGTGACAGTGATAGTGACTAAACCCATATCAGGTGTTAGCAAGAAAATGAATATGACATACTTGATAGGTAATAAGGTCATCTTAAACATAGATGGAACATGAATAAGATTAGAAATGTGTGAAAATGATGATGAATAAGCTTTATGTTTACAAGGTAAGTAAAGAAGTAAAATTAAATTCACTGGAGTTAATGGAACAAAGGTAATAGAAACTGCTGGTCATGAACTTCAGTGCAGACATAATTTTGGATAGAAAGACATGTTGTAGAAATGAATAATCTAAAACAAATCTGCATAGAAACATAGGAAGCATAAAGAATAATTCTCAGATAAACAGTCTTTAACTTACAGAATTTCTGGAACACGAAGTAAATTATTTTGAGAATTGTGAGTCCTGACCATGAAACATTTATCTGTTTTCTTTTTTTCCTTGTAGCATTAAGAATTTATTTTCTTGGTGTTCCTTCTGTGACAGTTATGGCAATGTATAGTAGGTGTTTTGTTAGAAGAAGTAGAAGTTGCTGTCCTGTATAATTTCTGATGAAGACCATCTAGTAACTTACATTCATCCCTTAGACTTGGTAAATGGACAGGTATATTGTGCTGAGTACTCACTCCTACAGCTTGACCAGAGTAAAAGTAATAGCAGGACCAACTTGTTCCATGACCGTGATATAATGTGTATGTCATATCAATGAGACTAGACCTATGTTATATTAAGGCACTGATATTTTGAGTGCTTTTTGCCCAAATATATTATTCTATTCTGATGAGAAAAAACATAACTCAAGCAAGAGCAGAGAAAAAATTACTTATTTTAACTTAGTTATTTTTATCATCTATATATTTCCTTTTCAATTATTTGTAATACTATATCAAGGCAATTAAAGAGAACTATGAAAGAATATGATTGAATATATTAGAACTCAGAAATATGACAGAGAAGAACTTCTGCTAATATGGAGCAAAGGGAATAGCAATACCACCCACCCACTCTTCTCTCCTGTAAAAGACATTCAAGTCAGATTTCAAAGAGGACTCAATACCTCTAGACCTTGCAATGTGTGTGTGTGTGTGTGTGTGTGTGTGTGAGAGAGAGAGAGAGAGAGAGAGAGAGAGAGAGAGAGAGAGAGAGAGAGAGCCTGTCTTCTAGAATGAGCAAGGAAGTCAGAAGTCACTGTTAATAAGATAAACTTTACAAAAACATGTATTGGACATTGGGGATAGATTGCACAAGTTCATGGGCCTTACTTCAAATATATAAACCCATGTAAAGTCACATAATAATCATGACTCATCCAGTGAAGTTATAAGATTGGAAGTGGGAGAATGCCTGAGTGTTAATTATTTTTATAATACTTGGATAAAATGTCACCACTAAGGTGACATTCTCTATCTTAGAGAATAAATAGAATTTTTTTCATTCTAGAGGATTAGAATGTATGATATCATAGTAAATGCATACTGTCAGTAACAGCAAGCTAAGAGATTGTATCTTGTACTCAAGAAAATATTAGAGAATTAGAAAGCCTTTAAACTCTCAAAGTTTGCCTTCAGTAATATACCTTCTCCAACCAGAAAACATGCCATAAACTTCCCCAACTAGGGAATAAGCATTAACATGTTCAAGACAATGGGAAAATTTTCTTGTTAAATGAACACAGCCTAGAATTTTGGAAACTAATTTGTATAGTGGACATAGCAGGGAACTACAAAAGAGATCTTGTCTCAAACAAGGTAGATGTTAAGAAATGATATCTGATGACTTTGAATAATACCCACAAGCATTTGATAGCACATGTACATTCATGCATGTGAACACGAACACATACATACAAACACATCACATGTGCACATATATCATTCATTCACAAAATTAATATATTAATCAAATTTTACCTGTTGTAAATTACTATATTACTTTCTTTTAACTTAGGTTCTGCAAAATATATTTGATTGCCACTCTAACATTTAAGTAAGACCACAGATTCTTAAATCACTTTAAACTGATTCAATAGCTGAGTTACAAACTCAAAATGAACCAAGGGCCTCAACATAAGGCCAGATATACTGAAGCTGATAGAAGAGAACATGGAGAATAGTGTTAAACTCACTAGTACAGACAAACACTTTCTGAACAGAACATCAAAAGCACAGACACTAAGAGCAACAATTAACGAATGGAACCTCATGAAATTGAAAATTTTTTATATAGCAAAGGATATCATAATTTAACAAAGCATCAGACTACATTATCAGGCAAAGATGTTTACCAACTTCATATCTAATAAAGGCCTATATCTATATCTATATCTATATCTATATCTATACTATATCCACATCCACGTCCGTCCACGTCCACGTCCACGTCCACGTCCATATCTATATCTATATCTATATCTATATCTATATCTATATCTATATCTATATCTATATCTATATCTATATCTATATCTATATCTATATCTAAACAAAACCAAAAACCCAATCAAACAAAGTAAAGCAAAACACCAAAGAATGGACATCAAAGATACAAATAGCTCAATTAAAAAAGATACTGATGTCCAGTCTAGAGTGCACGAAGTTATCTTCCAGTCTGCAGATATCTGTCATGGCACTAAGAACCCATAATCATGTTACACACATATACATAACAGAATTATTTTTCTTTAAATAAAACTCATTGCTGCTATAGTATCTAAGATTTCTATGCAGTTTCCTTAAAAGGCAGGATTTTAGACATCTTTAAATGGTGACCACTGTTAGGTTGCTAGTTTTGAATACCACATACAGTTCCCATTGAGTCGTTACATAATGCTCAAATAAGATGAGTGAAAACATTACTTCAGTAAAATATTGACTTCAGATTGTAAACATTGTCATCTAAGGATAGAAAAACAAGACAATATGAATAATAATCCTATTTGCAAATGAAATAACAAAATATAACAAAAAGCAAGGTACTGAAATAAATAGAGAGATATCAAAAAATGAAGCACAAATGTCTGAAGAGCACTTAAATAAATGTTCAGCATCCTTAATCATCAGGAAAATGCAAGTTGAAACTACTTACTATTTTATCATAGACCAGTAAGAATGATCAAAATTAATAAAACAAATGACAGCTGGTGCTAGTGACAATATAAGTGCAAACTTGTACAGTCATTATGGAAATCAATATGTCAGTTCCTCCACCTCGAGATATTGCTATACAATTCTTGGGTATATACCCAAAGTACTCTATGTCATACTACAAAGACAATTGTCCATTCATGCCTTTGATTCTCTATTCATCGAAGCTAAAAGTGAAACCGTGCATGGTACCCATCATAGATGAATGGATAATAAAAATATAATATATTGAAACAATGGAATATTATTCAGTTGTTATCAACATAAAATAACATACTTCACAGGTAAATGAGTGGATCTAGAAATAAATCCAGACACACACCAAAAAGGTATGCATTTGTTTACATGTCTAGGCTTAACTTTAAAGCATTTATTAGTCATGCTACTATTCCAATGAACATAGATCTTATATATAGAGTGAGTGACTAAGAGGGAGAGAAGGATTTACTAAGGTAGAGAAAAATATAATATGTAGCTATAGTTAAATGGGAGGGGGCTGGAATACAAAAGACTAGGGACCACTAATACTAAGTGCCATTTCAAGGATCATATGGAAATCTACTTCAGTAGAAGACTCATCTAATCTGTAATATCTAATCTGTAATATATATATATATATATATATATATATATATATATATATATATATATATATATATATCACCAAATTATCAGAGAGACAAGCCCCAACTAGATCTCTTGTGACAGCAAGTAAAATCTCCAGTGTCAGGAATGGATTATACCTAATTGAGTTGTTGACCAAAGGGCACTTTTGTAAACTCTCAAATCACCCAAACATTTGCTAAGTATGTTGTTTGCTTTCTATAAACTGATGGTAAGGCCCCATTTTTTGAAGACAACACCTATGTATCTCACTGAAGACTGAGAAATTGAGATGACGCTTAAGTAGATATTTTACTTCTATCAAGTAGTAGTAATGGTACTGGAATGTATTCTTTAAGTCACTAGAGGAGAAAGGTAGACACCAACCCAGCTACACACTCTCTGATCTACAATGTTGACCTGTCTGCATGATATATTAGTGTAGTAATTGCACAAACATTATGGAAGTAACCAACCACTAATTAAGGCCCACTCCATGAGATAGAATCTATACCTGACACTGCTCAGTTGGCTAAGAATCTGAGATTAGATAGAATGTGAACCTAGGGAAAATGAAACATTTTTGCTAAATAAACACAGCAATAAAATAACTTGTAATGATATTTTGCTATACACAAAGATCAGTGTCTCCGTTAGTTTTAGAGAATCTTTCTTTTTCTACAGTAGATAGGTAAATCGAGAGACTCATAACTGAGAAATCAGCAGAAAGTGAAAGGCCTTCAAAAACTTTATGAATCGTGTTCATCAAATCTCTGGCCTTAGAGCTCAGGAAATTCTGCACAAATGGAGGCCAAAAAATCATGAGATGTTGTGGATGCAAGACAGGAAAGAAACAGTACCTTACAGACTCAACAGGACTAACACCATATGACTTCTCGGAGATTGCAGTAGTCTGCACAAAGCCTGCAGAAGTGCAACCCAGATTGCATCCAAATAACATGATAGAAAGTGATGGGCCCATGTCCCTAACCCAGAAGGTATCTTCAATTAATAGTCACTAATAAAGAAGAAACTAGATTGTTCAATAGAGACTCACTGGGAATGCAAATCATACCTAAGAGAGGTCTCATTCTCTGCAGTAAAGGACCAACATAAGATGAACTCAAGGCTAAGTTTTGTCTCATAATGCTTTATTTGGGTTTTTTTTTTGTTGTTGTTCTTTAACATTACTCATATTGGGCTTATCTATTATCGCTTTAGATTTTGGGGAATTTAAGTTCGTCTGTTTGGGGGTCTGTGTTGTAGGGGTGTTTCTGTGTGTATGTATCTGTTTTTCTTGTTCCTTTTTTGTTTTTTTTCTTTGTTTTATGGGATTATTATTGTTATTATTGTTGTTCTTTATTTTCTAAAGAAACAGATAAAGAAGGCATTAAGTCCAATGTGTAGGGAGGTGGAGAGGATTTGAGAGAAAATAAGGGAATGAAAATTATGATTAGAATGCATTGTCAAATTATTTTCAATAAAATACAGTAGCTAACTTGTGTCATCATCTGAGATTTTAAACATATTTCTCCTTGGAGTTAAAGAGTCATCTAATCCATCTACTAGATGTTTGATTTAAAATATCAATTGTGAAATACATTACTGTAAATATTGTGAGATTATTTGAAGAAAGAAAGGGTCTATTTTTAATTTAAAAGGCAGCAATAAAAGTGGCAATGAGGAGAAAACGTATAGTATTTGTTTTGCACTGAACACTACACCCTGATGTGTCTAGTCAGGGTTTTCTTCGGTCTTCTTCCCCAATCTTCTTAATATCATGACCCTTTAATAAAATACCAATTATTATGGTGACCCTCCATCCATAAGATTATTTTCATTACTACTTCATAACTATAATTTTGCTATTACAAATTTGATGTATTTTTGGAGATACAGGGTTACCTAAAGGGTTGCAACCTACAGGTTGAGGAACAGAAAAGATTTAATAGATGTTCTTTCACAATTGATCTGGGTAGGCTAACATGAGTATGCTCACTGGAGTGATTGAGAAACTAGTAGCCTCTCAGTCCCCTGAGCAGGATAACCCAGCATTCCTAGTCAGGATGATGTGCAGAAAGATCCTGAAGAACATCTGATCTTCAGTTCACATTACAGTCTAATGAAACTGGCTTCTGACATCATCAAAGGGATATAGGAGGAACAGCAACAACAGAAACAGAGTAGATGAATTCTCCACTTAGACTCAAAGACAAGGAAACAAAAACAAGAAAGTTCTTCTCTTGGTCCTCTTTCTCTGTAGGTTACCACCAGAAAATACCATCTAGATTTCTATCTTCCCACCTATGGCATCATATAAAGAACCTTATAGTTGTGCCCAGTGACTTAACTCTTAGTTGAGTACCGATTCATTGAATTTGACAGCCAAGATTAAAAATCCCAATGATCATACTCTTGAGTGCTGATCTTCATTTCTTAGCTGTAAAATTAACCCAGTATTATTTTTTTAAAAAATGGAGCAGTATTATGTATTAGTAAGCCTATTAACCTGAGGGTAATATGAGCAGAAAACTTGCTACATAAATACTGTATTGCAAACCTACTAGAAACCTGTTCTAAATATTAAACATGACTGGAACAATGTTTTTTTCTATCTGGAAAAAGAATAATAAATTTAAGTGAAATTGTCTTTCTTACAAATGAATATCAGTAAGAGTAATACTTAAATAAAAATGAATAGAGTTTCATAATACTATGAAGAAATGGGCTCAGAATGCAATGTTTTAAAAGAAACAATTTGGTGGGTAAGGCAGAAAAACATACATATAATGACAAAGGGTTAGCTTTAACTAAATTAAAATGAGAAATATAGCCACCCTAAAAGACTGTAAACTTTATACACAAAGAAAATATAAACTATTGGAAAAGTTAATGATTATGAAAATATAAAATTACTGAATGCATATATAAACAGTTGAAAAAAATCTATGGCTGGGCAGATTACCCTCCATAAAAATCTCTGTACTAATTTATTTAGAAAAATAAATGAATGCATTTAACATACAGTTTATACTTGGCATGTCTGTGTCTGTACCTATTGACTATACTGAGCATATGCTTCACAGGGTTTACTTTAGAAAATTAAATAACATTTTATTTTATTTTAAAAGTAGTATATGAAAATTATTACATATATATTGAATAGATAGTTCAGTGATTAAAAGGTCTTGCTGCTCTTATAGGGGACTAGATTTTCGTACTAGAATCCTGTCTGGTGGCTCATAACTACTTGTAACTCCAGCTCGAAGAGGTCTGATGCCCTCTCCTGGCCTCTGTGAGCACCCACATCAGAGAGACACATGCAAGTAAATAAAAAATAAAACCCCTTTACAAAAGAACAATTGATAACAATTTTGAAACAATATATCTTAGTTACATTTCTATGGATGCAAAGAAACACCATATCCAGGACAACTTATAGAATACTTAATTGGGGCTTGAGAAAAGTTTCCAAGCGTAGTTAGACAATCATTACAGGAAGCATGGCAATAGTAGGCATCGGAATAGCAGTAGCTGATGACTTTCATCCTGATCTACAAGAATGAGACAGAGAAAACTAATTAGGAATGGTATAGGCTTTTGAGACTACAAAGCCCCTAGTAACATACCTCCTCCAAGGAAGCCAGCCTGTTAATCTTTCTCAAACAGATCCACCAACTGAAGGCTAGGACTCATTCAATTGGCTCAGTCAAGCACAGGAGCCAATGGGGGCCATTCTCATTCAGACCATCACACCATAGTTTACATTTTCATCTATAATTTTTTTTAATTTTTTTATTCGATATAATTTACTTACATTTCAAATGATTTCCCCTTTTCTAGCCTCCCACTCCCCGAAAGTCCCGTAAGCCCCCTTCTCTTCCCCTGTCCTCCCACCCACCCCTTCCCACTTCCCCGTTCTGGTTTTGCCGAATACTGCTTTACTGAGTCTTTCCAGAACCAGGGGCCACTCCTCCTTTCTTCTTGTACCTCATTTGATGTGTGGATTATGTTTTGGGTATTCCAGTTTTCTAGGTTAATATCCACTTATTAGTGAGTGCATAATTTAAGAGATTCACAGACAAAAAAACTCCCCTACACCATCCTCTCTGGGAGACAAGTGTCTCTGACCTGAAATGCAGTCACTGGCTTTACCTTCTGTCCCTTTCTGACTTGGAAGAGCCTCTCTTTAGAAGGTGATTGGTTCATCCTCTGTGGTTTCACTTCATGTTCACATGGTCTTGAGCCTCATGTTCCAGCACAGCAAGTTATATGCTGATGTCAGGGGGCAATGAGGGCATTCTTCTAACATTCATACCTCATTTTGATGTCTCTAAATTTTCTGATTTCCATATTACCAAGCTCCAAGGGGTAGAACTAACATATGTAGTATAAAGTAGCTTTGAAATTATCAAGAAGAAGAAATCCTTCCAAATTATTCCAAACTAAGATCTTTTTCATCTTTAAGTACAATTTACCCTATTTTTAATATAGCATAATCATCACAGCTATTGGGCTTATTAAACTCCGATGATTCAGAAGAAGCTGAGTGGGCACAATGTGAATACTATGTGTTTATGCTTGCTAGTGTATAACAAAATGATGTCGTTGTCTCATATTTTCATTGTTTCACACTTGTTCACCTATCTTTCATATTACTTATTTATGCCATTAATAGCTGTCTTCTTGTTTTGTGTTAAAAGCATTTATCAATGACCACAAACAACTTAGTGCTTCATGAAAGTATGCTTTGCAATAGCTTTGTGATATAATACATACCATCAGAGAATTTCCAGTGCTTCTAAGGATATATTCACTTCATAAGGTAGCTTTACAAGCTTTTTGGCATTATGAACATTTCTTCACACACTGACACAAATTAAAAGGAAGAGAAGAAGAAAAAGAAGGAGAGAGAGGGAGGGAGAGAGGAGAATGGAAGGAGAGGGAATGAGACATAAAGGTGGGGAGCATAGAGGCTGTTGCACTAAGCAGTTCCTGAATATCAAGCCAATGACACACAGAGAATGTTTGTGTGCAGTTCTCACAATACCTAATGACATAATTACAACCATGCTGTTGTTTTCCCTCCGAATATGGAGGCCAAGAGAACAGGTGCAGAATACAGGAGAAAGCGGTCACAGATGGGGATCCAAGGGAGAATGGAGACCAAGAGGCAGATGCGCCTTGAAATTCTAGGTAAACTATACCCACTTATATAATGTTAATTTAGCAAGAGGACAAGGCTGCCACATAGAAATAATACTCATTTGAGGTCATATATAAGCCCTAGTTTAATGCTTCTCCTTAACAATCCTCCCTGGATAAAGATTTAGCTTCAAGGTAATGAAACTGATGTAGCCGTAAATACTACCTTAAAAACCTTTCTAATTGAAGCAACCGAGCACATATTCTCATATTTTATGACTGTTTTAGTAAAGTACATGCCACACATTTATGTAGGAAAAAGAAATCTTGTTCTTCTCTCCAAATACCAGGGCTCCTTATCTGTATGCAGAGCACAGCAGTGACATTTCATCCTAGCAGTTTCTTCCTTAACTGTTCTGAGGTCTTCAGTTATAGCCCCAGGCCACGTGTCCTGTCCTCATACTGTGGAGCTTGATGGTAAACTAGAACTTACCAAGGCAAGTTCAAGCATCAGGGTGTGCTTTTGGGTAGGGGGTCTAGATCCTTTGCATTAGCCCTGCCATTTATGACATTAGTGATTAGGGGCAAAAAGTGTACCTCCAGCAGATGGCCCCACACCCACACACAGACAGGCAGTACTAATTAGACTCTAGGTAAAAGTGCACGGAACTTGGGAGAGGATTGGGTATGGATTTGATCAAAACCCATTATATGCATGTATATAATACAATGAGACAATACTACAAAAGGTTTCTGTTTGTGTATATATACAACTGTAATCATTTGTGTGTATTTGTAATACAAATATACAAATGTAACTTTAATTGGAAAAAGAAAGGCTTATTCCCTCCTGTACCTTCATTTCCTCATTTTAACATGGGAGTTATTCAAGTCACCTGTATTGCATACTCTCTTCCTTAGTAAATGCTTTGAGGAAAACACGGCACAAGAGATTTATTGAAATGTTCTGTTGGAATTTAGAGTTACAAAAGGAAAGAGAAGAAGCAGGACTGAGCAGCAGAAATTGCATAACATAAATCCAAAGTGAGATTTAGATAAGTTAATGAGGGAGATCTCAAGCTAGAACATTCTTTTAGATATGTTTAGTTAGATAAAATGACAAGTATTTTTAAGCACACATTAATCAGACATTAGTTATGAACTGTGTTGATTTCAGACATGGCCTTGGGTAGAGTAGCTCTCCAAATGGGAAGCAATTCCTGCAGAGCAGTGAGCTTAAATTTCTGCCTAATATATTGGCTCTAATCCTGACAACAGGTATCTCCCTAAAGATTTAAAGATCTATGTGTTTCATTACAGCACTTATCATATTACATTGCAAGAATCTCTGGTTGTAAGGAGGCATAGATAATAGATAGATAGATAGATAGATAGATAGATAGATAGATGATAGATACATAGATACATAGATACCTATATAGATACATAAATACTTAGATACATAGGTGATAGATACATAGATACAAACATATATAGATACACATATACTTAGATACATAGATGATATATAGATGATAAATAGACTGTATCTTGACCTATATAAAAAAAACATAAAAAAAAAACATTTCTTTTTATGACATCCTTTGACAACAGTTTTTGAGAACAGTGCTCTCCCATTGCTGCTGTGGCACTCCAGAAACGTCAGCCTCACCTATCTCTCATTCCTTCAGAGCTGTCCTGTGAGGCAAGAGTAGAACTGCTACAATTCTCTGAGCCCCATCAGGTTAGCAATACATATATGATACAAGGCAAATGATTCAAGTCTTTGCCTAAGAATTTTCATCATGGAGAAGAAAGGAGAATCCATTTGCTCTATTCCTCAAAAAACCTGGTAGACTACATGTTCAGTAATCTCCCTCAAGTTCTTACTCTGGAACTTTAAACTACATCATCAGGGTCATCCAATGTGCCTGAGAAATTGGCTGAGGAGAAGATGGAGATGCTCTCTTGCTCTCTTACTCTTGTTCTCCCCTCTTTCTCATGCTCCTCCCCCTCTCCCCTTTCCCCACTTCCCTCCCCCTCTCTCTCCATGCTCATGGCCAGCCTCTACTCCTCTCCTTTCTCTCTCTCTCTCTCTCTCTCTCTCTCTCTCTCTCTCTCTCTCTCTCTCTCTCTCTCTCTCTCTCTCTCTCTCTCTCTCTCTCATTTTCTCTGTTTCTACTACCCCCTCAATTCCCCTCCCCATGCCCTTAATAAACTCTATTTTATACTAGGAGAGAGGGGGGCAAAAGGGAGGGGAGGGGAGGGAGAGAGGGGAGAAGGAAAAAAGAGAGAGAAGAGAAGAGAGAAGAGGAGAAAGGAGAGAAGAGGAGAGAAAAGAGAGAGAGGGAGAGAGGGAGAGAGAGAGTGCAGAAAATTGGTATCTGCTAATCACACAATCACAGGTGCTATTGTTCGGAAGACTAGGAAATTTCGGGTGTTTTAAATTACTTCTATTGCTCTCTCTTCCTCTCTCTCTCTCTCTCTCTCTCTCTCTCTCTCTCTTTCTCTCTCTCTTTCTCTGTGTGTGTGTGTGTGTGCATGTGTGTGTGTGTGTGTGAGAGAGAGAGAGAGAGAGAGAGAGAGAGAGAGAGAGTAGATCAGAGTCTAGGCATTACTAGGCCATTTGGAGAGTCATCTTTTATATATGAAGCATCAGTGCCAAAACCCAAACTAGACCCTGCTTTCTCTGAGTGCTCATCAGCTAGCCACAGATGTAAGTGTAGTTAGAGGTTTTAACACTAGAGGTCTCTCCCTATTATAGCCTTTCTCTTGGAAGACAGCTTTGTGTCTCATACCACAGCCTGATGGATTTAGTTGCTACTTGACCTGTTTATAGGCAAACCAAATGTTATTAAAGCTAAGTCTTTTATATTTTTGCCACTGTCATGCCATATTCTATAACCAACAGAAAAATGACACCCCACTTCAACTTCAATGATAACAGCAATGGAGAAAATCACCGAGGATTCTCTTTATAGAATCTCACCCTGACTCCTACACCACCAAAATACCTAGTGAAGCTGTGTGGACCCAGTGGGCTCATATAGACCCTATTATCTGGAGATAATTTATCCAGAGTCATAGCTGAGTGTCCATCTTCTTGGGTCACATGGACTCTGATGCTAATACACTTGAGATATGCTGTAAAAAAAATTCAATAGAACAATATAATATCACTCAGACCTACTCAAATCACGTTTCATCTTGCATTTTCTTATTAGTTGAAAGACAACTGCAGAAACATAATATTTTATGTAAGCCCCCATTTAGGATATTTAAACAAAGCCATATAACTTGTTTATTTTACAGTAGCATTTATGTGAATAAAGAACATATTTCAAACTTAAAGAAATGCTGGAGTATATTTTAAAAATTAAAGAAAGAAATTTTTCAAAAAGAAAAAAAAAGGAAAAAACTCCTGAGATGTAGATGCCACATTACCCCAACTTAGAATTAGAAAATTGATTTTCTGTTAACTTTACTTAGACTTGATCAATGCCCTTATTTCTCTTTCTTACAGCTGAGGCTAGCAGAGTGCTATGGAGAGACACCCAGGAACAATAGACTGGAAAAAAATAGTCTAAAACTTTACCTAAAAGGCAAAAAACTCACTCAAGTGGACAAAATTAAATATCTACATCATTTACACCTGTTTAGAGCTGGTTCGGGAATTGGCTATTGAATTTGTGTATATAGAAGATTCCTGGCCTATAATCAATCATCTACTTTGGAGGCTATGGAAGGAAAACCATAGATCTATGGCAAAAGTATAAAAAAATAAAGGAAACATTGTCTGAAAAATTTAAAAACATAAAAATATTTGAGATTCAATCCACTGCTACAGCATACAATTAACATGCAAAAAACGGCCCATGTTCAGTTCCCAGTACCCCAAAAATGTACATAAGTTTAAGAGTAGACTCCTCTCAAAACCTCTGTTATTACCATCTTCCTTGGTGTGTGAATTTAAATTTGTTAACCATAGTTCTCAGGTGTGAACAGCTAAAGCTGAAACCTGTGACATGGAATATGCCTAATTTAGCTTTGAATATTTGGAGAAACCTAATAAGGAAAATCTGCATTAAACTAACAAACAAAATAAACCTAGAGACAGGTGTCTTACCTGACTGAAGATTCAATTCCCAGTATCTGTTATTTAAATGGAAAACTTTTCTATATTCAAATGTGATTGAATTTAGAATGACTTTAAACCCACACATTTGTCAGGACCATACAGACTTTACATAGTGAAGGACGCCTGCATTTAAGCAAACTTCAATTTAATTATTATTAAATAATGCTAATTGAACAAATGATCCTCCCTTTAGGGGGTACTTTAACTTCCACCAACTAAAGGATAGTAAGCTTCACAACAATTAAAAAGACTGTGCTTATGTTAATTGCAGTGCCTATCAACAAAATGTGTTCATTCTGTTAAAAAAAAAAAAATCTATTGTAGTAGTAGTGGGAATATTTTCTACATATGTCAATAAACTTCCTCAGAGAAGGAACCTTGAATGCTGGACCAGGTGCTAGGTCAATGGCTAATAAGCTTTGAAAACCTTAGGTGTCAGCCAGCAAACACACTGCGGACAAAGTGCTTGTGGATGTACTATGAGAACTTTATATATATATAATTTGGGAGCACATCCTGTTACCTGTGTTGCTGTGTATTGAGGGTGTGCATTGGAAAGAGGAATACATGTGCATATGTTCATGTTTTACTATAGGTCTATGGCATGCCTGTCATCCTTTCTCAAGAGCAATTGTTATGCTGTTCAGCCGTGTTCTGCTCACAGGCCAGTGTTGCTTGCAAAGAATGCACCATCTTTAAGCTAGGAGTCAGCCAGACAATACACTTCTCATCCTCATTATCATTCTGCCTGGGTTTTGACTGTTTCCTTGCCTCCTTGCCTCTCCAAAGGTCAACCCCTGGGTCTGTACTCCACTACTAATGGGTGCACAGGCAGCCCTCTCACTTCCTGCGGTGGCAGAGGATCTCTGTGTCCCTTTATACCACTCTTTCCCCAGCATCCTCCTTTCCTCTCTACTTCTTTCCTATGCTAGCTCTCTTTCCCTCTGCCTTGCAAATGACTCTGAGGAGCTATGCTGGCTGATGATTTATAATAAGAAAAAAAAAGCACATTTTTTTTTGAACTGGGCTCCCTGAGAGCACTCAGGGCTGCCTCTTAGTGCTCAACGCCTACCTGCTCAACTGCAGGGAAACAACCTTCTGAAGGCTTTAATGGGATTTTGCCTGAGGCTGTTTTATTAAGATGTAGGCTTTTTCTGCTGCCTTCGCAGCTGACACCATTCACTGTCAGCTGTCCCCTCCCCTTTCCACCCCCATGCCACCCCCCAACAATGCACCAAATTATTCGCTTCATTTAATGTTCATGGTTCAGTGTGGGCAAATTGGGAGAAAGAGCACTATCGGGCCAGATGAACCAGGCGGAGAGGTGAAAAGCCACTGTGCTACTTAACTAGGGGTTTAAAGTGAGGGTGGAGACCAACTAAGAGGACTAAAGCCATGTCACTGGGGCATACTTCCATTCTACCAGAAAGAATTGAATGCCAAGTCAACAGACCCATTTGGAAAATACACTTATAGTCCTCATTTGCATGAAATTTCATTTGGGAAAGCCTATACGCAGACTTCGTATAATTACACACAAAATATAATGTTCATGGCATATGTGTTACAGACTAGATTCGAGATTGTAAAATTCAATTAAAGAAAACTACACATTTATAACAACAGAAAATAAGTAAGGGGTGATATATTTAATGAACACTTTAGAATATATGATATATTTATATATAATACACACATTATATATTCTAATATATATATGGGTATATATATATATATGTGTGTTTGTTTGTGTGTGTGTGTGTACTAAACACTCAGAGGAGGGAATTTGATGACAACATGAATAGGGTAGTTGTAGTACTGATGAAGATAGTGACGTTGTACTTTGATATACATATGCAAGCATGGAGAAAGAGTGCATTGGTTTGACATATGTTGTCAATAAAAAGAGAGTGTTTGTAGAATTTATATTATTTAACAAGAATCAATTCAAAGTTACTCAGCAGCCATAGTAGGAAGGATTTGGTTTTGGTGGTAACATATAATTAACAGTGGCAATCACATGTTTGATATAGAATAGATCTAGCAAGTGTTTAGGATATTTTAAGATTTTTTTTTATTCCAATGTCAACATGGGGAATTTTTTCCATTAATTCATTTACTCAATTTACATCTGATCACAGCCTCCCTGTCCCCCCATTTTCTCATTATAAACCCCTTCTCCTTTTCCCCTCCAGTTCTTCTCTGAGAATAGGGAGATCCAACATGAGAAAATTTTATAATGATCCCATTTTATAGCTAGAAAGCAAAATGATATAGAACTTGAACATTGAACACAGAAACCATTCAAATGCATCATTTTGTTCGAGTTGTCCTGTGTACCACAAATATTTTCACTGGCAAGTTACTTGACCCTTTCACAAATGTTTGCTGAGCATTTTATTGTGCACTTAATGGGCTATATGGTTAGGCTTACACTGAAGCAAAAAAGACATAGAATAGTAGAGGGGAGAGAAATTGTTATAGCTAAAAGTTTGATATGAGCTTGTGTTCAGTTAACTTGTTAATTACATGAAGCTGCCCTGAGGAAACAGGTAGAACTGATATCAAAACATGAATAATGATTAACTCAGCTAGGCATGGTGGTGCATCCCTTCATTGCCAGTAGTCGGGATGCAGAAGCAGGAGCATCTCTGTGAGTTAGAGGCAAGACTGGTCTACAGAGTGAAGTCCAGGGCAGCTAGGGCTACAAAGAGAACACCTGTCTAAAAAATAACAACGGCAACAAAGAATTAGCTAGGTGGAGTGTGTAGTTAGGGGTAATGGTAAGATATATACATATACAGGCCTTCTGGAAGAAGAAAAATGGCAGATTTAAGGAAATAGTGTGAGATTAAAGTAAACATATTGAATATATAGATATGGCATAATGGTTCTGGACATAGAGCTGACAAAGAGTAGGTCATGCCATCCAAAGATTGGAGACATCCTTCTAAATAACTGAACAGTCTAATGCCACTGAAAGGTTTCAGTTTAAACCACCATTGGTCATAGGAAGGACAACAATATGAACCAACCAGTAACCCAGGGTCTAAACCACTAACCAAAGAGTACTCATGGAGGGACCCATGGCTCCAGCCTCATATGTAGCAGAGGATAGCTTTGTGGAACATCAAAGGGAGGAGAGGCACTTGGTCTTGAGAAGGCTAGATGCCCCAGGATGGGGTAATGTCAGGATAGGGAAGTGGGAGTGGGTGAGTTGGTGAGCAGCAGAAAGGGGAATGGGAAAGGGTGTTTTTGAAGGGGAAACCAAGAAAGGGGAGAACATTTGATATGTAAATAAAGAAAATATCTAATAAAAATAGGCATATACACACAAAATAAATAAATAAATAACCATTGGGAGGTAGAGAAGCTATATATAATCTAGTGATACTGTGTACATTTATTTCACTGTAGGTCATAAGAGGAGGGGGGCATTTGACTTATGCTGTTTTCTTGTTTAAAAATACTTCATGAACTCTTTTCTGAGTGGACTTCTAGCCTATATTTGGAAGTCAAGCCCCCAGAGATATTTCAAATCCTTCTACACTCTGAAGCATTCTGTTGTTCATCACTCCCTTGGTGCAAAATTATATTAGTTGCCTTTATAGTAATTTTCAAGTTGTAATTCTAAATTAATTTGTACATTTATATAATTTACATCTACTTTAAAACTATATTTTCATCTTAAGGAATGAAAGAAAAATGATAAGATGGTCTATATTGCATTTCTTGTTAATAGCACTGATTCTTCTTTCCTGTGTGAGTCAACATGTTGTTTTCTAGATACGTATTCCACGCTTTAATGGCCATTCCTTAATTGATGCCAATCAACCACTGTTTCACTACTAGACATTCTTTGTCTACCAAATAAAACTTAAAATTCATGTATCTCAGACATAAAAGCAACAGATTTTTTCCATTCTTAATGTTATAATTTGAATTTAGACATTAAGGTTGAATTTATAATGGAAAGCTGACATTTTATATAAACATGTTTTATGCATCTCTCATATACTACATCCAAACTGCAGTTTCCCCTCTCTCTCCTCCTTCTGGCCTCTTCCCCATGCCTTCCCTCTCCCTAAGACTCATCCCTCCCTCAGAAAAGAGCAGGCCTCCCAGGGCCATCAACCAAATACAGCATAATAAATAAGCTACAATAAGCTCAGGCACTTACCATCACATCAAAGCTGGAGAAGGCAACCCAGTAGGAGGAAAGGGTCACAAAAGTAGGCAAAAGACAGGCACAGCCCGTTCTCCAACATATAAACACTTTTGGACAACTAACAGTGGTTTGAATCATCAATACCTTCACTTGAGATAGGACAACCTGGTGTCCAAATACCTTGATCCCAAACATCTCCTGGAATAATCTTTATTTTTCCCCTCAGGAGCCACTAGCAAAGTCAGGAAGCTCCATAGTCATCAGTATGGGGAACTCTGAAACAACTATGCATAGCTCTGTAGTATTATAAACAACTTCTGGGATACACTTACGCAAAGGCATTTTCCTCTGCTCTGGGCTGGGTGGATGCTTTCCTTATAACAGCCTTTGTAATCATCAGAGCTGCAATTTCCAAACATCTGCTCTGAATTCTTTATTTTTGTATTTAAATCTTGTCATTCCACTAAGGGAGAGATGAATGTAAGAGAATATTGAAATGTGCTTAAAGCCTTGTTCATCCTTTGAACTCTGGACTCTATAAAGTCCCACTTCCCTCTTCTCCATCCCCATCAAGAGAAAGCCCCTTTGCAGTATATCACTCAGAGATGTCATGAGTTATGTAGTGTCAATCAATCAGTAATGAAAAATACAATAAAAAAGGAGAAGAGCACAGCAAACTGGGCTAGAATGGTTAAGAAAAAATACAATTCTTAGTTATTGCTCAACATATGTTGTGGTGTGTGTGTGTGTGTGTGTGTGTGCGCGTGCGTGCGCACGTGTGTGTTTCCTTGCCTGTGCGCTGTGCACGGGCACATTCGCATGTAGGGATGAGAGGGGGAAAGAAAGGGGGAGGGGAGAGAAGAGCGTAGAGCAGAATAACATGAAAAGGTTAAAAATTCAACCTATATAAAATAAAATTCATCATCAATGGCCCAGATTTACACCCTTTCTATTTCTGGGAATAGCATTTCTAGCTACTTAGGAACATAGGTCATAAATATGGGTCAAATCCTTGATTTCTCCATCTGTTCCTTTTTTCTCAGTTATTTCAATTTCTCCAAGAAACTGACATCAAATGGGATTAACCATGCCAGACACCAGAGAATAGTTATGAGGAAATAGTGAAGAGTTTTGGAGAATGAATAAGTTATCAGACATCTATGCAGCAATGGTCATGAGTTAAAGTGATGTGGGGAGAAAAGGGACAAGGGCAGAATAGAAATTCCTTCAAGTGAAGAGTTTGAGAAAACTGTACATATGGTCCAAGGCAAAAGTTCTCAACCTTTGGATTGTGATCCCTTTGGAAGTAGAATGACCTTTAGACAGGGGTCACATATCAGATATCCTGCATATCAGACATTATATTATGATTATAAGAGTATCAAAATTACACTTATGGAGTAACAATGAAGTAATTTTATGATCGGGGGTTACCAAAACATGAGAAACTGTAATAAAGAGTTGCAGCATTAGAAAGATTTAGAATTCTAGTATAAAGGAAACTTAAGAAAGGCTATCTTGGAGTCTGAGCCAGTGTCATCATCTAAGGGGGCTCACACCTCCCACAAGTTGGCTTGCTTTGCCCACTCTGTAGGATTTTGTTTTGTTGTGTGCTATAGGAAACTCTACTGGAGTAAAAATTTAGAGATAGATTTCAGAGTGCCTAAGCTAGGGCTGTCAGTTATATTTACTGCAGTGGGAGATTCTATATATCATTCTCAGAATTGCCACACCCTTGCTATCATAGTTTCCTTGGTTCACAATATCATCACTCAATTAGACTAATACCATCTATGGCCTTCTTTCTGACATTCTGCCTTTAAGGTTGCCCTTCACTACTCCATGCTTTCTTTCACACCTGTTCTTTTCCTTACAATAGTCCAACATTTAATATTGCAATTTCATTTAAGATTAATTTTCTCAGACTTTCAAATATCAGTGGCTGACAATCATTTTCAAGTGACACTGAAATTTGTTATACCATATCTTACAATATTTTAAACCATCATATTCACTTGTCACCATGATTATTTATTTGTTTGAGTTCTTTTCAAATATTCCTTTGGTAGTGTGGTGTCACTGCCAACTTACATCATTCTCTTGAGTCTTTAACCCTTTACAAATTCTATTCGGGCCATCTATGATTGCTTTCTTTGCAAAATAAATTGTTGCCAGTTTTTGATTAATATGTCATCACTTCTAGTAAATCATTGCTAAGCACCAAGAGCAGTACACTCCTTTTTCATGTTCTTAAAGAGCCCAGAACTTAACCAGATGTGCAATGTCTTGCACTCCTATTTCATATTTTCTGTTAAATATTTCCATAAGCAGAAAATATTGAGAGTCTACTGAGAGGTGAGTGGCACATGCATTCCCCTAAGTCCCATTGTCTAGCTTGATCTTGCTGCTCAGTAGGGAGATTTGGAGAACCCCAAAAACTTTCTGCCTCCCTGTGGAAATCTTAGAGGTGCCCAAAACTAACTAGATTGCCCATGCTAGTCGGCTCAACCACCCATACAACTACTCATGCTAGTTGGATTTGACCACCACCCCAGGTGGGTCTGACTGGGACATAGCCCAAAAGCATTCTATAGGGCCCACAGATCATCAGAAGTCCTGTTGCCATTCAGATCACCCAGCCAACACGAGGGAAAACAAGGTGCCTAAAGGACACTGTAAGAACATAATCAGCAATACCTAGGGCACTGTGGCACTAACAGAGCCAAGCTTGCTCACTATAACAAAATCGAGGTAGCCTAACAAAACTGAAGAACAAGAAAAGCAGAAGATGATGATGAAGAAGAAGAAGAAGAAGAAGAAGAAGAAGAAGAAGAAGAAGAAGAAAGAAAGAAAGAAAGAAAGAAAGAAAGAAAGAAAGAAAGAAAGAAAGAAAGAAAGAAAGAAAGAAAGAAAGAAAGAACAAGGAAGAAAGAAAGAAAGAAGAACAAGAAAGAAGATAGAGGGATTTTAAAAAGATATCTATAAATCCCTTCAGAAAATACTGGAAAATAAGTCAAACAGGTAGAGTCATTAACAGAGGAAGCAAATAAAGATAAACACAGGAAAATACAACCAAACAGGTGAAGTACAGGAATGAAACTGTCAAAATCTGAAAGGGGAAATGGAAGCAATAAAGAAAACACAAACTGAGGCAATCCTGGAGATGGAAATGCTAAGAAAGAGAAGAGGAACTACAGATATAAGCATCACCAACAGAATATAGGAGGACAGGGAAGAGAGAATCTCAAGTATAGAAGGTACGATTGAAGAAATCAATATATTAGTCAAAGAAAATGCAAAATATACAAAGTTTTGACATAAAATATTCAGGAAATCTGGGACTTCATAAAATGGCCAAAATATTGTTCTAAGAATAATAGAAATGAGGAGTAGAAGGAGGACAAAGATTCTCAACTTAATGGGCCATATAACATCTTCAACAAAATTATAGAAGAAAATTTCTCTGACCTAAAGAAATAGATGTTTATAGTGTACAAGAAGCTTATAGAACACCAAACTGATTGGACCAAAATAAAAATCCTCCTGTTACTTAATCATCAAAACACTAAATATACAGAACAAAGGAATAGTTTTAAAAGAAGCAAGGGGGAAAGGCTAAGTAACATATAAAGGCAGAATTACACCCAAACTTTCATCTGAGTCTCTAAAAGCTAGAAGGGCATAGGCAGAGATTTTGCAAATCGTGTGGTTTAAAACACCACAGATGTCAACCCAGATTACTCTACCCATCAAAACATTCAATTGCCATAGGTGGACAAATCAAGATATTCCATGACAAAACCATTCCAAATTAAAACAATACCTTTCCACTAACCCAGACCTACAGGGAATACTCGAGGAAAAACTCCAGCCCATTTGAGACTAACTCTACTCAGGAAAAACAAAAGAAATAAATAATTTCACATTATGAAAATAGAAGAGAAACACACACATGGACTCAATTCCCTAATAAAACTACACAGGCTAAGAGAATAGATGCATAAACAGAATCCATTCTTCTGCTATATACAAGAAACACATTTCAGTAACAAAGATAGTTATTATCTCAGTATAAATGGCTGGTAAAAGTTTTTCCAAGCAAAGGGGCCCAAAAAAAAGAAGCTGGAGCAGACAATCTAATGTCTAGTAAAAAAATCTTTCAAATAAGAATAATCAAAAGAGACACTCATGAAAAATGAAATCCACTGAAAGGATATCTCAACTTTGAAAATAATGTCCAAAAATGCAAGGTCACTCACATTTTACAAAGAATCATTACTATATTTTAAATCACACATCAAACCTCACAAAGTAATTGTGGGGGACTTCAATACCACAGTAGTACCAATGAACACATCATCAAGACATAAACTAATGAGAGAAATAACTAAACTAACAGAGGTTATGATTTAAATGGACCTAACAGATACTTCTAGAACATATCAACTAAACACAAAAGAATATACATTCTTTTCAGCACTTCACAGAACCTTGTCCAAAATTGACCTTATAAAAGTCACAAAGCAAATTTCAATGGGTTAATGAAGACTGAATGTGTATCAGATCACCATGTATTAAAGCTGGGCTCCAACAACAAAATGAAATAACTGACAGGCAACATATTCATGGAAACTGAACAGTTCTCTCTACTCAATGATCACTGGGCCAGAGAAGAAATAAGGAAAGAAATAAAAGACTTTCTAAAATTAAGTAAAAATGAGGGCACACTATACCCAAAATTATGCGACACTATGAAAGACAAAAGTTTCTGCATAAAAATGCCCTCTTAAGGAAATTGGAGAATATCTATACTAATGAATTGAAAGTACATCTAAATGCTCTAGAAAAAGGTGAAGGAAAAGAAAAAGAAGAAAAAACAGACACAAGAAGAGTAGATTGCAGGAAATAATTAAGATCAGGGCTGAAATCAGTCAATAAGAAACAAAGAGAACAACACAAAGAATCAATGAAGATAGGAGCTAGTTCTTTTTAAAAAAAAATCAACAAGATAGAAAAATCCTTAGCCAAATGAACTAAAAGGGAATGATTAAAATTAAGAAAATCAGATATAAAAGCATGACATAACAACAGACATTAAGAAAACTCAAAGAATCATTAAAGTCTTGCTTCCAAAATTTTTGCTTCACAAAATTAATATATTTGAATGAAATGGATGATTTTCTAGAAAGATTCCAGTTACCAAAGCTAAATTATGATTAGGTAAACTATCTGAATAGTTCTACACCCAACCCCTAAGGAAATAGAAGCAGTCACTAAAAGTCATCCATCTAAAAAAGTCTCTGGTACATTTAGTTTTATTGCAGAATTCTACTAGACTTCCAAAGAAGAGCTAACACCAATACTTTTTAAACTGTTCCACTGCCAAACTCATTCTCTGTGGTCAAAATCACCCTGATACCTAAACTACACAGAGACTCAACAAAGACAGGGAATTACTGGCCAATTTACCGTATAAACATTAATGCAAAATTACATAATAAAATATTCAAAACAGAATCTAAGAATACATTAAAAACATCATCCACCCTGATCAAGTAGGCTTTACACCAGGAATACAGGGGTGGTTCAATATATGAAAATCCATCAATATACTTTACCATATAAACAAACTGAAAGAAAAAATTGCATGGTCATCTCACAAGATGACAAAAAATTGCTTGACAAAAATCCAACATCCCTTCAAGAAAAAAGTCTTGGAGAGAGTATGGACACAAGGGGCATAAGTAAACACAATATACATCAAGCTAACAGCCAACATCAAATTAAATGAGAGAAACTTAAAGTGTTTCCACTAAAATTGGAGACAATACAAGGCTGTCCACTCCTCTTATCATAACTCTTCAATGTATTACTTGAAATTCTAGCTAGAAAAATAAGACAACTAAGAGATCAAGGCAATTCAATTTAGTAAGAAAGAAGTCAAAGTATTGCTATTTGTAGATGATGTGATAGTATGCACAAGCAACCCCAAAAATTCTATTAGAGAACTCCTGCAGCTGATAAACACCTTCAGCAAAGTGGATGGATACACAGTTAATTCGAAGAAATTGGTAGTCCTTCTCTACACAAGAGAAAAACACACTGAAGTTAGGGAAACAGTAGCTTTCACAATAGCCACAAGAATCATAAAATAGCTTGATGTAACTCTAACCAACCCAGTGAAAGACCTGTATGACAAGAATTTCAAGTCTCTGAAGAAGGAAATTGAGAAAAATATCAGTAGATGGAAAGATCTCCCATGCTCATGGATCAGTATAATTAACATAGTGAAAATGGTCATTTTTACCAAAAGCAATATATAAACTCAAGGCAGTGCCCATCACAATTCCACCATAATTCTCAACTTCATATTGGAAAAAAAAAAAAAACAGGATAACTAAATTGACCCTGAACAATAAAAGAACTTCTAGAGGTATCACTATTCCCAACTTTAAGCTCTATTTCAGAGCAATAGTAACAAAAATTGTGTATTGGAATACAAACAGACAGGTAGATCAATGGGATCAAATAGAAGATCCAGAAGTAAACCCACACATCACTGGACACTTGACTTTTAACAAAGAAGCCCATAACATACAATGAAAAACAGATAGCATCTTCAACAAATGGTGCTGGTCTAACTGAATGTCTGCATGTAGAACAATGCAAATGGACCCATATTTATCACTCTGTACAAAACTCAAGGCCAGATGAATCAAGGGCCTCAATGGAAAATCAGACACACTTAATCTACTAGAACAGAAAGAGGAGAATAATTTTGAGATTGTTGATACAGGAGTCAATTTCCTAAATAGAGTACCAATGATTTGTACACTAAGGTCAAGAAATAATAAAGAGGACCTCATGAAACTGAAACACTTCTGTACATCAAAGGACACTATCATTAGGACAAAATAACAGTGGATTTTTTCAATAATATTGGAAAAATATCTTCACTAACCTTATATCCAACAGACGGCTAATATCCAAAATATATAAAGAACTCAAGAAATTGGACACCAATAATCCAAACAACCCAAGTAAAACATAAGGTACAGAATTAAAGACAGAACTCTCAACAGAGAAATCTCAAATGGCGAAAGAGCATGTAAAGAAATGATCAGTGCCCTTAGTCATTATGGAAATGCAAATCAAAAGGAATCTGAGATTGTACCTTACACTGGTTAATATTAAAAATTCAAAGGACAACACATTCAGAAAAGGTTGTGGAGCAAGCGAAACACTCCTCCATTGCTAGTGGGAGTACAAACTTGTCCAACCACTCTGGAAATCAATTTGGTGGTTTCTCAGAAGATTGTGTATAGTTCTACCTCAAGACCTAGCTATACCACTCCTGGACACATGCCCAAGAGATGCTCCACACCACAAGGACATTTGCTCAGCTATGATCACAGCACCTTTATTCATAATAGCCTGAAACTGGAAACCACCTAGTTGTCTCTCAACTAAGCAATGAGTATATAAAATGTTCTATCCACTCAGAAATCTACACAGAAAACGTGTATATCTACACAATGGAATTCTAGTCAGCCATTAAAAATAAGGAAATCATGAATTTCACATAAAAATAGAAGAAACTAGAAAATATCTTCCTGAGTGAGGTAACCCAGATTCAAAAGTACATGCATGGTATGTGCTTACTTATAAGTAGATGTTAGCCATAAAGTATAAGATAACCATGCTATAATCAACAGACCAAAGAGGCCAAATATCATGAAGCACCTAAAGGAGGATGGTTTAATATTTCTCAGAAAGGGAAACAAAAGATATGGGAGGTGAATGGAAGAGGGAAATTGGGTGGTAGAGAGGATGGGAAGGTGAGGGGCTGGCAGAGATCATATGTAGGGAAACTGAAGGGTGATTGACTGGGGGAAGGGAGAATCTGTAGGTTGTGCTAGAGACCTGGGATGGGGAGAGGCCCTAGAGTGTCTATGGGGGACACTCTAGCTGAGGTACCGAGCAGTGAGAGATATGGATCCTAAAGTGGTTACTCCCTGTATATAGGCAGAAGTCCCAGTGAAAAGATAAGGACAGCCACTCATCCACAAAGCCTTCGACATAAAATATGTCCTGCTTATGAGATGTGCATGGACGAAGATAGAGCTGAGACTGAGAGAGTAGCCAACCAATGACTGCACCAATTTGAGGCCCATCCCATGGGCAAGAACCAAACCCTGACACTATTAATGATACTCTGTTATGCCTGCAGACAGGAAGCTAACATTACTGACCTTTGAGAGGTTCCACCCAGAAGCCAATGGGAAGAAATGAAGAGAATCACACCCAAACATTAGAAGGAGCTCAGGGAGTCTCACAGAAGACCTGGGACAGAGATTAAGGGACCTGAAGAGGACAAGGACTTCACAGAAATACCAACAACTGGATCCCAGAGCCTGAATCACTAACAAAAGAGCAAGCACAGGTTGAACCTAGGCTCCTCCACATATAGCAGATGAGAAGTTTGTTTTTCAAGTGGTTCCCCCCAAAAAGCTGAAGCAGGTGCTGTCCCAGAGCCAGTTGCTTGCCTGTCTGTGGATCTGTCCCCTAAATGGTAGGGATGTAGGAAAAGGGTGGGGGCAGGGGAGTAGGAAGCATGATGGGAGGAGGATTTGGGGGGAGTCGAAGGTGCTGTGACACTCAGAGGGGGGTTTTGAGAAAGGGAAGGTAGAAGGGGAAAGACTTGACTGAGGGAGTACTGAGAGGAAAGGTGAGACTACTATTGGATTGTAAAATGAATAAATACATACATTTTTTTAAAAAAAAGTCTCAAAAAGGAAATATTGAAATATTTGTCATCTTGGTTATACTATATTATGAGAATAAATACGATGAATGTGTGATAAAGTAGTCATAGCTAAGGGATTATGTTAGAAAAGAGACGCTATAAATAATTAAAATTTACAATAAGTTCACACTGGGTTTAAACTAGAAAAAGAGGTGGTACTTACTGCAGATACTCCTCTAATCCATCTTCTAAATGTTAAAGTATGAATTACAAAAAAGACCAATGTAGCTCTTTGAAAAATGTGATTAGGATATTGATGGGACTTACATTGACTCACAGATTGGTTTAATAATATGAATATTTGAACAGTATTAATTCTACTCACCCAGAAAGAAAGAACATGTATCTTCTAGTGTCTTTATTTTGTTTCATTACTATTCTGTAGTTTTATTTGAAGAGTTTTTTGCCTCCATAGTTATATTTATTTCTTGATATTTTCATGGATGGATGATGGGGAAATGATGTAAATGAGATTATTTCCCTTATTATCTTCTCAAAAACATTGTTATTGGTGTTTAGTAAAGGCATTAGTTTCCACTTTAGAACTTTTATATCTCTTTAATTTCCTATTTTATTATTTATTTTGCTTTTGGGAAAAGAGTCTTGAATTCATTTGGCAGAGGGGGAAGTTTTCTCAACAGAACTCCAGTGGATCAGGCTCTAAGATCCAGAATTGATAAATGGGACCTGATAAAAATGGAAAGCTTCTGTAAGGCAAAGGATGTTGTCAATAAGACAAATCTGCAACATACAGATTGGGAAAAATCTTTACTAACCCCATATCCAATAGAGGTCTAATATCTAAAATATATAAAGAACTCAAGAAACTAAACACCAAAAAAAAAAAAAATCCAAACAACCCAATGGAGTATGGAACTAAACTGAGAATTCACAACAGAGAAACTCTAGTGGCTGAGAAGCACCTAAGGAAATGTTGAAAGTCCTCAGTGATCAGAGAAATGCAAATCAAAACAACCCCGAGATCCTACCTTACACTGATTAGAATGGTTAAAATCAAAACCTCAGGTGACAACACATATAGTCAAGGATGTGAAGAAAGAGGAACACTCCTTCATTTCTGGTTGGTTTGCAAACTAGTACAAGCACTCTGAAAATCAATCTGGAGGTTCTTCAGAAAATGAAAATAGATCTACCTGAAAACCCAGTAATGCCACTCTTGGGAATACACCCCAAAGATACCACCCCATTATGACACAGGGGCATATGTTCCACTATGTTCATAGTGACCTTGTTTGTAATAGCCAGAAGCTGGAAACAACCCAGATATCCCACAACAGAAGAATGGATACAGAAAATGTGTTTCATTTACACAATGGAATACTACTCAGCTATTAAGGAAGAGGACATCTTGAAATTTTCAGGCAAATGAATGGAACTAGAAAATACCATCCTGAGTGAGATAATTCAGACCCAAAATGACATACATGGTATATACTAATAAGTGGATATTATCAGAGAGAGAGAGAGAGACAGAGAGAGACACAGAGACACAGAGAAACACAGAGAGACAGAGACAGAGAGACAGAGACACACACAGAGAGAATACCCAAGATACAGTCTACAGAACTAAAAAAGGCCAACAAGCTGAAGGGCTCAAATTCCACTTGGGAGAGAGAAGAAAGCAATTACAAGTAAGGAGAGAGGATAGGACTCATGACAGGAAGTCGACTGGAGAGGGGTTAGGCTGTGAGAAGGGGGACCTGATATGGTATTAGATGAGGGAAAAGGAGTGGAGAGAGTAGAAACAGGCAACCTCAGGATGTAGGAGGTTGGGGAAACCCTCTGGAATGCACTAGAGACTTGGAAGGTGAGAGACTCTCAGGATTCAAAGGGAGGGACCTTGGACAAAATGACTGACAGTGAGGAGAGAGAACTTATGAAGCCCACCTCCAGCAGGAAGACAGGGCATCAAGTGAGGCATGGGGTTGCCATCTTACAGTCAAGACTCTGACCTATATTTGTTCCTGTCTAAATGAACTGCAAGGATGGAAATGGAGAGGAGCCTGAGGAAAAGAAGGGCCAGTGACAGGCTCAAAGTGGGATCCAGCTCAAGGGGAAGTCCAAGGCCTGACATTATTACTGAGGTTATGGAATGTTCATAAAAAGGACCTAGGATGACTGCATTCCAGAAGACCAAACAAGGAGCTGAAAGAGTCAGAAGCAGATATTTGCACCCAACCAATGGACAGAAGTTGCTGACCCTTGTGGTTGAATTAGGAAAAGGCTTGAAGAAGCTGAGGAGGAGGATGACCCTGTCGGAGGATGAGCGTTCTCAATCTACCCAGACCCCAAAGAGCTCTCAAATATTGGCTCACCAACCAGGCAGCATAGACTAGCTGTTACGTGGACCTCAGCACAGCCAGAGAAAATGCACCCTAACCCTCAAGAGAGGGTCTGTTTGGGTGGGGGTGGGAGGTGGGGACATCTTCTTGGAGACAGGGGTATTGGGAAGAGGTATCAAATGTAGAACAGTGGGAGTGGGGACTAGGAGGGGGGAATATATTCTGGACTGTAAATAAATAGATAGATAGATAGATAGATAGATAGATAGATAGATAGATAGATAGATAGATAAATAAATAAATAAATAAATGGAAAAAAGGAAAAAAGTGTACCATAATTAGATCATGCCCCGCTTCCCTTCTTCCTTCCAAACTTTCTTATATACCTCCTGCCTCTCAACTTTATGGTAATTTTGATTGCTTGCTGTTGTATATCATTTCCATGTTAACACTCTCAGTGTCTGTTTCTTTGCCAGGGAGGTGAGTTTCTTGCTGACAAAAGACAGTTGAGACTTGCTTTCTAATCTGAACAGCCAGAATCTGTATCTTTTAACTGGAAAATCAGAAAGATTCACATACAGAATTATTGTTGAAAGACATACAGTACACTCTTCATTTTATTATCCTATTTTGTTTCAAGCTCTTTTATTTTGTCTCCTTTATCACTCTCAGAGGTTCACTAATTACAGAAGTACTAATGTTTTATATTTTCCTAGTTATCATTTGCTTTCTCTTTTTGATATATTCTCTATATTCTTTGTTTACATTCCAAATGATTTCCCCTTTCCAGGTTCCAGGCTCCCCCTCTCCCCATAAGTCCCATAAGCCCCCTTCCCTCCGCCTGTTCCCCAATCAACCCCCTTCCACTTCTCTGTCCTGGTAATCCCCTACATGTCTGCATCAAGCCTTTCCAGGACCAGGACCCTCTCCTTCCTTCTTCTTTGGAATCATTTTATATGTGAATTGTGTCTTGGGTATTCAGAGCTTCTGGGCTAACTAATATCCACTTATAAGTGACTGCATTCCAAGTGGTTTTTTTTTTGTTTTTGTTTTTTTTTTTGTTTTTTTTTGTTTTTTGTTTTTTTTGTTTTTTGTGAATGGGTTACCTCACTTAGGATATTTTCCAGTTCCAACCATTTGCCTAAGAATTTCATGAATTCATTGTTTTTAATTGCTGAGTAGTATTCCTTTGTGTAAATATACCACATTTTCTGTATCCATTCCTACACTGGGGGAAATCTGGGTTCTTTCTAGCTTCTGGCTATTATAAATAAGGCTGCTATGAACATAGTGATCCTCTGTTTCTTTCCTTAGATCTTGCTACACTGTGCTTCTTTTTTTCTCTTCTTCCCATATCATTATTTCAAATATCTCTGGAAATGTTGATTTAGGGGCATTAATTCTCTCCTTTATACTCGTTTTGGTCTGTATTTGGTCCACATTTGAAGAATAACTGTTTAGCATGTTTTATTTGAGGTCTTAAAATATATCATTCTTTTTGTGTTGTTTTCTTTTTATATCTTTTAGTCACTGTACATACCTATCACAGTACCTCTCACTCTTCTCTTCTCGGTCCCACCCTTACCAATCCCTCTGCCCACTGCCCCCCCTTCTCTTCAGAGAAAAGAAGTCCCTCTTGGGTACCACCCCACAATGGGAAATCTTTTCCCAGCAGAACTAGGGATATCATCCCCCACTGAAACCCAACCAGGCAGTCCAGATAGGGGGAAGAGGGTCCAATACAAAGAACAGAGACAGCCCCAACTTTTCTTTTTAGGGGACTTATATGAAGACCAAGCCCGATATATTAAGGACTAAGAGTTGCTTGGATATCAGCTGATTGTATCTGTTTTCCTTAATATTTATAAGCAAATTTATATATGTCAAATGGGATTGTAACATGAATAACTTAAGGGACAACTTCTCCCAATTGGTGTGTATATATTTCAGTTTCATAGCACATATTCTGTGTGTGTTCAATGAGTTATGTATGATTCTAAGCATTGCAGAGAGATAAGAATATATCAAAGTATACCATGAACAAGTTACAATCACAGCAGACCTACAATACAATGAAAAAGTATTTAACATGGGATAGAGGTAAAAAAAAATAGTATACTGGCCAATATAGAACACTTTAAAAATACATAAATTAATGAATTTAGGATTATAGTAATAACAAAATGAATTAAAAATAACACAAAGAAAAGATTCAAATTAATGGAGAAAATATCTCCCTAGGGTTCTGGTTTGAGAATTGTCTGGTATGGAAGAAATGGTACTATGACTCTGTTCCTTCTCAGTTCAACACATATAGATCAATTAAAATATAATATAACAAAAGCTGATATATGGCACACATTAGGACTATGACCATTCTAATGCTAGATTAATGACATAGAGCTCTATAACTCTATACCCAGTAAGTATAGTAAGTATAAATGATTATCTGTGACCAGTTCTTACCAAGAGAACTTGTGAACTAGTCAGGTTGATGAATGTTACATCTAAGGTGTCCTTGCATACTTATGGATGCATGAATTTCCCAGTAACTGACATCATATTTTCTAGATGTTCCTAACGGGTTGAGCATGAAAAATATAACCAAATCCCAACATTTTGCTAGGCACAGGCAACTCTTTCCATTTAGTCTCTGTCCAAGTCCCATATGGATCCACATACAACTGTTTTTTCCCTTATTCTTAGAGAATAGCCATCTTCTTGCTAAATAAAGAAGCCTCACTTTTTGCTTTGTAGCATAGACATTTCTTCTAAAAATGCAGATATTTTCCCATGGTTTTATATAAAAGTAACAGTTTCTTGACCCTATACTGTCTCTGTAGGTGACTGTCAACAGATAAAATAAATAGGAAAGATTTTTGGAAATTAGTAGACATAAAATACAGGAACTTCTGGTTCTCTCAGGAGTAACATTAGTCAAGAGAACACCTCTTAAGACTTATCCCTATTAAAACACGAATAATTGAGACAGGGGTGCAAAGGAGATTTTTCTCAGTGGATTGCACATTTCTTGTGTTAGACTACATGAACATAAATTTTCAGATCCTGAATTTTAGAGCTAAGTAAGACTTACATTCCTTTGATTATTTTCACATTAAGTGAGTTCTTCCATTTCCACTGCTTTGCTAACAAATAAACCGTGTGGTAGTTTGAATAAGTTTGGCCCCCATAGACTTATGTGTTTCAATGCTTGGAATATGAGGAATTGCACTATTAAGAGATGTGGTCATGTTGGAATAGGTATGGTCGTGTTAGAGGAAGTATGTCACTTCCCCAAGGCAGGCTTCGAGTTCTCCTATGCTCAAGGTCTACCCAATGTGGAATATAGTTCTCCTTAGGCTGTCTGTGGATTAAGATGTAGCTTTTGCAGTCTCTCTTCTGCCTGCACACTTCCAAATTCCCACCATTGTAATAATGCACTAAGTCTCAGAAACTACAAGCCAGTCCCAATTAAATATTTGCTTTTATAAGAATTGCCTCTATCATGGTGTATTCAAAACAATAAAACCTTAACTAAGATAGTCAGTCTTGCTATCCCTTTCCTAAATGCTAATTGCTTCCCTTTCCTAAAATCTATTATTTCTAGGTCTTGTCACTGTTGTACTATGTGCTATTTCATGCATCATACCTTTTCCTGTAACTATGTATCTATTTTAATTTGTTGTAACAATGATTCAGGGATGCTCTAGCTATCTAAAACAAAAATTCTTTCCAATGTTTTTGAGTTTTTACTAATCTGTTTTACATGTAAGAATGAATACTGGGCTATGATGGGAGAACAAATAGATTTTGAGTTCTTTCATACATACCTTTAAAGGCACTGTAGTAGATGGATGGAAGATTGTCTATTCAGAGCTCTAACTCTGAGTAACACTTGCTTATTGTCATCTCACATCCCATGTGCCTTGACACACTACTGAGGTTATTGGAGAAGTCGGGTTGGGGTACAAATGGGAGACAGACATTTACAGGCCTTTTCTGAGCCAGAGTAAAATTGGAATAAATTCCAGGAAGAAAAGCCATGAATAAGACATGGAAAGATTGTGAATACATTTACTCCCATAAGCACCAGTATATTTCCCCTTTGTGTAAAAAGTATTATAGCAAGATAGCATCCCCTGAATGCCTGTCAATCCTTTGTTGAAAGATGATTGTCTGTGGAAACAAAGTCACCTCTTGTCCAGTTAGGTACCATGGCAAGTGTGGTGTAAGTTCTGCCTGAGGCTTTGAAAGAAAAATCCCCATAATAGTAACTTATTAAAATATGCTTCTGATAACTGTAAGGGTAAACACCCCAGCACAAATGTAAATGTAGGGATAATTGGGCCCTCTGAAAATTACAAGTTCTATTCAATTGTGTATGTATTTTAAATTATCTCCAGAAAAATAAAACAAATTAATTCCATACAGAGGATTCATAAGATTTAAAATATCCAAAGTTGCAACTTGCTATTATTAAGTTACTTTGTGGCTTTGGTTAAGTGAATAATATTAAGAAATCTTGCTGTTAATTTAATACCTTAAGCCTGTTTCTAGGTGGAAACTGCTGAAACACTGCTAAAGTACTACTATACTTCTATTTATGCTATTATTTATCTTGGCTACTACACATGGAAAGACCAACCAGAAATGCCCTACTGGTTAGACACAGACATGTATACACACACACACACACACACACACACACACACACACACACATATATATATATATATGTACACATACATGTATATATACATATAATAACACACAGATATGTATGCATATATATTTTTCCATAAGAGATATAGTACATTGGTGGTGTGGGAAACAAAGGCTGGAGGAAGAAAAAGAAAAAAATATAAACCATGGAAAACCAACTATCACAAGAACCTGAGTAAATTAAAATATAACATTCCTAAAGTGTCAGAATTAAAAATTAGTAACTAAGAGTTGCGTGACATATTATTAAATGATACAAATATTAGCCTAACAATTTTATCTGTTTGTTTTGTATAGTCTGGAGAATAATCTGTTAATAGTCATAATTTTGTTTCTGAATGAGTGATTTTTTTCCCAAGTACAGAGCAAGCAAATTTACAAAGAGTAAATAGCCTTCAGATGGATAGATACATAGATGATAGATAGATTAGGTAGAAAGAAAGAAAGAAAGAAAGAAAGAAAGAGAGAGAGAGAGAGGAGAGAGAGAGAGAGAGAGAGAGAGAGAGAGAGGAGGAAGGAAGGAAGGAAGGAAGAAAGAAAGAAAGAAAGAAAGAAAGAAAGAAAGAAAGAAAGAAAGAAAGAAAGAAAGAAAGAAAGAAAGGAAAGAAAGAAAGAGAGAGAGAGAGAGGAAGGAAGGAAGGAAGGAAGGAAGGAAGCAAGGAAGAAAGAAAGAAAGAAAGAAAGAAAGAAAGAAAGAAAGAAAGAAAGAAAGAAAGAAAGAAAGAAAGAGAGAGAGAGAGAGAGAGAGAGAGAGAGGAAGGAAGGAAGGAAGGAAGGAAGGAAGGAAGGAAGGAAGGAAGGAAGGAAGGAAGGAAGGAAGGAAGGAAGGAAGGAAGGAAGGAAGGAAGAAAGAGAGATGATAGACAGACAGACAGACAGATAATAGATGGATAGATGATGGGTAATAGGTGCTACATACATACATAAACACAATATAAGATCACTAAATCAAGTACTCAAACCATGCAGCAGAAGCCATCTAAAGAAGACCTAAAGCTGAAGTTATCAATAGAAAGAGTTAGGTCCAGGAAGGGGATTCCTCAAGAAAAGTTTATAAGTAAAAGAACAAATAACAATTTAGGTAAACAGCAGTAAAGACTTCTTGCTTTGACTAGTGATTTCCCAATCCAGGTTGTTGTTGGTATTGATTCTCTACTTTTCCATTACCTGGCATGGACCTTTTCCTATAGAATAGGCTTCATATCCCTTCAGGGGGTAGTAGACTGCTGATTAACAGTAATGCCACTGTTGCATAAGTGGGTCCATTTCATCTGGAAAATTGGACAAATACTTTGTGTGATTCTCAGGTGGGTCAGACTACTGATGCCCTTTTCTCCAGTAGACTGCATACCATCTTTTGGGCCTACAAAGGAAACCATCATGAAGGATGCTTCCAGATCAGTTATACCTTGATTGCCTCATGAGCCGTTAAGACAAGTCTTATCATCTAGTTCTCCTGGGTAACTAGGAGGAATCACAAGAGATTGTAGTGTTCTTGAGGGACTCTAGACACTCCCTAACCAACAATTCATAAGAAGGTACCCCATACCTCCTTATGGTACTACGGTTTTGTTTAAAATATCTACAGATTTGCAGGAGCAGTTTTGATGGTCAGAAGAGCAGGATTGAGTATGCCACTGACTTCACATGATCAGGGACTGCAGATGCCATTCACTATCCTATGGTATACACAAAAACTTCCTGCTGCTAAAATTATCTAGCCCATATGTCAGCAGTTCACATATTGAAAAAGCATTATTATATAATTAGATGATATTTGTTTGATGGTGAAAATATTATTTTTTCCAAAGGCTACAACATTCTGTCTGGTAAAAAAGAGAGAAGGCCAGCATAAATGACAAATTAAAGAACAGATGCAAGAAATGTCAATTTAGTGATATAAGCAGTATGGGCCACTGAAACAGAGTGAAGTAGTAGACATGGGGATTCTGGGAAGGATTTCTAGGTTAACTTATTATTGTTGTTGTTATTGTTATTATTGTTGCTTTTCTTATTCTTTTTATTATTATCATTTTATAATACATTCTGAGCATGGTTTCTCCTCTGTCCAATAGTTCCAATTCCCACATATACCTTTCCATTTTCCAGGTCCATTTGTCCTCCATTTACCTTCAGAAAAGAGAAGGCTTCCCAGGGCTATCAATCAAGGATGGGTTAACAAGAGCAATAAGACTTATACCTTGAATCTGTGAGTGGTTTATCTTTTTCCATTCATTCACTGAGATATGTTTAATAAAACATTGCTTGAAATTAGTGAAATGAAAATGACACCAACCATGCTACTCACCTATGCTTTACTATCAGGAAGTGGTATTGATACTTAGTTTTCTTCACCCATAGACTACCTCAAATAGTAGCTATTTGGCTTCCTATGTCAACTTTATTTTTAGTAGATATCTTCTTTATTTGCATTTCAAATGATTTTCCCTTTCCTGGCTCCCTGCACCTGAAAGTCCCATAAGCTAGCTCCCCTCCCCCTGTTCCCCAATCAACCCCTTCCTGCTTCCCTGTCCTAGTATTCCCCTATACTACTGCATTGAGCCTTTCCAGGACCAGGAGCCTCTCCTCACTTTGAAGGCCTTCGTCTGCTGCCTATGCATCTAGAGCTATGGGTAACAAACACCATGTGTACTAGCTGGTTGATGTTTCTGTCCCTGGGAGCTCTGGGAGTACTTGGTGGCTCATATCTTTGTTCTTCCTATGGTGCTGCAAGCCCCTTCAGGTCCTTGGGTTCTTTCTCTAGTTCCCCAATTGGGGACTCTGTGCTCAGTTCAATGGCTGGCTGAGAGTGTCCCCCTCTGTATTTGTCATGCACTAGCAGAGCCTCCCAGGTGACAGCTATATCCGGCTCTAGTCAGCAAGTACTTGTGGGCATCAATAATAGTGTTTGGGTTTTATAACTCTATATGGGATGGATCATTAAGTAGGCTAGTCTCTGGATGACCTTTCCCTTCAGCATCTGTTCCACATTTTGTCTCTGTATCTCCTTCTGTTGGTATTTTGTTCCCCCTTCTAAGAAGGACCAGAGTATCAATACTTTGTTCTTCCTTCTTCTTGGGCATCATTTGATATGTGAATTGTGTCTTGGGTGTTCTGTGCTTCTGGGCTAATATCCACTTATCAATGATTGCATTTAATGTGTGTTCTTTTGTGATTGGGTTACCTCACTTAGGAGGATATTTTCCAGTTCTATCCATTTGTCAAAGAATTTCATGAATTCATTGTTTTTAACAGCTGAGTAGTATTCCATCATGTAAATATACCACATTTTCTGTATCCATTCCTCCATTGAGGGTTATCTGGGTTCTTTCCAGCTTCTGGCTATTATAAATAGGGCTGCTATGAACATAGTGGAGCATGTGTCCTTATTGCATGCTGGGGAATCCTCTGGGTATATGCCCAGGAGTGGTATAACAGGGTCCTTCAGAAGTGTCATGTCCAGTTTTCTGAGGAAACATCAGACTGATTTCCAGAGTGGATGTACCAGCTTGCAATCCCACCAGCATTGGAGGAGTGTTCCTCTTTCTCCACATCCTCGAGAGCACTTGCTGTCTTTCTTTCATCAGGGAGAAGACCTCCTGTACCCTAACTATTTCCATATTTCATGAACTTCATGCATGCAAGTTTGCTGCCTTACTATCTCTAGTGAACCATAAGAATGTTTTGGAACTTTTGAATGAAAAGAGTCAGGAGTTATTAAAAAATATCACTTAAGTAGGGTTTATATTTTAGTCTTTGAGCCATTTAATTTTGCTGAACCCTAGGAATTGTGTGATGCTTATTTGTCAGCATTCAACTAATACCAAGTTTCTTTAGAGTTGAACTAAGGGAGTTAAGAATCACAAAAACAAACAAAATACAGAGTGAGAGATAATAGAGGCTGCAATGACAGGAATCTAGCCTGTCTGCTGAGAGGTTTCATTCAGCAGCAGATGGAAAGAGAAGCAGAGGCCAACAGTTAATCAGGCAGTGCTTGTGGAGTCCTGTGGAAGAATGGGGTGTAGAAATCAATCACAAACACTATCAGAAGACCTACAGAGTCAACTAACCTGACTCCATGGGAGCTCATAGAGACTGAACTCCCACACAAAGAATGTGCAGGTGCTGGAGATACCTCCACCCCTTACACATTTGTTCCAGATGTGCAACTTTATCTTCATTTGGATTCCTAACAGTTGGAGTAGAACCTGTCTCTCCTGCCTGACACTTATCTTAACGGGACTGCCTGGTAAGGCCTAGGAGGGAAAGGATACATACACTTAGTCCTCCTATTAAAACCGGTTATCACAAGGTGGGGTGGTACCATAGGGGGCATACCCTACTCGAACTTCCCATTGTGGTGAAATTCAGCACTAAAACCATATGGCCAAGGGCCTTTTTTTTTTATTCAGAGAGATATTTTTAATATTAATTAAAAAATACTTTATTTACATTACAAGTGTTGCTACCTCATCATAGCCCCTGCCCTAGAGTTTTTCACACATCTCTTCTCCACTTTACCTTTGAGAGGGTGCTCGTCCCACTCTTACCTCCAACCTATTCCCTGGTTACCCCCTTTCCCTGGAGCATCCAATGTCTACAGGATTAGGTGCATCTTTTCCACTTGGGAGACTTTTAATGACTGCTTGCCTTTCCTTAGGGGTTATAGGACTATTTAGATATATTTGTGAAATGCAAAATGACAATATTCAATTGACCTAAGAACATATGCACTTTCAACAGCAGGATGGTAGCTTGAATCATAAACCTTTCTGTCTTGTAATTCAGATTTCCTTAAACATAAGCAGTTCACTACTGCAGTTTTGTAGCTGCCTAGTTTTATATGACACCATTTTAATTGATTCAAAAATCTTTGTGTGGGCTTATGCATAATCTACTTTAAGAGCATGAGTGTATACTGATATTTTACAAGAGTAATGATAATACCCTTACAGATGTATACTAAAACACATTGCCTAAGAGGAGAGTTTAGACAATGACTATTTTGCAGTGTTTTCTCTTCTGCATATAGACTTAGCAGAGGTAATGTCTGCATAATACAAACTGATTTTTCTCCTTAGGTGAAGAGGCAGTGGTATTCATTTGAACCAAGGTGCATAGTCTTGCTTCCCACTAAGCAGGCCTGACTAGGTACATTGAGATGATCAGTTGATTTTGCCCAAGAAATGCCCTGGTTTCATGTATATTAAATGAACATTAGATAGAATTCTGTTGGCTTATGAAGTTGTTTACTACATGGTTCAAGAGAGGAAGTTTTAATCTGCATCAAATCCTAATAATCAGACTTTTTCTTCATGTGCATACTGACTAATTGCCCTGAGATAGCTCATCCTTCTATACACAGAAACACTGGAGTAGTGGGCCTGAAAGCCAGAATGCATGGTATTTAAAATGTTTTTCCTTTGATTCTTAAATTCAAAAAGTAGAACAACAATAATAAGCCTGAAAGAAAACCAGTTATATGTGTTGGGGGATATGGAAATCTAAATTATGTGTATTTTAAGTTTCTAATATGAAAAATAATGAATTCTATTTGTAACTAAGAAAATTTAAACATAATGTTAGCTATTTGATGTATATTACTTATTTGCTTTTTTATTTTTATTTTTTAAGGTCTTACTTTTCTTTTATTTTATTCGATATATTATTTATGTACATTTCAAATGATTTCCCCTTTCCTGGCTCCCCACTCCACAAAAGTCCCATAAGCCCTCTTCCCTCCCCCTGTTCCCCCATCCACCCCTCCCCACTTCCCTGTTCTGGTATTCCCCTATACTGTAGTACTGAGCCTTTCCATAACCAGGGGCCACTCCTCCATTCTTCTTGGACATCATTTAATATGTGGATTATGTCTTGGGTATTCAAAGTTTCTAGGCTAATATCCACTTATCAGTGAGTGCATACCATGATTGATCTTTTGAGACTGGGTTACTTCACATAGTATGATGTTCTCCAGCTCCATCCATTTGTTTAAGAATTTCATTAATTCATTGTTCCTAATGTCTGAATAGTACTCCATTGTGTAAATATACCACAGTTTTTTGTATTCATTCCTCCATTGAAGGACACCTGGGTTCTTTCCAGCTTCTGGCTACTACAAATAGGGCTGCTATGAATATAGTGGAGCATGTGTCCTTATTGCATGCCAGGTAATCCTCTGGGTATATACCCAGGAGTGGTATAGCAGGGTCCTCTGATAGTATCATGCCCAGATTTCTGAGGAACCTCCAGACTGATTTCCAAAGTGGTTGTACCAGCTTGCAATCCCACCAGCAGTGAAGGAGTGTTCCTCTTTCTCCACATCCTCGCCAACACCTGCGGTTTTCTGAGTTTTTGACCTTAGCCATTCTGACTGGTGTGAAGTGAAATATCAGGGTTGTTTTGGTTTGCATTTCCCTAATGATTAATGATGTTGAACATTTCTTAAGGTGCTTCTCAGCCATCTGAAGTTCTTCAGGTGAAAATTCTTTCGTTAGCTCTGTACCCCACTTTTTGATAGGGTTATTTGGTTCTCTGGGTTCTCCCTTCTTGAGTTCTTTATATATATTAGGTATTAGCCCTCTGTCAGATTTAGGGTTGGTGAATGTACTGGCTGGTTTTGTGGGTCAACTTGACACAGACTGGAGTTATCACAGAGAAAGGAGTTTCATTTGGGGAAGTGCCTCTATGAGGTTCAGCTGTGGGGCATTTTCTCAATTAGTGATCAAGGGGGGAGGGCCCCTTGTGGGTGACACCATCTCTGGGCTGGTATTCTTTGGTTCTATAAGAGAGCAGGCTGAGTAAGCCAGCGGAAGCAAGCCAGCAAGGAACATCTCTCCATGGCTTCTGCATCAGCTCCTGCTTCCTGACCTGCTTGAGTTCCAGTCCTGACTTCCTTTTGCAATGACCAGCAATGAAGAAGTGCAAGCTGAATAAATCTTTTCCTCCCCAACTTGCTTCTTGGTCATGATGTTTGTGAAGGAATAGAAACCCTGACTGAAACAGTGAATATCCTCTCCCAATCTGTTGTTTGACGTTTTGTCCTTTTGACAGTGTCCTTTGCCTTACAGAAACTTTGTAGTTTTATGAGGTCCCATTTGTCAATTCTTGATCTTAGAGCATAAGCTATTGGTGTTCTATTCAGGAACTTTTCCCCTGTGCCCATGTCCTCAAGGGTCTTCCCCAGTTTTTTTTTCTATTAGTTTCAGTGTGTCAGGTTATAAGTGGAGGTACTTGATACACTTGGAGTTGAGCTTAGTACAAGGAGATAAGAATGGATCAATTCCCATTCTTCTGCATGCTGACCTCCAGTTGAGCCAGCACCATTTGTTGATAAGGCTTTTTTCCACTGGATGTTTTCAGCTCCTTTGTCAAAGATCAAGTGACCATAGGTGTATGTGTTCATTTCTGGGTCTTCAATCCTTTTCCATTGATCTGCTTGCATGACATTGTACCAATACCATGCAGTTTTTATCACTATTGCTCTGTAGTAATGTTTGAGGTCTGAGATACTGATTCCCCCAAAAGTTTATTTACTGTTGAGAATAATTTTAGCTATCATGGGTTTTTTGTTATTCCAGATGAATTTGAGAATTGTTCTTTCTAGCTCTATGAAGAACTGAGTTAGAATTTTGATGGAGATTGAATTGAATCTGTAGATTGCTTTTGGCAAGATAGCCATTTTAACTATATTAATCCTGCCAATCCATGAGCATGGAAGATTTTACCATTTTCAGAGGGCTTCTATGATTTCCTTCTTCAGAGATCTGAAGTTCTTGTCATATACGTCTTTCACTTGTTTGCTTAGAGTCAACCCAAGGTACTTTATGCTGTTTGTGGCTATTGTGAAGGGTGTCATTTCCCTAATTTCTTTCTCAGTCTGCTTATCCTTTGAGTATAGAAAGGCTACTGATTTGCTTGAGTTGATTTCGTAACCAGCCACTTTGCTGAAGTTATTATCAGCTGTAGGAGTTCTCTAGTAGAGTTTCTTGGGTCACTTAAATATACTTTCATATCATCTGCAAATAGTGATAGTTTGACTTCTTCCTTTCCAATTTGTATGCCTTTGACCTCCTTATGTTATCTAATTGCTCTAGCTAGGACTTCAAGAACTATATTGAAAAGATATGGAGAGAAGGGGCAGCCTTGTCTAGTCCCTGATTTTAGTCAGATTGATTCAAGTTTCTCTCCATTTAGTTTGATGTTGGCAACTGGTTTGCTGTATATTGGTTTTGCTATGTTTAGATAATGGGCCTTGAATTCCTTTCTTTTCCACGACTTTTAGCATGAAACGATGCTGAATTTTGTCAAATGCTTTTTCAGCATATAATGAAATGATCATGTGGTTTTTTTTTTCTTTGAGTTTGTTTATGTAGTAGATAGCATTGATGGATTTCTGTATAATAAGCCATTCCTGCATCCCTGGGATGAAGCCTACTTGATCATGATGGATGATCGTTTTGATGTGGTCTTGGATTCGGTACGCAAGAATTTTATTGAGTATTTTTGCATTGATATTCATAAGGGAACTTGGCCTGAAATTCTCTTTCTTGTGTTAGGTGCAATGTGTGCTTTGAGTTTTAGTAAAGTTTCTTTTATGAATGAGGTTGCCTTTGCATTTAGAGCATAGATGTTCAGGATTGAGAGTTCTTCTTGTTGGATTTTTCCTTTTACCAGCAAGAAGTGACTTTCCATGTCTCTTTTGATGACATTAGGTTGAAAGTCAATTTTATCTGATATTAGAATGGCAACTCCAGCTTGTTTTCTGAGGCCATTTGCTTGTAGAATTGTCTTCCAGCCTTTTACTCTAAGGTAGTTTTTGTCTTTGACACTGAGGTGTGTTTCCTATATGCAGCAAAATATAAGGTCCTGTTTATGTATCCAGTCTGTTAGTCTATGTCTTTTTATTGGGGAATTGAGTCCATTGATGTTAAGAGATATTAAGGAGTAGTGGTTATTGCTTCCTATCATTTTTGATGTTAATTTTATACTTGTGTGGTTATCTTCCTTTGGTTTTGATGAAAGAAGTAAATACCCTGCTTTTTCAGGGCATAGTTTCCCTCGTTGTAATGGTGTTTTCCCCCTATTACACTTTGTAGGGCTAGATTTGTGGAAAGATATTGTGTAAATTTGGTTTTGTCATGGAATATCTTGGTTTCTCCATCTATAGTGATTGAGAGTTTCGTTGGGTATAGTAGTCTTGGCTGGCATTTGTGTTCTCTTAGAGTCTGCATGAGTTCTGCCCAGGAACTTCTAGCTTTCTTTCTCTCTGGTTAGAAGTCTGGTGTAACTGTGATAGGTCTTCCTTTATATGTTTCATGCCCTTTTTCTTTTACTACCCTAAGTATTTTTTCTTTGTTTAGTACATTTGGGGTTTTGATTATTATGTGACAGGAGGTATTTCTGTTCTGGTCCAGTCTGTTTGGAGTTCTGAAGGCTTCTTGTATATTCATGGGATCTCTCTCTCTTTAGGTTAGGGAAGTTTTCTTCTATAATTTTGTTGAAGATATTTGCTGGCCCATTCGGTTGTAAATCTTCACTCTCATCTATACTTATAATCCTTAGGTTCGGTTTTCCCATTGTGTCCTGGATTTCCTGGATGTTTGGGTTACAAGCTTTTTGCATTTTGCATTTTCTTTGACTGTTGAGTCCATTGTTTCTATGGTATCTTCAGCATCTGAGATTCTTTCTTCTATCTCTTGTATTCTGTTGTTGATATTTGCATCTATGGCCCCTGATTTCTTCCCAAGGTTTTCTATCTCCAAGGTTGTCTCACTTTGTGATTTCTTAGTTGTTTCTACTTCTGTTTTTAGATCCTGAATGTTTTTTCTCAGTTCCTTCGCTTGCTTATTTGTGTTTTCCTGTAATTCTTTGAAAGATTTTTGTGTTTCCTCTTTCATGACTTCTGCTTGTTGATCAAAGTTCTCCTGTATTTCTTTAAGTCACTTTTGCATTTCCTCCTTATTGGCTACTACCTTATGACCCATATTCTCCTGAATTTCTTTAAGTGATTTTTTTGTTTCCCTTGTAAGAGCTTCTAGCTTTTGATCATTTTTCTCCTGAATTTCTTTAAGAGATTTATTTATGTCCTTATTGTGTTCCTCTAACAGCATCCTGACCAGTGATTTTAAATCCAACTCTAGTTTTTCTGGTGTGTTGGGGTATCCAGGACTTGTTCTTGGAAAATTGATTTCAGATGCTGCCATAATGCCTTGGCTTCTGTTAGTAACATTCCTACGTTTGCCTTTAGCCATCTGGTTCTCACTGGTGTTAGATGGTCTTATTGTCTCTGGTTGGTGCTTCAACCTCCTCTGGACCTTTCAGGTTATTTCTGCGACACTGGATGATTGGGTTTCCTCTGGCACAGACTGCTGATATGCTGCCTTCCTCTCTTGTGCCTTTGGAGACCTGATGAGTTTTGCCTCAAGCAATGTTCTACTTGGGTTGTTTTAGTGGACCAGTTGTTCTCTGACTGCTCTGTCATGGAGCAAAGATGGTGGGACAGAGGCACTCCCTCTGTTGATACTCACATAGGACACAGGCTTCATGACAGGCTGGCTGGCAGATGATCTGCCTATATGCTCAGGTCCTGGGTGCAGGCAGACCCTTGGTCGTTTGCACCCCCAGAGATCTTAAGCTCGGGATAATTCAGTACCTAGTGATGCTTTTCTGCCCTGGCAGGCAGTGAAGATGGCGGCGGGAAGTCCTTATTTGTTTTTGAAAGTACCAAAGTGAGCATCCACTGGAAAAAAGGATAGTCTTTTCAACAAATGGTGCTGGTTCAATTGGAGGTCAGCATGCAGAAGAATGTGAATCGATCATTCTTATCTCCTTGTACTAAGCTTAACTCCAAATGGATCAAAGACCTCCACATAAAACCTGACACACTGAAACTAATAGAAAAGAAACTGGGGAAGACCCTTGAGGACATAGGCACAGGGGAAAGGTTCCTGAATAGAACACCAATAGCTTATCAGCCATTAGAAACAATGAATTCATGAAATTCTTAGGCAAATGGATGGAGCTAGAGAACATCATACTAAGTGAGGTAGCCCAGAATCAAAAGGTGAATCATGGTATGTACTCACTAATAAGTGGATATTAACCTAGAAAACTGGAATACCCAAAACATAATCCACACAACAAATGAGGTAAAAGAAGAAAGGAGGAGTGGCCCCTGGTTCTGGAAAGACTCAGTGAAGCAGTATTCGGCAAAACCAGAACAGGGAAGCGGGAAGGGTTGGGTGGGAGGACAGGGGAAGAGAAGGGGGCTTACGGGACTTTCGGGGAGTGGGGGGCTAGAAAAGGGGAAATCATTTGAAATGTAAATAAATTATATCGAATAAAAAAAAGCATAAAAAAAGAATTGACAAATGGGACCTCATAAAACTACAAAGTTTCTGTAAGGCAAAGGACACTGTCAAAAGGACAAAATGTCAAACAACAGATTGGGAACCAATCTTGGGAACCAACCTTAAATCTGACAGAGGGCTTATATCTAATATATATAAAGAACTCAAGAAAGTAGAATCTAGAGAACCAAATAACCCCATTAAAAAGTGGGGTACCGAGCTAAACAAAGATTTTTCCCATGAAGAACTTCAGAGGGCTGAGAAACACCTTAAGAAATGTTCACCATCATTAATCATTAGGGAAATGCAAATCAATACAACCTTGAGATTTCACCTCACACCAGTCAGAATGGCTAAGGTCAAAAACTCAGGAGACAGCAGGTGCTGGCAAGGATGTGGAGAAAGAGGAGCACTCCTCCACTACTGGTGGGATTGTAAGATGGTGCAACCACTTTGGAAATCAGTCTGGAGGTTCCTCAGAAAACTGGGCATGGCACTTCCAGAGGACCCTGCTATACCACTCCTGGGCATATACCCAGAGGATTCCCCAGCATGTAATAAGGACACATGCTCCACTATGTTCATAGCAGCCCTATTTGTAGTGGCCAGAATCTGGAAACAACCAGGTGTCCCTCAACAGAGGTATGGATACAAAAAAATATGGTATATTTACACAATGGAGTACTATTCAGCCATTAGAAACAATGAATTTGTGAAATTCGTAGAAAAATGGATGGAGCTGGAGAACATCATATTAAGTGAGGTAACCCAGTCTCAAAAGATCAATCATGGTATGCACTCACTGATAAGTGGATATTAACCTAGAAACTTGGAATACCCAAGAAATAATCCACATATTAAATGATGTCCAAAAAGAACAGAGGAGTGCCCCCTGGCTCTGGAAAGACTCAATGCAACAGTATAGGGGAAATACCGGAACAGGGAAAAGGGAAGGAGTAGATGGAGGAACAGGGGGAGGGAAGAGGGCTTATGGGACTTGTGGGGAGTGGGGACCCAGAAAAGGGGAAATCATTTGATATGTAAATAAAGAAAACATCGAATAAAAAATAAAAAAATAAATAAATAAATAAAAAAGAAAAGAAAGTACCAAAATAACTACCGAATTTAATTTTGGCAAACAGGCTGGAAGCTAAGGACAAAAACGGTAGCCTGTTCTCCTTAAACCTCTTCTTGAATTAATTGATATCTACTCTTAGGTAATAATTAATAGATGTATAAAAGATGAGTTAATATAGACGCTGGAAGAATGGATCTGAGATGTCTCCAGTAATTCCCCCTTCTCCCACTATGTAAAGGACTTCTTGGCCTTAAAAGTATAGGTAAGATCATCATATTTCCTACATCTTACATGAAGAAACAATGAAAGAAAAATGAGAAAGGTGAGGAGCTGGACCAATATTATTAATCTTCATTCAATGGGTTTTCATTATTTATTTTAAAGTCCTGCCATTTGTTACAATGTAGATAAACACAGAGGATAGCATGTTAATCAAGGAAGCCAAACAATAAAATATGCTGTGTGATCTCACAAAACGATAGAACTCACAGAGGAAGAATATTGGAACAATACTTTTCAGTAGAGAGAAGAAAGTATGGTGAGAGGCTAGGAGATGTTTGTTTGTTTGTTTTCATTGAAAATATATTTTTCTCTCATACAATGTATCCCAATCACAGTTTTCCCACTCATAATCCCTTCCTCTCCTGCTACCTCTTCCCTAGATCCACTCATCCTCCATTTCCTCTTCAGAAAAGAGCAGGCCTCCAAGAGAGAACAACCAAACACAACAAAATAAGATACAATAAGGTAAGACAGGCCCTCTTATTAAGACTGGACAAAACAAGACACACGCGCACGCGCGCACACACACACACTCACACACACACATACACACAAACTCAAGGGCAGGTAAAACAGAGATATACCTACTCCTACCATTAGGAACTCACAAAGACAGGATGGGTGTTATGGCTAGAGAATATATATAGATATAATATATCCCAAATATCTAACAACATCAGCGATAATATATATAGATAGATATAGATATAGATATAGATATAGATATAGATATAGATATAGATATAGATAGATATATAGATATAGATTAGATATAGATATAGATTAGATATATATTAGATAGATATAGATATAGATATAGACATAGATATAGATATAGATATAGATATAGATATAGATATAGATAGAAATACAGAAATACAGGAATACAGGAATACAGATATGGATATGGATACAGATACAGATACACATATATGATATCTATCTATATGGAGACATTTCAATATATACATATATTAAAATATCATATTCTCTAAAGCAGACATAAGTTCTATAAGGTTCAAATGGGAAGAAGGAAAGGAAGAAGGGCGAGTGATGAAACAAAAGTAGGAAGACAAGAGACACAACGAGGAGAAAAAATGGGCTTAATGATAATGCCAGGTATGGTTTCAGTCAGCAGGATGAAATTATAACTGCATATCACAACTGTGTAATTTACAAATCTCATCGATCCATTCCATTGTTATCTTTAGAGGCTGAAAATTCCAAAGTTGAAGGACAGATGTAGAAAGGGCTTTTGTGTTCTATCAACCTAGAAGGACAGAAAGCAAGGGACCCTATAAAGGGAGAATGTTAAGAACTGCCAGGTTCAATCCCATACGCTCTTGCTCCACGGATCCATTGATAACAGCACTAATGCTGGTCATCAGCCATCATTCAATCTCTTCTTAACATCCCTGCTCTTTGTACTAACTCTGAAAAATTTCAAGTTGAGCTTTGGGCGCTGGCAGGGACTCAGTCTATAGAAAATGGTGCATAAAATATTGGGTTCCATCATAAACAAGAGGACATCACAAAACAATAACTCACAACATAATCAGCAATTTTACTATTGTTTCTATATCATAATTTCTGCTATGACAGCATCATCCAATACTGTTCCTATTTATTTGTTGGATCTTTCTCAAAAGTAGAATTCAATGGAAAACTTTCCATTAGGTGCGTAAATAACGTACTCCTCAATTAAAAACTTTCAGGGAGATCAAAATAACAAGAGAGTGAAACTGGAATGATGTGAGTTAAGAAAAAAGAATACTTGGAAACTGAAGGGAACAAGACAAAATAATGACAATGACTTTCACTGAAAACCAGTATATACATACCCATTATATATAAAATTAGAATATATTAATAGTATATTTAAATATACATAATATATCATAACTATATGGCAATGGATGGCAAAAAAAAAAATTAGCAGTACTGTGTATGGTTGTTATCCAATCATTTAGTTCCAATGCTGATAGGATATATTTTTATTTATGTAAATATGTATGTATCTGTGCACATACTGATGACCACTGAGACCAGAAGAGGTTGCTGGAGTCTTTGTACTTACAGGTGGTTATGAGCTATATTATGAGAGTTAGAAACTGAACTCAAATCCTCGGAAAGAGCAGCATGCACTCATGACTTCTAATCGAGCTTTTCAGTCCTGAAACTTTGCTTTAAAAAATGTGAACTGACCTTCTTTCCAGGAAGTGCTAAGCACTTCCAGTCCTCTCACTTACTTTCCTTAAAATCTACACTAAAATCTTTCCTCTAATTCTATATCTGTGTCATTTCCTTGAATTTGACAAGTAATTTTATTTATAATTTATAGAGTCCTAAAACAGAGGCAAGTCATATTGACAAAACAGAACTATTTAAAGTTCTAGCATGTCATAATTTTAAACCAGTATATGTATGTGTTAGAATTTACTTCATCTCTAATCTCATTCAATTAAAAAGACAGTTGCCTTCAGCTTTATGAAATTTCTGAAACGTAACACCTTAGATGTGCTATAACTGTTAAAATGAATTTTATTTAGTATTTTGATTATAAATTAGAAGGATGCTACATTAACTCCTTTCTGGGGCTAAGATTAAGATTAAAAGGCTCTATTTATTTGTTGTTGTCTAGTGTTTTACAGCATGTTATATTTATAATTGCCTTATTAAATGTTACACATTGTAAATGATAATCATGTTGCCCAGAGCTATAAAATCATCAAAATATATAATGGCATTTTAAGTTGTTGTATCTACAAATGGGAATTTTTATTTTTAGCTTTTAATATTGTTTTCAACTGAATGTTGAAAATAGTCATAAGCTGTTCAGAAGAGAAGTATTATTCCCACTAAGCATTTAGTAACTGCTCTTAATAGCAAATCATAATCAAATCTCAGCTGAAGAAAGGTGCACATTGTAGAACAATTTTACATTAGAAAGGAACTGTACCTTCTAGACAGGCAGAGCCAGATAGGAGTTATGGATAATATAAAAACTTCAAACTAATACCCATTTTGTTGTGTTTAACTAGTACTGGAATATGTCTGTGGAATATTTCTTACATCTGTGCCTTCCAGGTTTTTATATGCTAAAAAACTTGAATAATATCACACACACACACACACACACACACACAAACACAACTAATTATACATCTCTATTTAAATGTATGCTATGTTCCTAAGTGCCTTCTTCCTTCCTCAATTCTTATTGTTATTTTGTTACCAATATCATACAAGAGCTTGGCTTATACATCATCATCATTTCTGCTTAACTTATACCCATTCCCTACTCACACATTTCTATGACTCTGAAAAACAAGTCTTATTACCAATTTGAGAAGCAGAATTGATCTTTTAATATTATTGCTAGGAATCAAATGCATCAATAGTGACACTGGGGAGAAGCTACTCCCTGTTCTGCATTTAATTCCTAGTGATAATAATATTAAAAGATCAATCCTCTAATTCATGATTATGGAAAGAAGAAAAGTCGTTTTCACTCTTTTTGCCAATGAATGATTTTGTGACTGAGCAAGTGGAGAAGAACAGGTCCTCTTCTCAAATTGAGATTCTACAGTATTGTTCTGGGAACTGGCACTTCAAAACCAACTTGAAAATAATTTTTTTCTAGCCAGAAAGCCTAAAGAACAGAAGTTCTCAACCTGTGCATCATGAGCTCTTTGGACGTTGCTCTCAGAGCAATAGAAAACACAGATATTTACATTATAGTTCATAACAGTAGCATAATTACAGCTATGAAGTAGAAACAAAAATAATTTTATGGTTGTTGGTCACCAAACTATGAGGAACTGTATTAAATAATGGCAGCACTATGGCATTTGAGAACAACTGCTACAGAAGAAAGAAATGATAACATTGTTCTTATTTTATAATTCTAAGAACTCTGGAAATACTAGTGGAATTATCCAACACCTTTGAAATCCATGATTAAAGAAAAAGCCTGAATTGGAAGATATAATATGAGATGGATCTCTTAGCATATTTACTCATTAAATGAATAATATGCTATTTTCTTACAGTGATGTTGAGTAAGAGTATGGCTAAGGTACACAAAAAGAAATCAAACTCTGAGTTATTAGAGACTATGGTTCTAGAAACAGGTTGGCATATATTTATGTTCCTCTGTTCTTTCTTTCTAAATTAAGAATCCTGAATATAGTTCAAAAATAATAACAAGATGACTAGTAAATGTGAAGATGGAAAATCAAATGGTTACTGGCCCCCAGACAGTGACATAGTGAAATTCTTGGGTCTTTTTTTTTTTCATATGTACTCAGGAGTTGTCAGTAACTCAGAATTTATAGTAGATGAAATGCTTAAAAGTATCAAACCAACCAAACAAGCTTACCTTCTGTATGGAAAATACGGACAAGAAAGAAAGGAGCCCTAGAATTTTCCAGGGCATTCCAATCTGTGTGCTAACATCTGTAAAGTTGTAACCATATCTTAACCATGCTTTCTGTGGCAGAGAGACAGCCATTCCCAGCCTATACAGTACTTCCCATGGAAGGGTACCAGATAGTCCTAGTAATGCAGAGGTTTCTAGAGTTATTCAGTTACCTCAGAGGAAATAGAAGTGTAAGGAACATCAGAACAGTACAGTAAGAACTCTGAAAATGTATTTTTCATTAAAGTTTGAGCAGAAAACTAGGCCTATATTCTCACTCTGACCTTAAATAAGATGGCTTCCTGACAGAACAAACTGTTTATATAGAATCAGGAATTTGCAATATTGAAATTGTCTTCTGAGTATAAAGAAGATTAAGTAAAAGTTAGTAACACATTTGGATTTTTGGAGGATGTCCAGTCTTGTTATGCTAGTTGTTATGCTAGTTTATATTTCTTCCAATAGTCCATAAAGTTTCTGATTCTAGTATACAGCCTTGCCAGCCTTTAGATGTCATTTCCTGTTTTCTTGATGAGAGGTTTTTAGACTGAATTGAGTTGAAATCCCAATATTGTTTGTTTTTTTTTATTTCTCTGATAGTTAAAAATATTGGATGTATAGTGACTAGTCAAATGTACTTCTTCATTTCAAGAGTGTATTTTCAATTAATTCTCCAAGTTATTAGTTGAAATATTATATATATACATATATGTATATATGTATTTGTATGTGTATGTGAATGTTTATGTTTATATCTACAGTATATCAATTCTAGGTATTAACCTTCTGGAAGATTAATATGTGATGCTTCAAACCTTTCTCATTTTGCTCAGAATTACTTTTTCTTGTTCAAGGCTTTCTGTTTCCATATTCATTACTGGATTGTTTGAAAAATTCTATCTGAAGCATGCAAGTCTAATTTTGGTGGAAATTGCATTCAATCTATCGAACTTCGCAATATGGCCTTTTGAGCAATATTAATTCTACTGAACCATGACTGTGCAAAGACATTCCCTCTGCTACAATCTTAATAGTTTCTTAGCTATTTTATACTTTTCATTGAAGAGGTCATTATGTAATATATTTTCCTAGATACTTTAATTGGGACAGTGGATATGTGAGTTAAACTCTTTTTTTCAGTTCTTTCCTAGTGAATTTATTATAAAGAATTGTTTCTGATTTCAGTATGTTGATTTAGTTTCTTGTGACTATGCTAAATATACTTGTCAAATTTATCAGTTCTCTGAGACAATCTTTACATTATGTAATTACAACAAATATCATCTACAGTTAAGGATAATTTGATTCCTTTTCCATTTATTTACAGCCTCATTTCTTTCCTTTATCTTACAGCATTTCCTGTATATACAAGTAAAATATTGAATATGAATAGTAGGAATATAAAGGCTCAATGCCCCAGTGTAGGAGAATGCCAGGTCAGGAAAGGGGAGGGGTGTTGGTAAGCAGGGGGACAGGGAATAGGATAGGGGATTTTCTGAGGGGTAAGGAGGAAAGGGGATACCACTTGAAATGTAAATAAAGCAAATAGATAATAAAAATAAAGAAAAAAAGAAAAAAGTGAACAGTAAAAAATAAAAATAAATAAATAAAATTACAAATAACGAGTAAAAAAATGTATCTTGACAGAATAAAAAATAAAAATGTAAGGAAAAACAAGTATAATAGAAATAGAAACATTTTCTCCCTCTCTTCAGATATTCTTGGCTACTATGTATTTCTTATATATAGACATCACTGGGTGCAAGTGTAAATAATCTCTTATTTTCCCAGGGCTTTATATAATGAAGATACTTTGAGTTTAAATGAAAAATCCTATTATATCATCTAATTATACCAAACTTTAGCATGTGCAGGTACAGTATTGGAACAAATATACACTAAAAGACAAATGGATAAAGATAAGCACATATATATAAGCATATATACATATATATACATAGATAACACACATACATATACCATGGTATATCATACATACCATATTACTAAGTCAATATACAAAATCATGTTTTATTATGTTACTATATATAGATATGGACATATATACCATATATATGTCTGTATAACGCACACATACACACACACACACACACATATATATATATAAAACATAACATACCTATCTTATTATTATTAAGACAAAAAAGCACATAAGTATATTTTTGTGAACAAAATATAATTGGAGTTTATCACAAAGTAAATCAAACTTAGAAATAAAAGTCTTCCATATTTTCTCTTATATGTGGAATCTAGTGGGAGAAAGTTATGGAAATTGAAGGGAAACTCTTGAGAAAACTGTCAGCAGGAAGGAGGAAAAATGAAATATATTCATAAGGAAGGCAAATACAACCAACACATTATGTGACTTCATGAAAATATTATGGGACAACATAATATTTTGTAAAAATAATTTGTAAAAATAATATTTTGTAAAAAATATTTTGTAAAAATAATATATCCTACTTAAAACAATGGAAAAGCCTCTTAAACATCACTTGAAGACAAGAAATATGAAATTCAACATAAGTCAGACATTGAAATTATCTAAAAAATCTTAACAAAATTATTATTATTAAGGCAAAAAAGAACAAAATTATTTTTTAAATATAAAAAGTACTTCATTCTTAAGTTGGTAAAAATGTAACCTCTTCACTCTAAGAACACAGTAAAAGAAGTTCACACCAAGTCCTAACATCCTCTGAGAAGTGAGAATAAGATGAGCATGATCCTGTAATAAGCCACATAGTAAAATTTCTGGCTTCATCCCAGAATATATAGGCAAAGAGAAGAAAACATCCAGTGGAAAAAAGATAGCCTTTTCAACAAATGGTGCTGGTTCAATTGGAGGTCAGCATGCAGAAGAATGAGAATTGATCCATTCTTATCTCCATGTACTAAACTTCATTGCAAAGATGATATAACTTTATATCTTTTTTGATAGTAATAGCGACAGTAGTATAAAATTATACAGAATCCCATACACATGAATACCAAAAAAAATACAAAGAAAAACACTGAGTACTGAGATCTACACCGAGTTGTGACTTGTGACAAAAAATCAAGGCTCAGGGTTAATAGTGTATTATAGGCAAAATATTATTAGAAGAAGTGGGATAAAGTGTTTGAGTTTATGGCATCTTCTGAAATCTGTCATTGAAACTTTCTGTAAATATATAATTGATTCAAATTAAAAAGCTATTTTTAAGAGAATTGAAAACAATATGCTAAGGAATATTAGATTTGTGTTTGGAAATCAATTCAATGCACTGTTTCTACAGGATATATTCATTGAAAAATAACTGAGACTTAAGGATGACTTGTTACCTTTTCTCCAATAACTGCCCGTGGAATGCTGAATAAGCATTTGAATGTTTATAATCAGAGAGACGGAGAAGTCCTGGCAGTAACTCCCTCCTTTATCTAAATATCAGTAACAGGTATTTCAATTCATCCACTCTTCACGAAGGTAACACTCCTGTAAAGTATTGATCCTTCAAGAATTAACAGTTTCTAAATCAAGTCAAGTCATAGTAAGTCAAAACAGTGTCATACAGCAAGATACTCTCAAGGATGCTGTGGAAGCTGCCACAGCCAGCTGGGCTTTTGTCTTCCAGAGCTGACAGCACTGTGCAACGTTTGGACCCTACAAAAGAACCAGGGCTTTAATCTTCCTAAGGTAATGTAGGTACACTAACGGATTTGGCCACAGGTAGATAGAAGATCCCTCATTGTAAAAATGAGCAATACTGTACCTTCCCTGGCCTTGTGTTTCCTTCCTCATCCTTTACACCTAAAATGTAAATTATTTAAGCATTGTGTTGCTGGTTTAAAACTGATATACATTTTTTTTCTGGCATGGGGTTTTGGTTACTAGAAAGGCACACTTTCCTATTTTATATTTTTAATGCTATAAAATGAATTAGCTAGAGTGCAACTCAGCTAAAATAGAAAGGAATCACTTGAGGTAGAAATGCCTCCAAATCTAAATGCTAAACTATAATATATACAAATTGATTGACCCCCAAATACAGAAATCCACATTGCACGGTTTTTAGTGCTACTGCATTAAAAGATAAATAAATAAATAAATAACGCATTAATAATTTGATATTAGTGAGTTTTCCTTTTTCCTGAACTGTGTATTCAGTTTTCAAAGTCAGCCTAAACAGAATCCCTCAATTTCATAAATTATCAAGTCATTTAGGATGCATAATTAATTGGATTGTACTGTGCCATATTTATGAGGGTTATTCATGCACAGTATGAGATAATCATAAATTATTTTGTTAACAAAATCTCTTGAGAGACATTTAAAGAGTCTTCCCTTGAGTAACCCCCATTGGTGTGACTGCTGCCTCGTACTTTTTGGTTGGCTAAGTCAGGAACTGGTTATTTATTAGTACATAATTATAAGTCCCATCAGTAAAATACTGAAGCAATCCACAGAGGAGATTCAAAGTAATATCCGTATTCCAGATTTTCCCGTGTTTGAAACAAGTAGGAAAAGAAGACAAACTTTAATTTGTATATTTGATGACTATATTTACATTTAATGTTTTCTACGGGTTTCATGAACATTTTTTCTTATAAATTTAAAAAGCCTTGAAGTTTTCTTAAAAATTTCCATAACAACTTCTTAAAATCATAGGTATCAACTTTTCATAACCATCAATATGAGAGGAGAGTAAGTTTTTTCTTTCAAAAACATGGAAAACAGAAAGATAAGTCTAAATACATCAAATGATATTTAATTGGGACTGGAAATACTCCAAGTTTGACTTTCAAAAAAAGGCTCTTTGATTACAATAGTTCATGTTGTGCTCATGTTGAGCCTGCCAAAAATCTAAGCTAGATCAGAGCCGTTTTTGAAATAAACACAAGCTTAATCCGAAGTAGATGTTTCAAAACTCCCACTGCTTTCGTTATAACATCATCTGTTATTGAATGATTTATAAGTCACCCTCCATGAAAAAATTTCTACAAGATGGGGAATGCAATATATTTTAACCTGGGGACAGACATAAGGACATGTCTACCTAATATATTACAATCACAGAGAAATGCTCCTCAAGCACAAGGATGCTTTCTATCCCTGCTTTTAATCTATAAGTGAATCTCAAAATATACAATACCTAGAATGTTCCTCCCATGTTACTGCTATTATTACCAAGTGCCTTAAGAGAATTTGAAAACATCTTGCATATAAGATAATCAACTATATGCATCCAAAAAGATACTAAGATTATGAGCACTGGACCTATAGAATGTTCCTCCTTTGTTACTGCTATTATAATCCAGTGCCTCAAGAGAATTTAAGAGCATCTTGCATGTGAGATAATCAACTATATGCATCCAAACATATACTAATATTATGAGCACTTGACTTACGTTAAGAGATTGATCTCAGCTGCCCACTCACCTGGTCTGAATCTTGCACAGGTTTCTAAGGACCTGCCTCTGATGATTGCCATGAAGGAAAAATAAATTAATTCACACAAATCCCCAACCAGTGCATTGCTATGCATCTTAGCTTGTTAGTGGTTACTGTCATATTTATTATTTTCCTCTGGTACACATATTAAATCTCACACTAACTTTAGGCTCCATGACTATGTAGGGGAGGGAAAGAGGTAAATTGATAGTTAGGGCATTAAAAATTCAAAGCAGGATATCTTACAAATAATTGACCAGAGATTTTTAGGTTCACAAAGAAAAACCCACTGATTTTTATTTGCAGAGATACCATTCTTTTGTTTTGTTTTGTTTTGTTTTGTTTTGTTTTGTTTTGTTTTGTTTTGTTTTGGGTTTTTTTTTTTTTTTTTTTTTTGGATTTGTTTTTTTTGAGACAGGGTTTCTCTGTATAGCCCTGGCTGTCCTGGAACTCACTCTGCAGACCAGGCTGGCCTCGAACTCAAATCTGCCTGCCTCTGCCTCCCAGAGAGCTGGGATTAAAGATGTGCACCACCACTGCCCGGCTTGATACCTTTCTTTTTATAATGCGTTCATATAGTTATGTATTTGTTGTTGTATGTGGGAACATACATGTGACAGGGTAATCTTGTGACGGTCAAAGGGAAGCTTGTAGAAGTTTATTATCTCCTTATGCCCTTTTATGTTGCAGGTATCAAAATCAGGTCATCAGACTTGGTGACAATTACCCTACCCTGAGCCATCTCCTTAGCCTTGACTTGACAATAATGCATACGAGGAAACAACTCTTAAATTAGAGTCTTTCTTTTTTATGTATAATTTGGAAAAGTATCTAGCCAAGACATTTTATGAACTGGATTTGTTGCTGTAAAATAGGACACACTGCTTATTTTACACTTCTCAATAGAATCAGGAATATATGCAAACACTCAGTGAATACCTGTTAATTTTCTCAGTGGTGGTAGCAGTGTAGTTAGCTGGTTACAGTAAGGAAAATAAGTCTCCATCTTTCTGAGCTCATTGCAAGAAAATCCACAAGAAATAGAAAAAAAAATCTTTTAAAAAAGTTAGAAGGACTTTTAATTGATTTTATCACAAATAACTGACAAATAATGGAGTCGATAAATATTCTGCCCTAATTTGAATGTTGCCAACATACACAGTATCAAAATATTGCATGGTACACCTTAAATCATTTTTGTATATCAAGTATGATGGAAGGACTAGAATCGCCAACACTTTTGTTAAACAGAAACGTAAGTCATGAATGTACCACAAAGCAGGTGTTTGCAAAGAGACGATTCTGCATGCTCTTACTCAAATGGCCAACATGGCTGTTTCTAATGATAAAGTGAAGCTATTTTGAGTTCTTCATAGTTCAACACAGAGAACTTATGCAGCAAACTCTGTTTTAGCTCAGCATGAGCTTGTAACCTCAGAACAATGATATTGGGACTCTCAGCAGTTTTGTAGCCTTGTTGATGCCAGTGCAGTTAGACAGAGCCATTTAGAAACAAGGAGGGTCAGTATCCTGAGACCAGACATGAAATCCTAAAGAAAAGCAGGCAGAACAATTAAATTATTTGCTATCATTGTGGCGATTGTTTTGTGTGCTAATGGACTCCAATCTAATTATTATTATTAAGCAATTATAGTTGCAGTTTATTTTTGCAAAGTGCTTTCCAACACTTTTTATTAGATAGTCATTGCAACAACCCTGCAAAAGAGGTCAGAATATCTCTGAGGGAGAAAGGAAGAAGCTATCTTACAATAAAAGGCTCTAATTTTCCTACTCCTGAATATAAAAGTTTTATGTTGTGATTTGTTTGGTCTCCTAGCATATGACCTGGTTTAATAATGTGCAATTGCAAATCACCCTAACTATTCACTGCCCGATGTAGTCGCTGAAAAAATTCTGCATCCTGAGGATAAAACAAATAATCATAAAACTTTTAGATGTGGGAGCCAGTTAATTAGTGGGACAGAAGCTCAGGAATGAAGATGATTAATGAAAACAGAGGTTGTTTAGTTAGGGGCAGTAATAACAAAGAAAGCATCACTTCATAATTTGGTGCACATTGTTAATCAATGCCTTTAACATAATTTTTTGTTTCATTGTTGTAACTATTCTCAAAACTAAGACCTTAAAAGCTAAATAATATTCTTTTCACATTGAATAGAAATGGAATTCAAAGAAGTACCTAAGTATATTAAAAAACAAAGCTACCCATTAGATAATTTGATAGTCTAACATGACCGTCCATATGGAATTTATTTGAACATGACTCATCCTACTACTGAAAGTGGCCAAATAAGTTTATCTACTTAATGTTGGCACGTGTTTTTCTTTTACAGAATGTCAATGGAAACTCTTTCTTGGGATTCTTTATCTCTCTCCAGTTCACAGGAGTGGGTATTCATGTTTTGATAACAACGAGGAAAGATGAAATCCTATGGCCTTTGAGAGTCCTGCTACTGTCACTGCTGATCTAGGTGGCTTGCATTAACTTTGCCACCATATATTTGAATGGAAGGCACTTGGATTGTTATAGCATCAGAGCCCATGATCACTAGTCCAAGGAAACCAAAATTACAGTAAATATTAAGGTAAGCACATGTTATTGTCTAGAAATGCAGTCTTCTGCTCTTCATTGTACCAGCGAACATGAACACGGTGGTGTTGCAAGCAGGTAGGGTTCCTCAGGAAATTAAAAGCCTTTAGTTTTCACAGCTTACAACAGAAATGAACAATTTTCTGTGAGAAAATATGCTAGCAGCTACAACCGGAACAGATTCTCAGACTTCTTTAACTGATTTGCTTCTGAAGCACTGCAGACCCATATCCTATACCCATGGGAGACTTATCTAGACAGCACTGTGGACAGATGGGCTCCAGACAGCAGAGAGCAGGTGTGGAGCAAACAGAAGAAAGGTTGTCGGGGTCCTGTCAGTATGGAAAGTGAGAAAGATATTCTGTAACTCAGCAGCCTGGAGCCAAACCAGACCCAAAGGAGACAGTGAAATTAACGAATTAAAGACCTGCCTCCAGAACAAAGCTCAGGGTAAAATAGTTGGCAGCAAATTTCATATTTCGGTCATGTGCAGCTATGTTTGCTTACAGTCCTTCATTTTTTTCTGTTGCCTCTCTACAAACCAAAACTCACCTTTATCAATTTGCAAAAGTAGGGCCTTAGTCATCACATTCCAGTAGAGAGACTTCTCCAAAGGTGAGCTCCTCTCATTTGTTGCAACAGGAGACTTTGCTATGCCATATACCAACAGGCAGTGATTAATGCCTACTTACCTGTGGCCTGCCAGGAAGTTCATTAATCAGCAGTGGTAACATGCTGTCTGAAGTACAACCTAAGATTTTCAGAATTACTTTTAAACAGAACAAAGTTATTTCCTAAATAATTAAAACACAAATTGATTTAGGGTATTCAGAGTGTTTAATGCAAGCTTATTTATTGTCTAGAAATTTAATTTTATAAGCAATCCCAATAAGAGATTCATCTGTAAAGCAATAGAAAACTGATTTACATAGCAATAATTTCCTATCTTTCTCACGTAACATCTGATTATTCATTTCATATATAATGTATTGTCTGGCTTCATATAAGGCTGCAGTGCCAAATAATATATAGGGAAATGAAGGTGAGTTTGCTTGTTTACTGTGAAAATAAACCAAAACAAAAGCCAAAAAAACAAGCCATGTTACAAAAACTCAGGAACTTTAATCAGAAACAGCATTTACTGTCAGTAATTGAAACTATTGTATAATAGTGTCTATGAGAGGGGAAAAGGACAAAACTTTTTTTCCTATATAAATGTGCTAATACTAATGATAATTAAAGAGGCATAACCATACAAAATAATTACCATGACTATGTAAAATAGATTTGCCCAGGGGCAGATTCACATGGTATGAGGCCCCTTTTCCCTCTAGACTGTCAGGTCTTCCATTTTCTCTATTAAGAGCTTCAGCCATCGTTGAAGGATAGACTTGTCGTAGTAGGAGGAAGCTGTGTTGGGGGGATGGTTATCAGGTTCTTTCTTTTCTTGGTTGATTGGAAGGCAACTCCCCTTGTGAATTCTCTTTATGGGATTGGTGATTACAGCCCCTGCTCCCTGGAGTCTCGGGGCAGCTGTCAGGAGCAGAGCTGTGTCCAGACCTCTGACATGCATTTATATTTCTCAGATGAGATCTCTCAGAGCACTGGGGCTGGATTCAGTGCAAATTTTTCTTACAGGTTTTAAAGCAGTGTCTACACAAAATGCAAAGGGATACAAATAAGTCAGTAAGAAAAATGTACACTCCAGAGCCAAGAATATGCAGTTAGTTGTGACTAGTGCAGTCAGATAAACCAACTATCCATCTGTACATATGAAGATAAATCATTTTCTTTTAAATATAAGCACACACACATATACGGTTTTTAAAATGCTGATTTATGATTCATCTTGAACATGTATAAAGTATTCATGAAAAGCTGGAAACGTTCTTACATTTTCCAGATATAATGCCTTACTTCACTATAGTAATTTGTATATTCTTGAACTATGTAAGAAACACCACATCATTTATATGGCTTATTACATTAGAATTAGCCCACTAAATGTTCACAGTTATCCTCTTAACTCCGTCTAAATATCTAGTCTATGTTATTTCACTTTCTTCATATTTCTAGCCAAATTGTATTCATAAATATGCATTAAATTATCTGGTGAGTTTTTCACAGAAACATACCCATAAAGTCTGCTCACAAATGATGATAGAATGAACAAGAGGCTCATTGCCAATCATGTGGACCATCCCTTCTCCTAAAACATTTATGGAAGCTTGGATCCACAGAAACACTTGCAGAATTCTTCTCATTAGTGAACTGGACCTTTGTCTATTCCTACTCAGATACATTTGCTCTGTCTTGTACGGAGAGGAACTGTGACAGTGTGATTGCTCTTGCCAAACTGAACACACTTGGGCAAGAGCTCCTAGAGTACTGTGTGCTCAGAAAACACACATTCCAAATACGGGCTACCAGAAACACATACTTTTACAATATTAGCTTCTGTCCATGAAAAAGTAGTAATGAAAGAAAATGTTGTTACAAAAGACCTACTTGTCTCAAAACACCCTTCTGGTATACATCTATTGTGGGCATGTTTGGTTGGAGAAATAAACATTTAATTGAATCCAACTGCAAACTGCAAATGTATGTCCTTAAACGCACTTATTAAACTAGTTGGTGAGTTTAGTTTGGGAAATTAAACACCGCGGAACTATGCTCTGAATGCTCTAAATTGCATTCTCTGGCAAGCTGTGAAACCTGTGCCTGAGGAGTCCCCTGACAACCCTGAAACAAGCTCAGAGAATAGGAGAGGGGACTTAGGAAGTGGTTGCCACAAGTGAGACTGTAATTGCCTGTCTTTCTCTTGATGCTTTCTTTCTTTAAATGTTCTAAGACAGAGAGGATACTAAAGAATGCCCAGAGTTTCCTTATTTTGTTTAACGTCACATGAATTTACTTGCATTATACCAGATGCCTTAGAAATTGCTCCAAAGGTTGAAGATATAATAATCACTTAAATATAGTTTTTAGACAAATAGGCTAATATAGACGCCACTGTCCAGGTCTACTATTTTTTTTAAGAATCAGAACGCATAGTAGATGACTTGCATATGAAGGGCAGAGCTGTTTATTAATCCTGTAACTAGAATGTGTCCTTTGTCAAAAATGTGTTACACACCTTAGGTTACAATACAGATAATAATGGAATAGATTCATCTATAGCTCATTCTTCCAACCATGCTCTCTGCTCAGAGTCTATCCAAGACTAGGGTTTTTTGTTGTTGTTGTTGTTGTTGTTATTGTTGTTTTGGTTTGGTTTTGTTGTTGTTGCTGTTGTTTGGTTTTTCCTGTGTTTTTGTGTAGCCCTGGCTGCCCTGGAACTCACTCTAGATCAGGCTGGCCTCGAACTCAGAAATCCACCTGCCTCTGCCTCCCAAGTGCTGAGATTAAAGGCGTGTGCTGCCACTGCTCCGCCTTTTGTTGTTGTTGTTGTTCAGACTAGTTACTCTAATCATCACATGACTGTATCATAAGTAATTTGAGATTCTTTATCATCACTAATACACACTGTGGAATTTTCTGTTTTGCCAAAATTTGAACTTAAGAGGACAAACCTTCTTCATCTTAAAAGAAAAGAGAGAGAAAACTAAAAAGCCTGAGAACTTGACCCGCAGCAGAAACTATGCTGTCTCCACATACCAGGAAGGGACCTGGCAAGAGTTACGTCATAGCTACTTCCTAGCAACAGTTAATCAAAGAATAGTCTAATTGTTCCAGATTGTTCCAGATGGTTTGTGATTGTATGTCTTGCTTCAGAACAGCAACCTGTCGGAGTACACTAGTCATTCAATTAGATAGCAGGCAGGTTAAACTTCTCTCGCTTGCTCATAATTTCTTATAATGCCCTGTCCCCTTAAGAGCTCTGGGATGCCACCCTCCCATTCTGCTGTCAGAGATGGCGATGTGGCTCAAGAACGACCAAATAAAGAGCCTAATGTGATGTCATTAGAATCGGCTCCTTGGTGGTCTTTTAGGGTTCAGGAACCCTTCCTGGCACAAAAGAACCTGGAGAAATTCTGAAGGCTGTCTCCAGAGCATGTGCCGTTTATTCCATGGCGCCCTCCGTTCCATCACTAATCACATTATCTCACAGAAGAAGCAGTCCCTCCCATTCAACACAGAACATAGAAAATTATATGCCCATTTGAACTAGCTTTGACTTATTGCCCCTAAGGGCTCTACATTATGAAACTGGAGGACATTTGTTATGCTATAAGTATCATCACCCAAAGAGGAGATATTTAATCTCCTCCAATAAACTGAAGAGGTTTGTGTTATGAACCTGGCTTTTTGAAAAAGGTAATGGGGTGTGTTAGGGTGGAGGATCAGAGATGTTTAGTGGTTTCCCCCACTACAGAGATGACAAGAGGAAGTAAGCTAATTTAAATCAATGATTCCAGGTGACAAAGTTATACCATAAGGCAACGCTGCTAACAGAAACAAGCTCTAAAGGTTACCAGAGTCTTATACTGTGTCCTGGCACTGTGAAGGAATTTTTCCCAGATACCTATTCAAAAGGTCACCTATTCAAACTGAAACTCGGATGGTTAGTCTCAAGCACACAAAAATACCTCTAATACAGGCTGTATGTTCCTTGTTTATCCCTTGTTCTTGGGAGTAAATGTATGCAAGTATGAGCTTGTTTGAAAGGCCTATAAATCTTGAACACTGACAGAAGTCTAGATGGTTAAAGGGAGTTGAATTTTGGAATTGGAATTTATGTTAGAATTCAAATTCATCACTTACTAGCTATGCACCTCCAGCATGTATATGGCATCCTCTTCTCTTTCTCTTGCAAATAAGTGCAAAAATCAATCGGAGAATGGAAGTTCATTTGATAAGAGTCGTCTATTTTGTAATTTTTAATCTGTACTTTCAAATTTTCCAGCCAATGTTTCTCAAATAGCATGATTAAATTACTTCACAGTCTTCTCTCTAACAGCAAGAACTCATTTTCTAAAGAAATTAACAACACATTAATAATGAACCCACATATACTAGATTTTACTGCTAACTCTTTTTTGATATTATATGGAGACTCAAGAGCAATGTGATCTTTCTAAGGATAGGTTTCCTTAAAGGACTGCTCTAGGTTCATCCTGATGCTATTCCAAATGTCATGACCAAAAGTGCCTTACGGTTCAACTTTCCAAATGCTGCAACCCCCTTAATACAGTTCATTTTCCTGTAGTAACCTCCAACCATAAAATCGTTTAGCTACTGGTATAGTGATTTGGTATAGAGGATATCATATATATATCTCCCCTGTGAAATGGTCATTTGGTTCCAGAGGGGGATGCCACTCACAGGCTGACAAACACAAGCCTGTGGGTGGGGGAGTTTATTTCAGCTTATAGGTTGCAGTTCATTCCTGAAGGAACTAATTGGGGGAGAACTCAAGCAGGACCTTGAAGCAGAAACCATTGAGGAACACTGACTATAGCAGACTAGTTCACCAGGTCATGCTTGGCTAGCTTTCTGAAGGGGAACAGTTTCATCTTCAGTGGCCTAGACCCTACAATCATATAGACCATTTTTATCTGGGCAATCCCTCAATTGAGACCTCCTTTACAGGTGAGTCTAGGGCTAGAGTCTGGCTTTGTCATGTTGATGGTTAAAGCTAGATGAAGAAGGAATAAAGACAAAAAGATTGAACTAACTGTTACAACTTAGGGTACACAAAGGACTAGAGAAAAGTATCTACTTACTCAGATTCAGCAAAGTAACATATAAGTTAACATAAAGCTCCTTGTAGAAATCTGCTGGTAATTACTTCTCAAATTTAATCCCTATCTAAAATGCATAAAACAAACAGATCTCATCAAGCTTACAAAATTTTAGGACTTTGTTTCTTTGTTTGTTTGAGACAGTTTCTCTGTGTAATAACCCTGACTGTCCTGGAATCCGATTTGTAGACCAGGCTGGTCTCTGCCTCTACCTCTCAAGTGCTGGGATTAAAAGCATGTACCACCAGGCCCAAACAAGTTTATAAATTTCTAACCTTAGTAGGTTCTCACCTAAGAGAAAGAAATGTAGAACCAAATATTCCTTGGGAAAAGGAGAATTACAGTCAGGCAGAGGAGAAAAGAAAGGACAGGAAAGGTGATAGAGAAATAGCAATATATTTAGTGTCCATTCTCAGTGTGCACAAAATTCTAGGTTTGATCTCCAGAACCACATACACTGTTCATGGTGTCACATTCTTGTAATTTAGTTCTTGGGTGGGTGGGGCATGGGGGTGGAGATGTGAGAATCAGAGAGAAGTCTGAAAAATGGAGGCAGGGTGCTCAGAAGTTCAAGGTAATCATCTACTACACAAGAAATTCAAGGCCAAAGTGTACTACATGAGACCATGTTTTCTATTTATATTTTTTAAAAGACAAATGTGATCATAGTGCATTTGCACACATTTAAGAAAATGTCATAATGAAACAAATATTTTTTTACAAATAATATCTTTAAATATTAAAATGTGATAATTTATTAGTTAATTCCTATAATCCTATAAGTTAGAGGCACTGGATTCTTTATGTAATTTATGTAGACTCTCAAATAGCTCTGCTGCATGGAGAAATATTCTGTTTCCTAAAAGTTCCACAATTCCTTAAATGGAATACAGAACATAGGGAGAGTTCCCAGAATGTAGCTATACTTCATTCAGGGTGGTGTTTGTCTCTTTCTTTCCATCTCTCCTACTTTCATCCTGTTTGTCCCATAAAGGTGGATGGATGTGGGGCACTCCCAGGACAGGAGCCTTTGTGTGAGCTCCAGCTTTCCCATGGCATAGCCCCACATTAGTCCTCTGAGTGCCAGGCTGTCCTGAATTGCTTGGCATTTGTCACTACTTCATCCCAGCTTGTTCCAGTTCTCAGAAAAGCCACAAGCAGGTGATCTTTGAGGACAGAGTCTGCTCACTGAGGAGGATTGAAATGCCATCCCAGGCATGACTAATTTATTTAGTATTCAAAAATCACTAAAGACTCTTCTGTCGTATCATCCGCACAAATGAAAGGGAATAAAAATAAAGTAGAAACCTGTTTGATGCCTGGGGCACAGTCAGCTTGTGGTTCAGGTCAGTTCATTTCAATACTTAATTTGTGGAACTTCATTTAATAGAATCATTTAACACTCAAAAAGTAATTACAAAACTGAACAAATTTGGTTTCCTGGGGTTGGTATTTGACATTGTAGAACACTGAAATCCCTACTGCTGGCTTAAACTATGTTTGTTGTTCAGGAAACAATTAAACTAATCTAATTTTGAGTATAGGTTATGGATGAACTACATACCTTGACTTTTTAATAATACATAAAACACTTGTTCATAAAATATTATTATTCACAATTAACTAATGTACAGGAATATTAACTTGCATGTGATGAGAGCTTAAAGTGAGGTAATCAGATATTAGACCAACAGGAAAGTTGACTATCACTTAACAAAGAATGAGCAAGACCTAGAGAAGCTAAGAGCATTGTATAAAGTCACACACATCCTCCATTTGTGGTTTATTCTTTCCTCTTCCAAATAGTTCTTTTTAAATAATCAAATTATATGATCACTATGCAGATTCAGTTCTGAAGTAGGCTAGATGAAAAAATGAGTCAGAGAGTTGCATTAATGTCCTCTCACATATTGAAAAATGCTTTCTCAGGTATTCTCCTAGCTGTTAAATATAGGGCCAACGTGTTTGCAGTCAGGACGAAAATGAATGGCTATATACAAGCTATAAACCCCAGAGCCAAATTTTCTTTGACAAATGATATTTGAACAGAACTGATAGCTCACAAATCATATAGTGTTGTGAGGCTGTAAAGCCATTAAGTCTCAGGGCAAAGATCCAAACCCAGGTCAACTTGAAAGAGTCTTCAGTGACTCAATGGATATGCCAGATCCCCAGCAACTGCTCTGTTAAGTGCATTCCTATGACGTTTGACTTTTTTAAATAAATATCTATTCTTCATAAATACGACTAATAAAGTAACCACTAAGAAAGTGAGCTGAAGGTCACTAAAGACTATAAATCCTTCCTTTGAGTTTACTATGCAGACAATTTGGGATTGCTACTTGAAAGATCTTAGACAACAAAAGACAGATCAAATCAGTATCTCCAAAAGTACTTTACTATAAATAAATTACTTGTGTAAGGAAATATCTCACAAATTTGAGTAAACAAATAATGGGTTTAATACAAAATTTTAATTATGAAATTGATTATTATTGATTAAATTACTCCTTTTAGTCAGTTACTGAAAATATAAATCAGAAAAAACTTCATATGACAAAGCCCAATGAAATAAAACAATATATTATATATATTTAAATCATCATATCATATTTTATAAAAATAAGCAAATGTAGTAATTACAAATTTTTAGCTTGTGGTAACATACAAGTTGTAAAACCACCATTTGGAACAAGAAAAAGAAGCTCACCACATATTAAACTTGCAACTAGCCTGGGATCCATAAGATCTTGCTTCAAAAAAGCCATTCAAATATGTGAATATAGACAAACCACAAAAACATAACTGAGAAATGCAACAGTCAAATATTGAAACAGAGAAATATTGTCAAAACTATCATAGAAATGAAGTTAGCGCCAGGTAGTGGTGGCACACGCCTTTAATCCCAGCACTTGGGACGCAGAGGCATGTGGATTTCTGAGTTCGAGGCCAGCCTGGTCTACAAAGTGAGTTCCAGGACAGTCAGGGCTACACAGAGAAACCCTGTCTCAAAACAAACAAACAAAAAGAAGAAGAAATGAAGTTACCTTTTTGTTATGATATCTATGAATACTTAAATGAATTTAAGCCAATGATGACTTTGCAAATCAGCTCTCTATATTGTGGTAACATTATTTCATTTATTTAGAGTGTTTAGAGTCCCTCCCATCATCAATGGTACATCCAGTACCTGAACCTGAAGGGACATTCAGCATGTTCATACTCCTCAGTAAAGAAGTTACTTTGGTACTTTATCTTCCATCTGGTGGCAGATATCACATGACCCTCAACTGAATAGATAGTGTTGATGGTATTTAATGTGTCAATCAATCTTCATTAATTCAAATGAACTCAATACTACACTGGGATATGACATAGTCTCTTGAATGAACTTTGAGTTGTCTCTTGTGCTTTCTTAAAATGACTATGGAAAATGACTGGATAGTGACACAGAATTTTAATATCTCTGCAGGATGTCCTTTGGTAGGTTTCCATAAACACATTATTTAAACATAAGTGTTATGTAAGGCCATGGAAACAATACTCTGAAAGGACATAGTCAACTGCCTCCCTAGATATTTTGGCTACTGAAAACTACTACTTTTGTTCCATTGTGTCAGTGTTAAAATTAATCTCATTTTGATAAAAATAAAATTTAAATGTTATGTAATTATGCCAAAGCTTCCAGTCCTTCCCTCAGACAAAACTGAAGATACAATTTTATTTTTGATATATAATATAGATACATCATTTCTGCATTCTCTTTTCTCTCTCCAAAACCTCTCATGTAGTATAGCATCTTACTCTTTCAATTTCATGTTGAACTTGTGTATGCGTGAATGTGTGTGTGTTTTCCAGATAACAGTTTCAGATGGTTAGTCTATTATCATCATTGTGGGAAGCATGGTAGTGTGCAGGCAGACATGGTGTTGTGTTTCATATAAAAAGAAAAAGAAGCCAGGGATATATTTGGTGGAGCTGCAGAATGGAGTAGGGAAGGGGGTGCCTCTGTGGGCCCATGCTGAGGCATCCTTTACCCCAGAGGTAGCAGCCACACAATGCTATATTATAGAGTTTATTAAGGGCATGGGAGGAGTTGAGGAGTTAGTAGAGACAGAAAGAGGGAGGGGAGAGAGAGAAAGAGAGAGAGAGAGAGAGAGAGAGAGAGAGAGAGAGAGAGAGAGAGAGTAGAGACAGGCCATGAACACTTGGAGAGAGATGGGAAAGGGGAGTGGGAAAAGAAGGGACAGAGGGAGGAGAGGAAGGGAGCGAGAAGGAGGACCTGTGATGCCCATATGGAATGTGTACAAAAAGGAAAAGGCCAGAGTCTTCACAGAAGAAACAAAGAACTTTAAGGCTTTTGCCAGTCTCTGCATGGCTCATGGAATGACCAGCTCTTTGGCATCTGAGCAAAAAGGGCTTAAGAAGCCACAGCGCACGATGTAGAAAAGTAATGTTAGGCTGGAGAGTTGCAATAAACTTTCCATAAAGGGGGGAAAAAAGAGCAGAAGAGAGTGAGGTGGGGGCCAGCATCCCCTTTTATAGTGAGTCAGGCATACCTCGCTGTTGCCAGGTAACTGTGGACAGAGCCTAGAAGAAATGCAAGCCTATGGCACTGGAGCAGCTAAGAGTTCTACATCTTGATCTGAAGGTGGCTAGGAGGAGACTGGGATTCCCCACTGGGCAGAGGTTGAGTAAGAGAAAAACCTCAAACTCACCCTCACCCACCTCAAGCCCCACCCCGACCCTGGCCCCACAGTGGAGCACTTCCTCCAGCAAGGCTCCAACTACTCAAACATGGGCACACTTCCTAATACCACCACTCCCTATGGGACAAGCATTCAAAAACATGAGTTTATGGAGACTGATCAAATTGAAACCAACACAGTTCCTAAATATGCAATCCAACTTGCTCAGTTTTTTAAAACAATGGAAATAATGTAAATTCAGCCATTTACCTCTTATTCTGTTGAATTGTACCACTGACATAAATCTGAAAAAAATCACTACCTGTATATATATAGTCCTTCTAGGTTTACCAAATTTCTTTTGACGATCCTTTACTGAAATATTATTATCCAGCTTTAAGTGTGTCTTAATTCCTGTTCAGTTTATGTTTTTTTCCTTTACCACCTATCAAGACACTTATTATACCATTCATGAATACCTACTAAGTTTTATTAATATTTTCCAACTGAAAATATATAGATTCAACCAAGTAGATGAAATCTACCTGGAGTAAAACATTCCTTATTTGTTCCTTGCTTATAGAAATGTCCTGTATATAGTCTGTCAGACTCCTGCTTCGTCATAGATTTTCTTGAGCTTAAGCAACCACGAGTTCATTAGCAAAGAAATAACAGGGTTAATAGGCTCAGTCATAATGAGAAAAGCAACCTAGATACAGAAAGTAGAGAAAATAATAATCATCCTCTAATCTTATCATCTTCTCATAGAACATGGTTAATCCTACTGAAAGAAAAATTTGTTTAGCTGTTTCTTCACTAAATGTGCTTCTTTCAAATATGTCTATCTATATAATTCCCAGGTAATATTAGTCATCAAAATTATTATGGTTATTATCTTATATATTTGGCAACAGAATTTTGGATCCCTCAGAATAAGTTCAAAGTGTGTTTTTATGTTCTTTATTTCCCTTTGACGTAACCTATATCACTGTAATAACTAAGTAGGAAATAGAAAATGGCTGGTACTTATTTTATTATTAACTGAATCTTTGTGTTTTAATTTGTAGAAAAGTTTTCATTCATCCACCATCATTGTGACAGATGAAACTGAAGATGTGGCCTACACATTTCATTGGATGGTTATAAATATTACAACATGAGATTCAGGAGGTCCTTAATTTGCTGATATTCGGTTCTGTGTTAGAAAATTTCCTATCTATGCACATAATGGCATTCTAAGCCTGAGTTTCCCATAGGAAGCATTATGCCTTCAAGAGAGGAAAGGAAAAAAATCATCAGGGCATGCCAAGCAGGATGTCACTTACACTCGATTGGCCACATCGTCAAGGTTCATTTCCATTAAACCTTGTGTCAGTTCAGAAACTTTACACATGAGGCCTTGTGTACCAGTCTACCACTGCTGACTGCCCTGGGGCTAGCCCAGAGTCCCAATCTTGTCATCGGTTTTCCGGAATGCCATTGTGAGAATTAGTTGCATATGCTGGCCAGCCTCACCATTCGAGACAGGCCTGTGGTTTGATTTTATTTTAATAAACCACTCTCTTCCTTTACATGTATTGTCTTTGACATATTTAGATAATACTGAGAAAAAAACAAGAAGAGTCATACATAATGATAACTAAGTAGGTAAGAGGTAGGTGGGATAGAAGGAATTAGTGACTTCTACAAATAATAGAAAGGAATTCTGAGAAAGATTTTGCTTGCATATTCTGTCTAATGTGTTTTAAACCTGTCATGTAATGTATATGAGAGACACATTCAAACTGTTTTTCAGCAGTGAGCTGCCTTAATATTTTCAACACATATTACATTACATGTAAATGGTGTAAATGGTATACATAGACATGTGTGCAAATGTGTGATGCTGAGTATATTCTGCACGTTTTGTTTTTTATGTTTTTAAAAAATAATGCCTGGATATCTCTAACCACTAACTATGTTAAGATTAATCTTATGAGCTTTATCATTTACATGATGTTATCTACAGGTAGTTAAAACTTCCTCTTGCAAATATTGTCTTTATCCAAGTTAGTTTATATAGTAGTTATTTATGATAGAATCATTATGTAATGAACATCTATAATACAAAGTATCTAAATCTAAATTTTCCAATATCTAGATAATTTTAATTGCTGTCATGACGTCATAAATGTCCAATTCCATGCCTAATAGGTCACACTCAATATCTAAGTATAGTAATAATATCAGACAAAACATTATTCAGCTTATGATTACAAGGTGTAAAGGAAATAGAAATAAATGTGATTCAACATGAAGATCTTACTCAAGGTATCCTTGAAAGCAAGCACTTTAAATAATACAACTTAAAGACAAGAAGTTCCATGGTATCAAAGTTGTGGTGCTTTGAATGAAAATTATTCTCATAGGTTGATATATATGAATACTTCATGCCTAGTTGGTAAAACTGCTTGGGAAGGATTTAGAGGTATGGTCTTGTTGGAGGTGGAATTTCTTTGAGGTTCTAAAATCCTCTAGCCATTCCCACTATATTTCAGTCTTTGTTTCATGGTGTGTCTAAAGATGTGGAGCTCTGGGTTCTTCCTCATGCCTCCTATGTACTACCATGCTCCCTGCCATGACGGTCATGTGTTATAACTCTCTGAAACCATACATCCCTCTATAAGTTGCTTTGGTAATTGTGTCTCACCACAGCAGTAGAAAAATAACTAAGGTAGAGGTAACAAATGTTTTAGGGTCCATTAATTTATTATGGTCAATAATTTCAAGCATTTAATGGTGGTCCAACTGAGGGAAAATGATGGTATAATACAAACAATAATATTTTATTTGGTAGACTGGGAGAAAATATGTAATCATTTTCCCTCAGTCAGTACAAGTATGTTTTCACACTGTATCTTTTATTTTCTTTAGTCAATATTATGATATTTTTTAAAGTGTAATTAGGAGAGTTAATTTTAAAATTTTTCTTCTAATTTTCACAAAATCTAGGTAGATTTTTGATATCAGAGCAAGAGATGTTACCAAAACCCACTTATAGTAATTTTTGAAATTTTTGCACCTCTTTAAAAGGAATGAGAAAATGTTCTTATTTATAGACTGTCATAATGCAAGCAAATCTAAAATGTATGTATAATACAGATTTACACTATATAAGAATACTATATACTACTATATAAATTAAATAAAAGCACATAGTATATTTTTAAAATGAGGGTTCTAAAGAGATGACTCTGCAATTAAGAGTATTTGCTGCTATTGCTGAGGACCTGGGTTAATTATTTAGCACATACATACAAGCTCACAATTATCTGCAACTCCAGTTTCAGGCTACCAGATGTCCTCTTCTAATTTCTGGCTTCTGAAAATAAAGGTTACTTACAGTTTGAAAACATACATGTTATCTCCATACTTTGTCCTGACAAATCAAATACTATTATTTGTGCTATGTAATAATTTCCTCTCAGTCAGTTCAATGCTTGAGATTATTGGCCTATATTAAATTCTTAAATTCATACATTTTCATGTGTATATATGGTATACGAACATACATATAGGTAAAAGTTCCATATATTTATAAAATAAAAAAAGGATATGGACAACAGTTTTTAAAGCTGCTCAGAATAAAGGAATAAAGACTTATTTCATCATGAAACAACACAGGTGAGATAAATCCTTATGCTCATTCATAAAAGTGTAAAATGTGTAGATACCATTTTGTCCCTCTTACAGACAAACAACTTAGGCCATGTCTGTAAGAACCAATATAATGAATGTCCTTAGTACGTCTTTCATCTTGGAGTAGTAATAGATAATTGACTGTAAGAATTTATCCATGAATACTTCAAGAGTCAACAATGGATCAGGTAGTAGAAAGCAGTGTAGGGGTAGAGTTAAATAAGTCCAGTTAGTTTCAGGTATTTGAATTCAATCCCTAAGGTCTTAACAATGGGGAAACAACCCCAGGATGGTGTTTAGAAGTGTGACCTTTGAGAGGGGATTAACATCAGTTAAAGCCATCAGGGTGGGGAGCCCCAGTGGTTGAAACTTGGTGACTTGATAAGAAATTCTGAGAAAAAGAAGATATGAATGAGCATGTATATGTGTATATGTGTACACACACACACACACATACACACACAGAGAGAGAGAGAGAGAGAGAGAGAGAGAGAGAGATACACACACACACAGAGAGATACACACACACACACACACACACACACAGTCTTTTTTTTTAATGCTGTGTGATAATGTATGATGTGCATTGCATTAGACTTTGCAAGCAAGGAAGAATTAACAGATAAGCCTAGAGTATTTTCCCCCAGGGGAGAAAAACCTGTATGCTTGTGTGTACCAGGAAAAGTAAGTAATAAAGAAAACAAACAAACATTAGTTCAGTTTCAACATATGCTAACATTAACAAAATTATTTTCGTTCTATCTGTATGTTTTAATAATCTAATTTTAAAAATAGATTTATATCTTAATTGCACTAACACTTTACAAAATAATTTTCTCTGCCAAACTTTTGGAAAATATCTTCTATCTCTTTACCAGAAATAGGGTACACACTGCACTTCACTGATACATACACTCTGTTGGTGCTGCAAGCATGTGTTTTTGTGGTCCTGATACTTATTACGATGCTGTCTATTAAGGAGAGCCTGCTATTACCTCTCCTGCTTTCTGCTCTCACCTTCCCTGACACTTATGACTGTCCTTAACTCCCCTAAGCTATTACTCACTGACTTGTTGTCTATCACTGTCTTTTATTGGGATTAGTCTTTGCTGTTGTTACATACTGCTCAGCATTATCAAAGTATTCTGTTGCACTGTGCAAAATCTATCTAGCATGTACATCAGCAGTAGACTAGTAGATATATCATCTACTAGCCTGGAATTAATTTTTATATTGTAAATTTCTACATCAGAGGTCTGTATTGCAAGTGAGTTTTCAGTGTCAAAATGGAGACCTCTCCCTGTGCACATATTACAGCCAGCTGGCAGATATTTTGCCTTTGGCATCGCGGTTAGTGTTAGAAATAAATCTACCTCTTTGCCACCAATTATTTTGGTGTCCCCCATTGTTTTGAATTTTTGTATTTATTCCCATTTAAAAAGACAAAAAAATTTTGGTAATTAAAGTGGTCCGTGTACTTGGAATCCTGTGCACACAGTAATAATGATAGAAAGTGGATCATGTAAGAAATACTTCTTAGAATATAAGATGAATAAAATAATGAAATATTACTAAACAATACAGTGACTTTCTTCAGTAATGATTATGTATTAAACATTGCATCTTGGTTATGTTTAGCCTGTAACTCCCAGCTTTTTAGATGTGTGAAACCGAGTCACATCAGCCTCCTATCGAGCCTATCCCTTCCAGTGCTTGGCTGACCAGAATAGTAATGAAAAGTGCTTATTAGATTAACATTTTGGACATAAATTTAGTATAAGAGAAAATGTATTTAGAACATTATAAATGTTTAATATTGAAGAAAATATTATTTTCATCATTTCACAAGAAAAAATCTTTTCAGATATGACTTTCATTTATCAGATGCATTTTTTGGTATCAGAGATGAGAAGCTTTGTTTACCACTCTGCTTCTCATACCTAAATCCTGTTGCTGTTCATATGTTGAAGTTCTACTTCAGTTCTTCTTTTAAGGCCATGGATCCTGGTAAGTAAAGCACACTACAGTAGATAGTCTCACACTCACAAATTGAACTCTGTGTGAATATATAGCATCTTCTTCAATTTCCTTCCTGAGATATGTGAAGATTTATTGTAGAGATATTTTACATTCTTAAAATGCTTGGTTAAATCTAGTCTTAAATATTGTATTTAATTTGAGACTATTAAGAATAGGAACACAGCCACATTAAAAGAGTGGGGGAAGATAGTATGTGAATGTATTTGGTTTTAGCAATCTTTTTCTGATAAAATATTTCTGGGTATGATTTTTACCAGGGAATATTTTCATTATTAATTTCACTTATCTTTGTCAGTCATTTACTCAGTGTGCTTCTGTGTATCCAGACCTAGTTACAATGCTAGAAATGAATCATAGTTAGATATAGTTCCTGTCTTGGTGAACTTTACCCTCACTGAGGGTATATTCTATAAATAAGCAAACAAAAAAAATAACTGTAGTATTCATCGCTCCTTAATGTATTCTTAGCTTCACTGATTTTACAGAAGCATATATTTTCTCAGTCTATCATGTATGCCAATTTAATGGCTTGTGTATCATGAATAATGTTAACTTACCAAATACATGAATAAATACAATTATTCTGAGAGTAAGCAACAGTATTTTAATTCTCAGTGCATGTTTACTAAATAATTTCATTCTAACTGGTCATAATTCAGTAAATGACTGAACATATTGTACTTGATTAGAACTGATACATATACAATTCAATTCCTAAGGCTCAGGGAGAATTGCAGAAGAAGGTTTGTAAAGTTTCTAAGAAGCAGAAGACCAGAGGGACTGCTGTAAGACCTTGTCTATTGGATATGTCCAGGAAAGGGTAACCATGAAGTCTTAGCAATGTGTTGCCCAAACAAGACCTACACAATGACATTATCAGTTGACATGTCAACATGTGTGGGGAAAATCTTACAAGACCTTGCCCTTGGATGAAGAGCTACAGAGAGTCAATGGCCTTTTTTTTTCCTGATTTTTGGACATTTGTTTTTTTTTTTTTTTCTTTTCGCTATATCTTTTATTTACACTTCAAATGATTTCCCCTTTTCTGGCCCCTCACTCCCCGAAAGTCACATAAACTCCCTTCCCTTCCCCTGTTCTCCCATTCACCCCTTCCCACTTCTCTGTTCTGGTTTTGCCCTATACTGCTACACTGAGGCTTTCCAGAACCAGGGGCCACTCCTCTGTTCTTCTTGTATCTCACTTGATATGTGGATTATGTTTTGGGTATTCCAATTTTCTAGGCTAATATCCACTTATTAGTGAGTGCATTCTATGATTGATCTTTTGAGACTGGGTTACATCACTTAGTATGATGTTCACCAGCTCTATCCATTTGTCTAAGAATTTCATGAATTTATTGTTTCTAATGTATGACTAGTACTCAATTGTGTATATATACAACATTTTTTGCATCCATTCTTCCATTGAGGGATACCTGAGTTCTTTCCAGTTTCTGGCTATTATAAATAGGGCTGCTAAGAACATAGTGGAGCACGTATCCTTATTACATGCTGGGGGATCCTCTGGGTATATGCCCAGGAGTGATATAGGAGGATCCTCCAGAAGTGGCATGCCCAGTTTTCTGAGGAACTGCCAGACTGATTTCCAGAGTGGTTGTACCAGTTTGCAATCCCACCAGCAGTGGAGGAGTGTTCCTCTTTCTCCACATCCTTGCCAACACCTGCTGTCTCCTGAATTTTTAATCTTAGCCATTCTGACTGGTATAAGCTACAATCTCAGGGTTGTTTTGATTTGCATTTCCCTAATGACTAATGAAGTTGAGCATTTTTTAAGATGCTTCTCTGCCATCCGAAGTTCTTCAGGTGAAAATTCTTTGTTTAGCTCTGTACCCCATTTTTTAATAGGGTTATTGGGTTTTCTGGGGTCTAACTTCTTGAGTTCTTTGTATATATTGGATATTAGCCCTCTATCTGATGTAGGGTTTGTGAAGATCTTTTCCCAATTTGTTGGTTGCCAATTTGTCCTTTTGATGGTGTCCGTTGCCTTACAGAAACTTTGTAATTTTATGAGGTCCCATTTGTCAATTCTTGATCTTAGAGCATACGCTATTGGTACTCTGTAGTTAAAATGGCCATTTTGCCAAAAGCAATATACAGATTCAACGCAATACCCATCAAAATCCCAACTCAGTTCTTCATAGAATTAGAAAGAGCAATTCTTAATTTCATCTGGAATAACAAAAAAAAAAAAAACAAAACAACAAAAAAAAAAAAACAGGATAGCTAAAACTATTCTCAACAACAAAAGAAATTCTGGGAGAATCAGTATCCCTGACCTCAAGCAATACTACAGAGAAATAGTGTTAAAAACTGCATGGTATTGGTACAGTGACAGGCAGGCAGATCAATGGAACAGGATTGAAGATCCAGAAATGAACCCACACACCTATGGCCACTTGATCCTTGCCATAGGAGCTGAAAACATCCAATGGACAAAAGATAGCCTTTTCAACAAATGGTGCTGGTTCAACTGGAGGTCAGCATGCAGAAGAATGTGAATCGATCCATCCTTATCTCCTCGTGCTAAGCTCAACTCCAAATCTATCAAGGACCTCCACATAAGGCCAGACACTCTGAAGCTAATAGAAAAGAAACTGGGGAAGACCCTTGGGTCAATGATCTTTAAGAATGGAAACATAATCAGTTTGCTTCAGGGACAATGTTCTTCTTATCAAATCCCAAGTAGTTAGCCATAAACATATGCTACATATGAACAAAAGTAAATAAAGTCAATAGATTGTACATATGCACATGAACACATAAGTATATAACAATAACCATTATTTAAAAGGTCATTAATTTAAGAGGAAGTAGGAGAGACACACAGGCAGCTGGAGAAGCAAATGGAAATCGTGGAAAGAATCTAAAAGCACTCATGTATGAATTTCTCAAGAGAAAACATTTTAATTAAAACATAATAACTATCACTCAACAAAGATAATAAGATGGAAGATATATTTTATCACCATATAGATGCAAACTCATCTAAATTGGAGCATAAGAAAAGGTAGAGGAAATTAAAGGATGTCTTAGCAGCTAAAAGTACTTGTTGCTCTAGCAGAGGACCAATCGTTAGGTTCCTGCATCCACATGGTATCAGACAACTACATATAACTTCATATTTTTGGATCCAGTACTCTTTTCTGCCTCTCATGGGTACCAGAATAATATGTGATATACATATAAACATCAAAAATTTATACATACATAAAATATAAGTAAATAAATATTTCAAAAATATATGCTGGAATAGAACATATTTTCAGTGGAACACAAACATTGTGTGATACCATTTCAGACTAATAAGTAAATACTAAGCCAAGAGATGATGCTATGTATCTTTGTCTAGTGGTTAATAGTTTTGTTATTTGATTAATTTGGGGCTTGTTTTAGTTTAAGGTATATGTGATGAAGAAATAATGCAATCTAATTTCAGTGTTAAAGAATGAGATTCATTAACCAAATCTTCCAAAGAATGATAAACCCTTTCTGCTCTGCTGATAGAGACCTTTTCTCAACTTTTTAAACCTTCCCTAACTGCATTAATGCTATGTACAGAGGTGCACTCTTACAATATGAAATAGTTTAGATGTAACATGTGCAGTGCTGAATAGAGCCTGATCATTTTGACCAATAGTGAGCAGGTCTTTCAGACATTTATATAGCATGTTATGATATAATGGCAATTTGTCTTCTGTTTTATAATTTTGTTTCTGATTCCCCTAATTACAGACTTTTTCTTTATTATCCTACACAGAATTCTAAATCAATAATATGCTATCAGAGAACCATTGTGCCATTTGATACCAGGGATTTATTTTAAGGGACAATATTTACCATTGTCCTGGAGTTAACTAAGCATCTACCTTTCAATGAAAACTCAATTACTTATAGTAATTAAAATGCATACAGCCCTTGGCTTGAGATAGCAGCCATATAAAATTTTCTGATGTTATATTTATAACAAAATACAATGAGTTTATATTTTAATGAATCCAAATCCAAATAAATGGAGCCAATACACAAAATAATGTAGGAATATTTATGACTTGTGGCAAATAAGGAAAGCATGGCTTCTCATTACAAAATGAAGTTCTCCTTAAACAAAGGGAACATGAAAATTTTATTTACAAGATGTGTATATATTCATGCAAAAATGTGCTAAATTCTAAGCTTGCACAATTTAGTCGTACATTCCTGGTCCTTCTCAGTTTATACTACAAAGACTTAGCTGAAGGCAATGGAAAGGATATTTCCAAGATAGCATTTCATACCAGAATCAGCCCGTGAAGATACTTGCCCTGCTTAGTCACTACCACATTAAAAATATCACTGCACTGTACCAATACCATGCAGTTTTCAACACTATTGCTCTGTAGTATTGCTTGAGGTCAGGGATACTGATTCCCCCAGAATTTCTTTTGTTGCTGAGAATAGTTTTAGCTATCCTGGGTTTTTTGTTATTACAGATGAATTTGATAATTGCTCTTTCTAACTCTGTGAAGAATTGAGTTGGGATTTTGATGGGTATTGCATTGACTCTGTATATTGCTTTTGGCAAAATGGCCATTTTAACTATATTGATTCTACCGATCCATGAGCATGGGAGGTTTTCCCATTTTTTGAGGTCTTCTTCCATTTCCTTCTTCAGAGTCTTGAAGTTCTTGTCATACAGATCTTTCACATGTTTGGTAAGAGTCACCCCAAGATACTTTATACTGTTTGTGGCTATTGTGAAGGGGGTCATTTCCCTAATTTCTTTCTCAGCCTGCTTATCCTTTGAGTATAGGAAGGCCACTGATTTACTTGAGTTGATTTTATAACCTGCCACTTTGCTGAAGTTGTTTATCAGCTGTAGGAGTTCTCTAGTGGAGTTTTTTGGGTCACTTAGGTAGACAATCATGTCATCTGCAAATAATGATAGTTTGACTTCTTCCTTTCTAATTTGTATCCCTTTGACCTCCTTATGGTGTCTAATTGCCTGAGCTAGTACCTCAAGTACAATATTGAAAAGATAAGGAGAAAGGGGGCAGCCCTGTCTAGTCCCTGATTTTAGTGGGATTGCTTCAAGTTTCTCTCCATTTAGTTTGATGCTGGCTACCGGTTTGCTGTATATTGCTTTTACTATGGTTAGGTATGGGCCTTGAATTCCTGTTCTTTCCAAGACTTTAAGCATGAAAGGATGCTGAATTTTGTCAAATGCTTTTTCAGCATCCAATGAAATGACCATGTGTTTCTTTTCTTTTGAGTTTGTTTATGTAGTGGATTGCATTGATGGATTTCCATATATTGAACCAACCCTGCATTCCCGGGATAAAGCCTACTTGATCATGGTGGATGATCTTTTTGATGTGTTCTTGGATTCCGTTGGCAAGAATTTTATTGAGTATTTTTGCATCGATGCTCATAAGGGAAATTGGTCTGAAGTTCTCTTTCTTTGTTGGATCTGTGTGTGGTTTTGGTATCAGCGTAATTGTGGCTTCATAGAAGGAATTGGGTAGTGTTCCTTCTATTTCTATTTTGTGGAATAGTTTGAAGAGTATTGGTGTTCGGTCTTCTTTGAAGGTCTGATAGAATTCTGCACTGAAACCATCTGGTCCTGTGCTTTTTTTGGTTGCAAGACTTTCTATGACTCCTTCTATTTCTTTAGGCATTATGGGACTGTTTAGATGGTCTAGTTGGTCCTGATTTAATTTTGGTATTTGGTATCTGTCAAGGAAATTGTCCATTTCCTCCAGATTCTCCAGTTGTGTTGAGTACAGGCTCTTGTAGTAGGATCTGATGATTTTTTGGATTTCCTCAGTTTCCGTTGTTATATCTCCCTTTTCATTTCTAAGTTTGTTAATTTGGATACTTTCTCTGTGCCCTTTGGTCAGTCTGGCTAAGGGTTTATCTATCTTGTTGATTTTCTCAAAGAACCAGCTCCTGGTTTTGTTGATTCTTTGTATGGTTCTCTTTGTTTCTACTTGATTGATTTTGGCCCTGAGTTTGATGATTTCCTGCCTTCTACTCCTCCTGGGTGAAATAGCTTCTTTTTGTTCCAGGGGTTTCAGGTGTGTCATTAAGCTGGTAATGTATGCTCTCTCCATTTTCTTTTTGGAGGCACTCAGGGCTATGAGTTTTCCTCTTAGCACTGCTTTCATTCTCACCTGAAGAACTTCGGATGGTGGAGAAGCATCTTAAAAAATGCTCAACTTCATTAGTCATTAGGGAAATGCAAATCAAAACAACCCTGAGATTTCACCTTACACCAGTCAGAATGGTTAAGATTAAAAATTCAGGAGACAGCAGGTGTTGGAGAGGGTGTGGAGAAAGAGGAACACTCCTCCACTGCTGGTGGGGTTGCAAATTGGTACAACCACTCTGGAAATCAGTCTGGCGGTTCCTCCAAAAACTGGGCACCTCACTTCCAGAAGATCCTGCTATACCACTCCTGGACATATACCCAGAGGATTCCCCACCATGTAATAAGGATACATGCTCTACTCTGTTCATAGCAGCCATATTTATAATTGCCAGATGCTGGAAAGAACCCAGGTATCCCTCAACAGAAGAGTGGATGCAAAAAATGTGGTGTATCTACACAATGGAGTACTATTCAGCCATTAGAAACAATGAATTCATGAAATTCTTAGGCAAATGGATGGAGCTAGAGAACATCATACTAAGTGAGGTAACCCTGACTCAAAAGGTGAATCATGGTATGCACTCACTAATAAGTGGATATTAACCTAGAAAACTGGAATACGCAAAACATAATCCACACATCAAATGAGGTACAAGAAGAACGGAGGAGTGGCCCCTTGTTCTGGAAAGACTCAGTGAAGCAGTATTCGGCAAAACCAGAACGGGGAAGTGGGAAGGGGTGGGTGGGAGGACAGGGGGAGAGAAGGGGGCTTACAGGACTTTCGGGGAGTGGGGGGGCTAGAAAATGGGAAATCATTTGAATGTAAATAAAAAATATATCGAATAAATAAAGTTCAGCAAGAAACAAACAAACAAAAAATATCACTACAATGCAGCATGAAGAACTGTTTAATTGCTGCAATGTATCAGGTGCTTTAAAGTATGCAGCAAAGGACAGTACCACCAAGCACCAACATTCTCTAGACAAAGAAAAGCTGTTATCAGTTAATACGTAATTGAAATCAAATAATGAAAACTAGTAATTTTCTTTGGCAGTTTATCAAAAGGCTTTCTACTTCAATAGGATGACGACAACTGAGGAAATTGCATGCTTATTCTCAAAATCAATTCTGCAAACAAGGTAGCTGTGTTAAAAGAAGTCTTGACCCTTATAACAAGTAAAAAGTACATTGATACCTCATATTGACATGCAGATAAATTATTTTGGAAAGCTGTGGATTCATACTTTGAGTCCTCTCAGTTTGGAGAAATTACCTATCTTTCAATGTTAAGAATACACACTGATATATTGCACCTCCCACAATGAGGAATAACAGAGAATACCCTAGAATAGAACTTCTGAGTACAACCTACTCCAGGCCAGTACATATGGTGTCTTTCAGGCTATGTTACAGGAAATACTAAGAAATAATGGCAAGTTCCTGCACTACTGCCAGGCACCAGCAACTCTCTACCCCATGCAATGCACTGGTGGGCAATAGCCTACCTATTTTTTCTCATGGAACCTCTGACTCAGAGTTCCAAAATCTCTCTACCCAGCTTGCTAAGTTCTCACTGGTGGGTTGCTACTACAGCAGCCCCATTCTTCAAATTGCCCATGGCCTTTGTGGCACACATCAGGCAAACCCACTCTTTGCTGACACACCTTTCTCTCTTGAACCCAGATGAGCCGCCTTATGAAGGAAAATGTAATACAAAGTTAGTTCAGAAAAAATGGTAAATCAATCTTTGGGAGCAACAACTAAAATCCTAATCTTGTAAGCCTTATTAACTAAACCCTCTGGTGGCAAAGCCTGACTCATCCTCCACTGAAACAAGAGACACTTGTAATTACATCTTGTTCTCATGCTATCCCAGTCCGAAAAGGACCCTCTCTCTCACCTCCTCCTCAATTGTCCCACTCCCTGGAAGTCCCTCCTACTCACCTAGAGATTGGCTTTTTTATCCAATAAGGGATTGCTTCACAAGAAGTCACCTGATTATGTTACTCAGTCATTGTCCCCTCCCAGGAGAGTGGAATTAGCATCAAAATACAAACAACACCAGACCCATCTACCACATTACCCATCAAGTATTTTGTAAGTAGTGGTTGAATTGCTGTCTGCCTGACATTGATTGAAATACAAACATTCAGTACATCATCAGGATGGTATCAAATCTGGATACTTAGGTAATTAATATGAAAAAGAAATGAAGGCAGCAGGCAGTGGTGGAGCACAATTTTAATCTGAACACTTGTGAGACAAATTGGATTGATTTCTGAGCTCAGGACCTGCCTGATCTACAAAGTAAGTTCCAGGACAGCTAGGGCTATACCAAGAAATCCTGACTTGAAAGATTGTATGTATATACATATATATATATATGAAAGAGAAGGCTTATTTTTATTAACCAATAAAATTAATTTACTTTAAAATAGAAATTTGTGGGACAAAAATGCACATGAAGGGAACACTATATGAACATACGTGAAAGAAAAAAAATCTACAAACTTTGGAGAAGCCATCAGTGGCAATACCTTGATATCTTTTTTTTTTATTCGATATATTTTTTATTTACATTTCAAATGATTTCCCCGTTTCTAGAACCCCACTCCCCGAAAGTCCCATCAGCCCCCTTCCCTCCCCCTGCTTTCCCACCCAACCCTTCCCACTCCCCTGTTCTAGTTTTGCCCTATACTGCTTCACTGAGTCTTTCCAGAACAAGGGGCCACTCCTCTGTTCTTCTTGTACCTCATTTGATGTGTGGATTACGTTTTTGGTATTCCAGTTTTCTAGGTTAATATTCATTTATTAGTGAGTGCATACCATGATTCATCTTTTGAGTCTGGGTTACCTCACTTAGTATGATGTTCTCCAGCTTCATCCATTTGCCTAAGAATTTCATGAATTCTTTGTTTATAATGGTTGAATAGTACTCCATTGTGTATATATACCACATTTTTTGCATCCACTCTTCTGTTGAGGGATACCTGGGTTCTTTCCAGCATCTGGCAATTATAAATAGGGCTGCTATGAACTTAGTGGAACATGTATCCTTATTACATACTGGGGAATCTTCTGGGTATATGCCCGGGAATGGTATAGCAGGATTTTTCAGAAATGACATGCCCAGTTTTCTGAGGAACCGCCAGACTGATTTCTAGAGTGGTTGTACCAATTTGCAACCCCACCAGCAGTGGAGGAGTGCTCCTCTTTCTCCACATCCTCACCAACACCTGCTGTCTCCTGAAATTTTAATCTTAGCCATTCTGACTGGTGTAAGGTGAAATCTCAGGGTTGTTTTGATTTGCATTTCCCTAATGACTAATTAAGTTGAGCATTTTTTAAGATGCTTCTCCACCATCCGAAGTTCTTCAGGTGAAAATTCTTTGTTTAACTCTGTACTCCATTTTTTAATAGGGTTATTTGGTTTTCTGGAGTCTAACTTCTTGAGTTCTTTATATATATTGGATATTAGCCCTCTATCTGATGTAGGGTTGGGGAATATTTTTTCCCAATTTGTTGGTTGCCGATTTGTCCTTTTGATGGTGTCCTTTGCCGTACAGAAACTTTGTAATTTTATGAGGTCCCATTTGTCAATTCTTGATCTTAGAGCATAAGCTATTGGTGCTCTCTTCAGGAACTTTCCCCCTTGAACCAGTATCTAGAATTATGAAGAAATAAATTTCTATTATTTAAGACAGTCTGTATTACTTAATCATAAATAGAATAAAGCATGAACAGAAAACATGTATAAGTTGCAAGAGAGTCAGACCAGCTGATTATCCACTATGCCACAATCATTTCTCTCAGTTCATGCATATGCCTTTGTTTGGGAGAGAGGATTCCCATTCAAGAGCTATCAGACTATAAAACAGCCTCAGATGATTTTTCTTGGTTTATTCTAGAAAGAGCTTTACCTTTAACATGGTAGTTTGAATAGGCATGATCCCTATAGACTTATGTCTTGGAATGTCTGGCCTATAGAGAGTGGCACGATTAGGAGGTGTGGTCTTGTTGGAGTAAGAATGGCCTTGTTGGAAGATGTGTTGGGGATGGGCTTTGAGGTCCTCTAGGCTCAAATTACGTTCAGTGACAGTCTCCTTCTGCTGCTGGTGGATCAAAATATAGAACTCTTAGCTCCTTCTATAGTACCATGTCTGCTTACACTCTGCCATGTTTTCCTCCATAATGATAATGGATTAAATCTCTGAAACTGTATGCCAGTCCCGATGAAATGTGTATGCAGGAGCTCTTTGAGAACAGAGTCTGCTGAGGATGATTGAAATGCCATGACAGGAAAGACTATATGAACACACCTGAAAGAAAAATAATCTACAAACCTTGGTGAGGCCATTGGTGTCAATAACTTGATCTTGAAGAAGTCTCTAGAATTATGAAGAAATAGATTTCTGTTATTTAAGACAGTATGTAATTTATAATCATAAATAAAGTACCGCATGAACAGAAAACATGTATAAACTGCAAGAGTCAGACTAGCTGATTAGTCACTATTACACAATGATTTCTCTCAGTTCATACATATGTCTTTTATTAAAGCAACATTGTTCATGGTGTCTCTTCAAAGCGATAAAACTCAAACTAAGACACCTTCCTACTGTCATTCTATTGCTTTTCATGTCATTTGGCTCTCTTCATCAGTGGTATACATTGTCTGCTTCATATTTACTTACAGGGTAGTACAAAGTAGGCAAAGAGGATAAAAAGTACTCTCAACTCCACTTAGAATTACTTTCCTAATCCTGTAGCTCACCACAAGGCTGAATTTCTTCATTTACAGAACTGAGTAATAATACTCATTACATTTTATCACAAATATAAAATGAGATAATATATAGGTTATTTCACACAGTAATTTACTCTAAATAATTACATTAGCTGTCTATATTTATGTATAACACACACAATAAGGAACTCCTAAGTCTCTAAAACTACATATGCATATTGTGATATATACTGAATCTGCTGAAATATAAAATTAGGCTTCATTTTCTAGTCTGTCAAGATCATTTTGACTCGAAATCCTGTCATCAACGTACATATTTTTCCAACTTCAATCCAAAACCTGTCATCTTGTTCTTAGAAGCATGGTTATTTAGTAGGCATGTCTGGTCACTTCTTTTTGCACCTATTTCATTTAGTCAAAATAATCAGTAAAATGTTTCAGCTAATAAAAGATTGTTTTTATTTCATTAATTTAAATATTTAGATTTCTGTTACTTCTCAGTGTGTCTTTTTTTTTTTTTTTAAGTGTTCCTCCAAATTTTTATTTATATGTCAAGTTTCCATTTTGGATACAGTAACACTTAAAAGACTCTGGACATTTGTTTCTGTTATGGTAGAGATAGCTGAGTTTAATTTTAAGCTCAGCATTATTTTCAAATGGCCTCATAAATGTCAGGTGATGTAGCATGATGCAAAATATAAGGAGAGTAAAATTAACATTGCTTTTTATTTAAAAACCATGCAAAGAAATTTCTCCATAAAACTTTATTCTGTGACTGAAATGTCATAAAATAAAACTAGTGAGATGAGCCAAAAAGTCAGGCAACTCAAAAACTATTGAAACAATAGTTTACATTTCAAGAGCTTCATTTGGCCCTAGTCTTGACATCTCGTCATTTCCTGATGTTTCACACTATGATGTCAAGGTTCTGGTTTTCACATGGTGATATCACATGGTGACAAAAAGGCCATGACATTTGATCACTAGATATTCCAAAAGGAGCCAATAATTCATGCACATGCAAGAAAGAACAAAGAAGCTCCTAGATGACTACCTACTGAGATAGTTGGAATTACTATTTACAGCATTGCTTAGTTTATTTTCAAGTCTGAGAGTCTTAGCACACCCAAGGAGATGACATTAGTCATCCGAATAGCTCCTGTGACCTGAAGTGAACCCACATTTCATACTGTATCTGATTTTATGGAATATTTTGGTCACAGTTTTAGTTTCTAAAAAAGAAAAGGGTAGCTTTGTGAAGTATAGCATAACAAAAAAATAGATTTTTTTCTCTGCTTTCTGTAAATTAATGATATATTTACCAGACCCTTAAGAGTTCATCCAAATGCAAATGAATTATACTCTTTATCCCTTTGCTGGGATTTTAGACACAGTTGAAAGTACCACTAGAGAGTTTCAGGAAACAAGATGTTTAGCATTTAATTACTCATAATGTTAAATAGATCTGTCAATGTCAATCTAATTTATATTTAAATGCTGCCTGTTTATTAATAATGAAAATTTTTTGGAGTTAGTTGTAAAAACCCAAGTCAGGATATCTTCAACAGAAATGTTTCTTTACAGAGATCTAGACTAGTTCAAAGAATCAAGAGATTATATCAGCAACCCTTAGAAAAGAATCTCAGATTACAGTCAAGATGAACCAATGGAGGATGAATTTATATCATCCTCTGCCTAAAATAACCATATTATACCTAGCATATATGGAAACAGTTCTGTAGATGGCCGTTTAAGAAAAGAAAGATAATGATCTCTCAAAGGTGAATAATGAGTAGAGTCTGTCCTGAATCTGAAGTTGAATCCCAATAGCCAGACATAGCTGCAGTGTTCCATGTGCCTGGAATAGAGTTTCTTCTAGGTGTCCATTAAATGTTTAAAATAGATAGACTACCATGAGGACACTCAGTCACTGAACATCAACAACAACAACAAAATGGTTATTTTGCTTTCAACTCCTCACTTGACAGGGACACACATGGGAAAAAAGATCCTATTCAAACAGTTCAATGATTACTCTTTCTGATAGTTCAAATAAGTAAAAAATATGAAAAAGGGGATATTTACAAAATAAATTTAACATAATACTACAATTTATTTTATTGTATTGTATTTATTTGGTTTGGTTTGATGTTTTCAATAGGCTTGGTTTTCCTTATGTAGGTAAGGATGACTTTGACTTTGTGATCTTCCTGCCCCCTCTTCTAGAGTACTTCTATGGATGCATGCACTGCCATACTCAGTTTTTATAGTTAGGTGTCAGGTATCCAACCCAAGGCTTCAAACATGATAAGAAAGCATTCCACTGACTAAGGTCGATCATAACTCTCTAACTGCTATTTTAAAATCATATATCAGAGACTCATTTTCAGAATGTTGGACAAAAAAATCCTTTAGTTGGCATCTAACATCCAAATGACCAAAGAAAATCTTCATGAGTTGATGATGTCTGAGCTATGATTCTATTCATGAAGAATTGTGGTATCGATATTTGTTGTTTGAATCCTATTCCTCTACACAACTGACATCTAGGCTCTTCAATAATTCTCCAGCCTGAGCAAGAGTTTTTAGAAAAATATATGCAAGATACAGTGAGAAAGCATTTGTACCAGTAATATTTTTATATTTTTAGCTTACCTTTAGTTGAAGATGATGTCTTCTGAAAGACTTCTTTCAAACCCATTAGAGGTTATGTTGTGTTTTATAAAAAGATAAGGAGAGAAGGAATATGTTTGTTGGATGTGTGGTAAGGTGTGTGGCAAGGGGGTGCCTTCACAGGCCCATGTTGAGGCCTCCTGTCCCCCTGAGGGCCATCCACACAACAGTATAGTATATAATAGTTTATTCAGGGTATGGGGAGTAGATAGGGTAGTAGAGACAGAGAAAGGGAGAGAAGAGAGAGAGAGAGAGAGAGAGAGAGAGAGAGAGAGAGAGAGAGAGAGAGAGAGAGAGAAAGGAGTAGAGGCTGGCCATAAGCATGTGAAGAGAGATTGTGAAGGGGAATGGGGGGAGAGAGGGGGAGAGGAGAAAGAGGAAGGAGGACAGAGAAGGAGCAAAAAGGAAAGGGAGCAGGAGAGAGTAGAGGGGACAAGCATCCCCTCTTACAGTGAATCAGGCACACCTGGCTGTTGACATGACTGTGGGGTGAAGCTTAGAAAAAAAATGCTAACATGTTAAACCAGAAATATCAATATGGCCAGAACATTATATATTCATTATTATTATTAAATTTCTATGAAGCAAATACCATCTAGAAAGAGATAAGTTGTGTCCTTAAGCTTAACATTTAAAACACTCAGGAAAAACAAGCATACCTTGCTCTGTTGGACAATAGATTTGGTTGGGGAATGTCTCAATAACTCTTAGGGTCCAGTTGATAACAATCTCTCTAGGTACAGGATGATTGACTAAAGATGGGTATACGTGAACTTCTATCCCTCACGAATTATGTGACCTCTGAAAGCAATCAAGAACCTTTAAAGATGATTAAACACCTTGAAGAATGATGCAGTAAATGTAAAAGAACAGACTTTAAACTCTAAGAAAATATTCAATATCATTTTAAGAGTTAGTTATATATGCAAGTATGTATATATACTTTGCATGTATGTGAATAAAATTTATGTGTCTACATATTTACAAACAAAAGAAATACTTATTAGAAAGCATTCTTATGTGATTATTCTAGAAATCATTGGATCCTTGAAGGACAAAACTTTCTTAACTCGGGTAGATTTATAGGAATACTTAAGCAAGATTTCAGAATGGATAAATTCTAAACCATAGAGGTTAAATTTCCAAAGACCTGTCAGAGGAAAAAATAATTCTGTTCCCAAAAGCATTAGAGAAAAGTGTTACAGCTGAAAAGAAGCCAGTCTAGGCTCACTCTTAATTACTTCCATTTATTTTTAGGCAGGGAAAAAAAGGACACAGATGATTGACGGTTCTCCAGTGAGAAAAATCTAATGAGAAGGAGGGCAAAGGGCAAGCTACTTTTCAAAAAAGGAATAAGAAACCAAAAGAATGGTGTGAGAACTCTAGAGGTCAGTGCCACATATGCATGACTCTAAATCTGGAGTCAAATTCTGCAGGGAACATTGAAGGGCAAGTCTGAAGACAGTGCCACCCACCTTTGAAGAGAGAATATATAAATAGAATTGCCCGGATGACCAATATGTTCTACTGAATAGTTTTGTGGAGCCCGTTTTGGGATACAAGGAAGGAGTGCAAGCTAATATAAGACTAAAAGCAGCATTTCTAAGACAGGTTTTTATCATGCCTCTGTCCAATGTTTGTTCTCAAAAATCTATAAATGTTATGTGTACTAACCTAAGTAATATATGTGGACAGAACCAAAGGGTAATAGGATTGGGCCATGAGTCAGGCAGTCTGCATCAATACTGAAATTGTCCACTCCATCAGAAAATAATGGTGTAACTGAGTATTCCTCACCAAGTTCCCTATAAAGTCCAAATAATAGTTTCCCCCAAGAGTGGTTTTGCACCAACACTTTTAATCCTCTGTTTGGAGTTTCAACCTGAGAACACAGCTACTGATCCACTGAAATGAATGAAATACAATGAACTTAATGCTGATTTTAAGCAAAGTCGCTATTTTGCTAGTATTGAGGTTATATGACCCTCTATAGGATGCATTCCAGCGTCAGTAGGAGCATAACCTTAGACAACCGGATTTAATAGATGAATAGTAGAGCAAACCTTGTAGACAGAATTAGCACTGTCAAAGAAAAAGTAGGCCAGTCACCTAAATCAAAGCTGTATTATTTGACTTATACATAACAATCCCCGAATAAAATACAAGGGACTCAAACATGACTCAATACAAGAGGACAGTAATGTTCTTGCATAGGCCCCTTATTAGGATGGGATAGAACTTTGAAAAGAACTTGAACATTTTGTAGGAAGTGACAGGAAGGCAGTGCATTGACAAGGATGGCACTAGGACATGGAAAGGTTGCCATATGGAGGAGACAACACTCTCCATCCACAGAATCATGGGTATGTGTGCAAACGTGTGAGTTCACACATAAAAGAATATGCATAGTTAAATGTTATGGGAAGCTCTTAGAAAAAGTGAAGCATACTATGGCACTTAAATGTTAGGAGAAGTTCAATGATTGCCCATCTCATCCGTCCAGTTGTAACTTCAGAAAGTTAGAAAGCAGTTAAAAACTATATAAGAAATGTGCTGTGGACAATAGGGAAATTGGGAAATAACTGGTATGTGGATAACATATAATAAGTAAAACATGCTTTCTAAATGTACAATTTCTTCAGCAGTTGTGGGAAACAGGGAAAGGCAGGAAGTAGAGTGTGCTGGCTAACATTAGTGTCAATGTGAAGAAAACTACAGTCACTAAGTAAGCAGCAATCAAAATTTAGGGGTTGCCCAGGTCAGATTTGGCTATGGACATCTTTATTAGTGATTAGATTTGCTGATGAGAGATGTGGAAAGCTGAAGCCACTATGAACAACATTACTCCTAGGTGGGTGGTTCGGGGCTTTACAGGAAAGCAATGTGCGTGTGAGTGAGTGAGTGAGTGAGTGAGTGAGTGAGTGAGTGAGTGATCTGGTAAACAGTATTTTTCTGTGATACTTTTTTATTAGATATTTTCTTTATTTGCATTTTAAATATTATCCCCTTTTCTCATTTCCCCCAGAAACCCCCTATCCTATCCCCCTCCCCCTGCTAGCTAACCTACCCACTCCTGCTTCCCTGTCTTAGCATTCCCCTATACTGGGACAAGGAGCCTTCACAGCCCCAAGGGCCTCTCCTCTCACTAACATCTGTAAAGGCCATCCTCTGCTACATATGCAGCTGGATATGATTCTTGCCTTTAGGTTTCTTCCTGGAATTCCTTCCCTAACATGCTTTAGTGATGTAATGTGATCTGGAAGTATAGGATGAAATTGGTCATGGTATTTATTTCTTCCTGGAATTCCTTCCCTAACATGCTTTAGTGATGTACTGTGATCTGGAAGTATAGGATGAAATTGGTCATGGTATTTATTGCATCGAAAGAAAGAAAACTAGAACACAGTTTGCAAAAGATCTTCTTCATCTTGGGAATAGATGAGACTGAGTTTTAGGTAAACTCTGATTCTGATTATTCACACCTCCATTTCCATTCTTTAAAGAATCGATGAAGGGACTTTCTCAAAATTGAAAGAGGACTCAATCCTAAAAAGAAAAGATAGACATAAAATAATTACATGAAGAACCTTTGTTCTTGCTCTAAAAAACATGTAAGAAAAATACAAATACAATTTCATAGACGCTTCTGAAAATCTCAAGAAGACATGATTCTAAAAAAGACTAAATGCCTTCTCTCTAAAGTGACAGGGAGGTCATAACTTACCGTGTGCAAGTTGACTTTACTTGAGAAAGGAGGAAAATACTATTCAGCGAGGTGAATGAATAAATGATATATGAATAATGGGTGAAGAAATAGGTAATGTTGATATATAAGTAATTTAATTACAGATATTCAGAAGATGATTAGATCAGTTTATTGATAATAATGCATGGTGACTGTATAATGTGGTAGAGGTGAAGATAGGTGGATAGATAGATAGATAGATAGATAGATAGATAGATAGATAGATAGATAGAAGAGAGAAATTTATTTTGTATTTGTATAGATATATTTACTTATACTATGATTTAAGTAAGGACAAAAGGGCAATCATGGATGAAGACAAAGAAGAATTGTGAATTCTAAGTGCAAGTTTAGATCATGAAAATAAAGCTGGGCACAGCATATCTAGGCATTCCTGTTCTAGGGATGGAATATTCACATGAGTGATAGCATATGCAAATGCATAGCTTTTTCTGATCACTGTATGTGTTTTTTAAGATATCATCCTTCCTTTCTATTATCATTAGATATTTATTCTTTTAAAAAATGTTGCAATGAAGGTGACCTTAGCCAAAATGCCAAACAGTGGGGAGATGGAACCTGAAGAAACCATCTGCAGTAGATAGACATGAAGGGATGGGGACACCAACCCACCATCAAAACTTCTGACCCAGTATTGTTCCTGTCTCAAAGAAATGTAGGGAGAAAAATGGAACAGACACTGAAGGAATAGGTCACCAGTGATAGGTCCAACTTAGGATCTGTCCCATGAGCAGACACCAAATTTTGATACTATTCCTGATCAGTTGATTGAGACACATGCAGATTCTTACTGCCGATCCTTGTATTGAGGTTGGGGACTGGTATGGAAAAGTTAATGGAAAGATTGAAGGAGCTGAAGAGAATGGCAACCCCATAAGGAGATCAATAGTGTGAACTAAATTGGAGCTCTGTGAGCTTCCAAAGACTAAAGAGCCAACCAAAGAGCACAGATGGACTGGTCTAAGGTCCCTGGCATATATCTAGCAGAACACTGCCTTCAGTAGAGACTTGCTGAGCCTCCAGAAGGTAGAAGCTGGGGACAGGGGTGGCAGGCTTCCCTTTCAGAGGAGAATGGGAGAAGGGATCAAATTAAGCACTCTTGGAGTCAGGATCAGGAGTCATCCTTTGCGATGTAAATAAAATAATTAATTAAAAAAATTTAAAAAATTGTTTATAATTTTAAAAATATTGCAAGTAACAAAAACTAGTACACATCAAAATTAACAAGATCCAAATTTATACAAGTCAGTAAATTTATTTCCATCTAGAGAAGCCATTTATCTATGGAGATTCACATTAGATTTAGGTTGTTTAATATCAAATATGTTTTTATGCACTTATTTGTCACTAAGTTTTGAGTTATGTTCTAAGCATTTGTGGGGTTCTCTGTGACCACCAGAGCTGGGAAAGTAATGATCCTTGTGAGGCAATTAGGAAGTCTGTGTCAACACACTTATCTTGATTCAAACTTTGAGAATCTGACACCAAGAAGTTTATTTTAGGCATACAGTACAGTTTGGAAGGATGTCTTCTGATATAGCACAATCCCAAGTGCACAATGAGGTATGACTATATGAAAACTCTTTTCAAAGTCCGTGTTAGCTTTCCCAGGAATGGGGTCTGTAGAGAGGCTACAGGGGTTAACTTGAGGCCCTAGAGATGAATCTAGTGTGGTCTTGTAGACAGTGGAAAAGTCATCTGGGCTATTAGATACTTCTCATCTTGCCTCTGGAAATCTAGTGTGGCTTTATCCTACAGGTGGTACACACCTCCATTATCAACATTTTGCATAAAAACTAGGTTATATGTCTTTTCCTTTGAAAAGTCAAACCTTTGTGCTCAACATTCCTGGTTACCCTGGGGCTATCATTGTCTTTTCTGTTCAAACTGTTCACTTAAAAATCTGCATTTTTCTCAATTAATAATTCTATCTTTGTGGCTAGAAATTTTTCCTCACTCTGTGTACTCTATGTATGCATGAGCATGTCTGTTGCATCATGGTTTCAATGGTATGTAAAAGTACTTTATTTCCATACAATTATCATAGATATATTGGGCCTAAATCAAATTTCCTGAATAAAAATAAAGTAACTATATATTTTAGACATTCTTTCACCTTATAATCATTAAGAAAAAAATTAAAAAACTGTTAAATACAAACTACTGCCTTAAAAATTGAGATGGAATAAAAAGTAGGAAAGAACCGAGATCAAACACTATTCACAAATATATTGTTTCAGAATGAAAAAAAAAATTCAGGAATGGGGTACTAAAATAATTGCCCTTATGCTTCAGAAGTTGTCTGTCACAGCTGTGACTGTAGAAGAACAAAATCTCGACTCCTTGGTCTTCTCTCGTTACATCAAACTTGCTGGAAAAGGTATTGAGAACTCTTCTCAGAGATAGGAAACTGTCTTCAAGTTGAGACTAATGAAGGGCCATATATATTCAAGGATCCTGTGTTCCTAACACAATTCTTGTCATCACTGAAGATCAAGAGCAAGGACATTCTACCCCTAAGTCCTTTACACTGAGAAATGAAGAATTAGAAACTGTTCCTGAATCCTGAGCTCTAGTACTTTCAAATACTGACATTCTATCATTACCTGAAAGAATAAAAAGAGAGTGTGCATTTCATATGGAGAAATGGTAATGAACCACATTTTCGTGTGCTGAAGAGTCTTTGCACTGGTTTCTTGGTAGATATATTATTCTTTAAATGACAAAAGACACCAGGCTTTCAAAATCCCATAAGACTTCTAATTGTGAGGAGTTGTGTTATGAGTTCAATTCAGGTTATTCCGTAAGGCATTTCGGACCTGACATTAATAAAATGTAAACTTCTCTAAGACATGAGCCAGATGAAAGATTTATCTTCAGAGAAATAGTGGTTTTATTTAAGTTTTTTTTTTAATTTTAACTTTATGTAGGTTGATGTTTTGTCTCCATGCATTGCTGTGCACTGTGTTCCTGGTCCCCTAGCTTTGCCTGTTGCTCTGCTACTATCTGTATACATTTTATTCAAGGGAATATAAGAAAATTAAGACTTATCAATTTAACTCTTTTAAAAATACCTTCTCCAAGCAGTTAAACACTTCAATGATTTTTCAGCTGAGTCCATCCAAATGTGAGTATGTTTTCAAAATTGATCATCCCTTTTGTATATACTTTATACAGTTTATAAAAATGTCCAAGGATAACTTTTTGCATTATAAGAGGGAGAGTTCTTGATCTTGGTGAACTGCCATTGATGGTAACAATGTCTCTCAGGTGGGAAAATCTGTGCATATTATGATCTTCCTGTTTTTTTCTTTCTTTTTTTTATTAGATATATTCTTTATTTACTTTTCAAATGTTGTTCCCTTTCCTGGTCCCTCCTCCCACAAAAGTCCCATAAGCCATCTGATCTCCCCCTGTTCCCCAATCAACCCACTCAAGCTTCCCTGTCCTGGTATTCCTCTACATAGTGGCATCAAGCCTTTCCAGGATCAAGGGCCCCTCCTCCCTTTGGTGTCTATCCTCTGCTACCAATGGAGGAGCTAGAGAAAGGACCCAAGGAGCTGAAGGGGTTTTCAGCGCCATAGGAAGAACACCAATATGAGTTACCCAGTACTTCCTGTTTTTATTTCCTTTCTTCTATGCTTTAAGGATTGACAAAATTTTGAATCTTAGGGAAACTTCATTAAATCTTGAACATGGCCCCCAAATGTTTAATCTTTAGGACAACTACAACTGTTCCTATAAGACATACCATAAATCTACTATTCCTATGATTCAGGTTATACTTCTTGTTTTGAAAAATCATATTTCTTGTTGAGGAAGGAAAAATTACATGTAGCATGACATATTTCTTTTATGATCTTCTTATGTTTTATTAGTTTACTTTCTTTTTACTACTTCCTTTTTTTTTTTTACAGTCCAGTCGTTTCCTGCCTCCTGGTCCACTCTCCCACAGTTCTTCCCACAGTTATGCCCTAGTTTCCAGCAGGGCACCCCCTCTTCGACAGTCTTCCCATTCCCTGTGGCCTCAAGTCTCTCCAGGGTTAGGGTTAGGCACATCCTTCACTGAAGCCAGACCAGGCAGTTCTCAGCTGTATATGTGTCAGGGGCGGGAAGGGCCTCAGACCAGCCTGGTTGGTTGCTGAGTGTCTGAAAGATCTCAGAGGTCTGGCTTACTAGAGACTGCTGGTCTTCCTGTAGGGTTGCCCTCCTCCTCAGCTTCTAATAGGCTATTCATGACTAAAGCACAGGAGTCCCTGACTTCATTCCATTTGTTGGGTGTAAGAATCTGCATCTGTCTCAGCCGACTGTGTGTTGGGCCTCTGGAAGGACAGCCAGGCTAGGCTCTGAATGCAATGGGGAAGAGACTGATGAAATGGAGGTCCAGAGATTTATTATTTTAATTATGGAAAAAGGATTAAGTTATCACTGTGTTAAGATTTATCTTTAGGGCAAGAAAAAGTGGTTTGAGATCTTCCATCTTGTTGAAGACAATATAAAAAGAAAAGAAAGTACTAATATTCGGAAGTCTGGTGGCATCACCAGCACCTTAACTTACATAAGAAAGCAGGTCCCCTTTAATGTGAATACTTTGTCCTAATAAATATGTCTTCTGTCTGTCTTGTGGACTGCATGGTCATCACTTTGTTGTCTGTACTCAAGATCGAAAGACTTCCTAAAGCCTGAACTTCAATGGTCAGAGATGACAATAACATTAATTTCTATCTGTGCAGACTTATTTTGGCGTTTTACATATAATACACCTATTGTCAGAACACATGAGCTAAGAAGAATATAAGCTAAGAATCTACTATCCCATGTCTGACCCTTCTTTTTCTCTTTGTCCTCTGCCCACATATCCTTCAGTCCACTTACTATTATTTTTAGTGTTTTATTTAATGCTGTTTTAAATTTTCCCTACATCTTTGTTTTCTGTCTAACTTAAAAGATCATCCAATGATTCTGAAATATTTTAGATAATCAAAGGGAATTAGTTAGGCCTCTTGCTGTGATAGCTGTAATAACCACTATGAACCAAAAGTAACCTGGGAAAATAATGGTTTGTTTCAGTTTCTAACTCTCAGATTCCATTGTATCACTGAGGGAAGGTAAGAAAGTTAGCTAGAATCCTTACTCAGGATAGGAAATTAGATGCAGGCTATGGGTAAATGCTGCTTACTGGCTTGTTCCTTTTGAATTGTACAATCTACTGTCTTACACAGCTCAATATGTGGCACTAGTCCACATTAGGTACACCCCCCCCCCCCCCTGCACACAACCACAACTTTAAATACTTATCTACATGCCTTTAGAGGCATTTGCTTGTTAGTTAAGATTCCTTCTTACCAAATGACTAACTCTTGCTAGGCTGACATCAAAACTAGTCACTACAGACAGTACCCTATGAGTACTATCCCATGTGTAGTAGGTAAAGATTATTTAATGTCACATCACACATCTTTGGCCTCTCTTTTGTTCTGTATATGTGTTGAAGTGTTTCTGGTTTTGCATATAAAATATATGACAGAAAGCTCCTTGGCTTTGGAGGGTATTACGTAAGGATAGAAATAAGGAAAGCCCTTAGTTTTACCATTACCCATTACCATTACCTCTATAATTATTAATTGTTAAAGCATCAAATTTGCTTGCACATTAATTCCATGTTACTGTGACTGTTGTGGTTTCTATTATATTACATAAAGCTGATTTTTGTCATTCTGTTTCAATAGCCTTTTAAGAAGGACCTCTGAAAACAGAAATCTAATTTTGGTAGTACATTCTTTAGCTTAACTTACCTTGATGGTCAGTTTGATTTTTTTGGTTTTTTTGTTTTGTTTTGTTTTATTTGTTTGGTTTTTTAGCTAGTTAGAAGGATTGAGATATATACTAGATACACTCAAGGTAGTATCTCAAGTTGACCATAAAAACAGAATTTCTGACACGCTACTTTGCCAAGGAGATAAATACGGGGAGAAACAGAACAAATAGCACAAAAACTAACTATAGAAGGGGAACAAAGAGGAAAGAGAAATAGTGAGAGAAAAGGAAGTGAATAACAAGTAGGTAAGAGAAAGACAGAGAAAGGACAGGAAGAAAGAAGAGAGCACAGTTTTCTCTTGGGAAGCAATCAATGTCTCCTCTTCTCTCTCCTGAAAGATCAAATACATTCCCTCCACGCAGCTTCCTTTTCTAGCTCTCGGGTTTACACTGCATACCTGTCTGCACTTTTTGACTCCTACCCACACCCAGCATATAGTAAATGCATCCTGCTCTCTCCTGCCCACACTTTTATGCATTGTTAGCTTTTGGTGGTGCCCTTTCTTCAACTATAATAGCTGAAGTGTTCTCACTGTCTGTTCCTCTTAGGCATTGGTGGTATTTCTTATGCATGCACATACCAATAGCTATTAATATAGATATTAATAGATGGACTTCCAGTGAAACAGCAGTGGCCAAAGTGAAACTTTTTATCTATGTGACATCAGAAGAAACTAAGAAAGAAATTTAGTATCTTCTCTCATAACTTGAACTTACAATTTTAAAAATGCACACATGTATTAACTCAGTATAAATTTGCCAATAGTTCCTTGATCAAACTGCAGTCTGTTTAAGATTTGACTGTTCATCTTTCTCCAAAGAAATGCAAACACTAAAAAAAAAAAGAAAGAAAAAGAAGATCACACCTTGCTGATTATTCCTTCAGAAAATAATGTCTCATCTAAAAAGAAAATCGAGGTTAATTCCCTACTTGAAAGAATTGTTGAGAAGCTTTAAGAACACACAGCAGGATACTGCAGAAAGTTGGAAGCTGCCAATCAACTAAAGAAGAGGAAGAAGGAAATGCTGACAAGGCCTGGAACATAAAGCTTGAGAGCAGACTCTGTGAAGATGAGGTTGGCTGCTCAGAAAGCATCCTCGATTGGAATAAGATTAGATTCCTAAGACTCCTTTAAACTGAAAACTTGACACTCACTTGAGAAGGGAGTGCCAGGGAGAAATTGTCTCCCTGTTGTGTTGGCCTGTAGACTGACCTCTCTCTCTCTCTCTCTCTCTCTCTCTCTCTCTCTCTCTCTCTCTCTCTCTCTCTCTCTCTCTCTCTCCTTTTTCCCTGTCTATCTTACACACACACACCTTTTTCATCTTTTAAGAAGTGGTCTCACTATGAAGTTCTTGCTCAGCTAGAACTCACTATGCAGATCAAGTTGCTCTTGAACTTATAGAGATCTTCATGTTTCTGTCTTCTTATGAATAAAAATTAAAAGCATCTGGGTGGCATGTTTTAATTAGGTTCACTGAGGTGGGAAAATAAACCTAGAACAACGGAATCGTACCATTTCATGGACCAGACTCAAGAATGAGAGAAAATGAGGAAGCTATCTGACAACCACTAACCATGCACTAGTCCAGTGTTCTTTACATAACTGTAAAGACAATTAATAATCATAATTTTGATCAATAGATTATGAGTGTGGATATAAAACAGTCAACTAGCTTCTTTGAGTTCTCTTGCCACCTCCAGCACCAGCGGACTATAATCTGGAAATGTAAGCCAAGTGTGTCTTTTTGCCATTAAGTTGTTTTTCTCTGGGCATTTTAGCATAAGAACAGAAAACAAAAACTAAGACAATATAAATGACCTTTTGAGTATATACCATAGCTAAAAATCTTAATCATATATCCATACCTAAGGTATAAAACCCTTTTGATACAATGTTGACGACACGTTGGCAGTTTTATAAATGGGAATACACAATGAAGTCTCTTAATCGACCACCAGGATACTTTACCTGGTGACATTAATTGTTTGACAAGTGCTAAGTGCTCTCATTATGCTTCCAAACTCAAGCCTATAGAAATTGTTTATGCATATTAGGATAGATTATCTACCTGGATCAATACACAGTGAACTTGAATAGCAAATGCAATATAATATTTAATCAAAAATAGACAAAGCAGAGGATGTTTCTCAACAAGTACAAGGATGTGTGTGTGTATGTGTGTGTGTGTGTGTTTAGGGGGACACATAGTGCAGAGAAGCCCAAAACTTGGACCACAAATTTTAAAACAAAAACAGTATTTTCAAAGATAATGAGAGGTGCTACAAAGTGATACTTGGAGATGACCCCTATCTTCAGAAATGTACATAGATAATTTTTCATGTCTCTATTGTTCTCTATTTCATCATCCATTAACCACTTACCTACATCATCCTACAAGTAAGTATTTGGTCATTGACTTAAATATTATACCATTTCAGGCACATTTGAGAGCTCTAACATTTGGGTACACAATTATACCTCTACACAGAATTCCTTCCAAAATGAGTTTTGCATTTGTATACAGGACTAATTTGCTTTGGGAGATTTCCACCATTCCTGATGCCTTTGCATTTCCCCACATAATTTTGATCAATAGATTATTTTCTACCTAATAGCTCAATGATAAAAAACTGAAGTGCACACATTTTTATTTTCTTCTTTCAAAGTGCCAGTGAGTAGTCTCCAGCTTTCTAATCACCCTTCTTCTTTATGACTCATGTGTCTGTTTCTTATCAGTCCTCACTGCTCTTAGCTTATGACAGATTCTTATCATGTCTTGTCAGAGGGAGTTGAATTTGAAGTCACTTGACTGTATCAGTATAGAGAATTTTATTGTATTTTAATATGTAAAAGAACAACCAAGATACAAATAATGAATGAAAAGATCACACATCCAAAAATATTTGGGCATCACAGATTCATCTTGGGGAGCTTAAAGGAAAAAAAAAGGACAGGAAATTGGGATGGTTAGACATAGGGATGGATCTATGAGGAGTTTAAAGAGGGAGTAAAATAATAAGAATCAGTTTTTCTAGACTGTCAAAGAGCTAATATAACTTTTAAAAACATCCATTCTTTGCATGAATGCATCTGAGTCCTGCTTTTGAATAAAGAAGGTGCTAGGCAATGGACACATGTTAATAATGTTGATAATATTTAAACACCCTGAAGAATAGTATATAACTTAAGAATAATATGTGATAAATTGTGGTCCAGTTGTATACTGGCTAGTTTTGTGTGTCAACTTGACACAGGATGGAGTTATCACAGAGAAATGAGCTTCAGTTGGGGAAGTGCCTCCATGAGATCCAGCTGTGGGGCATTTTCTCAATTAGTCATCAAGTGGGGAGGGCCCCTTTTGGGTGATAACCACCTTTGGGCTGGTGCTCTTAGGTTCTATAAGAGAGCAGGCTGAGCAAGCCAGGGGAAGCAAGCCAGTAAGGAACATCCCTCCATGGCCTCTGCATCAGCTCCTGCTTCCTGACCTGCTTGAGTTCCAGTCCTGACTTCCTTTAGTGATGAACTGCAATGTGGAAGTGTAAGCTGAATGAACCCTTTCCTCCCCAACTTGCTTCTTTGTCATGATGTGTGTGCAGGAATAGAAACCCTGACTAAGACAAGTGGTTATGTATGCTATTTAAAATAATCTGGCACCACAGTTGAAGTCAGGGATGAAGTGAAAGAATAGAAACAAGTAACAAAGATCTTCTGGGCCAAAATCGAGATATTTTTTCTAGGATGTCTTCAACTTGGCATTACCTTCCATACTTAGATAAGCACTGTTTTTCCAAAAATGTCCTGCTATATCTGCTTCCCCTCTATCCCCTCAAGCTTTTTTTTTTATTTCCTTTTTTTTATTTTCTATATTCTTTGTTTACATTGGTTTTCTCGTTCTTAATCATCTTCAAGGTTTCGTCTGATAATCGTGGCTTGGGTTTAGCAAGAATCCTTGGACAGTTTGGCAAGAATATTCCTTTAACTGTGATATACTGCTAAGTAGCTTTTTATACAATGTCTCTCCCACTGCCATGTGCATGCTCTTTGGCAAGAATTTTTCATTTGCCTATGCTGTATTCAAGAGATGAACGTAATCTTTCTTCAAGCCTGAAGGTTTCAACCAATTGGCCCCATCCCTATTACAATAGTTTAAATTTACAAAAGTCTTCCCGATGGTTCAACCAAAGTCATCAGAAATTTTTTTTTCCTTAATCCAAGAATGGTTTTCATTAGCAATTTGGGGAAATAATCTGAGTCACACTCTCAACCTGTCTCTCAGCTACTCAGTTGCTCTCCTGTCACATTTGAGGAGTTTTAATGCCATCATACTGCATTCTGCATACCCATCCTCATGATCTAGATAGCTGTTACTCATTAAAGCGAATCAGCTCTTTCACAGTCTGATTGCCATGTTCTGTGGATTGCTTTTTGGAATATATCTACGGTGCTTACTCAGTAGTGTCACCATGATCTCAGGCTGGCCTCCCCCGCAGTTTGCTTGTAATTTTAGGGGAAAGAATTTAGATCAGACGCACAGTGTAATGTTAAAGATATTAGTGTTTATTCCACAGCAACATGAAGTATTCTAAAGAGTTAAGAGTAGGCAATAGCCGAACAGACCATTGTCATAAAGCACTTTCTCCATCAGCAAGTGTGCACAATGGCCAAGGTGACCACTAGGCTCACCTCACTTACTATTTATGCAGGCTTTATGGTAGGTCTGAAGTCTCTGATACAGACAGCTTCTCTTGACAAACATTTTGTTTTTCCGAGTGATTGTCAGGTACCCTTGGATGAATTCTTAAGGAAAAAGATGATATACTAACCCTTTGCTGGTTACCAGAGAGCATCTAACCAGACATTATCATAAGTTTTAGAGAACCTATCAATAATTTCAGTCCCTTTAAGAGTTTTCTGTCTCCTGCCGGGACCTAACCGAGGACTCATATCACTTTATTTTGATTAGTATCTGAGTCCTGAGATTTCAGTTCCTGGCTTTACCATCTGCTTGTGGTGACAGAAGGGTCTATCCACAGTGACTTTCAAGCCTTCTAGCATCTAACTAGCTTCTGTACAGTTCAGGTTCATTTACAGAAGCATGCCAAAACAAAAACTTATTCCATAATTAAGCTATAAATTTCATGTTTACCAAAGCCATAAAGCTCATGTGAAAATACAAAATTAATTGCTTTGAGATTCCTATCTGCTCTAAAAGCACTGCTGACTAACCTTTGGGCCCAGCCTCATAGAATAACATGTTCAAATACAAATACTTTAACTCATTAAACAGTATCTTAAAAATAAAATCAAGAGTTTTTCAGTCATTTTAAAGGTTTATTAGTTTAAAAAAAAGTCAAGTTCTATCTTTTGTCTAAGTAAGTAAAGAGAAAACAAGACATTAAATGAAAACATTAACTGAAAGTCCTCTTTTATGGTTTGTCAAATATTATCTACTGCTCAGTACGGGTTTGAATTCAAGTGAACGGTATTGGAGACTGAATTGCCTGAAAGATCAAAATGGTTTTTTAAACTGCTCGCTTTCCCTATAACCTCATCTCAGTGTTAGAGGGAAAAGGTAATATTTGACCAATGAAGTTCATGGGCCAGATTCCTGTTAAAACGACTATGCGATAGAAGTGCGCGTAGCGCCCTTTAATGTCTAAGTGGCTTCTTTAACACTCTGAGAGTTAAGCTCCAGATTTTGAAAAAGAAAGGAAAGAACTTTAAAAGGTGCTAACTTCATCTTGGGCCATAAAGGAGGAGATGTTTAATTAAGCCACTGGTAGTTCTTGGGTGGTTTTCAGTTTAGTTTTATAGTTTCGAGATGAAAGAGTACATGCAAAAATTATGTACAAAGCACCTTTTAGAAACTGCAAAGGTCAAGGAGATACTCACTCCCTTTCAAAGGCTGAAGTTTTCAAGGTTTTTCTCTGATTTTTCTAAAACAAGATAGCCTCCTCCTCCTCTTCATAGTTCTTCAAGGCCCTTTTGGTAGCCAAAAATCTTTGTTCTTTTTTTTTTTAAGCAGCTTTGTAACAGAAGAACTAAAAATTAATTATGGCTATGGAAGTTTTACACAGAAGAGTTTAAAAAGCAGAGACGTAAAGAAGGGAAAAGATGAGGACCCATTTATCTTATATTGACAGGGCTGGCTTCAAACGATGACCTTGAATCATAATCATCCTAATGAGCTCAAAATATTTCACTTTAACAAGTGAAACTATAATCAAATCAGTTTCTGAAAGCTCTACTAATGAGCATTTCCTTTGATGAAAACATGGTTAACTGTCTTAGTCTGCAGGAGGTGCACTACAGTAAGGGGCCAGCTCCTGACAACTCATTAGCTGACCTGGGGAGAGAGTAATTTGAATGCTTTTGATAAAAATTTCAAGGCTTTTTTTTAACTTAAATTACAATTTATGCACTTTTATAAATAGTGTAATTTTTCTAAGTTGGGGAAAACTAGCAAGAAGACTTCAAAGCTATGAAGCGAAGTTTGTTTACCACGTATGGTCGGTTGGATTGTCAGACCCAGGAAAACAAAAATATGCTCAAATAATAACTGCTAACTCAGGGCTAATCCCTACATTGTCTTGCTATAAACTGTGATATTCAGGGTGGTGTGAGGCACCACAAAGTTTGCGGCGCCTACATCTGACGAGATTGAGGAATGGTAGCAGTAAGTCAGTCTTATTTACAGGTGATCTAATAATAGTACTTCTCAAAGTACTTTCCTTCTAAGCAAATCATTCAATGTGCCCAACACAACCAAAGAAATGAAAAATAACTGGAAAATCTTGGATCACTTTAATTATTATTATATGTCAAAAAGTCTGCCACACCCATTAGAATTATGCATCATTTTTTGTTGCCCTCTGCTCTACTCAGTAATGAATTCTCTTTCCATCTTCCACACCTCTCTCCATCTCCCTAACTCTCTCACTCACTTCTCCATTTCCCTCTCCCACTCTCATCCAGTCCTCCCTCTCTCTCTCTCTCTCTCTCTCTCTCTCTCTCTCTCTCTGTTCCTCCCTTCCTCTCACAGGCCTTAGTTGCTTCATGCAGCCCCTTCCAAGACTTTTCCCTCCAACAAGTTAGATTTTCCTTTTGAGGTATATTTTCATTTTTTCTTATGTGTTATAATTTCTCCTTGCATTCTGAAAATATAACCAGTGAGATGACTCAGGGCATAGGCACAGAAGTCAGTCTCTAAATTGTCAAGTGTTTACTCACCATCTCTCTTCCCCTCTCTCCCTGACTCTATAGGGTTGGAGTTGAACACATACATATATATTTATATGTTTTTTTTTACAAAATTTTTGAAGACAGGCTATTAAACAGTTTGGACATTGATGAAAGATGATTCATTTATACTTTTATTTATCTGCAATGTTGTAATTAAATCCAAGGCCTTGAACAAAATAAGTACTATCTCTACCTTAGAGCTTAACACTAATATAAACTGTTATATTTTACTACTCAAAATTATTTTCAAATAGCACTGATAAAATCTGCAGCCATTAAAATCAAAATACTTATTTTGATTTCTGTGTACATATATGACCCTATGCATATTTGACTATGTAATATATACATATCACTCATTATGCCCTGCTATTCTCAAATTAGTGGACATGAATATTGAGTAGCTCTTGGAGTAAACACAGTTAATTCCTATACCCTTCATCATATTTGTGTTAGCTCATTGGTACATAATTAAATATACTTTGGTTTTAGACAATTCACTTAATACACATTATTGATACATTAATAAGAAACTCATTAAAGAAAGCATATAATATAATTATCTGATAAAATATCACAAAGGTAAGGAAGGTTTTATTGAATAGGAGACAAATTAAACTGACTCCAAGTACAACAAGGATACATGAAGATTTGGGACATCAGAAATGGTAAATAAAAAACAGAGAGACCATTTGACCATTATGAGCACATGTACTGCGCTTGCAGTAGACTAGTTTTGTGGTCCTTGTGATCAACTTGCTTACATCTTGTAACTCTAGCTTTAGAAATAACTGATTTTACTGGTCCTCATATGTATTGTATTCATATGCACATTCTCATACATAGACACATAGAGATAATGATATGACAAGACATGAAATAAAGAACTTGACTAGATATAGTAGTGTAAAGATTCTTCCTAACTGCCTTCTAAAATTTTTTGCTTATAACTGCCCTCCTTAGCTTTGACTGTCAACGTGATACATTGTAGATTCATTGCTGACAACAGATTGGCCTGTCAGCATTTCTAAAAGTGTTTTTTTTTAATCAATTGTTAACCAATATAGAAGCACCCAGCCCACTATGAGCAGCACCATTCCCTAAGTAGGCAGTCTTGGCTCCATTAGAAAGCTAACTAATCATGAAACTGAGAGCTAGCCCAGAAGCAGCATTCCTGGTTTCTGCTTCAATTTCTCACTTGATTTCAAACCCTGAATTCCCTCAAGGGTGAACTATGACATTTAAGGTGACAAACACCCTCCTAAACTGCTTTTGATCTGAGTGATCATAATAGCAAAATGAGTGTTCTGATAAGCCAAAGAAAGGACAAAAAATTATTCAAAAGAAGTTAATTAAAGCCTCACTGAACTTTTGTAAGGTAAGACTTTGTGAGTCAAGAGCAATGAAACTACTATTTGGCACATACATAATGTTTTTATTTTTCTCTATAAGAAACATTGCAGCAATCTTGACTCCTATCCTTAGGTGTGATCAAACCAGAAAAAGCTTAAACTTCTTCTTCTGGTCTAAATTGGCCAACAATGAGAGGTTTATAGCCAGAACAAAAACTAGTACAATAAGATAATACAGAGTTCTACTTCAGCTGATAAAGTACTTTTCGGGTTGAACTGAAATACACATAAAAGACCATGAAGATGCATGCCTGTGAACTGATGATTTACAATTTTTAGCTAGCTAAAAAATCTGGAAAAGATGAAGATTGGACAACTTCAAGTATCTATATAAGTCAATGCGACTATGCATTTGAAAACTCTTAGTCTTTTAAATTAAATATCATTTTTAAAAGAAATTAAGGTTTAGGGATAAAATTACCTTCTTTTTAATTTAGGGGAAAAAGTAATGGCACCTCTGCAAATATTGTCAATTGCTCCTATTATAAATTCATTGACTTTAATACACTGTCAGACTATATTTCTGTAATCAATTTAAGAGTATCATTAGTGTGCTTAATATTTCACAAGCATCTAAAGTCCACTATCATAAGAAATCTATGATAATTTTTGGCTAATACATCACTTCAATTATATTCTACGTTACCAGTTCAGCAACGTAATTCACAAATGCTATAAAGGCAAGGTGGGTATCAAGATTCAATCCTGTGGGTGTGATTGTCACTAATTGTGACAATTTGAGATTCTAAGACTTGATAGAGCATCCTTACTGATCTGCATCCCTGAAGTGTCTGTAAGAGGGACATTCCCATACCTGAACTTTTAAAAAGACATTTTAAAAATTAGAATTATTACTCTTCTGGCAGGTTACCTTTAATTGTCTTCCCTATGCTGATGGCCAAAAAGGCAGGAAGTTTTAGAGGAATAAAGGAAAGCTGCCTAACCTAGAACTTGATGAATTTAACTGAATGTAATTAATCTTTATTTTTCTTCCTAATTTTACTTATAAGTAAAACACATGAAATAGGTAATAAATGTAACAGTTTGATTTAAAGTATAAACTGAATTTTAGAAGAGCAAATCTATATAATTCATGTGTGTTAAAATTCTGAAAGTTTAAAGATACTCCACTTTTTTTTTTAATTTAACTCTCATATAATACATGGAAACTGCTGTGAACAGGAGTTCAAGAACTGAACAATCACAATGGATACTATCAATTATCCATTATTATTATTATGTTCATTATTAGTAGAAATCAAGACAGATTTGTTTCAATTATCATATTGAAACATAGTAAAAAGAAATCATATAAATCACTTTCATTTTGTTGGGTATTTAGAGAATTCTATTTATATTTTTTCTGGTGGTTTATTTTATTTTAAAGTGTATTTAAGTATCTTAAATTATCCATGAATACAAGGAAAGTGTATGGTAATAGCAGTTATAAGTGTAGACTAGACAACAGAGCTTCAGATAGCAAATGGAAGTTTTAATTTCCTGGTGATGCTATTCAAATTAAATGGCAATTTGAAATTCTTTAGGCTTTAAAGTAAGCTAAAGTTTTAAATACACAGCTTCTATTGTCATTAAATTAGAATAACCACTTCATTCATTCCTGCCACAATATTTATGTGGTGTTGTATATGTCTGTGCCTAATATATGGCTTTGGACCTATGGAGTCTATGTCTAAACTATTCGACATAGAAAAATTTCATTTCAAAGCAAATAAAGGATATAAAAAGGATTTTACAATAGGAAGTTTTACAAGGTCTTATTATTTCTTATCTAGGTTAGAGGCACCTAATCTTTGAAACACTGTGGATCCAATTTCACCAACATTCCAGTCACCCTCCAGGTTTAATCCACAATTTCAACTTTAAAAATATGGTCTGCTGAACTGAGTGTAATTTAAACATACAGTCTGAACAGTTCAGATTATAGCAAAACAGTCACCACCCTTGAACTTGACTCTGCCTCTCATAATGCAGTTTAAGAATGTATTAACTTTATAATCATCTGTCAGAGTCACACTGGATCATGCCGAGCAGGTGGTCAAATAAAACCACAGGACATTTACCATGAATTTTCCTATATCCTAAGAAGTGTGCAATAAACAAGAATTTACAATAGTCGAGTAAAATTGCATTTTTATTAGCTTCAGCTCATCAATTCAATCAGGAAAGATTTCAGCCATTTCGGTTGACAGTTACATCCTTTGCAGTTCTGAATTATCTACAAAGAAAGCACAGTGAGCATTTTTTTATATCATTCTCACCTCTGATGAAGCTGCAGAACAAAAAGCCAGTCTCAGGGTCCCAGTTACACAGGTCTACAAAACATTTGCACTGGTTATTGCTGAATAGTATTTGAATAGGTATTTAATTAGACTTGGACTAGAGCTTACTTCTACCTTCCTATATCTTCTTTAATATTATTGAGGGTTTCCAGGAAACATCTTAAATAAGTACAGACACAAATTTCTTTAGTTTATAGGCAGAAATGTTTGATAATATACTATGGTGCAGAAATAATTGGATATAGTAAAAGTTGCCCTTTTTCTGTATACATAAATGCTGAAATCCATGCATTTATACTTCCAACTCCCATTTTTTTCTATTGTTTTTTTGCACAACTGTATTGCGATATTCTCAATTCCATTTAGATGAACCACGATGTCCAGTTCTTTATTTACAGACCAAGAAATTTTAATAAGAACATCATCAGCCTGATGTTGATGGTGCACACCTTTAAGTCCAGCACAAAAAAAAAAAAGGCTGAAGCAGTTGGATCTCTGAGTTCAAGGTTAGCCCAGGCTACAAAGTGAGTTCCAGGTCAGCCAGAACTATACAAAGAAACACTGTCTCTGGAAAAAATCATCTACAATCTGTAGAGGTTAAAAGCACAGGACCCACATCCAAATTTACCTGGATTTAGGACCCAACTCTGTTGCTCACATCACGTTACCTTGAGCAAATAACTCAAGAAGTTACACTACAGAAAACATTTACATATAAAATGACAACCAACTTCTTTAAATGATTTCAGAACTTTAGTGTGCAAAACACTAAGAAAAAATGGTGCCACTTTGACATCTAATAAGAGCTGTGCAATGTAATTGGTATTATCATATCATATATTAAATATTATAACCATTAAATTATTATTATGACATTTCAAGCACCTTATGATATTAACTATAGAGAAATCACTGATATGTTGGCTATGTTTTGAATTTTGCTAGAGTGTTTGCTTTCAGTCAATCACCACTGACTGTTAACCATTTTCAATAATGTCATCATTTCAAAGATTATTTACTGGAATATAATTTTTACCTTTTCCCTCTTTTTTCAAAATTTTGCAAATTACTTTACATTACCTCCAAAACAGTGCCATTGTTCCTCAGAAATAAACATTTCACATGATGTAGTGGGAAGCTTAATCTGAAACTGAATAGAAAAATATTATTAACAGGGAAGTTTTAAGGAAAGTCTTACTTTCACCTTTATAAAGACAAAAAAGTAAAGAAAAATCGAAGAATAGATGTTACAGTGGTAATGTGGCCATTTCTTCATTAACTCTAAATATTTATTGCTAGATGAATACTGTAATAAATAACATGAAAAGAAAAGTAGACAGAATGAATACATTGCCATACCTCAAGAAGACATAGCAAGGCAAATCCATATGATATTACAGCAAGGGAAGTGTTGCATATAAAGCAAAGGGGCCAGTAATTGAAAAAAAAAAAGTAATGTGAATAGGTCATGCAAAATTATAGTTGAAAACTTTCCTAATTCTATGGGTTTGCAAACAAATCAACTCAAAAGAACCACATATATTTTTGGTTCAGAGTTCTAGTCCACAAAGTACAGCTAACGATCTCCCCTGAAAAGCAAAATCCTAGACCTTATCTCTCCCCTGCCCTTCTAAACTCCAGTTATCGCAGTAAAATTTAATAAGCAGAGGCTGGAGAGAGGGCTCAGGAGTTAAGAACAACTGGTGTTCTTCCAAAGGACTTGGGCTAAGTTCCTAGCACCGCATGGTAGCTAACAACCACCTGCAACTTGGGGTTCAGGGAATCTGATGCCATTTTGTGTCGTCCAAGGGCATGCATGTGGTGCACATAAGTACATGGAGAAAAAAGCACACATATACATAAAAATATAAGGAAAGAAGAAAACTCAAAGAGGCACTATTTTAAAACAAATCTTACTCCACAAAGGCAGTAATTGAAACAAAAAATTAGGCTTAAGTTAACTTTAAAAAGGTGCTGCAGGTAGGTGGGTAAAGTGTGGGCTTTACAACATAGGGGTGTTGTAAGGCAGAAGTCACTTGGAAGGTATTTGTTCATAAATACACAATTGAGTGATTCTGTGAACAGAAACACCAATAAGTACTGTTTTAATACATTTTAAACATCAAACATCAAAAGCATGAGAAGAAAATAGAAGGAAAGTGGCCTCATTGTAAATCAGCATTCAAATATTACCTAAGTTTATTTTTATATAGAATAATCAAAATGGAGGGGCAGCATTTTCATATTTTTCTGTCTTTACACTTAGGTATTTTATAAATTGATAAATGGTCCCCTAGCTGTTGCTGATTTCCTACCCAAGTAGATGAACACCTTTGGATTTAAGTGTTTACTATGACAGTAGACAGTCTCTTTGTCCTAATACTACTAATCATCAAGGTTATCTATACCAGGAAATTCTGAGAGTCACAGTTAAGAGTGAGTCAGTTAACTTGTGCATGAATTAAAGCATAAGTTTTAATTTTTATAAACTAAAGCATTAAAATTGAAAGGAACAAAGCTTGTGGCAAAAACGAGCAGTGCTTCCAGAAAAGTGGAAGGGTAGTATCAAAATTAATTGCTTGATTCTAATTAGAAAAATATAACCTTTAGAAGCAGAAAGACTACAGAAACTCTGATTTTATTTGAATGTATTATAAAAATGCTACAAATGAAGTTTTGCAAAAGGTTATTTCATCTTTCTCAATGTAAATACCTCAAATGTTTCCTCAAATATAAGTGAATGGACCTTAAACAGGTGAAGTGGAACCTAATTCAGAGATAAACCAAAACAGACAAAAGACTTTTTAAAATTATCAGGTTCAAAAGTACAAAAACCAGAATAGTTTATGTAGTGGCAGAAGACCACATGTTTCTAGGTTTTGTTTGGTTTTGTTTAGCAAACTGGCAGTGCAGATTAAACCTGGGTATACCTGGATCCTCAATCTCTGGCAAAACTTCTAAGACAAGACCACAGAAAAACACAGCTGTTCTCTAAATCATTTCACAGTGAAAATTTCCATAATTTGACTGAAAAGTATCTGTCAATGGTACTTTATACAAATAACTTCAATTTTCACAAGCATATCCAAGCATTGACTTTTCCCTAAAATCTCTGAATTCTTGAACTAGTGATTGTATTGGGAGCATAAAAGTAAATGTCATGTTTACATTTTAAACAGGAAAATGCATAGTTTGTGTATAAAACTGTCAAAATGGATTGAAGACTTTAATACAAACCCTAAAACACTGCAAGGGTTAAAATAACAAGAAAAGCTCTTCAAGATATGATACAGGCAAACAATAACTCTTTGCAAATGACTCTAGTCATACAGAAAATAATTCCCAAATCCAGCAAACAGCATTAGAAAGATTAAAACGTTTTACCACAGTAAAAGAAACTATTAGCAGAGTATGAAGGCAGGCTAAAGACTGTGAGAAAGTTTTTGCCACATGTATTCCACACAGGAGCTAACAACTAAGAGATGGAAAAATTTGCAAAAATTAAGCAACAAAATTAAAAATTTTGAGCAGGGAAGTGCAGAAGAAATACAAATAGCCATAAAAGCATTTTAGAAGGCAAGCAAATTAGAACTTCCTGGAAACTTGATCTTACCTCAGTCAGAATGACTATCATCAGAGATAAAGAGAAGGGGGAGGGAGAATAAATGTTGGCATTGGTATGTAGAAAACGAAAACATACCGTTTGTTGTGGTTGGTAATGTAATGTGTTGCAGCTATTATAGAAATCAATTTGAGGGCTTCTCATTTTTTTAATATTCTCTCATATAACATCCAGAATGCAGTTTTTTTTCTCTTCCACCCCCTACCTGTCCCACTCCTCATCCATTCCTCCTCATTTCTCTTCAGACAAGAGCAAGCCTCCCATGAAATCAAACATGGCTTATCAGGTTACAGTAAGGATCAGCATGGCTCCTAGTATTAAGGCTGAATGAGCAGCCTAGTAGGAGGGAAAGGGTCCCAAGCACTCTAAAGAGTCAGAGACAGTTCCTGCTACCATTGGTAGGTGTCTCACAGGAAGAAAAAGCTATACAACCATAGCACATATGCAGAAGGCCTAGTCAGACCCATGCAGATTACAGGATTGTCTCTTCGGTCTTGTGAATCAGATTGTCTCTTCTCTCCTATGAATCCAGGTTAGTTGATTTAGTGTGTTTTGTTGTGGTGTCCTTGACACATCTGGATCCTATAATCCTTCCTCCCCTTCTTCTATAGGATTCCATGATCTCCACTCAATGTTTGGTTGCGTGTTTTGCCATCTGTTTCCATCAGTTGCTGAATGAAGCTTCTCTGATAATAGGCTGCTGTGTTACAGCATAGAAGAATATCATTAAGAGCCATTCATTGCCATTTTTCGTCTTTTGCCAGTAATGTTTGGTTCTACATTGGGTCTCTGAGCCTATCCAACTCCTGGTTCCTTGCCCTCTAGGTAGTGTCAAGGCTGGGCTTCCTCTTTTGGCATGAGTCTCTAGCTGGACCAGTCACTGGTTGGCCACTACCATAATTTCTGTGCCACCTTTCATCTAGCACACTTTGTAGTCAGGACAAATTGTAAGTCAATGGTTTTGTGTCTGTGTTTGTGTCCCAATCCCTCCACTGGAAGTCTTCCCTGGTTACAGGAGATGGCTGTTTCAGGCTCCCTATTCCTCAATGCTAAGAGTCTTATCCAGGGAAATCTTTTAGATTTCTAGGTGTTTCCATTGCAGTAAGTTTATAGATTAAATAAATTTATAGATTCAATTATAGATTAAAATGCCTTCCCAATTCCAGTTGCCTCTCACTGTGTTCTCTCCTTCCATCTTTCCCCCTGCTCTCTTAGCCACAATCTCACATGTTCCAAGTTTCCAGTTAATATCTATTCTATTTCTGCTTCCCCGTAACAGTCATGTGTCCTCCCCTGATCCATTCTTATTATTTATCTTCTCTGGGTCTGTGAAGTGTTATCCTTTACAGCTAATATTCACTTATAATGAAAGGAATGAATACCATATTTGCCTTTCTGGGTCTGGGTTCCCTCATCTGACACTATTTTTTATAGTACCATTCATTTGATTGTTTTTTTTTTTAAAAAACAGAAGTAATACACCATTGTGTAAATGTACCCCATTTTCTTTATCCGTTATTTAGTTGAGGGACATTAACTAAATAATGGACGAGTTGTTGCAGTTTGTAGTTATTACGAATAAAGTTTCTATGAACATAATTGAGCAAGTGTCTTTGTGGTAGGATGGAGCATCTTTGGGTGTATGTCCAGGAGTGGTATAGATGGATCTTGTGGCCTTATCAATGACAGTTTTCTGAGACACTACTAAACTGATTTCCAAAGAAGCTGTATCCCCACCAGAAATATATCATTCAAGCTGCAGATTCTCATAAAGGGCCAAAATGGGACAAATCCAGCTGCTCAGGAAGACAGAGGAATTTTAGAATGATTTTTTTTTGTGTGGTGAGAGTTGTTGTTGTCATCCCAATATGCTCCATCCCTACTTTTAGTTTGTTTTCTCCTTAAAGGAGGTTCAACTCCTAGTTACTGAAATTTGCTTAATATCACAAATTGATTTTAATATTCTAACAGATGGAATCAACTCATTATTTCTATCATAAAATGTCCTATGCTAGCCTGCTCCCCCTCTTAGCAGCTATGTTCATGAAAGACAGTATTGTGAAAATATTGCCTGTTCCCTATTTTTTTGTTCATGATTTAAGCCATTATTACAATGGGAAATGAAACATAAACATAATCTCTTCTAACTAATGCACAATGATAAAAGCACTGGGTCAATACTTATAAAAGCCTAATGACAGTATATATCAATTGACAATCCTCCAAATTTTTGTTACGACTGGCTTTCAGTCCAATAACTCAAATATCAATTAACTGGGACTTTTGTGAAAATAGTGCTGCATACCTTGATGCAGGTTAATTCCGAGTATATGTATAGATAGATAGATAGATAGATAGATAGATAGATAGATAGATAGATAGATAGATAGAGATAGATATATAGACAGACAGACAGATATAGATAGATAGATAGATAGATAGATAGATAGATAGATAGATAGATAGATAGATAGATAGACAGATAGATTCTTACAATTCATTCATGTTAGGACAGGAAAAGATGCAAAGATTGCAATAAAAAATCTAAACAAAATTGCTTCTGTGAGTATGTTCAAGAGATTGTACTTATATCAGGGCTGTTTGGCAAAACTCAGAATTAGGCATTCTGTTAACTAGTATTTTGTGCTCTGTGTGTGTGTATGTGTGTGTGTGTGTGTGTGTGTGTGTGTGTGCTATGCAAAAATAATGATAGTTCACCATTTCCAATTCAGGAAATAGAGAAATTTTAAATGCACTTATCTGTTCGATAGGCAGTTTTAGGATACAAATTACACATTTTTGTCTCCTAATAAAGTTGGATTAAAAAAATTACTCTTGGCTCTATGCCCAGATTTTTAAACAGAATGCTGTAATTCCTATAATGCCATTTGGTTTATGCATAACAGCTTGATATGACAGGATTAATAGGTTCTGCTAGAGAATACCCAAACCTCAGAAATCTATTCAGCTAACTTCTTCCCATAACCTGCACTTTGGCAATAAGAGCCTTATGAAAATTTTCTATTGCATTAAACCAGAACAGAAATTCATTTGATACTACTCGTTTTCTACCTCAACTATAATCTGCAAAAAAGTATTTTGTTTCCTATAATATCTTTTGTTACGACTAAATGAGGCTTAAGGCCTTGATAAATGTAATCCCTTTTCTGCATTAAGGAATAATGGGTAATGAAGCTAGACTTTCTTCTACTGAAAAATATTACAGTTGAAAACTGAATTATACTCCTGATAAAATGGCACAATTCAAGGAAAGAGGGGAGATATCAAGAAGTCTCAGGATGATTGTCATATTTGCTTCTATTTTGTGTATCACTAAAAGCAAGGTAACAGTAGTATTTTAGCTATCTCAACACCAGAAGATTCCTATTACTTTGGCTAGGAACGTTTTCCTTGCATGATTGGTTGACAATATCCCAAGGATAATTTTAGATCCTAGAGAATTAAACCCAGGTCTATTTTTATGAGGTGGGAAAGATTGGAAACCATTCTTCCTGCTTGTTCCAATGAAATTGGAAATGGAGAGAATGTGTGTCATGTATGGACAAGTGTCATGAAAGCCAGCTGAATTATGCTGCATACCCCTCTTTATAGCCTAATGTTCAACCATATCCATTTTCCTTGCCATATTGCATTCATGAGAACCAAGTTATTGACACTTACATCTCCGGAATAAATCAAACCTGCAGACAAAACAGATGGTGGCTTCAGAGAGCCTGGATGATGGAGTTGAATAACGTACTTTATTCCTACCTCTAGGACATCACTTTAATACTAACCTGAAACAATGGTATAGCATCATTCCAATTAAATGGTCTTAAAATAAGATATAAAAATATTCAGGTGATCCCATTCTGTCTTGAGTATCAGGAGTTGACAGCACAAAATTGAGCAGAAGTAGTATAAATTTAGCATACTTCACATAAGTGTAAGGACCAAGAACAGAAATTGGATTTGCTTCACTGGAGTCAATTAGGAAAAGCTCAACAAGGAAGGACTGAAGGACTGACAGGGCACTGGAAAGTCTGTGAGTGTTGACTGACATTGGCTTGGATACAAATTAATGCATTCGCTTTCTGGCATTAATTGTCAACTGAGAAATCACAACAATAAAGGATGATGACGATGATGATGAAAGACTAAATGATACAGATTCACTAGTTATGTCAAGTTCTCCATGTTTTTTTTTTTCAAAAACGCTTTCTGTTCATGTAGTTTAATTCAAATGGACCCTTTGCAATCTTCATGTATCACACCTCGTTCCTTTTCTCTGGTGCACTTCATATAAAATTCTCTGTGCTCTAAAGCAGTGGGAAGCAGCTGAGAATAAAGCCGACAGGCTTTTCTTATCACTTGGAGGGCACATTATTTAGCTTGCCCTGAATTCCTCAAAGTACCTTTCTCAGTCCTACCCTTGATGCTCAGGTCAGGGCTGCAAAATGTGACCTGGGAGTCATTTCTGTCCTTGTCAAATCTTTGTGGTGAAATTGGAAGCAGGAAAAGATACAGTGGGCAGAAGACATCAGTCAAAATAAATCTCAATCCAGCCTGCTGTTAGATTCTTATTGCATTAAAGGTTGTTAAAGCAAGAAAGATATCTTCCAAAGAGAACTATAAATAGGTGTGCATTCCTAAGGGCCACAAGTATGTATAAGACTTCTAAATTTAATGCTTTCGAGCAGAAAGAATTTTTATATTCTGCTCATTTCCATTATATTCTGGCTTTCTTTTTTGTTCTTCATGAAGAACATCCTTAAAATGAATATACTAGAAATGACTATGAAAGGGATTTGCTTAGAAAAACACTTAATGAAGCATACAGATGTTTGCTTTAGAGTCATTGATGTCTTATTTGCAAAATATAATTTTATAGGTTTTTTTAATAGAAGTGAAACTCCTGACAAATCAGAATAAAGACGATTAATTTCTCCTCATTCATTACGCAAGGAAAAACTAAGGAAAAGTACAGAGTGACAAAAGAGCCAGTGGTGAGGCTTCATAACTCTAACCCTAGCGTTTGTGCTAAGGAAGGATTCTGGGAGTTCAAGATGAGGCTGAGTAGGTGGCGAATTTCAGACCACCCTGGACTACAAAATGCAATGTTGTCTTTAGAATAATAGGAATGCAAGTTTAATCTAAACTCAATGCAAATAATAGTTTACTAAGTGTTAAAATATGAAGTATTTATGAAAAATACCAAATCTAACAAATTTCCAGTACCCAGAAAAAGTATTGTCTCTAAGGACATACTTTCAAATATCTAATTTTTAAGCATTTATGTATACAATTTACAATATTGTAAATGGTAGTAATTTTTTTTTTAGCATGTTGAGCTGCATCGATGGCTTGGAACTAAATTTTTACTCAAGCTTCTTCTGTCATATTAGCAAATAAAAGCAATTATTCTATAAACAATGCTTACACCTTATTCTTCTTATGTCTTTATATTTGTTGCTTGTTTAATAAATATTTTGATTTTTTCCAACTTTATGATATGAAAATCGAAAATGGAAACCCAAGCAAGAAAGTTTCTCTTTTTTTATTTTTTAAAATTCATCTCTGGGAGTACTTTATACATCTTAAACACATTTCCCCCATGCCAAAGTCTACATCCTCATCTGTGCTGTTAATCTAATTCAATGAACAAGAGCAACGATATTCTCCTGGCTCTCATTTCTATTACTGTAATAAAATTCTCTGTCAGAGAGCAACTTAGCAGAGACATGAGTTTTCTCAGTCTGCAGTTCTAGTTTAGCAACTATCAATGTGGGAAAGTCAAGGCAGCTGGAACTTTAAGAATCCAGTCACATCACATCCACCATCAAGAGGAGAGGAAAGTAGATGAACACACACGTGGTACCCAACAACCTTTCTCTATGTGGACCCAGCCCCCAAGCCAGGGAATGATGTCACCTTATTGTAAGCTGGGCACATAAATTAAGGCAGCAAAGACAGTCACTGACAGACATGCCTACAAGTTAAGTTGACTTGTAAAATTCTTGCAAGTAATTCTGGACTGTGTCTAGTTAACAGTTGAAGTGAACCATTGCCGTGGTAATCACAATTATGTTTATCTAACAGAGAACAAAACTTAGATGAGAAAAATGGAGCTTTTGGCTCCAAATCAAATACAGTCCATTGTTGCTACAACAATTTCCTACATGCTTTGGGTCAGTTGTTTCATTTCAGGCTTTTGCAAAATGAGAATAGTGATTCAGTCTACATGATATGATTAATTTAAAAGTGAAACTCTATGGTATTTATGAAGTTTCTTTAGTCTTGGCAAATTTATTATAATATTCACTTGTCCTATTTTGCCTGTCAAATACTCTCTTGTGTTGATTTGCAGGCATAGTATGAAGTAAACACAAGATAGCAACAATAAAAAATATGAATAAATATTGTCAGGATTCTGCTTTGCATCAGTTAAGTAAATGTTTGTGTTTTTAAACTTTTTAAAGTTCACAATCAGTAGTTTGAATCACATCTTACAGTGATTTCACTCTGTAGCCTGGTGACTCCTCTTGGGGTCTTCTCAGCCAAGATAACATTCCTGGAAACATCTAACTTTGTCTCTGTACCTGCCTCCCCACTCCCACCGAGCATAAAAATTCTATATAAAATGCAGCTTTGTTTTAAAAGTCTGTCTGCGACGTGGATGGTTTTTACAGTGGTTAATAGAACAGATTGTTATGAGAAGCAAGTCTTTCAGAAATAATTTTTATTCTAAAGATATTGTTTCTTTGAATCATACCTTAAGAACTAGAAGAAATGACAAAGATTGACTATCTAGAAATAATAGTATATCTTGGATATTAACCATTCTAAAATTCTCTGCTTCACTGTACATATTCCCATCACCTCCTATTATAAATATAAGAACCAAAAATACCAGGAAGAAAAGTAAGGAAATAAAACATGAAGTTAGTTAAGAAGGAGCTAATATTCTAATCCAGTGTGTGGACATGGAGTATCACACATATTTTTCATTTAAAATTAATATACTGTTTTTTTATATTTCTCACTTTATTAAATTATCATTGTGGTTGCACTGTATTTTTCCTAGATAACCTTTTCTTAAGTGTTTCTAAACCAGAAGTGGTCTAAAAGGAAGGTGCATGAGTCCACTGTGAGGCACCATGTTACTCCAAGGATATTGTATAGAGTGACAGCAGATATAAAGTGTCAGAAAGCATCAACTTCTTTTCCTTGTTTCACATCCATGTTTGAACGTATCTCTAGCCCTGTTGTCTAACGCCCCATGGTTGCCACAGGATTGCTGCTCACTGCAGCAACAGGTATCAGATGTAATGAACTTCCATCATGACTTCCCACAAGCTCCCCCTACTGGTCACATTCTAGCTGCAAGCTGGGCCCTGTCTCAAACATCATTCCTTGGAGGAATGGTGGCCAATATGTGTTTCTGTGATCTTCCAACTTGTCTTCGTGAATGCTTTTTTACTCTAGTACAATCCACAAAAGTGTGGAGTCTGATATCATCTTTTATTCTCAGTAAAATGAGAGTAATAAAGTACTACTTTTGACTTCTGTAGTGTGGTCATAAGCCCAAGGTGATGGTGACAATATTCACTCCCCAAATGTTCAAAATTTACAAAGTGGCTCTTTATAGTTGCTAATTAATTCCTGTTTCATAAAGAAAAAAGGCATGTTCAATTCAGAAATAAAACAAGCTCAATGCAGAAAAACGAAGGCGACTCTACCAAGCCTCTGCTGCCTACGGCTCCCACCCCAGGCTTCTCTGACGCCCCTACAGACAGTCCTCACATGAATGCTGACACTGTTGTGAATTCTGCTAATTATACAAGTCACTTTTGAAATATTCATTTGGGTTACTTTACAGATATGGATATTAATGGCTTTCTAGCTTTGAAAAAAAAAGAAAATATTTCCTTTGATCTTAGAAAGTTAGACCCTATGCTTCATAAAGAAACATGGACCTAAGAGAAAGAATTCAGAGAGTTACTATACAACCAAGTAATTATAGTCAAGTTGAAGTTCTTTGGGTAGTTAGTCTTAAAGGTCAGGAGTAGTGTTAATCATGTAATTCTGAAGGTTACACTTAGAAACAAATCTCTGAATCTGTCCCATCAGCGGTGTTCCATTATCAAAATACAGAACCATTACAATAAACAAAACTCAAAATGAAACAACAAAAGTTAGATTGCCCCACTTTGCATGATAAAGGTTCAGGAACTCTTTTTTATCTGCGAGTTAGTGAAGAATATATTTTTATAGATACTTGGCTCTCAGAAGCAAAGTTGATTTCATGGCACTCCAATATTGATAAATAAAAATAGCATCACTGTTGAGGTGTTTGATAATAAGAATTACTCCCAGGCTCTATTTCTGGACTTTATGGTTCAGTAAGGAGAGAATGGCACCTGTATTAGTTACTTACTATTAAATTACCAAACTACACCTGATCATAACACTACAAAGCAGGAAGTATATGCTCTCTCACAGTTTCCAAGGTCAGAAATGTAGGTGGACAGGGCAGAGTGCTCCTTCTGTAGAGCATCTTATGACATTAGCTGGGAATCTGCCAATGGAACACTCGAATGGAGATGGAAGAGCTAATCTTAATATGTCTCACATATGTTGCTACTGGTAGATGTCCTCAGTCCTCATGAGTAACTGCAAGCCAACATCAGCTTATTGCCAGTGAGATTTCCCATAGGGCACCTCTAAATGAGTTTGCCTACACCAAAGTGAGATATCCAAGAAATGTAAAGGATAAATGACCAAGATGGAAGTTGTAGTGAATTTTACATCCTGTTTTCAGAAATGAACTACCAGTACTTCTACAAGATCCTAGTAGTAACAGATTAACTGTCAGAATAATTCTTCTGCTCCATATCTGGCCTCTATTACTTGTGGTAGACTCCTTCAGCCTCGAAAAGGGCTTGGGGAGCCCCCATCTCCAGTTCTTCACCTGCTGTAAACTCATGCTGGCAGAAGCAAGTGGATGAAAGGATTTATTTCAACTCATTGTTCAGTGTTAGCCTATCTTGATGGGGTTATCATTGCAATAAAAAAGTGTAGAGGCTGTTACATCTCTTCTACAATCATAAATGCCGAGTAATAAATGAATACATCCTAGTGATCAAATTTCTTTCTGTCTTCTACAAGATCATCATCCCCAAAAATAGTCCTACTCACAGTGAAGATGGGTCTCCCACATCAATTAACACAAGAAAAACAAAGGAATGTTAGGAGGCATGTCTCCCAGACATTTCTGAATTTTTGTCAAGTTGTCAGTTATCATAAATCATCCAAGTACTGAAACTTCCATCTGAAAGATTGGGTTTGGTAAAGAGTTATGCATGAGAGGACGGAAGGCAAAAATATCTATGGATTTGGTAATGATTACTAAAGATAAAAGATGTAAAAATTTCCTTGAAGTATAGAATGGACTGCTACCAACAAATATAAACAAATATTTACCTAGATAATTTCCTATTCAAACACACACACTCACACGCACATACATATATATACATACATAAGGTAATAATAAGCAAACTGAAAATGGCTATCAAGCATTCACTCTACAGAGACATAAAACATGTGCTTCAAAGATTCCAAAGATTGGGTCACAGTCTACATATCTGTTAAGATGTGAAACTTATAACAATACTTAATATTCTAACAGTCACAAATGATTGAAAGAAGGAGTTAACATGTCTCATTGTTAATTGTCACTGGTGATAATGTTATTTTTGCTAATTCCTCCATCTTCTAAGAAGCCCTACCCACTTCTATAATCCATGCCTTTGTTTACATTCTTTCTCACTAGATTATTGGAACAAACTTATCAAGAGTTGTAGAATTGTGAAAGCAAATGAAGTTTGATAGTTTGCAAGGCTCCCCTTTATTCCTTCACTTTAGGCAAAATTAATTTTTAATATATCTAAAACAAGAAATTCAAGTTGAATAACATAATAGAAATTATTCTTGGTGTTAAAATGCAACCATGCTTTTGATTTGATCCATTATTATATAAGAATCTTTGCTGTGGAGGAACTTGGGTCCCCAAAAAGCTAATATTATTAAAAGATATACTAAAAGATATACTAGGTTGAAATTTGTTTTTCAGAAATCCAACATCATGTTTTAAATCTTTGAATATATATATTAAAAGAGTTTTGTCTTAGTTAAGGTTACTACTGCAATGATGAAACACCATGACCTAAAGCAAGATTGGGAAGAAAGGGTTTATGTAGCTTAAAATTCCACATCATAGTACAGCACTGAAGAAAGTCACAGTAGGAACTCAAACAGGGCAGGAACCTGGAGGCAAAAGCTGATTAAGAGGTCATGAAAGGTGCTTGCTTTGGTAAAATGTGGAGCAGAGACTGAGGGAAAGACCATCCAGAGACTGCCCCTCCTCAGGATCCAACCGAGATACTATTCTTGATGCCAACAAGTGTTTGCTGATAGGAGCCTAATATAGCTGTCACTTGTGAGGCTCTGTTAGTGTATAACACATACAGAGGGGGACACTCTCAGCCAACTATTGAACTGAGCACAAGGTCCCCAATGGAGGAGCTAGAGAAAGGACCCAAGGAACTGAAGGGGTTTGCAGTGCCATACTAGGAACAACACTTTGCACCACCCAGTACCCCCCCCCCCAGAGCTCCCAGGGACTAAACCACCAACCAAAGAGTACACATGGAGTGACCCGTGGCTCCAGACGTATATGCAGCAGATGCCTTGTTGAACATCAAAGGGAGGAGAGGCCCTTGGTACTGAGAAGGTTAGATGCCCCCATGTAGGAGAATGCCAGAACAGGAAAACAGGTGTATGTGGATTGGTAAGCATGGAGAGAGGGAATGGGTTAGCGCCTGACCTGCAGAGGATCCCTCGGGTTAGATGGAGCCCCCACGGTCTGAGGTCGCCAGCCACCATCTTGCTCAGGCAGTTCAACCAGGTGCGCAGAGGGCAAAAGAGTGAAGGGTTGCCCAGGGCACAGTCTCCCTGGTTACCTTCCACACCAGGGAGGCGAGGAACTCTACAGCTGCCTGGGTATACATAGTGTGGGGAGCGTCTGACTTGCAGGAAGTCCCATGGTTAGACAGAGCCCCACGGTCCAAGGTTGCCAGCCACCATCTTGGCTCCAGCAGCTCCAGCAGCCAGGGAAGCGCCTAACATGTAGGGAGTCCCGCACTTAGAGGGAGCCCTATGGGGTCTGAGGTATCCACCATCTGGGCTCTGTCAGCTCAACCAGCAGAATGCCTGAACTGCAGGGATTCCCAAGGTTAGACAGAGCCCTGTGGTCCCAGGTCGCCACCATCTCCTGTGACCAAGCAGCCAGCTCAGCCAGAGACCTGTGCCACATCTGACACTGGGTAGATCCCACTACCTAATACTAGCTAGAGAACCAGCAGGAGCAGGTTAATCACCACTTCCCCTTTCCATTAGATGTGGTAGACCTGTGACACATCTGACATGAGGAAACTCACTCAAGAACAGACAGGAGCAGGATATTTGGTAGAAGGGGGGGGGCATTCAAGAAGCAGCATCAGCAGAGCATTCGAAACCTAGCAACAAGCCCTATCCTGGGCTGTTGGCCCTACAGAGTTATCAACTCTTAGAAAGGGTCTGCACGGTGTCCCTTTACTACCGGGCAGACCAGACAGGCAACACCAGGTACACAGAGACAACCCAAGTATACCATTGCTTAGGGCAGGTCACAATAGGGCTTCAACAACACCAAAGAGTAGAGCAGCATATCAGCAATCTGTGCCAGGGGAAACCCAGTCATCCAGGCGTACAGAAATAGCCTTACAGGCCCACAGGAGGTTCAAGCACCACCCAGTGACTGCTGTCACTAACCAACTATCAGAGATAACCAGATGTCAAAAGGCAAATGCAGGATCATTACTAACAGGAATCAAGGCAATATGGCAGCATCTGAACCCAATTCCCCAACAACAGCAAGTCCTGGATACCCCAACACACCAGAAAAACAAGATTTGGATTTAAAATCACTGGTCATAATGCTGATAGAGGAACACAAAAAGGACATAAATAAAGCTCTTAAAGAAATACAGGGAAACATAAGTTAGAGGCCCTTACAATGGAAACACAAAAATCACTTAAAGAAATTCAGGAGAATAGGGGTCAACAGATAGAAGCCAATAAAGAGGAAACACAAAAATCACTTAAAGAAATGAAGGAGAAATTGAGTCAACAGGCAGAAGTCATGAAAGAGGAAAAACAAAATATATTAAAGAAATACAAGAAAATACAAACAAACAAGTGAAGAAACTGAACAAAACTATCCAGGATCTAAAGACAGAAGTAGAAAAAACTTACAAATCACAAAGGGAGACAACCTTGGAGATAAAAACCTTGGAAAGAAATCAGGGGACATATATGCAAATATCAACAACAGAATACAAGAGATAGAAGAAAGAATCTCAGATGTTGAAGATACCATAGAAACCATTGATTGAGCAGTAAAAGAAAATGCAAAAAGCAAAAAGCTTGTAACCCAAAACATCCAAGAAATCCAAGACACAATTAGAAGACCAAACTTAAGGATTATAAGTATAGATGAGAGTGAAGATTTACAACTTAAAGGGCCAGCAAATATCTTCAACAAAATTATGGAAGAAAACTTCCCTAACCTAAAGAGAGAGATGCCCATGAATATACAAGAAGCCTACAGAACCCCAAACAGACTGGACCAGAACAGAGCTACCTCCTGTCACATAATAATCAAAACCCCAAAGGTACTAAACAAAGAAAGAATATTAAGAGCAGTACGAGAAAAAGGGCAAGTAACATATAAAGGAAGACCAATTAGAATTGCACCAGACTTCACACCAGAGACCTTGAAAGCTAGAAGATCCTGGGCAGATCTCATGCAAACTCTATGAGAAAACAAATGCTAGCCAAGACTACTATACCCAGAAAAACTCTCCATCACTATAGATGGTGAAACAAAGATAGTCCATGATAAAACCAAATTTACACATTATCTTTCCACAAACCCAGACCTACAAAGGATAATAGGTGGAAAACATCAATATGAGGGAAACTACACCCTGAAAAAAGGAAGATAGTAAACTTCTTTCATCAAAAGAAGATAACCACTCCAAATATAAATATAGCATCAAAAATAACGGGAAGTAATAATCACTACTCCTTAATATCTTTTAACATCAATCGACTCAATTCCCCAATAAAAAGACATAGTCTAAAAGACTGGATACATAAACAGGACCCTACAATTTTCTGCTTACAGGAAACACACCTCAGGGCCAAAGACAAACACAACCTCAGAGTAAAAAGCTGGAAAACAATTTTACAAGCAAATGGTCTTAGGAAACAAACCCAAGTAGGAATTCTAATATCAGATAAAATTGACTTTCAACCTAAAGTCATCAAAAGAGACATAGAAGGACACTTCTTACTGGTCAAAGGAAAAATCCACCAAGAAGAACTCTCCATTCTGAACATCTATGCTCTAAATGCAAGGGCACCCTCATTTGTAAAAGAAACTTCACTAAAGCTCAAAGTACACATTGCACCTAACACAATAATTGTGGGCAAGTTCAACACTTCACTCTTCTCAGTGGACAGATCAAGAAAACAGAAACTAAACAGGGACACACTGGAACTAATTGAAGCATTGGGGCAATTGGATTTAACAGATATATATAGAACATTTCATCCTAAAGCAAAAGAATATACCTTTTTCTCAGACCTCTTGGTACCTTCTCCAAAATTGACCATATAATTGGTCACAAGACAGACCTCAACAAATATAAGAAGATCAAAATAATCCCATGCCTCATATCAGATCACTATGGACTATAAGTGGTCTTCAATAGCAACAAAAACAACAGAAAACCCACATACACGTGGAAATTGAACAATATTCTACTCAATGATACCTTGGCCAAAGAAGAAATAAAGAAAGTAATCAAAGACTTTTTAGAATTTAATGAAAACGAAGGCACAACATATCCAAATTTATGGGACACAATGAAAGCAGTGCTAAGAGGAAAACTCATAGCCCTGAGTGCCTCCAAAAAGAAACTGTAGAGAGCATACACTAGCAGCTTAACAACACACCTGAAAGCCCTGGAACAAAAAGAAGCTAATTCACCCAGTAGGAGTAGAAGACAGGAAATCATCAAACTTGGGCTGACATCAATCAAGTAGAAATAAAGAGACCCATACAAGAATCAACAAAACAAGGAGCTGGTTCTTTGAAAAAATCAACAAGATAGATAAACTCTTAGCCAGACTAACCAAAGGGCACAGAGACAGTATCCAAATTAAAAAAAATGAGAAAGAAAAAGGGGGATATAACAACAGAAACTGAGGAAATTCAAAAAATCATCAGATGCTACTACAAAAGTCTATATGCAACAAAACTGGAGAACCTTGAGGAAACGGACAATTTCCTAGACAGATACCAAATAACTAAATTAAATCATGAACAAATAGATCAACTAAACAGTCCCATAAACCCTAAAGGAATAGAAGGGGTCATAGAAAGTCTCCCAACCAAAAAAAGCACAAGACCAGATAGCTTTAGTATAGAATTCTATCAGACCTTCAAAGAAGACCTAACACCAATACTTCTCAAATTATTGCACAAAATAGAAACAGAAGGAACACTTCCCAACTCGTTCTAAGTGGGAAGCCACAATTACGCTGAAACCAACACCACACAAAGATCCAACAAAGAAGGAGAACTACAGGCCAATATCCCTTATGAATATAGACACAAAAATTCTCAATAAAATTTTTGCCAATCGAATCCAAGAACACATCAAAACAATTATTCACCATGATCAAGTAGACTTAATTCCAGGGATTCAGGGAAGGTTCAATATAGGGAAATCCAAAACTGTGATCCTCTACATAAATGAACTCAAAGAAAAAGACTACATGGTTATTTCATTAGATGCTGAAAAAGCATTTGACAAAATTCAGCATCCTTTCATGATAAAAGACTTAGAAAGAATAGGAATTCAAGGCCCATACCTAAACATAGTAAAAGCAATATACAGCAAACCAGTAGCCAACATCAAACTAAATGGAGAGAAACTTGAAGCCATCCCACTAAACAGGGACTAGATAAGGCTGCCCCCCTCTCCATATCTTTTCAACATAGTACTTGAGGTTCTATCTAGAGCAATTAGACAACATAAGGAGATCAAAGGGATACAAATAGGAAAGGAAGAAGTCAAACTGTCACTATTTGCAAATGATATGATAGTATACTTAAATGTTCCAAAAAAAACTCCACCAGAGAACTTCTACAGATGATAAACAACTTTAGCAAAGTGGCAGGTTATAAAATCAACTCAAGCAAATCAGTAGCCTTCTTATACTCAAAGGATAAGCAGGCTGAGAAAGAAATTAGGGAAATGACACCCTTCACAATAGCCACAAACAATATAAAGTATCTTGGGGTGACTCTAACCAAACAAGTTAAATATCTTTATGAGAAGAACTTCAGGTCTCTGAAGAAGAAAATCGAAAAAGACCTCAGTAAATGGAAAAATCTTCCATGCCTGTGGATTAGCAGGATTAATTTAGTTAAAATGGACATCTTGCCAAAAGTAACCTACAGATTCAATGCAATCCCCATCAAAATCCCAACTCAGTTCTGCATAGAGTTAGAAAGAGCAATTCTCAAATTCATCTGGAATAACAAAAAACCCAGAATAGCTAAAACTTTTCTCAACAGTAAAAGAACTTCCAGAAGAATCAGTATCCTGGACTTCAAGCAGTACTAGAGAGCAGTAGTGTTAAAAACTGCATGATATTGGTACAGTGACAGGCAGGTAGACCTATGGAATAGGATTGAAGACCCAGAAATGAACCCATACAACTATGGTCACTTAATCTTTGACAAAAGAGCTGAAAACATCCAGTGGAAAAAAGACACCCTTTTCAACAAATGGTGCTGGCTCAACTGTAGGTCAGCTTGCAGAAGAATAGGAATTGATCCATTCTTATCTCCTTGTACTAAGCTCAACTCCAAGTGTATCAAGGACCTCCACATAAAGCCAGACACACTGAAACTAATAGAAAAGGAACTGGGGAAGACCCTTGAAGACATGGGCACACGGGAAAAGTTCCTGAATAGAACACCAATAGCTTATGCTCTAAGATCAAGAATCGACAAATGGGACCTCATAAAATTACAAAGTTTTTGTAAGGCAAAGGACACTGTCAACTAGACAAAACAACAGCCAACAAATTGGGAAAGGATCTTCAGCAACCCTACATCTGACAACAAAGGGCTAATATATAGAAAGAACTCAAGAAGTTAGACTCCAGAGAGCCAAATAACCCTATTAAAAATGGGGTACAGAAGTAAACAAAGAATTTTCACCTGAAGAATGTTACATGGCTGAGAAGTACCTTAAAAAATATTCAACATCATTAATCATTAGGGAAATGCAAATCAAAACAACCCTGAGATTTCACCTCACACCAGTCAGAATGATGAAGATTAAAAACTCAGGAGACAGTAGGTGTTGGCGAGGATGTGGAGAAAGAGGAACACTCCTCCACTGCTGGTTGGAATGCAAGTGGATACAGCCACTCTGGAAATCAGTCTGGCTGTTCCTCAGAAAACTGGGCATAACACTTCCGGAGGACTCTGCAATACCACTTCTGGGCATATACCCAGAGGATTCCCCAGCATGCAATAAGGACACATGCTCCACTGTGTTCATAGCAGCCCTATTTATAATAGCCAGAAGCTGGAAAGAACCCATATGTCCTTCAATGGAGGGATGGATACAGAAAATGTGGTATATTTACACAATGGAATACCACTCAGCAATTAAAAACAATGAATTCATTAAATTCTTAGGCAAATGGTTGGATCTTGAAAATATCATCCTAAGTGATGTAACTCAATTACAAAAGAACACACATGGAATACAGTCACTGATAAGTAGATATTAGCTCAGAAACCCTGAATACCCAAGACACAATTCATATATCAAATGACTCCCATAAAGGAGGAAAGAGAGGTCCCTGGTCCTGAAAATATTTGTTCCAGTATTGTAGGGGAATATCAGGACAGAGAATTATGAGGGGTTGATAGGAGAATGGGCAGAGGGAAGAGGGCTTAGGGATGTTATGGGGAGAGGGGAACCGGAAAAGGGAAATTCATTTTGATTGTAAACAAAGAATATTGAAATTTAAAAATTGTTTAAGAAAGTTAAATACAAAGTTAATTTTTAGGTATACTCAAGAGAATTAAGAACCTATTTCTACAAAAATTTACATGGGAATATTTGTAAGTCATGTTTCATAATATTCAAAAGGTCAAAACAAGCCCAATATTCTTCAAGTAATAAATGCATTAAAAATGTCCAAGTACAGAAACTGAAGTTGTGTGTCACCATGCTTGTCTAAAGTATATCTTGAAAGACAATGAGGAAGGAATTTGAATGGGGGAGTTCTATATATGTAAATAGAACAAAGTTTATTCTCTGGTTAAACAAATGAAAAGTGGAAATGTATACTTGCTGATTAAGAGTACATGCTTAGAAATCAGACTCCTTTGGTTCTGAGCTTCACTTGGTGACTTGGGAATGCATAATGAAGTGGTTTGCTATAGGAAAAGTATTTAGTTTCTATGTGCTGTAGTTTTTCTGAAACAAAGTAATAGCCATATCCCTTTAATAGAGACTTTGCAAGAGTCAATTTATAAGTCAAAGAAAACAGCTTTCTGTCTCACACATTAAGACCTCAGTAAATCGTGGCTAATATTAAGAGTTTTAAAAGTTATTTAAAAAGTATAGAATAATGTTGTCTGAATCATGAAGGACTAGGGTAAAATGTAGAAGAAAGGATAGAAAGAGTTTAAACCTCTTGTTAGTAGGATGGGGAGTGGATGGATGACCACCTAACTTCTTAGGGTGACATGGACCCTCCCACCATGCCTGCCTCCTTCTTTCTGTTAGTATCCATTTTGACATTAATGTTTGTTTACGTCTCCACATTGCAATGAAAGTTTTCTCAGTACATAGTTGCTACTATTCCTTGCTCTTCCTGGTTTCTAGGAAAGAGAGGCTGCCCCACAACATATGCTCCACAGCAAAATAAGATGAGAGAAAACAACTAGACAGCGTCCACCTGGTGTATATTTAAGTCAATATTCCAATCCTATGTGTGTTACTGTGTTGTCAATGGCTACATACAGCTGACTTTGCAGAACCAAAGAGTTGATATGACCTTTTTGATAGATTAGTCAAAAGTATCACAATAGACAGTATCAAAACAATAATAACAAAACAAAACAAACCTTCAAGCAGGCATTCATTGTATTAAATAGGGAGACCTGCATCAGGTGACCCACATATAACAGAGATTACTTAATGAGGCCTGGAGGAATCATAGTTGCTTGCACCAGGAACACATGAGATTTAATTTAATGTCTGTTGAGTTTCTGTGCTTTCTCGAGCCTTGTGCCCCTCAGCACTGAGCCAGTGTCTAGCACATAACGGGCTCTCAACAACTGCTGGTTAAATTATTGACTGACCAAATAAAGACTTCATTGAAATAAATTCCTGTGATCTAATGAGAAACCTCTTAAATATTCGGTGGAAAATGAATATTTGAATATCTCACAGCTAAAATATTTTTATAATAGTCTAAATTAATATAGAAAGTAGGACTAACCTGTGAGAGAAAAGCATTATGGAGTCAGTTCTGGACTATAGTCTCTTCCTTGTTTCTTCTATGGCAGAGTATATACTAGGCTAGGGTGTTGTGACTCTCTGACTGATTCTAGTGTTTCCCTCTCACCATGAGACCTTTGTCTCTACCTCCCACTTCATTATAAGAATCTTGGTATTACAGATGCATTCCACCACCTCTGGCTTTTTATTTAAGTTCTCAAAACAAACAGAGTCTTGCATGGAATATACTTTTAGCCACTGAGCCATTTCCCCAGCCCCATGATTCTTTTACCAAAATTTGCATGAGCTTTATTTTAATGACATGTGATATATATATATCATGCATACATATATACATACATACACACAAACACATATATACAAGTACATGCACATGCACACACATATGTATATATGTATATATAGATATATACATACACACACACTTATATATGTACATATATACACATACATATATGCTGTGCATATGTATCCTGTACTTGTATCATTTTGTTTAAAATTGTAAACCCAACACTGAATTCAAATAATTCTCGGGTTCTATAGTGATTTTAGAACTAAATTGCATTTGTCATCCTCCAAAAAGTTGCGAAGATATGCCTGGTGGGAAATAAAGTGTTCTAAGAATCAATTGGTAGGCTGTGAAAAGCATTGATGTTGACTCTTTTGGACAAGGTGCTCTCCACGGTATGTCTTAGAGAAATGAAAATGTGGCATGAGGTACTACAAAGGGGTGTTTTACATGCTGGGAAGAAATTCTGACAAGTTACACTTTTTCAAGGTAATCAGATCTCTAATTTCCTAGCTTGACAACACAGTGTCTACATTTTGTAAAGCCTGGGGAGAGAGGGATTCTAAAATAAAAACTTTCTTCTGGTTGTCTTAAAAAACATTATCTTCCAGGGGAAAAAGCAGCTCTCACCTCTGCATGCCTGTGCTTTCCTCATGCTCTTCTCTCATGAGCTGTGAGCCAGTCTCCATCTGACAGATAGCAGTCATACGACAATATTGTTTTTTCTTAGAGCAAAGTGCGATCTTTGTTTCCACTGGAGAGACCCAGTAGGCACAATTTTGGACTTGTTAGTAAAAGCAAACAAATGTCCCCCTAAAGATTTTCAAAACATTTGACACCAGAATGTGATATTTTAACGCATTCCCATTTCCCATAATTGGATGCACGTGGCATAGCAACTGGAAGAACATTTTAGAGAACGCAAGAATTAATAGGAATTAATGCACTTGATTCTGAAGGGTCTCACAGGATACCTATAGATTTTGTGCATAATTCTGTAGATAATAAGACTGTGCAAACTGTTCAGAACTCAGCTTAAAGACCATTGACCCATGGAAAAGAGTAAAACAGGGAAAGCATTTGAAAGGGAACAAAGCATGAATTAATATTCATCTTGTATTTAAATGGAGCACAAATCTTATCATTGGGAATATGTGCCCTATTGTTATAATTTCTTGGGATGGTTCATCAAATCCTTAATAAGATTCTGTCAGAGTTATACATAAGACACAAATAATTCTCCCTTCAAATTATTTTCAGATATTGAATGCATACCACATATATGCCATCAATAATGTGCAATGTGTTTTAATGATTAAGATATTGAGACTCTGATTGTATTTTTTAAGTCAACACATAAGCATTTATAAGATTATCAGGCCAATCATGTGTAAATTACCTTTTCCCATTACTTGGTATGTAATTTTGGTATGGAAATTTATCATATGACAAGTTTCAAAGTTGGAATCTTCTTTTTAACTGGGACTGGAGAAATGATTCAGTCATTAAGATGCCTGCCATGCAAGTGTGACTATCAGAGCCTGAGCCTTCAGAGCCCAAAATAGGAGGTTGGCATGATGACCCGTGTACAGTCTTAGTACTCTGGAGGCCGAGATGGGATTCCCAGAGGAAGGTGGCTAACTAGACTACCTGAATTGATGAGGTCCAAACCATCAAAAGAGAGTCTTTACCTCAATGGATGAGTTAGAGAGCAACTGGGGAAGACCACCCTTATTCTACCTTTATTACCACACACACAAACACATTTGCAACTATATATGTGAGAAAATACATAAACATGGACAACACACACATGTACAAGATAAAAGTAGGAGTGTTTTCTTAACAGAGAGGCAATAGCCATCTAATCATGCCATGAGTAGTCTTAATGAAGAAAATCTTCAAGACTCACCTGAGTGTTTATATTGGGCCATATATTTAAAACAGGATTTTACTATGAAATGTTATCTTCTGGGCATAAAATGATCAATATAATTATGATCTCACATAAACTGAAGCTGTCTGCAAGGAGCCTGCTTACACAAGATTGACCATATCAACAGTCAATCATGGATTGGGTAAGCCTCTCAAGGTCCTAACTCTTGCTACTGAGCTATTGGCTACTGATATTCTAATGTGGGAGAAGACATCTGCTTCAGCCACAAGCCCAGTGATGAGTGGACAGGGCTCTAATGTTTAGTTCCAATCTCATGTTCACTCAGATGCCCTAGTTTAAATAAGCAATTCATTAAAGACAAAATATGAATGGTAAAAATGTTGTAGAGAACTGGTGAGGTAAAGGAAAGCAGGGTTTTCAGACAGGTTAGGGTTATAATGACGATAACATACTATGTATATGTATGATAGTATAGATGAACAAATCCAATAAACGTTTTAAAATAAAATGAAAAAGTTTCATTATAGTAATCCTTTACCTTATTTCATTCCTGAAGCTATGGTAAATACCCTGACAAGAAGTAATCTAAGAGGGTAAAATAGTTATTTCTGCTTACAGTCCTGGTTACAGTACAGCATTGTGTGACAGAAGCCAAGTCAGAACCTTCAAAAAACAAGTCATGATGATATCCACTAGCTACACATGTTTTAATCACACATAACAACAAAGGATTTTAGGTTAGCAGTTTTAAAGTTTGCAGCATAAATAAAGGTTTCCTCCTTCTTTTTGCAGTCAGGATTTGAGACAACCCCTTGTTGTCTTTGATTTTCGATTTTCTCAGTCATACAACAGGAAGAACATTAGGATTCTGAGGCCTGTGCTATTCTGAAACTCAATGTTTTGTTTTAATTTATCTTTGTCATCATCATCATCAACAACAACAACAGCAACATTCTTTGCTGAAAGAGGGAAAAGTTAAATTGCTTCAACAAATTGATGGTGCTCACCAGTTCCCTAAAGGTATATGTGTGATACACATAACTATTTAGACCATTTGTGTTTGTGCGTGTGTGTGTGTGTGTGTGTGTGTGTCTTTAGGCATGAATAATTGATTATGTGGGGACATAGATGGATCCATGTTCATTCTGCAAATTATTTTTGTGTCCTGTTGGGGAGCATTGAGATTTATGGAAACTGACAGATATCTTTTTCTCTGAGGAAAAAAATGAATGAATGAGTGTGTGTGTGTGTGTGTGTGTGTGTATGTGTGTTTGTGTGTGTGTGCAATAAAATGTTTATTGTTAATACAATGGGTAATGGTTGTCCATTTTGTTAGAAGATGTTGATAATATAATTGTCACATGCTAGAGAAAAATAAAACTGTATAATAGCAGTTACACTTTCAACATGAAGTTGAAAGTATAGTTGCTTTCCAAGAAGATACTTTGTTCGAGGTAGGGTAATGACTTCCAGCTCCTGCTTGCATAAATCCAAGAAACAGGAAAACTGTCTTGTGAGAATTGCCTTAAACATTTCCTTCATCTGATTCTATTTTTTTATTTTTTTTAAATCATTTTCTCTTATGTTTCATAAAATAGCACAACTACTATATAAGTAAAACTGGCTTAAACCTGGAAAAATATATAAGCAAGAAAAGATTTGATACCACATTTCAGTAGTCTGTTTCAATAATTTTTTAATCTATAATTTTTCTGTAAAGATATTTTAAGAAAATTCACTACTTATATAGTTTTGAATATATTTGCAGTTTAAATTTCATCATCAATCTGTCCCTTATTACAATGCCATTGGATATTAAATTGTTACATTTTATATGTATAATATAATACATATCTTAATTCTTCCAAATGGAGGTAAATATATTTTTCACAATTGGTGACTTTTCGTGTTATATTAGAATTTTGTCACAAATTATTCACAATCACATCCTATTCCATAAAAAACAAACTATGTGGCCATCTCCAGAAATATACCTGTTGGAACACTACTGGGTATGACAGAAAGAAGAGCAAACCTAATGGCAAGGAGCCTTTGATGAGCACAGGGGAGCAATCAATAAAGCTCAAATTCTCCACACGTTGCTGGAAACCAAAACAAGAGTGCAAGCAATAAATAGAATGCAAGGGTATTTTGTCCTGAGGTAGTAAAAGAATTTAAAGGACAACAAAGTTTCAAGAGTCCCTGGAACAAATTGATAATCTATAGGTAAAGCATTAGTTCAGATGACACTGTTAAGGATATAGGATATAGCTCTTTAAAGAATAACATTTCTCGAATGGCAAGCTCTTCACATGATTTTCTAAATTGAATTTCATCTCACTTAGACCCAATGAATGAGTATGTTTTATTTCATTTATACTTGTATCTCTACCACAGGTTCTTAATATCTGAGAGTGACTTGTTTCTATTCTTTATTAATTAAACAATAACATCACTATGATCTTCAAGTAGATCAGAATCATATAAAGTGATAACTTTATCATTGTCATAGATAATAATCTTAAACACAAATTTGGAGTCTAAAAAATAGTCTCAGTGTAACGATATTATAAATTTCTTTGATGAGAAGAGACACTAATCTTTTTGTGTTTGCTGGTTATTTGCATTTCTTTTGGTGTGAAATAAGATTTCCTGTTGGTCCAGACTCAATTATTACTTATTCCTAACTAATGACAGAATTGTTTCCTTCTGACAGAATCAACCAGATTATATTTGAAACTTAAAGTGTTTGTTCTTGAGGATTGTCATATATATGATAGATTTATTTTTCCCCTCTCCTTTTATCTGAATAGTTTGGGGGATAGAAAAAAATGCATGAATAAGTCTGTTATCATGGATTTGATCCCCAAGTGAACTAATTAGTGTCTTTATGTTCTATGGCCACTTAATGCACTTATTTTCAGGTCAGTTCATTAGAACAGTACCAGGGGAGGGAGGGAGGATGATTTAATGCAAATCCTTCTTCACAGATAAAAGAGGAAAGGCAGCACAGTCAGAGATGGTGTAAAGGTGAGAGACTTGCTTATCTTTTTGTTCCTCCATTTTGCCCCTATGGCACTCCCATCAAATCGGTAGTCTTCATAGAGCACAATATGAGAGTTACAATACTTGGGAAAAATAGAGTCAGTTTAGATGTAGAGATATTTGAGCATCTAATCTACTTTGCTCTCACCAGATCATTGTAGCTTCGATTTAGATAGCAAGGTTTTGGCAAACTAAAAGGAAAACCACTTACACAAACAATGGAGATCATATTAGATCAAAACATGTAAAAGTAATATGTAAAAATAATTCTACCGTGGTGGTGCTGGGAAAGGCAATGATGATTGACAATTGCCATCTCTTTCAGATATGAGCATTCTGTACTCTTCCATATTATAAGAAAATCAAGCGATCTCAAAATAATATCATCTTTCTCTCTCTAAAATACAGTATTGCTAATTAAGTGATATTGTTAAAGTGATAGATCTCCTCTCTGCCTGGTAAACAAATGATCTATTATTACTAGTGCACAAGGACTTTCACCCTTGTTTCTATGATTCCTTCCTTTAGCCTTGTTCTAGTTCCATCCTACTGACTTTCTAAACTTAATGGCACTCTCCTTTAAGCCCAATGAACAGGTTAGTTTGATTTCTTTATCTATCCTCTAATTCTATTCCAAGTTCGTAGTGTTTGAGCATAACTTGATTCCATTCTTTATCAATTGAATGGCCCAAATATATATATACACACATAAACACACAAACACACAAAAGTACACACAATCTTAAGTATGCATACTGGAGATTTTTTTCTTTGCTACAGAGTAAAGGATGTGGCTTGGTGCAGTTTTGCTTCTTCATGTTCATATAAAGATAATAATAGCAGTACTAAACATATATTTCTTATGAAGATGAAAGGAAATAACACACAAATTTAAAAATAAAAATATTGAACAAAAACTTCAGATCAATAGATGGGAGCAATTATTATGAGTAACCCCTCTACAGCAGGTATGATGCTGCATACCTGTAATGATAACATTCAGGAAGCGAAGAAAAGGAGATCTTGAGTTTGAGGCAGGATTGGGCTACATAGTAAAGCACAGCTTTTGAAAAGACAATAATACAAGAATAAACAGAAGGGAAGAGAAACAAAGGAAGAAAAGACCATTAAGACAAAATGGTATTGGATGAGTCCAAAAACATTGAAATGGATTTGATTCCCATTCTAGGCTGTTCAGAGAATTCTAAACAAGGATCCAGATTTATTGACAAATTAAACTGACCGGAAGCTTCTGTTTCTTCTCATGACAGAGTAATACATATCACTCCCACGTTAACAATGAAAAAAATAAAATGAAAAATAAGTATTGTGGTAGGCATTAAATAATTGTCTCAGCACATTGATTCGGAGACAGGAAATAAATTAGATGAGACTTGTCCTACCTGTGTGTCCTAGATTCCAGCTTGAGATTTCTAAGTGATAATGCCTGCCCTGCAAGCGATATTAATCTTCTTTATTTCTATGAGTAACCAGGCAGAATAAACATTCTAGGATGTCAAAGTGGCCAGAACTGCCAGTAAAACCAGAAAGCTTACAGACAAGCAGAATTCAAATTTTCAAATGGGTTTCTGTCTCTAAACTCTGCTCAAAACTTTGAGGAAGCCATTGAGCCTGGAGAGAAGTCACTAAACAAGAGCAGGGGTTCCTACAAGACCGGGAACATTCTCTTCATCTGCCAGTCACAATAATGAGATTTCCTGCCACATGCACTGTGGCAGAAGGCTGCCTGGGGAGTGGAGCTACATAAACCAATCCTGTCTCTTCTCACTGAGATTACAAGTCAGTTTCAAAAGGTCACACCTAGTTGAGTCGTGGAACATATTTTAAACGTTAAACTCATCAAAATAGCAAACCAGTCTCCAAAAAAGGTAAGATTCACAGTCCAGGTATCAACTATTAGGCATTCAAAGTAGCAGAAAATATGACTTCTAGACAGATGACAACACAACTAAAAGAAGCAGTCTATAAATAACACAAAGACTACAGAACCATACAGAGGTTTGAAGAGACATAAAAATGTCTTTCATGTGTTATAGAAGGCAAAGCACAGGCACAGAGTACTTGGAACAGGAAACCCAAAGCAGAATCAGCTCATTCAGAAGCTAATGATCTCCAATAATAAGAATATCAAAAACAAAAAGAATATCAAAAATAGGTTAACTGGAGAAAAAATTTCATATAAGCTTTTTAGTAAGGGTAATAGTTATGGAAAATATCTATTTGTGAAAAAGAATTCTTTGAAATTATTATTCTAAAATTTATAAATGTACATCAAGAGTTGAAATACTAAGTAACTTGCATTGTGTTTAACACAACAAGAACACATGGCTACGAGTTAAGGATTTTGAAGGAAAGAGGAAGATGTTGAAGGATGTGGGGGTACATTGAGAGTCTCTAGAATGCATTAGATACAGGAGAGAACTTGTTACAGAATACATTTGATAAAAGTTATGATACATAGGAATTAAAATACACATGTATATCAAGGACATTAATGTAGAACTTTGCACAAGATTGGACAAAAGGTATGAAGTACAAATGGTCACAAAACTGAGTCAATTTTGAAGAAAAACAGAATCTACCACAGAACTTGAGGCTAAGAGTGTAACTGACAGAAATAGAATAATGAAAATACAAGCAAATATCTGCGATCTTGGTATTTTGTTCCTGTTTGGTTTTATGTACATTGTTGTTGGGACAGGGTCTTATATATTACAGACTGGCTTCTGGCTCATGGCCCCAGACTTTCCCTCCCCACCCCAATAAGCCTCAGGCTCTGTATCGCTAGGATTAGGACTGCATGCACACAACCACTCTTGGCTTGGTCCTGCTAATGTTAGTTCTGGGATATAGATCAGATTATGAAAACTCATTCTCCTTCACTGTTGTGAAAGCACATTTGCCTAGGTATGTTATGTAGATGACAACTCTTTAAGAATTCTTTCTTTGAAACTGTAGAGTAGAAATTATAGCATGCCATTAGAAAAAGTTGGGAGAGAGAAGAATAAAAGGAACAATGTGTTATTCAAAAATTATATGTATTTTGTGAGTCCTCACAACATGGATGACAATTCAAAAGTATTTTCTTTTCTTTTTACCAATCAGTATATGTAAATTCTCGACATCTGAACTATAGCAATTGAGCTAGGTCTGATGAAGTGGTCCCTAATGACACAGGTCAGTGGGTTCTCAGAGGTGCACTTTCTGGGGCTCATATGGACTCTGTTTTCACTTATTCTGTTGACAGAATTCTCTGAGCCCAGCACTCAAAGAGGCTTCAAGAGGACAGCCACTTCAGCAAACGCTTCATCTCGTATTCCTTCTTTGCCCATTTTGCTTACAGTCAGGCATATCCTAAAGGTATGTGAACTTCCTTTTTCAGAGCATTTACTGTGTGTCATAGAGCAGTCCCTTGGCACAAAAAAGGAATAACTAACTTATTTATTAGCATTTAAAGGAAACTTTTTGACAGTTATTTGAAACTTGATTGTATATGCTATTGAATTATAGCTATTTTCCCTTACTTTTCTAGCAATAAAATGTATCCTACCAATTTTGACGGGGGAGGGGAATCAAACACTAACAAAGTAGTGATTAACATCGTCTCTCCATTAAAGGGGGTGAACTATTATTCTTTTATGCATTGTTTCTCATCTGCATCCTATTCTTCTAAAGTATAATGATGGTTATAACTCTCAAATGTGAAGAATGATTTAAAGCATAGACATACTCCTAAATGATAAGCACAAAATGATGAGATGTTACAGGTAATAAGTGATAAATATATGTAGATAATAGCTCATTGATAAGGGTGTAATAGAATGGATAACATTGGTGCATATGGATGATTTGTAGATACACTTTCAGATTTTTTTTCAGATGTTAAAACTGACTATGGCATGGCAAAGAATGGTCTGTCTGTCTGTCTTAGAAGAAGGACTCCAAAAAGTGATTAACTTATATATGTGCTTACCAAATCTTATTTAAATATGTAAACCTTAAAGAAACATGTTTAAACAGTAGGAATAAAAGCCTGATTTTGCTCTTATGTATGCTGATGGAAAACTCTACATGTAGAAGAAAATTTAAAAACTGTGACATTGGTTATCTTTTCAAATTGTTTTGGAGGTTCAAATTTTAAATAACTTTATACTGTTACAACATTCATACTAAAGAGATGAATAGAAGGCTCGGCAGTTAAGAGAACTTCCTGTTATTCAAAGGCATCTGTGTTTTGTTCCCAGCACCCATGTCTAAGAGCTCACAACCACCTGCACTTTCAGTCCCAGGTGATCCAACACTATCTTCTACCTTATGTAGGCACTGGTGCACATTTCACACACACACACACACACACACACACAAAAAAAAGTTGATTGACTTGCAGAAGCTCATGCATGTAAAGATGGGTCATGAACACATGCACACGCACATGCACACGCACACACACATACACATACATACATATATGCATACAGTCATAAAAACAAATCTAAAATGGTATATTCACATATATACTCTAACTATGTCCATTGAAAATAAATAAAGTTTATGAACCTATTGCAAAAATAAACAGTAGGTGTCTTTTGGCATAAGCTATGTGAGTCATCAATGCTTTTTATCGTTTAATATTAATATATTAATATATTTTAAAATACTTAATATAAAATATTAAATATATATTTAATATTTAATATATTTTATAATAATAATATGTATGTGAGCTATGGAGGTCAGAAGTCTATATTGAATGTGTGCCTTTTTCACGATTTTTGAGACAATATCTATCTCTGAACATGGAGCTTCCTTTTCTATTTTTGCCTCTTCCCCTTTCCCAGTACTGGGCCTATAACACTTTCTGTCTACTCTGCTATTACATGGGTGGAACAGATACAACTTGGGACCTCCTGACTGAGCAGCCATCATTTCAGCAATGGAGTCAGTTCCTGAGATCCACCATCAAAACTGCCTAAAGACCATACTCCTCCATCTCCAAGAGGCTGCCTTCCCACACTATGGAGGAACCTTCTAGATTCACCACTTTATATTTCAATATTGGATGTCATTGCAACTTATATAGATTCAAGACTGAGACTCAGTTGTTATTTACCTCATACTCTAAGAGACGATTCATTGTTGGCATATTTGAGTCACCATAAATTCTTCATTCCTCTCCGAATGTTAGAGCTGGAAGAAATCAAGAATTCAGCAAAAATATCTGAAGGGGAGCAGGACATCAATAAGTGAGTATTGATTAGCTAGTAATAAAATCATCTTATCCAATCCCTTCATTTCAAAAGAGCAAAAAAGTTGATTGACTTGCAGAAGCTCATGCATGTAAAGATGGGTCATGAAAATATATTCTTAAGCTAGGATTCTTTCAGCCTAGAGAAGTAAGTTATTTCTACCTGGAAATGGCTTTTGGATATTAATAATTTGGGATACTCATCACACACATGTCTTCAATGAATCTTCTCATGTGCATTTATTTTTGATTCACCTTTAAGAACTTCACAAGTTTGTACAAAAGATCTTGATTATGTCAATTCCCATTCCCCTCTAGCACCTTTCTCTTCCCCTATCAGCCCCATGTCCTGTTTTCTTTACTCTCTGAGTCCATTCACATCTGGTTATGTGTAAGCGACTGTGGATCATCCACTGTTGCATTGACCACCTAGCAAGAGCCCTCTGTAAACCCCCTGACTTTCCATATACCAGAAGCTCTCAATCATCAAACTTCCTCAGTTGTGGGTAGGATTTGTGAGGTCCTCCTGAATCATGCTGGAATTCTAGCTGCCTTAAACTTTGTTACTCATACTGAGCTAATATCTTACAAACACTAAGTTGTGCCTTTATAAGAGTCAAGATATTCAGCCTTGTTACTCGTGTGTGTGTGTGTGTGTGTGTGTGTGTATGTGTGTGTGTGTGTGTGTATTAACAATGAACAGAATGGAAGATAAGCTAAGGAATATTTGACTAGCTCATCTAACACACCTTTCATGAGAAAATGGGTAACCTTCTCCATCCAGAAGATTTACTTATACATTTCCAAAGGATATTAAGAAATAGCAGAAGATGACAGGCACTAACAAAGAGGTATAAAAATAAAGAAAACATATTTACAAAGTGTATATTGCATGAGACAACAATAGTTATCTGGTAGTATATGAACATGATTGATAAGGTGAAAATGGCAGAAGACATATTAACCTTGGTAATAAAAATATATTAAAGTGTAAACTGTATGTATATACATATATTAATGTGCATATTTGTATGCACATATTTATACATATGTATACATGCATATACATATATGTATATGTGAATATATACATATACATAAATATATATACACATAGAGAGATACATACATGTATACAAACTATAAGACATGAATATATACATATACATACATGTATATACATATAGAGAGATACATACATGTATACAAACTATAAGACATAGATACCCACATACCTACACATATGTATACATATATTCATTTCACTTCACTATTAGTTTGCTAACACCTAATAACGTATCTCTGCTCCTCCCCACATTTCCCCCTATATTTTATCACAAAACATATTGTACTTAACAAGGTGTCTCAAATGTTTTGGTACCAAAACCAACAGTAGTAACACAGGGAGAATAAGTAGGATACTCTGAGACTGAGACTGAAAGCTGAGTTACCCCCCATCCCCCTTCCCCCACACCCCATAGTCTTATCAGGATTAAGGTAAGATAGCAGAGATCTGTGTGCAACAACATACTTCTTTATCTTCCCTTCCCAGAAATTTAACCTATAAAAAGTTAAAAAGTTAGATGAATTCCAAATTTTCAAAGGCAGTGAAGGTAAAAGAACATTTTTTTGTTCTTTGCCTCTGGCCAAGTAGACAGCAGTCCCGCTGGCACAAGGCTACCTACCTGGGAATACTTGACAATTTGAGCACCATTAGAGGCTGAGAAAATGTTCTATGTCCCAGAAAGAGAGATGTTATATTTCCAGCTGATTTTTGAGAAAAGCAGAGGTCTTGAGTAGAGGAAAAAAATAGTGCACTGCAGGGGCGTTTAACAAGCTAGTCTAGTTCCATACTCCTTTGCCACACTGTAAGTGTGAACAGAGCAACAGAAGACATCAAAAAGCTCAGCAAGTCTCCAGCTACTGAGACTCTATGAAACTGGATGAAGCAGTTCTTAGCAGGACTTTAGTGACCTACAGTTCAGCCTCAACACAGAATAGTCCACAGTCAAACTAACGTTATCGACCACCAATGTGCCTGCCCAACAAGGGAGAGCAAAATTATCCTGGGAGGTTCCATGCTAATCTTGTTCATGGTATCCTTTTTTGTTTTCTATGTAACTGAAACACGGTGGTCGATCACATGATCTGGAACTTTGAAAACATCATGCCTCAAATCAATAAAACCATCTACAATCTTCAAAAGGACAATAATATATATCAGCTAGCCAATAAAACAATAGGTCTCAGAATTAACCTAAATTGGATATAATTATTGTACTTATGCAGGGAACCTTAAGACTGATCTGTTCATTACAACAGAGATTATGGTTTAAAAATATTTGTGTGTGTCTGTGTGTGTGTGTGTGTGCCAGAGGGCAATTTACAAGAGATGCCTTTCTTCTTCCACTATTTGTGACTTGTGGCCCAGAGTCGGGTCATAACGCTTGGCAGTAAACACTTTCATACACTGAGCCATCTTGCTGGACCCAGACAAAAGTAATAAAATATCAGTTCTGATTGCAATGTAGTTAGAAAGATTCAAATGAGTGTGCTGGAATCAAAAAGTATGTTAGAAATATATTAGAATCTTCAAAGGCAAACAGCTTCAATGAGAATAAATTTAGTAAAATTCCAAGTGGAAGTTGGTTCCTCACCTCCCATCCTTCTTCTGACATGTTCTCATTGTTATCTGCTGCAGACAGCAAACTCGTTGGACTGAGGACTTTTAAGGATTCTCCTGTCTTTTGCATCCCATCTCACCGTGGGAATAATGCCCTTGCAGAACTCTCCACTGAGCCATATCATCAGCCTCAAATTTATACTCCTTTTCTTCTTTAAAGAGAATTAAAAGAACTGACCTCTCGATGGAAATATTATACAAAAGTCAAATATCATTAAAATATTTTCACTCCACTTTTCTGTTTGGTGCAAACCATTAAAAATCCCCATTACCCTTCATGGTCATGCCTTAACCTATGTACCTGTCTGTGTAATGTTAGGCCAGGAAGCCTGAAAAATATGAAGGAAGCCAACATGTCCTATTGGGTTTCTCCTTGAGACTTTAAACTAATCCCTTGAGAAAGCACTAAGTGGAACTCCCAAGGCTGGAAGAGGAAGTCTGTGGCTTTCTCTGTGGATGCTGCTCCTTGCATTATCCCAGACTAGGGCCACTGTATTTACCTTTCATTTTCCTCTGCTTTTTTTTATCTTCCTCTATTCATTTCGTCTGCATTCCTAAAGAAGGACAGCACAGCATCCTTAAAGTCTAAGGGTCAGCTCTTCAACATCATGTCTCCAGATCTCAAAGTGCTAACAATCTCACTTTCTTCACACCCTAGAAATATCTCGTGGAATTAATTCACCATGCAATGATTTTAAGCTAATGGATTAAATCTAATGAATCTCTTATGCAGATGTCCCTAATGTCTCAACTTCTTCCTGTCTTGATCTATTTTCCGAGAGACAAACCCAATCTGAGCCTGATAGAAGGGACTGTTTACTACCTGTGTACTGGTGTATCATCCACGTCCATCTGGTCAGTTAATAATTTAACATCATTGCTTTCAGCAACTTGAGTCTCAATTCCTTTGTTTCCCTAACTGGTAAAGTCACAGATGTCACCAATAGACTTTTTTGTATGCTGACAATGTTCAGTTTTGATGTTGAGCTTTACTGGCAAAATACATCCTTTGACAATTAGCATTATGTTACTAATGATTAAAGTTATCATCTGTGAAAGTTTCTACTATTACCTTACTAAGATACTATGAAGGATATTACGTGCTTGGAGGAAGAGCACAATGTATCCAAAGAGAAGAAAGAAAAGAGAATGCTGACTGCTTCTGAAAGTAATCTTCAGGACTTTCTCCTCTAGCATTTCCTTTTCAGTTTTTTCCATTAAATTTGTTTAAGAAAAGAAGAAAATCTTGGCCACTTCCACAAATTCTGTGCTACCTTTTTTTTTTAACCCATCATATCTTGCAGGTAGGACAATTTGTAATTCAAAGATGACACCCTGGGTAGGAGGTTCAGTCCCTCCACTGAAAATCTCCTCTGACAACAGGAAATGGGCTGTTCTGGCTCCATATCTCCCATTACTAGGAGTCTTCTCTAGGGTCATCCTCAGATTCCGGAGAGTTTCCATTGCACTAGGATTCTACATTGCCCTGGAAATGATCCCCAGTTCCTATTGTCTCTCTCAGTACTCACTCTATCCCCCCACCTGATTCCTGTTCCAATACCCACTTGTCCCCAGTCCACCCTTGAAATCGATTCTACTTCCCCTTCCAAGACAGATTCATGCATGCCCCTTGAGCATTTCTTGTTGCTTAGCCCAGCTGGGTCTGGGATGTAATATGATTATTCTTTACTTTACAGCTAGTATCTACTTATATGTAAGTACATATCATGTTTGTCTTTCTGGGTTTGGATTACCTCACTCAGGATGGTTTTCTTTGTGTTTTAGTTCTAGCCATTTGCCAGCAAATTTCATAACGACATTTTTTTTTAAACAGCTGAGTAATGTTTCATTGTGCAAATGCACCACATTATCTTTATTTGTTCATTGGTTCTGCAACATCCAGGTTGTTTCTTGTTTCTGGCTACTATTAATAAAGCTGCTAGTAAGTATCCTTGTGGTAGAATGGGGCATTCTTTGGGTATATTCCCAGAAGTGGTATAGCTGAGTCTTGAGGTAGATCAATTCCCAATTTTCTCAGAAACCACCATAATAATTGCTACCATACAAGTTTTGACTACTTTGTTCCACATCCTCACCAACATAAGCTTTCATTTGTAGTTTTGATATTACTCATTCTGACAGGTGTAAGTGAAATCTCAGAGCCATTTTGATTTGCATTTTCCTGATGGCTAATGATATTGAACATGTGAAAATATCTCTCAGTCATTTGACCTTCCTCTGAGAATATTGTTTAGAATGGTATCCTTTTTTAAAGTGGTTTATTTGGTTTGTTTCTTGAGTTCATTTTGTATTTTGGATATTAACCTTTTCTCAGATCTGTGGTCAGTGAAAATATTTTCTATCCACTAGGCTGCCATTTTCCTACTAACAATGGCTTTTGATTGAAGTTTCATGGGATCCCAATTATTGTTGATCTTGGTAACTGTGTTATAGGCTTTCTGATGAGGAAGTTATATTCTGTACCAATGCATTCAAGTTTATTCCCACATTATCTTCTAAAGGATCAGTGTGTATTTGCCTTTATGCTGAGGTCTTTAATCAATTTGGTCTATAGTCTATTTAGTTTAACTACAGTCCTCTAAATGCAGACATCTGGTCTAACTTGAGACACATGCAATGAGAAAAAGCCCACAATGCACACTGCCTGAATGTCCAATAACCACAGGCTGGATAGCCCAGAGACTTAGTATTGAACAATATAGAACCAAAGAGCCAATGAAATGATTCCTAATAATATCCTGCTGTACTTGTAGATTAGAGCTTAATTTTCATCAGCGAGGCTTCATCAAGAAACATATGCAAAGACCCATAGCTAAACATTAAGAAGAGCTGAGTAAATCCAGGGAAGGAAGGATTTTAGGAGGCAGAAGGATCAAGAAAAACAAAGGAACATAGCCCACAATATTAGAGGTTCATGGAGGAGGCTGAAATGACAATCACAGAGCTGGTATGGATCTGCATATATGTTATGGTTCTGAACCTTGGTGTTCTTGTGAGACTCCTAACAACAAGAGTGAGGATGTCTGTGATTCTTTTGCTGCTTTGGGAACACTTTTCCTCCTACTGTGTTGCCTTGTCCAGCTTTGATATGAAAGGATTGATTTCCTAGACTTATTGCAACTTGTTAGGCCAGCCATGTTTGGTTGATATCTGTGGAAAACTTGCAGTTTTCTGAATGGAATCATAGGAGGGGGGGATTTAGCAGAGGGGGGTGTGCAAGGAAGGGACTGGAAGGAGAAGAGGGAGAGGAAACTGTGGTGAGGATGAGACAAGGATAAAAGTAAGTTAATTTAAAAAAAAAAGAAAATTATGATTCCTTAAGTAACAGACATACTGATATTTGCTTGGTTAAATAATTAACTGTTTCAACAAGTTTAGAGTGTTTCAAGAATATAAAACTGAGTTGCTAGAAAAAGAAATTTGCCCATGTATCACTTCTTGTGCTGTTTTATCATAGCCTATTTTAAGCCTGACAAAATAATTTGGAATTATTTAATACTATATATTTATCATGCTAAAGTAAGATGGGGTAAATGAAGATAATTTTTCAGCTTACATGTGGTACTATTCCAAATTTCTTTCTGTGAGTCATCTTTGGTATGTGGCATACCTGAACTTTCTACACAGTAGCCACTAACCAATTGTTTCAGTCTCACTTCTATCGATGTGCAAAAATACCCTGACAAAAAGCAACTTAGTAAAGCAAGCACTTATTTTTACTTCATAATTCCAGGCATCATCCACCATTGTGAGGAAATGAGAAATTAAAACTGCAAGAACTGAAAACATCTAGACACATCTGAAGTCAACAGTGTGCAGAGAATAAATGGATGCAGGCCTACTATTCAGATCATCTCCAATATTATATACTCTAGGACCCAAAACTCAGGGAACGGTGCCACTCACAATGGACCGGCTTTAATTATGTAATCAAGATATAAGCCTGTAGCCGCCCAAGGCTACATTCGAACTGTTCTGGTTCCCTGGAAGGAAAGCTGGGGATAGGAAATAGGGTGACAAGAGGAACATGAAGCCAAGGCGAATTTCTTGCTCAAGGCTCAAAAAACATTTTTTTATGTTTTCTTTTTTTTTGATATATTTTTTATTTACATTTCAAATGATTTCCCCTTTTCTGGACCCCCACTCCCCGAAAGTCCCATAGCCCCCCTTCCCTCCCCCTGTTCTCCCACCCACCCCTTCCCACTTCCCTGTTCTTCTTTTGCCCTATACTGCTACACTGAGTCTTTACAGAACAAGGGGTGACTCCTACGTTCTTCTTGTACCTCATTTGATGTGTGGATTATGTTTTGGGTATTCCAGTTTTCTAGGTTAATATCCACTTATTAGTGAGTGCATACCATAATTGATCTTTTGAGACTGGGTTACCTCACTTAGTATGATGTTCTCCAGCTCCATCCATTTGTCAAACAATTTCATGAATTCATTGTTTCTAATGGCTGAATAGTACTCCATTGTGTATATATGCCACGTTTTTTGCATCCATTCTTCCGTTGAGGGATACCTGGGTTCTTTCCAGCTTCTGGCTATTATAAATAGGGCTGCTATGAACATAGTGGAGCATGTATCCTTATTACATGCTAGGGAATCCTCTGGGTATATGCCCAGGAGTGGTATAGCAGGATCCTCTGGAAGTGACGTGCCCAGTTTTCTGAGGAACAGCCAGACTTATTTCCAGAGTGGTTGTACCAATTTTCAACCCCACCAGCAGTGGAGGAGTGTTCCTCTTTCTCCACATCCTCTCCGACAACTGCTGTCTCCTTAGCCATTCTGACTGGTGTAAGGTGAAAACTCAGGGTTGTTTTGATTTGCATTTCCCTAATGACTAATGAAGTTGAGCATTTTTTAAGATGCTTCTCAGCCACCCGAAGTTCTTCAGGTGAAAATTCTTTGTTTAACTCTGTACCCCATTTTTAATAGGGTTATTTGGTTTTCTGGAGTCTAACTTCTTGAGTTTATTTTATATATTGGATATTAGCCCTCTATCTGATGTAGAGTTGGTGAAGATCATTTCCCAATTTGTTGGTTGCCGATTTGTCCTTTTGATGGTGTCCTTTGCCTTACAGAAACTTTGCAATTTTATGAGGTCGCATTTGTCAATTCCTGATCTTAGAGCATATGCTATTGGTGATCTGTTCAGAAACTTCCCCCTGTTCCAATGTCCTCAAGGCTCTTCCCCAGCTTCTTTTCTATTAGCTTCAGGGTGTCTGACTTCATGTGTAGGTCCTTGATCCATTTGGGGTTTAGTTTAGTACAAGGAGACAAGGATGGAACAATTTGCATTCTTCTGCATGCTGACCTCCAGTTGAACCAGCACCATTTGTTGAAAAGGCTATCTTTTTTCCATTGGATGTTTTCAGCCCCGTTGTCGGGGATCAAGTGGCCATAGGTGTGTGGGTTCATTTTTGTATCTTCAGTCCTGTTCCATTGATCCACCTGCCTGTCACTGTACCAATACCATGCAGTTTTTAACACTATTGCTCTGTAGTATTGCTTGAGGTCAGAGATACTGATACCCCCAGAATTTCTTTTGTTGTTGAGAATAGCTTTAGCTATCCTGAGTTTTTTGTTATTCCAGATGAATTTGAGAATTGCTCTTTCTAACTCTATGAAGCATTGAGTTGGGATTTTGATGGGTATTGCGTTGAATCTGTATATTGCTTTTGGCAAAATGGCCATTTTAACTATATTAATTCTGCGGATCCATGAGCATGGGAGGTTTTTCCATTATTTGAGGTCTTCTTCCATTTTCTTCTTCAGAGTCTTGAAGTTCTTGTCATACAGATCTTTCATATGTTTGGTAAGATTCACCCCAAGATACTTTATACTGTTTGTGGCTATTGTGAAGGGTGTCATTTCCCTAATTTCTTTCTCAATACCTAAGTGACCCAAAAAATTCCACTAGAGAACTCCTACAGCTGATAAACAACTTCAGCAAAGTGGTAGGTTATAAAATCAACTCAAGCAAATCAAGGCTCAAAGTTTAATGAAGGTCTCCAAATATATATAGGTGGGGCAAGACCCCTCACCCAAAAGCTGGAAACTGGTTCTGCTTGCTCCACAGGAGGCTGGCATCAGGTAGCAGCTAGTATCTCTCAGGAAACTGCTATGGTAGGAGAACAAAAGGCTTCATCTTGGTCTGAGCCACCCTAGGTGGAAGGGATTATGGCTCCCACAGGAATTCCTGCTGGAAGGCTGGGAGAGGAATTTCACTTTGATCAATATCAAGTCCTGCCTGGTGGCATAGCAGACCAATAAGGCTCTCTACATAAGCCTATAATATGCCACAGTATTTTATTAATTTAAGCTGAAATTTTAAACTATCAGAGCTCCCAGAGATCATGTCCCCCACTTTTGTACATATTTTTCAATGTCTTTTCAGATAAGAAGATTCAGCTTTATGCTTTTCAGTGTTTTCTAATGCTAACATTTCCCTTCTGGTTCTCCCACATCTCTTTGCTTTAGACTTTTGGTTGAATTTCACTTTCTTCATAGTCCTTATGTTCACAACCAACAGGAGAACTGGAATATCCTTATGAATTTCAAGGGTGAAAATACAATTCCACAGTCTTAGCTGTACTGGATTGCACACAGTCAGTCCATGATGGCAATCATCCCAGTAGCCCAAGTCAGACATTGCTACACTTTTGACCAACCTATATCTCTTACTGATTTTTTTTCTTCACTTTCTTATGTACTTTCATCAACTTCCACCTTGTCTTTTCCCCTATTTTCTGCTTCATGTACCATCCACGAACATCTTTTGTGTACAAGACATATAGCTCTTAAGATACAAAGTGAGATCTCACTTGCAAACCCTACACTGCATGTCACAAGTTGAAGAGTAAATGTTTTTATTTTCAATAATGATGTAGTATCCTAATTCTTACACATAAGTGTGAAGGTGAAGGTCTACCTTAAACTAAGAATACAAAATTTACACTAAATTACTAATTTTCAAAAATTAATATTTCATTATTCCTTTTGCCTAAAAACAAATCCCTCTTTGTGGTGATCACATGGGATAGGAATGGAGGAAGTACCTACTTAGAGGGAAAGATGATATCCATTTATTATGTCTCCAAAGTCACTTTCCAAAATAAATGGCACATTTTTTTTTATTTTTTACACTCAAATTTTTATTATTGTTTTTACTTATTCACTTTACATCCTATTCACTGCTCTTCTCTCAGTCAATCTCTCCCACAATCCTTCTGCCCATCCCCCATCCCCTTCTAATCTGAGCAGGTGGGGCCCCCTGAGTATACCCCTTCACCCTGGCACATCAAGTCTCTATGAGGTTAGGCACATGTTTTCCCACTGAGACCAGACAAGAGAGCCCAGCTAGAAGAACTTAACCCATGTTCAGGCAACATTTTGGGATAGCTCCGGCACATCTGCTACATATGTGTGGGTAAAATCAATATGGATTTCATGTTACTGCTGTCAGAATGATCTGATATTAATACAGCAAGTGACAGTATGTCTGGTGAAAAGGTTATACTTATTGATTACTGTGGATATGCAAACTTCTATAACCAATATGAAAATCAGTGTGGAGTCTCCCCAAAAGGTTAAAAGTAGGTTTACAAAAAATTCTATCTATACCATTCATAGGCATATACCCAAAATATTCATCATCCTACTACAGAGATACTTGTTCATCCAAATTCATTGCTGCTCTATTCATAACAAACAGAAATTGGAAACAGCCTATATGCCTATCAAGTGATGAGTGGATAAAGTAGTACATCTACCCCATGAAATATTATTATATCATAATATTATTTGTAGTTGTTAATGCAAATACATTTGTGAAATTTGAAGGTAAATGACTTGAACTAGAACTGTGGATTGCTGTCTATGTGCAGGTGAGAACAGGCAAAAGATAAGGCTTGAGCCTGTGATTGGGCAGTGCTAAAAGAAGACTGGTTAAAGTTTTTGAGACTGGACAGAGAGGGATAGAGAGGACAGAAGAACAGAGAGGATGGAGGAGGAGGACAAATCTGATCCACATGGCTTGAAATAGCCACAGGTAGCTATGGATCATAAAGAGCATAGAATAATATAGGGCAATTTGTCCAATCTAGGTGGGCCACTTGTATAAATATCAATTGAGTTTTGAGTTTTTTTGTGTGAGCATTGTGTGGATTGAGAATTTACTGATATAAATCTGACTGATAAATTACAAGCCTCTAGAGTTTTGATTTTACTGGGTTACGGGAATTTATGACAGCTAGCCACAGGGGGCAAAAGACTGGGAAGATATGAGTTCCATGGACCACTGCATGGGGATAGCCATGGGGGCGGGGAGACCACCGCAGCCAGAAAGTAGCCATTACTTCTCGCCATTAGCGTGGACTTGGTTTTTTAATTACTCCCTGCAACATAGAAACACTCGTCCTTAGCAAGATAATGTAGACTAAAAATGACAAACATTTCATGCTTTCTCTTATGTGTGCCTGTTAGCTTTTAAGCTTTATCTATGTTTCTACAGAGTATCTACAAAGTTTAGATAGATGTTGAGAACACAGGAGAAGGAAGGGGAACTATAAGGTTATAAAAGGATAAAGAGGAAATTAGAGTGGGGTGGTAAAATGGGGAAAGGGTAGGGAGAGCAAAATGGAGAAGGGAACATGGCATAGGATAACCAACACTTCTGAAAAGCTGCACAGAAACCTACCCCTTTCCAAGCTTCCTAAAACATATACATATATGTAGGACATTTAAACAGAGTCATGATATAACAGGGAAGATAATGCCCTTATGAGACACCATATGCAAACAAGCAAAAATGCCAGTATCTAGAATGAGATATTGGCCAAAAGTTTATCATACCCAACTCCAACCACTATAGGCTATTGCCAACCCTGTTAGTTACCCTCTACAACCTAATGGTAAGATGCGCATGGATGAAGACACTACATACTATGACTTCCAGCATCGAGAACTAGAGTTGGTGATCAGCTAGAAGCTTCATCCATACTGGCTAGCATTCATAGTCCTGGAGAGAGAAAAGAAACCATCATTCTTACTCAGCTGGAACTCTGAGAGCTGAAATGCTTGATATGCTTGATATTTCAGCATATTTCATGCTATGCTTGAAAGATATTCTCCTGTTTCTGAAATTCAACTCTTTCATGAAGAATGATTGAAATGTGTCTGTATTTAAATATTTAAAAAGTATTTATTTTTACTCTAGTCCATCTAGAGATGTATTTATCAACTGGGTACTTCCAAAACTTTCCCTTTGGCAAACAATAAATAAAAATTAAGTAAATTAATAGATATTCATTGTTTTGCATTTTCTGATTATCAATTTCCAGAGGCATAAATGTTACTGGTTGATCAATAAATAAATAATCAAGTGACTTAGAAGTCTCTCCTGTGAAAATGCTAATGCAATAATGTATGTGCATAGAGAGGTCATTGGGGCCAGTTTTCTTTTTTTTTTTGTGGTTTTTACTCTCTGCTTCTATGGTATCTCTTTCGTTATTCAGCCTAGTTCTTGCAGTCTTTGTTCCTGGAGTAGCTTTCACATTCTTCCTCCAGGGAGTTTCCCTCTCAACTTTATAGCAACCCAATAGACTTGAGAAAATAAGGGGAAAAAGAGGAAGAGGATTGTACCAATTCAAGAAGTAGTTATTCTAGAAAAAAAATGTCTGAAATTTTATGCTGTGACACTAGGTGTAATGAGGTCCCAGAAGGAAGTGGAAGGGTTATATATAAACATTGCCATACTTCTTCTTTTACATGTGAGTTACTTTTGTGGTTTTGAAGAACCGCAGAATAGACTGTTACACATGTGGTTAGCCTTGAAGACACTAATGAATCCTCAGGTGGTGCTGAACACCTTCAACTTTTGAATTCTTACTGAACTGCAGGGCAAATATGATAGCATGTGGCTGTCCATCAGTAGTTTAATAATTTGACTTGTCAAAATGTTCTAACAGTCCATAGGCCTTCAAGGTAGACAATGGAATGGAATCTGAAAGCCCTGGATTATCTCAACAAGCTCTGGGAAAGTGCCTTAGACAGAATTCACACACCAAAAAAGTATATCTATAAGTAATTTCTGAATGTTTGCTTTGGGAATCACATAGGACATTAAGGTGGGGGAATAACAAATTGAAATATACCAAGCATGGTTTTATATTATGATTCATTTCAGAAAATAAAGATATATTACTGTAGATACTCATATATAGACATAATTATATATTAAATTTATAATGGGCTGGGCAGTGGTAGTACACGCCTTTAATCCCAGCACTTGGGAGGCAGAGGCATGCGGATTTCTGAGTTCGAGGCTGGCCTTCTCTACAGCGTGAGTTCCAGGACAGCCAGAGCAACACAGAGAAACCCTGTCTCGGAAAAAAAATTATTACAAGTATTCAGTAGAGTTGCCTTCAGTGGGCTACAAAGATGTTGCATTAAAATTCACAGGGGTATTAAGCTGGGAAGGATGATGTTTCTAGCAAGTTTGGGTGTTCAAGTAATCAGTTCTATGTGCCTGTAATTTAGAAATTATTTTCCATAAAATGTACTTAAGACTAAGAAGATGTGGATATATTCCTTCTAAATCATTAACTAGAAATTAATCTCTGAACTTAATTTTTCTCTTTTAAAAAATGAAAACTAAACTATTGATTTACATATATAGCCCTAATACCACTATAAAGGCAAATATTTTAAAACCTGCCTACCATATTGTTTGCCTTCAGTAAATGAGATGTTATTTTAATTTGTTTTACCTCTGAGTATTCAACAATTAACAATTAATTTTATAGTGTAAATTTAAAAATAGTAGTGTCTGACATTCTTGATGCAAATATTCAACATACACAAAAAAATGTTTGGACTTCTGTGCATAAAATAACAGCACAATAACCTTGAAATTGTATCTTGTATCTACTGATATGTTTTGCTTTAAAAGACCCTCAAATTCAAATCCAAATTAGATCATATACATTTTGAGGTTCTGTGGTTATTTAAACTACCAGGGACTTTTACTCAAAAGACTTCTGCACTTAGCCAGTCACCATAGTCCACACGGCATAAAATTTCAGGGGGAAACACAACTGCAAACTTTGCCCAGCTCAACTTAGTCCGAGTTAAAATGAGATCCACGTGGCAGGCAGTGCAGCTTGGAACATTTGCAAACAATGCAGGGTACATCTTTAATGCAAGGAAGGGCTCATTGGGAGCAGAAGGCATGAAAGCCTAAAATACTAAATCTGATGTTGGGAGTAAAGCTGCCCTGTGAAAGTGGAGCAGATTTATGTTGCAGAGACATATCTAGGGAAGAGTACATCCCAATTTGCCCTTGAATTAGAACATGTTGATTGTGTGCATATCAGTGCTAGCTCTTAAATTCATTACCAGTTAAATTTTAGGCTTCCTTATAAAGAATCTCTGACAGATACTAACAACTGGATCCATCAGTGTTGCATTAAACCAATATTAATTAAATGTTTCCACCTTTTAGGGGGCCTTGTTAGATCCTGATTAGCCCTGACAGATCATTATTTTCAGCAGAAGATGGTCAAGATCCAGCAATGAGCAGTGAGATGCAATCAGGCACCAATGTATGCTGGAATTAATAATTATACTAAATTGGGTGCAATGAATAATTTATAGTGTAAATTCTCATGCAATTTGCTATGGTAACCCAAAGGAAGAGTTTGGCTGTATTTTTAAAAAAGCAGGAGTTACCAGGAAGAGAATAATAGATAATATAATAGAAAACACACTTAAGGAAGGAAAGACCAAGCTGGTGAGGTACAAAAAGCTGAAAATATGAAATGCTCTCATTATTGCCATTATTAATTTACCCCTATCATTCCTTGAGAGGTGTAAAGGCCTTAAACAGGTTGTAGGAAATTAACTCCTTTCTCTTGAAAGGATAACATAGAGAAAAACAAAATAAAACAATATAATAAGCCAGCCAAGGATGCTTTTTATTTCCCTAAGCTACTGGTGAGTGTGTTGGCTTGTTGGTTATATTATGAACAACAAAATACATGTTCAAGGTACTGTTTTTTTTCTATTCTTTCTTGTTAGAAAAGATAAAATAGATCGGATGTTATAAATTAATAGAACACTGCAGAGAATTTCTGAAGAAACTGTACCATGAATGTAGTAAATATCCAGCCATTATCTTTCACCATATATTGAGCATGCCTTTGTATAATGTATAATTTTTTATCAATTATTAATATTATAAAAACAGCAGAAAAGAAAACTTAAACTCTAAGAAATCTGGCAGTTTCACTTAACTAAAAAATTAGAAAGAATGATTTCTGATTACTGCAATGTCTATAGTTTGTAAAATTTTCCACTGCCTCATTATCATATAGCAATAACAGTATGTATTTAATAATATATATTTCATATAGATAATTAGGTTCAATATTTTTGTTTGCAAGTGTGCGAGTGTGTGCATGTCCGTGCATGTGCCAGTGGGCATGAGCACACGTGTGGGTCATGTGGAGGCTGGGGACTGCCTTGGGTGTCATTACTTGAGCACCCTCCACAAGGTTTATTAGTGATCTGGAACTTGTCAACTACATTAGGCTGGCTGGCCAGTGAGTTTCAGGGACTGGCCTGTCTCTTCCTCCTCTGCTTTGTGATTGTAAATTTGTACCTCTTTGCCTAGAGTTTTCTTCACATAGGTCCTATAGATGAGATGCAGGTACTCACGCTTGTAAGATGCTATGCTCTCATGTCCCTAGCCTAATGGTTTTTGAATTCTTCTTTAATTTTACACTGAAAAATTTTGTTTTGGGATATCGCTTAAAAAATAAAATAATCATATACTTATAAGTGATATCTACCAGTACCCAGATAACATATATACATATATTTGATTTTTCATATTGATTGTTGTCTATCCTATTTATAACATTCCCTTTTGTATTCATTGTCTGATATCCAAGCATAAAATAAACGATGGCATTTTGTTTTAAGAAATGCTTTTTTTGTGGTAAGAACTCAAATAAATCAAAGTAGTTTGATGATTAGGCAAGGTGGGTTATTTAACTATGGACTTCACATATAGGAATTCTGTTGCCAATCTTTGATGATTAGAAAGAGCAAACTTTAGGCAAGCACCAAACACTGAGGTGAATATGTCATTCACTCACAGCATGTCTCCTTATCTGTACCAGGGACCAGAGAATATATGAACTATATAAATCTCCATGATAATTAAATTAGGAGCTTAGAAAATTTGAGAAATTGACCCATATTTCCATAGCAAGGGAGTTATAAGGCTGAATTTAGATTCAGGTCAGTCTGCCCTCATGACTCACTGATAGTGATATGCTCCCCTTGCAGACTGAGGCAGGATAAGGCACTCTCTTATCTTTTTAGACTGTTCTCATACATACCAACATTCTTCCCATGGGATAACTAATGTCCTCAATTTAGAACAATATTTGTTTGACAGACAGTTTTCATCTAATGAAGACCAATTACCTCTGGGAGCTGTTACCATTCCCCTTTACCTTATTGTGCATCTAGAAGTGAAGACAGCATTTGATATGATAAAGGAATAGAACACAAAGAAAAATAAAAAAAAAATAGGGTGAATTTTTTTTTGGTAGTCTGACACAAAAATAAATTTTCCTAATTACCTATTCTCGTGCCCAGTCCTCACCTTGGGATCAGTCTGGGTGACAAATGAAAGAGTGTGAATCTTGAGTACCTTGAGTGCAGCTGCCTGGGGACACCCCAACTCCACTACTGATCAGCAGAACATCTGAATTTCAAAGCAGTGGTCCAGCCTGGTGGTAACAGTATCCCAATCAATGTCAATCCCTCCTAGTTTTACTACAAGTAGTATTCTGTCGAAAAAAAAAAAAAGTTGGTAAAAGAAAGTGGAATCCTTTCTAAGTTGTTCCTCCTTTGGAGAAATAGTTAGGTTTCTGTGTGTTTAGGGTCCCAGATTTCTAAACTTGTTTTTTTATTTTTATTTTTTTTTATTTTTTATTCGATATATTTTTTATTTACATTTCAAATGATTTCCCCTTTCCAGGCTCCCCACTCCCCAAAAGTCCCATCAGCCCCCTTCCCTCCCCCTGTTCTCCCCTCCACCCCTTCCCACTTCCCTGTTCTGGTTTTGCCTTATACTGCTACACTGAGTCTTTCCAGAACCAGGAGCCACTCCTCCGTTCTTCTTGTGCCTCATTTGATGTGTGGATTATGTTTTGGGTATTCCAGTTTTCTAGGCTAATATCCACCTATTAGTGAGGGCATACCATGATTGATCTTTTGAAGCTGGGTTACCTCACTTAGTATGATTTTCTCCAGCTCCATCCATTTGTCTAAGAATTTCATGAATTGATTGTTTCTAATGGCTGAATAGTACTCCATTGTGTATATATACCACATTTTTTTACATCCATCCTTCCGTTGAGGGATACCTGGGTTCTTTCCAGCTTCTGGCTATTATAAATAGGGCTGCTATGAACATAGTGGAGCACATATCCTTATTACATGCTGGGGAATCCTCTGGGTATATGCCCAGGAGTGGTATAGCAGGATCATCCGAAAGTGATATGCCCAGTTTTCTGAGGAAGCTCCCAGACTGATTTCCAGAGTGGTTGTACCAGTTTGCAACCCCACCAGCAGTGGAGGAGTGCTCCTCTTTCTCCACATCCTTGCCAATACCTGCTGTCTCCTGAATTTTTAATCTGAGCCATTCTGACTGGTGTAAGGTGAAATCTCAGGGTTGTTTTGATTTGCATTTCCCTAATGACTAATGAAGTTGAGCATTTTTTAAGATGCTTCTCAGCCATACGAAGTTCTTCAGGTGAAAATTCTTTGTTTACCTCTGTACCCCATTTTTTAATAGGGTTGTTTGGTTTTCTGGGGTCTAACTTCTCTACACTTAGTAATTGTCCAATACAACTTTGTAGTAATGATGATGTTACCATCTCTTGAGTATTATCATCTTCAGCAATGAAAGTAGATAAAAATACCACATATGTAAAATAAGAGAATTCCACATGTTTCCTCTTTAATTAAATAATCAAATGCATCCACTTACTTCTACAGATTCCTATTCACAAAGTCAGATGTGTACTTAATCAGTCATAATCATTTCATTTAAAAAATAGAAAATGATACTGATTTTTCTTCAAAAGTGATTGACTTAGCTACTCTATGGCTTTCAAGGAAGATTATTAATATAATCAATAAATCACCTACCTCACAGATGGAGAACAAGCCAGAGAATAGCTCTCCAATCATATATTATGGGGGAAAAAAGAGATGGTTTTGCAGCAGTTTTAACTATTCAACAACAGATTGTGCCCTAAAGCAGTAAGTATTCTATACTCAAGAGGTTATTTCATTCTTTTTCTCCTAAGAAAATACGTAAATTGACAGACATATACACAGAACTTCAAAATCATTCTATATCTTTCCTAGGTTTATGAAAACGGAGTTTTTGCTAAGGTTAGTTAATAGGAAGTCAGTACAAAACAAAAACCTGTCATGGTTTTTGTTATCATTTAAGAAAATACATGACATAAAAGGTACCTTTACAAATATCTTGGGTGGGGATGAATAGGAAACAGTGCTGTCAGATTATAGAGATGGGGATAGGGCCAGATATTCCCAAATTTTATTTCATGTACTGACATTATATGAATTATGTCCACATGATGTGCTTCTAGCACTTGGCTTTTCTATCAGAAAACATTAAGAGGGACAAATAAAACCCACAACATTTGAAAAGAAACACTCAGGCAGAGTGATTTCTATCTGAAATCCCATCAAGTTTCACAAGGGTTTGAAGGGATATTTTTAATAGCCTACGTATACATTTGTTCCCTGTGCAAGGTTTTGGCTATTTTTCTAAAACAGAGGGACAGAAACCCAGCCTATTTTATTCTTCTACTCCTAGGGGGTGACCTATTTGAACAAAGAGAACTTTTTCAAATGCTTTTTCTCTACACTCTGAGAATCCTCCTATCTGTGTCTGTGATAACCAAAGGTTGACAGGATATTATGTCTTCCTCAGGAGCTTGAGAGGTCAGAGGTTGACTGTGCTATTTTGCTGGTGCTTACATTTTATTCATTTCTGTCTCTTGTGCGAAAGTTATGTGCTCAATTTTTCAGTAGAAATTATAATCATATCTATGTTAAATACATAATTGTTAAAGTTAAGTAATATTAATCTCAAAAGTTATATCCAAAGTGAGAGAAACAGAAAATCACACTCCTCCCAGCTCCTCTCTGAGGATGTTTATCCTTTGGAAAACTGGTGTACTACTCCATCTGAAACAAAGCAACACATAACAAAAGAAATCCTGGCATAGGTTCAAAAAGCTATCTTTTATCATAGGATATCCTGAACTGTGTTGGTTTCTTCAGTGGTTAACCCTTAGGTCACACTCATGAAGGTAGTTTCTAAAATCTGAGTATGAACTTAAGCAAAAATAAATAAAATTACCTCATCTTTGCTCAGGCTTTTATGTTTATTTCCAATGAAAGCCCAAGAGTGCTCTACTTGAACCAGCTCCTTTGCCATGCCAGATTAAAAATGATGACATCTAGCATGTTCACCTCTGCATTGTTACCTTAGAAACCTCAACAACTGGCACATGGTTGACCAGAGGAAAGTCTCACATTCTTGTGACTCTCTATCATAACTATTATAAAAATTTCTTTCCTCATTATTTGATGAAATGCCTGCCAAAAATTTTAAGAAATAAAAAATTAAATTTGGACTCACAATTTGAAGTTATACTTGTTATTCATTGTGGGTAAGGTATGGCTAAAGGAGCATGAGACCCACACATTGTCTCCACAGTCAGGAAGCAAGCAAGCAAGATGAGATGAATTCTGGTGCTCAACAGGCTGACTTCCTGTTTACTTTGTCTTCAGAGACTCCAGCTCATAAGACATTAATGCCAGGATAAATTGTCCTTCCTCAGACAGGTTTCTCTGGAAATGCCTTCATAGAGATGGTGTGTATCCTAGGTGACTAAATCCATTTAGTTTGGCAGTATAAACCATCACTGGTTTGGCTAAATGTTTGGCTATCACCTCCTTCATTCTTAACAAATGACAGTAATTAGTAGATACATTATTACTTGGCAAATGTATGGCAAAGTCTGTAAAAGGGCAAACTTCCACTTAAAGAGGTCAAAGCCTTGAAGTTTTGCAAAGTGAAATAGAATTCATTAGGAAGGACCAAATTGGCTTGTTGGGAAAATACCCTTGGTGACGATGCTGAGCTATCTCTGCCATCAGGAGAAAAACAAAACAAAACAAAACACATCTGTTGCAATGAAGTCTAATGGTGACAGAAAACTTTGGAGGCATTAAAATAAGAAATAACAAAAATTTGAAAATAAAAACAATTCAAAATTGTTATATTCTAGGAAAATGTGAGCTATCAGTGTATGTGGGACAACCAAGGAACAGGTGAGAACCAACAGGCACCATTTCAATTCAGAAGAGGAGACATTTTGTGGTTTCAAGGGACCTAGGTCTTCTTCAAGGGATCAGATACCTTGTTTTGCCTCTTAAAACCTAAAATGGCATACAGATGAGCTACCTAGGTTATTAACCTTAACATTTGAATTGCATGTCTCTTTGCCTTTATCTTCTTTATTATTCCATATATTTTTATTTACATTTCAAATGATTTCCTCTTTTATTGCTTCCCACTACCCTAAAGTCCCATAAGCCCTCTTCCCTTCCCCTGTTCCCCTATCCACCCCTTCCCACTTCCCTGTTCTGGTATTGCCCTATACTGCTACACTGAGTCTGGCCAGAACAAGGGGCCACTCCTCCGTTCTTGGACATCATTTGATGTGTGAATTATGTTTTGGGTATTCCAATTTTCTAGGCTAATATCCACTTATTAGTGAGTGCATACCATGATTGATCTTTTGAGACTGGGTTACCTCACTTAGTATGATGTTCTCCAGCTCCATCCATTTGTCTAAGAATTTCATTAATTCATTGTTTCTAATGGCTGACTAGTACTCCATTGTGTATATATACCACATTTTTTGCATCCATTCTTCCATTGAGGGATACCTGGATTCTTTCCAGCTTCTGGCTATTATAAATAGGGCTGCTATGAACATAGTGGAGAATGTATCCTTATTATATGCTAGGGAATCCTCTGGGTATATGCCCAGCAGTGATATAGCAGGATCCTCCTGAAGTGATGTGCCCAGGTTTCTGAGGAACTGCCAGACTGATTTCCAGAGTGGTTGTACCAATTTGCATTTCCACCAGCAGTGGAAGAGTGTTCGTCTTTCTCCATATCCTTGCCAACACCTGCTGTCTCCTGAGTTTTTAATCTTAGCCATTCTGACTAATGTGAAGTGGAATCTCATGGTTGTTTTGATTTGCATTTCCCTAATGACTAATGATGTTGAGCATTTTTTAAGATGCTTCTCAGCCATCCGAAGTTCTTTGGGTGAACATTCTTTGTTTAGCTCTGTACCCCATTTTTCAATAGGATTATTTGGTTTTCTGGGGTCTAACTTCTTCAGTTCTTTTATATCTTCTAATTGCTGAGATCCAAGGTACACACCATCATGCTGGGTTTATGTTGTGGAGGAAACAAATGCAGGACTTCAAGCATGCTAGAGAAGCACTGTACCAATTGAATTACACACCTACACTTATCCCAAAGTTGTATTAGCTAGTCCATGTCTATTAGGCACCAACATTGGCAAAACAGATGAAAGGGAGTTAACGTTTTTTCAGTTGATAAATGTTCTTCTATCCGAAATGCATCTGAATCTTCTGGAGTGGATTGAGGTCACAGTGTGTCCATCCCTGCCTCCTTTTCCTCTCCTTTGCCTAGCACATTAGCTTTCTGCACATGTTGTAGAGCCAGACTGCCTTGCTGTGAAGCCTAGTGCCATTGCACTCCCCACCCATGGTTTCTTTGGACATAAATTGGGGAGAATAATCAATCCTACCTTGTAAGTTCTTATGAAGCGTGGGTAAGCATTTTAGAACATACAACACAGCATCTGGCAGATAGACGATGCCCAGTGAATATTAATACACGGTTTATAAACTTGAAAAATAAAAAAAGCAGCAACTAAACCTATACAATTGGTGAATAGTATTCCTTATTTAATATGTAAATGCTGGAATAACAGGAAGCAAAAAATAAGAACTTGTGGCATATTTTTAGTAAAATCCATTGCCTTCATTTGCAGTGGATCACAATAATTGAGGCTGTCATTATGTTTGACCCATAAAGAGTAACCTTGATGCTTATTTGTTATGTATTCAGTTTTGTCTGCCTTAACTCAATCTTAAATATTAATGGGAAGAAGAAAATCTACAAAATCCCTCAAGCCACACTGTAGGAGTCTGATGCATCATAGCTAGTGGCAAGAAATATAATCATCATTCCTGTGATAATTTCTTAAGACAGCAACAAACATTGAGGCAAATAATTTAAAGAATGCTAGAAAGAAAATTGACAATTTGCATATGCAAAGCATGAAGCTTAGATTTTTGGAGACTCCTTTCTGGGGTTAGCATATTTAATAATGCGGGACAGGGAGAAATTGCTTGGTTGAATTCAGTCATAATGGGTGTAATGTCAATTGTACCCAGCTAGAGAGCTCTTGAAAACTAAGGCTGGTTTGCTTAGTGTTGATGTGTCTAGTCTTTTAAAAGAAAAGTCTTCACCAATAGACATTTTAAATCCACATCTTGTCTCTATCAATTACTAACTGAATAGCTTTCACCAAGTCCTTGACTATTACAAAGAAATGAACTGGTAGCTCTATTGTATAATCTTGAGAGAATTAATTTGTGCAATCTTTGAAAAGTGCTTGCATCATAATATGTCCTTAATATATGTTAGATATTTTTATTTTGGCCATAATAGAGCTGGCTTAAAGGCATACCAATAGGTATTCATGATCCTCAGATAAAGGTTTAAATTGCTAGAAATTTATGTTGGAAATAGAAATTCAAAAGTAACTCTAACATTGAGCAAGAAACAAGCAATCAATCAAATAATCTCATAGTATTTATGGAAGGAATATCATAGAGCCATTGTTTGAGGATTTGTATTAAATTCACTAAAATTTTATTGACTAGCAATGTCTGAGAATGAAGATAGCAATTGATTTGTGAATGTTTTCATAATTCTTCTTTACTTTACTTAATTCTTGTGACATTACAATTATGATTTTTTAAAATAAGTCACATGCTTTTGGGTAAAAGTGTGACACTGCTCAGACTTTTGTGAAATTTTAAATCTTCCCAGTGTAAATTCTAAAAAAGATGGAAATAAGAACATTCCATAGAAAGGAAAATTCCACATAATTTCAAAATTATTCAAACGCACATAATGTGATTTATTGCATATCACCATGGACAAATGAAAGCAGTTCAGGTGTTGGCTGACTACAGGCCTGATCAGAAGAGACTGATGATACTACAGAGCAACTTCGGTCATGAGCTCTGACTCGAAAGCTCATCATATTTCTCATTCTTTTGTCCTTTCCTTCTTATTATTTTTATTGAATATTTTTCTTATTTACATTTCAAATGTTATACCATTTCTGGTTTCCCCTCGTCCTGGAAACCCCCATCCTATCTCCTTTCCCCCTGCTTCTATGGGGGTGTTCCAAAACCCACCCACCCACTTCTGCCTCCCTGCCCTCAATTCCCCTACACTGGATCATCCATAGAATCTTCAAAGGACTAAAGACCTCCCATTGATGCCTGACAAGGCCATTCTCTGCTACATATGCAGCTGGAGCCTTGTGTACTCCTTGGTTGGTGGTTTAGTCCCTGGGAGCTAGGGCAGGTCTGGTTGATTGATATTGCTGTTCTTCCTATGGGATTGCAAACTCCTGGGCTTGTCCTTTTTTTATATACCTGTTTTCTTCCCCAGGAATTCTCCATTTACATTGTATTCTGCCTACAGGAGCTAAGGTTAATGTATCAATCCAAATTGCCTATCATTGCCATTTTATGGGAAAACACAGAGCTAAGTAACTTTAGGTATATCTCATTTAATATATATTTGATTCCCATGTACAGGGTGTGTTCAAGTCACATACTAAGAGAAATAAGATCAATGCTCATTCATGGTCTTCCTTTTCCATGGACAGTTTGCAAGCTGCATACTGTACACTCCTACTTTAAGACTATTCTAGGTTAAATTTTTTTTTGAAAATCCATGAAAGAACCCCATTTGTAGGTTTATGTCACTAATGAATTCTCAAATCCAATAAATTCTATGGACAGTCTCTCAGCAGATAGCTGTGTCTCCCATGATCTGTGAATAATGCCAGCTGGCTCATGATGATCACATGTTTATTCATACATGCCTTAACAAAGACCTAGAGAGGAGCAGCTGGATATTTATGATGGAAAATTCATCAAAGAGGGAGGAAATTAATAGTCAAACTAGAGAAGCCCAGTGTTCTATGTATCTTACAGGGTTATATTGATAGGTTAGGATTCCTTAAGTTACTAAGTCATTTAAGAAGCCAAATTAAAAAAAACAAAAATCTTATATTTGAGCAAGGGTGATAGACCAGTGGATAAGAGTACCTACTTTGCAAACATGAGAACCTGAGATGGGACCCCCTATGCACATATAAAAAACTGGACATGACTGTACACAGTTGGAAATGCTAAGGTAAGCAATATACAGTATACAAGTACAGTGTCCAGTCAGCCTAGTGTAATGACAAGTTCAGTGACAGATCCTGTCTCAAGGAAATAAGGTGGAAAACAGACAAAGATACCCAATATCCTCCTCTGACTCCAGCCTAGTACCTATACTTGTTCTTGCACCACAATTCTTCACAGACACACATGCACATTTACACGCACACACACACACACACACACACACACATACACACACACATACACACACACACAAACTCATGGACACCTGTTTATCTTAATAATAATCTTCACAAAAGAATTGTTCCAGAAGAGTTATTATACATATTCAAAATATTACCAGAAAAGACTACTTGTGGGCCCTAGCTCTGAATCTTTAAATTGGGTTATATAATCTGAAGATGACTAAGAAGCCAGGAAAGGGATTGCAAGAAGGAAAAAAGGTGAGAGCAAGATGATAAGAGATGCAATGAAGTGAGTAATAAGACTAATGGAAATAGACTAAATTAAGAGGAGAGAGGAAGGGTAATATAGAGAGAACAGAACCAGAGATGTAACAGGAGAAAAATTTAAAAACCCATAGGGAAGAATATTCTTTTACAAACTTATATATAAATAAGATATATGTGTGTATCTTAGATAATAGATTGAAGATAGATAATAGATAGAGATGGAAAGATAGATTAATAGATAGATAGATAGATAGATAGATAGATAGATAAATAGATCTGAGATAGGTCACATGGGATAATAGTGCTTCGCCAAAGAACCATGCATTATCTAACAAATGCCAATGCTAAGCATGGGAAACTTCCCATGGAGTTATTGGTCAGAGGAAAATGAGACCCCCCCAAAACAGAAGAGAATATTGTCATTGCCCTTGGTTGCCTTTCCTATTTTGAAAAGTCCTACCCACACCATTACCTTTTCTCCTCAGCCTAAACCTGATTAACCTATCCAGTTTTCACATGCTAATGTGTTATCTGTATGAAGTGGGAGTTTTGCAACCAGATGTCAGACTTGAGAACATGACCATGCCAAGGTATGGTTGAGGAGAAGGATTTTGTTGTAGATATGAGGGAGAGCACAGCCAGAGGCATCTGGAAGGGTCCAGAGCCAGGAGAGAAATATGAGACTCAAATGGAAAATAGGCTGAACTAGCTGTGAGTGGGGAGGCAACCAGAGGAGAAACCTAGAGAGAACCAAGAGAGCATATGGCCAAAATGGCAGCATTACATAGGAGCAAGAAGCTAGTGGAAGGGAAACCTATGAACTAGGTAAGTTTAGAATGGGGATGAATAGAAAGGATTGAGGTGAGCCAGGATGCCAGAATTAATTTTATTATAGGTACTTGAGATACTGAGAGAGTCTGAAAGCTACTATGTTCTTTAGTATTCCAATAGGCACCACAGTTGGCCATTTGTCCTAGTTTCTTTTGAAGCTGCCATTCTATGCATGACAAAATCTCCTGTGTAACTCCTTCTGAGCTGACATTAGGGCATCTTTGTTGTCAGGGTCTGGGAAGGCTAGAATGCTGCTTAAGGTCAGGAAGAGAAAGTGAAGTGAAGGTCCAGGATATGTAGGTCCTCCTGGTGCTAGTGAAGTCAAGGCAGCTCTGGAGCACTCTGAAAGTGCTGGTTCATACTAGTCCAAGCAGGCTCAGGCTGGTTGGAATTTTGTCAGATGTATCTAATTTGCATCTGCTTTCAACAAGTCCACTGCTAATTGGTTCTAATTTAGAGGAGTTTGCACTCTTGAGTTGATTGGAAATCTGTACAGATATGGGTAGAAATAGAAGTTAAGGAGCTTAACTTAGAAGTTAAGGACAGAGTTAAGGAGCTTAGGGGGGAATCTTTACCTTGGGTGTACACTTGAAACTGCTCAGCCCATTTTCTTGAAAGGGGAGGAGCCCCAGGGCAAGGAGAGAGGGCTTACTCATGCTTCTTGTAAGAGGTAAATCAAAGTCTCAACTTCCCAAAGTTACATGATTTTTTTAAGCTTACAAATGGGGTAAAAGTTTTATATGTGCTAGCATTAAGTGAATAAAGGGTAGAGTCAGGTACCAGATGTGTAATGTGAGGACATGACCACTTCGAGGATGACCACTCCGAAGTATGATTGAGGAGAAACTATTTCTTGTAGATATGAGGGAATTGGAAGAGTCCAGAGTAGGCAAAGAAAGTAGCAGACATAATATATCCAGCAGATCGAACTAATGCACAGAAGAAGACAGGAGAGGAGCAAGAGAGGAAGAGAAAAGTGAGGTAGCAAAGGAAATTGAGAGAGAGAGAGAGCGAGAGAGAGAGAGAGAGAGAGAGAGAGAGACAGAGACAGAGACAGAGACAGAGACAGAGAGACAGAAACAGAGAAACAGAGAGACAGAGAGACATGGCCAATATGGCAGTGTTATAAAGGAAACAGAAGCTAGTGGAAGGGATGCTCATGAGCTAGAAAGTTTAGGGTAGGATGCAGGCTTAGAAGAGCTGATAATAGCCAGGATGCCACCATGGACCTTGTAATAGTTACATGTGATGCTGTCTGACAGATCCTGGAGACAAGCATGCTCTTTGTTGTGTTGAAAGTCAACACAGTTAGCCATTTGTTCTCAGGCTTTTGTTCTTGACCTGATATTATCCAAGGAGAAATAGCAATGATTCTTTCTCAGTCACAAACAAACATGAATTGGATATTTACAGTTGTAGTGTTTTTCTTTGCTGGAAGTTGAACCTGAGGTCATGGGCATGCTAATCAAATACCCCACCACTGCCCTAACTTCACCAAGTCTTTTTATTTTTTTAAGATAGGATCTCTCAAATTTTAGTTCCACCTGCCTAGCACCACCAGGTGGTGAGAAAATGGGCATGTGTCATTATACCAGTTGTTCTTGTCATTTGACTTCTGGCTCTGAGGAAAAACCTACCACAAAAATGAAATGTTGAGAATATAGACCATGTAAAACATCTGCAGTAGAACCTGAAACCACTCCATCAATAATGGAAGAGCAATAGCATCTACATAATGGGCCAACAATCCTTAGAGAAGGGGACCAAAAGGAAGGAAGAGGGCTAAGAGAATACTTTTTAATTCAATTATGTTGAAAAGTTTGACTATCATTTCTTCCTGTCTGTCACAGGAAAAAACTGTGAGAGACTGAGAATCACATGCAAAACTGAGAAGAATTGAATCTGAGGTGTCTGATTTTGATTTGGCTGGCCCATGCTGCTGTACAAAAATAGCCCGAGGCATTAATCTGTCAGGTCCATTATTATGCCTATTTCTGAGATTTATACATTGGTTTATAGTCACAATAGACATTTATTGAGTGCTGATCACCTGCCAGGCTCAGTGCTGTGCACCTTAGTACTGATGGTCCCAACCCAGTGGGTTTTCAATCTAATAAGACAGGCAAGGCAATTAAGACACAGGCTCAAAGGCAGAGACTGACTAATGCATGCAGAGGTTTTCTCTGCCTTTTCTACACCTTGTGTAGCCCACTGTGGTGTCTTTGTTCAAGAAAGCTAAGGAAGTATTTTATAGACCAAGCGAGTGTGAAAATGGATGTCAGCTGTACACTCAGATCACCTGCTCACTTTGGAATTTTTGACATGGATGCAAGTAGTAGATGTTTCAGATGTTTTGCTGGTCTGATTCAATCAGTCGTGTGAAATTTTACTTCCTTACCTTCCTTCTTTCTTCATAACTCTTTTTGTTCTCCAGGACACCATTGGTCTTTTCTCTCTCTCTTTTTTCTTTTTTCTTGTAATTACTTAAACCCTCACCACCAAATACTTCCTATTAACCCTTTCCTCTTTCTAGCTGCTAGCAGCAACCCCTCTTCCCTGGAATCATATTGGAAGGCTCTTAATGCATTTAATGATGGGCTTAGTGAATAAGCAGGTATGGTGGCTGTCCTGAAATCACATAACAGCTATCCACAGAAAAACCTAAATATTCATTATATATGCATATATTATAAAGAAAATAATTAGTGGATGAACATATTAATTAAAAGTGAACACTAATGAAACTTTAAACTGCAATAAAATGTGACTGAGAACAGAGCCATGGGAGTTACATAATTTTTCTCATTGAGTGTATCACATTGCAGTCAAGCATTGACATCTGCGGTCACATATCCCATGGTTCTTTGCTCCTAACAGTATAACTGAAAGCTCTAACGCCATTCTTGCAATAGTTTCCCTTCTTCAACATAATACTCACTAATAGTGATGTGGGTCTTTTAACATGTGAGCATCTCCTCACACATTAATAGAATAGAGAAAGCATTCTATTGTGGACGATGAGGTGAACGACTCAGGGGCTAATGTGAGATGCATGAGTTGCAGATACCACTCGAAGACTGTCAGATCCTCCTGAGGTTTGTCCCATGTGGTGGTAATTAAGTTTTAATGTAAGCCTGGAGGGCAAAACACTTAAGAGTTACCCAGTTTTCTCCAACAGAATAAATAGGTAAATGCTGACATGTGTTTATCAATAGCTGAAGCACTTAGAATAGATAACTATTGTTAGAAGGAGAAAGGGCTTAACTTTCCATTCTATTCTTTGTATTTATCTCACTCTTACATTATAGTGAAATGGGTGTCTAATCATCTGAACTGTGTAAAATGAGGTCATGGTTTCTAGAGGTTAAGTGGGAACCAGCAGGTATGAATCTGCTTGCTGCTGCTCCCATTTGTGTGTTTTAAAGAACAGAATCTCTTCCTCACTCTGGAACGGGATTTAGAAGCTTCCTTTTTATTACATTTGGAGTAGAAAAAATCACACTCATTGCAATTCATTTGCTATGCCAAGGTTAGATGATAAATTCTGTTCTAGATTGGGTCCAGAACTTCCCTGACTTCTTCACTGGTTTATCCTCAAGCTATGTCCATATTATCAAGGGCATTAGAAAGTAATTATGTTACAAGGAAGTCAAAACGAATCAATTCGATGAATAAGGTACCTATTAAAAGATTACTTACTAGATAGTGTTGGGCATTGGGAAAACACAGATATATGAGGTGAAGTTGGAGATTCAGGTAATGAAACACTAACTATGCCCCATTAAAAGCAATGCACCCATGGAGCAATCTACAGGAGATAATTGCTTCTGTGGATCTGTGGGAAATATCTAGTGTCAGGACTGAGACAACAGGTAAAATACAGTCTTCCTTACGGTGCAGAGAGAGAGAGACAAGCTATGACCAGATCTCTCAATTCATCTGAGGGCAAAGATTTGTTGAGAGTAGTGAGCTTTAGTTCTCTTCTGTCTCTGAGACTTTAGCCAATCTCTTTCCTGAGGTTAACCTGAGCCTATAATATTGAGAAAAGTAAAATCCAACATTGAGAAATAAGCCCTGCTGCTGAGTTTGGAACTGACTGCACTGGAATGACATGAAATAAACTACAGAAAGGCATTCATATGGAGAAACAAATATCTCTTCATATAAATACAGATGCTTTTTCTTTAACGGTATTTCTATGATTCTCATCAATATTAAATTATTGAACTCAATTCCTGAATCACACACACACACATACACACACACATACTCACATGAGAGAGAGAGAGAGAGAGACCCCACTATAGATGATCTTTCATTGAAACTGTTTTACCATTAAGTCTACATTATGTCAAGTTAAAGTTAACCACTGATGGAAAACATTTAACCATAAGTGAAAGAGTGTTTCTACTTTTACAGTTACTTTTAGGACTGTGAACATAGCTTAATGGCAGTTCTTTTGTAGGACATGTAAGGACCCAAGTTCAATATCAAGTACTCCAAATACACACACACACACACACACACACAAACACTCACACAAACTCTATTTAAACTAAAAACACCTTTCACAATCTAGTGAAAGCTAAGGATTTTCTACTCAAACCAAAAAGAAAAAAAAAATAAATCCTTGAATTGTGTAGAAAGTAGAATGGGAAGAAAAATGACTTCAAACACCCAGACACCCCAAGACTCCCAGGGACTGAACCATCAACCAAGGTTCCAGCCAAAAATGTGGCAGAGGAATGCCTTGTTGTGCATCAGTGGGAGGAGTGGTCTTTGGTCAGGTAAAGGCTCAATAGAGGCTCCAACAAAGGGAAACAGACTTGGGAGGGGGTTGTGGGGGGGAAGGTGTCCAGTAGAGGGTCATATACATGGAGGCAGGGGGTAGGAGGAGTGGTAGGAAATCTTTGGGGAGGGGGGCTTTTGGGAGGGGGAAAATTGGAAAAGCTTTTACCATTGGCAATGTAAATGAAGAAGATACTCAATAAAAAAAAGAAAAAAAGGAAAAAAATGAGTCAATAATTTTGCAGGATTTATAGAAATATTGAATCTTATGTGTACAACACTAAAAGTGAGATCCAAAACATAAAAGAAGAAATCCATTTATCTTTTAAGCATCACTATACAAATGGGTGCATTGTTTGAGATAAGTTTTCAGATGCCTCTGACATAGCTTGTTTAAACAGTTATGTCTGTTTCACCTGTGAGAAATTCTACAGAATCGAAAAAGATATGAGGAGTGACAATATACAAGCAATTTCCAAATAAGTACAATGCACTTATGAATTTTAAAATTATGAACCCATTTGTAAACTATGAGAAGCCCTTTGTGACATTAAATAGAGAACAGAAAAGGAGAGCCGTTAAACAAGGTTTCAGGCAAAAGAGAAAAAAAGTTAAGAAGTCATTATTTATATTCTTGTATATGGAATAATGTCATGCTTCTCAATAGAGCAGTGGCAACAGTAACCCAGATATTTATTACAGATGCATATTCTTAAGCACAGAGATTCACCAAATTATAATCTAACATAAATAATATTAATTTCTTAGTATATTCAATTTGTTCTAACATTTTTTAAAAATACAATGGCTTAAACATCACCAAAAGTCTTTCATTTGTGTTTTTTTTAAATGGGTTCCAAAAGATAAAAGTTTTCCTTTTGAATATATGTATATAAAATGCTATTTTTCCTGCTTCCTTTGTCTTTGCTTTATCATTATAGGATTTATTTGGTTTGTTTGTTCTTCACATGGCCCTTTTTGACAAACAGTTTTGTTATTCCAAACCAATAGTTTGGAATTACAGGTATGTGCCACCATTCACACTTTCATTAAGTTTTGAATATTCTTAAAACACCTTGCGTGATAGGTCATTCAAATACAATTGTAAGGTCTTTGTTAGCATATTAGTTTCTGTGGCTAAAAACTTGATGAAAAAGTCAAAGCGTAAGTCTAAAAATCAGCCTAATACTGCTCTGAAATGCTATATTTAGTTGTCAAATTTTTCAAGTCTAAATTCCATAGTTTCATGTAGGAAATGGAATCTCAAGAACTATGCTAGCATAATTAACCCACAAGCCACTTGTAAGTTACTTTATAATTATCTTTTATCCTTGCAACTTTCTACAAAATAAGTCGGTTTTACACTCCTAATTTTGCAAATGTCAATGACCAGGGACCTTCCTGAGGTTATACTACATACCAGTAGCTACACAGATCTGAGGTTTTAGACCCTGGCATTCTGCTCTCTCACACCTGCCCACACAGAATAAATACACAGTAAATTATTGATTTGAAACTATCCTGCTACCTTAATGAGCAAAGTGGATGTTATAAAATTTTATGAATTTAGTAATTCTGACCTAGTTTATGTTATAATGCCTTATACTTTTTGTAACACTTCATTCTGTTGGAAGACATTCAAAATAATTTTCTCACTTGAGCCCAAGATGCTCAAAAAGACATGTGAGACTCTCCAAAGAGAAACTGTGTTCAAGAAAATCACTTGCAGCATGGGACCAAGATACAAGCAAGGTTCCATCATCCACCTTGACATGACACCCTAGACATTTTTTAAAACGCCAATGCGTGTAAGTCACATGTTAGAAAATGATTTCATGTTAAAAATGAAAGAAATAACCTTGTTGGTTATATCTGCAGTATATCATCTGTGAACAGAATGAGTCCCTTAAACTCTTTCATTACTGGTTAATTCATTGTTAAAATTAAGGTTATAGCTAGGCATGGGGCTTCACATATGAAATCCTAAAACAGTGTAGGCAAAGGGAAAAATACAGAACTGAGGCCAGCATTAGCTAAAATCCTGCCTAAAAGACAAAAGGATGCTCATAATAAAGTTTGTAACAGTACCAGGGTTTTTACATATATGAATAGTCCATATTACAATCAGTAACAGTACCAATGTTGTTACATGTAGGAATATGTCAAATCAGTGGAAGTTCATAGGAAATGCTTTAGCACTTGGGTGAGATGCTCACTTGACTGTATTATAATCATTCAGTTTCCTTATCTAGAAAGTAAGAGCAAAACCTGTGGGTGATTTTCATAAGAATAAACATGGAATGTGAACATATAAAAAGCAATTGTACTATGTACTTTGTATGCATATACTAAATATATTTTTTCTTGGTTTTCTGACATGCATGGTTCATGAAAAGTAAGAAACTTTATAAATTTTATAACAAATACATAAATATATCAATTACATATTATATATATAATATATACCATGTATATTATTGTGTGTGTTTCTATTGCTATTTAAACATTATGACCAAAGCAACTTGGAGGGAAAGCTTACTCTTAATTAACACTTCCCATCATTGAGGCGAGGCCATCCTTGAGGGAAGTCAGGGCTGGAATTACATCAGGAAGCTGGAGGCAGGAACTGAAGCATGGATCTCCTACTGGATTACTCTCTATGCTTGCTTGGTTGACTTTCTTATGCACTATAGAGTCATTGGCCAGGCTTGCACTGTCCATAGTGAGCTGATCCCTTCCATATAATTGTGAATCAAATATGTCCTAAACTTGTCTACAAGCCAATTCAATGAAGTTGATTCCTCAATGAGGTTCCCTCTTCCAAGATAACCACCACACCTTGTGTTAACTCAACCAGTACACTATCTATTCATAGGTCACAAAACAGTCACCAAATTCCTCAGGAATTTGGATACTGCTTATTTTTTAGGTGGAAATTCTTGATGGACTCTTTAGTAGTCACCAGAGAGAAGGAATCAGGAATTTTCATCTTTGCTTCTATTCTTCAAGAAATAGGTGCTAGCAATGACTGAGTCTCTATCAATCATGTGCATTGATACAACCTTTGCTAAAATAGCTATTAAAAGATACTTATAGGTTGGTGCAAACATCTAATTTCAGGTGGGGTGGCACATCCTCTCCAAAATGATAGAAGTTCCTGAGCTTTATATTTTCCTAGAGCATAAACAGAGTGCCTCTATTAGTTTATAATCAACACCATTTATCATATTATTTATTGAATAAACCAGTGTACATGCTTCCTTGAGGTTCAGTAACATGAACATATATATATATATATATATATATATATATATATATATATATAATTTTAATTGAATGTTTATATATACAAAGATAAAATCTCATCAGGTGTTTATCACTTACATTATGATTGAACTGTTCCATCCATTTTTGACTGATGTGTAATCATGGCTCTTGTCTGTGTGGTAGGGAGTGAAATGTTAGTACATGGAGATGACATGCTCTGATCAAAGCAGTTCAATGAATAGTTCCACGTTTTCATCACTATTTTGTGTTAACCAGCATATTCTCACATATGGATAACTTAAATAGTCAATCTGAATATAGAACTGCATTTACTAATAGTGGGAAATGGTGAAGAGTATATGGATATCAGGGAACAAAATGAAGTTATGCAAAAGCAACACATTGTAGTGTTCCATAGTACAGAATATACAAGCCCGACAGCTGCAGTTCACAATCTAAGTTCAGTATATTCTGTCGAACTATACTTTATGAGATTCAATCACATCCTAAGAGGAGCTGGATAACAGAAAACAGAAACAACAACACCTGAAAAAAAGCAACAACAAAACAGTGCTAGCCACTGCTGAAGTAAATCAAACGCCAGAAATATAGAAAGCACACTGGCTAGTCCCTAGGAGCATGTAGGCGCCTATCAGCTTCACAGGATTTCTAAAGTTGGGTTTTGCTTTAATATTGTGTAGCAGTTTACTATGAAACTGAAGCAATCCATCATGCAGGGAAGCTTCTTAAACCAGAAGATAAACAATTCAGAACATCTTGAGGAAGTCCCCACAACTGATGAGTTTCACTAGCCACTTCTTTCCAAGAGGAAAATAATAAAGTTGGGTGATTTGTTTTGTGCAGTTTGTTCAGAGTAGGCTTATGTATGAAGTCACTGACATATTGACATAATGCAGATTTTGAAAGTTTTCTTCACAACTGAAACTGTTTTCATTTACATTGCCCATTAACATTCACAACTTCTTTTCTTGGTTCTACTAATTACTAATTTACTTTATGCCTTTACATATCTGCTCACTGTAATGCTTGTAAAGACACAATATGGCCTTGATTCTGCACTGTGCATTCCAAGCTAGTTGGCCTGGGATCATCTAGGCAATTCCCTTATGTCTGTCTTGTATTTCCTGTAGGATTGCTGGCATTACAAATGTGTGCCTTTGCATCCAGTGTTTCACTTGAATTCTAGGGGGTCACCCAGCTTCTGTGGCTAGCATTTCCACCCACTGAATCATCTCCCTGATGCCACACTGTTTTACAGTTCTGAGGACAGAACCCAAGCCTCACTCTCAATTTAGCATTGATCTCCTTCCTAGCGATAATTTTTCTGCCATTCTAGAAATTTTATAATCTGAGGCCAGAGAGATGGCTTGGCAGTTAACCATACTTGCTATCTTAGCACAGAACCCAATTCAGTTCCCACTGTGTGTGTATGTGTGTGTGTGTGTGTGTGTGTGTGTGTGTGTGTGTGTGTATGTGTGCATGCGTGTGCACACATGCGTGCGGGTTCCTGTGTCTGCATGTATATGTATGTGTATGTGTCTATGTGTGTTTATGTGTCTGTTTGTGTGGTGTATATGTACACACACACATACACACATATATAATCTTTATGAAAAGAAAACATACAATTTAGTAAAGCTGTTGTGGTTATCTAAGCTGGAATGGATTTCCCCCATTAAATGTTAATAACACTGGTATTTGTGTGTCAAACTTAACTAATACATCATAAAGATATTAAAACACATTTTATTTGAGCCGAGTTGTTAGCTTCTTGGGGGTGGAGGTCCTTTTAATCATTTCATGATATTTATTCAAACTCATCATTTAATATTCAGATGAATAATTTGTTAACTTATCCTGTCAGAGTCATATGCTGAGGATTATTACACTATACTATAAGAAATGATAAATTTAGAGGAGTATTAATCCAGTCTCAGTAACATTTTGGAAATTATACATTTACCTCTTCTATTTTAACCATTATTCTAATATTTATAAGTAATTTAAAGTAGAGATTAATTGTTTCATTTCTATGAGTGCTGGGATGAGCATTGCCCCAACTTGCATGCAGTAGTCTTATGGTTAACTATTCTTTTTTTAAAAAGACATATTTTGCCTTGTCCTACTTGAGTTGCAACCATAATAAGAATGTTCCAAAGTTCCATATATGGTTTCTTCCTGAAGAAGACTTTTGATTGTTTTGAATATAACCAACAATAAGAAGAAAAACTTGTGCATAAAGTAGTAATATATCTAATTAAAACAGTTTTTACCACAAGAATGACCCACTCCCGGAAAATATGAAGAGAGTGAGACACTCTAAAACATTGTTCTGACATCAACTGTCTTCATCCAACCTCTCCCCACAGTATTTAGAAATCTGTGCAGAAGAGAAAAAGGAAAAGTTGTAATAGCCAGGAGTAGTAGCTGACTTCAAGGAGCCAGCATCTTCCAGACACAACAGGAATGATGTACATATGAACTCATGGAGGCAATAACCTGCACAGATGCAAACAAGACAAAATCCCAGCACTGTCAAGACATGGGGCACAAAATCTCATCCTCAACCAAAGAGCAAGTTGCTATTGATATCTGCTGGGAAAGGGAAATTAGTTTCTCCAGTGGAGTGTCCCATGTTCAAGAGTAGTTGGTCAGTACAAAACAGACTTCATTGTTCTTTTGTGGCTTTTGTTTCATTTTGTTTTGTTTTGTTTTTTGGTTGTTTTGCTTTGAGATATTTTTGTCTTACTATTGTTATTGTTGCTTTTGATTTTTATGTTTTAATTTTATTTTTCTCTTTCCTTGGAAAGAAAGAAATTAAAGGGTATGATGTTTGGTGGGTAAGGAGGTGATGGAGGATCTAGGAAGGGTTTGGGGAAAAGGATGAGCATGGTCAACATAGAGTGTATAAAAAATGTTGTAAATTAAAAAAAGATTGAATTTTATGTCAAATTCTAAATCTTAGCTACCGTACAAAACAGTCATAAGTTATATTAACTTGATTTTAAAATGATCAGTTTATATTGTTGTTGATTCACAGATTAATAATCTTTTAACAATTCAGTGTTATTTTAATATCTGGACTATGCCAGGTAATAAGACATACACACCTATGCCATGATTCCCAGGTAGTTAGAATTTTACTGTATAGATCATCAGATTCTTTTTAATATAGCAGTCTGACATCAAGGGAAGACCTACAAAGTCAACTAACCTGGACCCATAGTGGCTCACAGAGACTTAACAACCAACCAAAGAGCATGCAGGGTCTGGGCCTAGATCCTCTACACAACTGTAGATGTGTATGTAGTTGGCCTTCAACTTCAAGGACTGTAGTTCCTTAAGAACTGGAGTCGGGGCTGTCACTGAATCTGTGGTCTGCCTTTGGATCCCATTCCCCTACCTAGACTGTCTGGTTGGGTCTCAGTAGAAGAGGATGTTCTTAGTCCTACTGGGACTAGATGTCCCAAGGTGGTATGGTATCTGGGGGCAGGGGGGGCATCTCTACTTCTCTGAGAAGAGGAGAGAGTAACAGGGAAAGGGATTTATAAGGGAATGACTTGGAAGAGAGGAGCGAGAGTCCTGCCCCTGGGATATAAGGTGAATAAAAAATAAATTATGGAATAAAAAATACATATGGATCTGGAAATGCCAACAATGTATATAGAATTGAATTGAGAATTCATGAAACAGTTTTCTTTTTCTAACTTTATTTTTGGAAGAACTACGGACAAAATAAAGCATCTTCATTTCTCATTGGCATCAAATTTAAGGAATTCTCTCTTTTGTATCATCTTTTACACACAAAATTTTAAAAAATGTATTTGTGGATATACATAGATAACTGATTTAAGTTGTTAGGAAAGAAAGCAAACTAACTGTAAGGTAAATTGAATTTAAATATCCCAGTAGAAGAGGAAGCCTAAAGATTTCTGTACAGAAAAGTATTTGGCATGTGTGATGATTTATAGATAATTCTATGTGAAAGGAAGGTGATTAGATACATTGTTCTAATTGTAAGTAATTTCTTTTTCTCTTTAAGGTCTTATACAATTATGGCAAAAGGCATGGGATTCTAGAGGATATACATTTTACTTAAAAGGCACCTAGTGCTCTATAGGTGATCATTACCTCTACTTGACGTAGTCTTTCTTTTTACTTGTTTTTCCTTTTTATTGGACAATTTCTTTATTTATATTTCAAATGTTTTCCTTTTTCCAGGTCTCCCCAGAATCCCCCTATCCCATTTCCCCCTCCCCCTGACTCTATGGGGAGTATTCCCCCACACATCCACCCACTCCTATCTTTCTACCCTGGAATTCCCCTACACTGGGGCATCAAACACCCTCAGGCCCAAGGGCCTCTTCTCCCACTGATGTCCAACAAGTCCATCCTCTGCTGCATATGTGGCTGGAGCCATGGGTCCCTCCATTTGTACTCTTTGGTTTGTGGTCCAGTCCCTGGGAGCTCCGGGGATCTAGCCTGTTGACACTGTTGTTCCCTCCATGGGGCTGCAAACCGCTCAGCTTCTTCTGTCTCTTCTCCTACTCCTCCATCAGGTAACCCCCACGCTCAGTCCAATGACTCACTATGAGCATCTGCCTTTCTATTTGTCAGGCTCTGGCAGAGCCTCTATGCCTTAATTTTTGAAATGATACTTTAAGTGTAGTTGCTGCCCATTTACCGTTTGGTGAAATATTAAAATATTGAGAGATTAAGATACATTTTACTTTGCCAGCCAAGAGAAAATTGCAGATAATAGAATTTAAATGGCCTTTCTTTCATAGGCTATTATTCATAAAGTTTGTTCCATATACTGCTATTCCTTAAAACATAAAAATAAAAATAAAAAAATAAGCCCTGCCTTCATGTTAACTTTAACAATTCTGTACTGCTATTGGGAATGTACAGTTTAGATGTTACTATATCACAAAATATTATAAAAATAAGCTATTTTATCTAAGCCTTTCTTATATTAAATTAATGCTAGAAACTTTATTGACTGAGAATTCCTGTGAACATTCTATATATATTGAGAAAGTGTACCTTAAGCAATTTCAGAAATATGTGACTAGGCTATGTGGTCTATTCCTGTACAATTTTTAAGCATCTATAGGGGTGTGAAGAAAGGCTGGCTCATGATTTGTAAAGCATATGCTCTTGTGTCAAATAATGCTTCTTCTAGAACCCCAAAGGTATCAAGCATCCCCGATCTGGCCACCCTATGGTGGGAAACACACCACAGATTGTTGTACTGCATTAAGACAACTCAGTCTCACTTCCTCTGATATGATTAAGAACACTAGTTGGCTTCCTTCCACATGCTGCTCTCCTCCGCTGATGAGCATTAGAGAGAATTTGAAAATGGAAGGCCTTTATGTCTGCCATGAACAGGGTCAATTCGCTGTGGCAGCTATGAGCTAGTGACATAGACTTATATTGACACAACCCACTTTCCTGCAGCAGAATCACAAGGTGAAAGCACCCGGGGCTCTTCTGCCGTTTTCAATAAGATACGAATTTTTCTCTTCCTTGTATTAAGCAGAGATCTGTCATCTTGACTTGTACACTAAATGGTCCATTCTGACTGCCTTGTTTGTGTCCAATCCCAGCCAAGGATCCAGAAACATGTGTTAACATTTGGCATGTTTGGGGGCTAGTTGGAAGGGCCTGAGGCAAGACTCCCTGGTGCCTGCTGGAGGCTAGTCAATAATCATTAGCCCTTCAAGTTGAGAATACCCAACGTAAACTGTATTTATTTATTAAAAAAAATCTTTAAGCCACAGGGAAAGCCATTTTAGAGAATGCAGTTTCCCATCAGTAAGGAGATTATAATAAAGATGCATTTGTGGTGGACTGAGAGGCTGACAGAGGGGGCGCTGTACTCAATGAAAAGAATAGGAGCAGGAGGTCATCAAAATAAATGAGGCCACACAAGGCAACTCCAACCCATCGGTGTTGTTATGTTCTTCACATAATATCATAGCCAATGTTCGAAGATCACCATTTAGAATCAAAAGGTTCTTGCATAATACTCTTCTACTAGCATATCACAAAGCTTTGTTTGGGGCAATTAGCAAGTTAAACAAAATTTCCCTCCAATTATTGCATTTCCTCTGGCAACCAGAGGCAGCTATGATTAATAATAATAGAAAAAAGGAGACACAGACAGCTCACAAATATCATCTAGACTTCATTTATATTCAGGACCTTTTCCCTTTGTATAGTAGTGGGAAAAAATGAAGAACTGTATAATGAATCTATTATACAAAAAGGCCCACATTTCTTCCTCTTAATTACTTCTCTAAAATTGACCCCCTCTCTACACTGTAGTCTCCAAACCAGCAGTACATCATACAAAAGCCAAATCAATCTTGTAGTGAGTTCAGAGCACATGGGATTCATCCATCCTTTAACTAAACAAAGCTGCATACCATGAGTGTTCTTTTGTGATTGGGTTACCTCACGCAGGATGATATTCTCCAGTTCCATCCATTTGTCTAAGAATTTTATGAATTCATTGTTTTTAATGGCTGAATAGAACTGTATTGTGCATATATACCACATTTTCTCTATCCATTCCTCTGTTGAGGGACATCTGGGTTTTTTCCAGTTTCTGGCTATTATAAATAGGGCTGTTATGAACATAGTGGAGCATGCATCATTATTACGTGCTGGTGAATACTCTGGGTATATGCCCAAGAGTGGTATAGCAGGGTCCTCTGGTAGTATTATGCCCAGTTTTCTAAGGAACCACCAAACTGATTTCCAGAGTGGTTGTACCAGGATGCACCCACTGATAAGTGGATATTAGCCTAGAAGCTTGGAAAATCCAAGACACAATTCACATATCAAATGATGCCCAAGAAGTAGGAAGAACAAAGTATGGATCCTTGGGTCCTTTGAAGAAAGGGAAAAAAATAACCACAGAAGGAGATACAAAGACAAAAGTTTGAGCAGAGTCTGAGGGAGAGACCCTCCAGAGACTATACCACCCAGAGATGCATTCTACATACAGTTACAAAACTTGTGGATACCCACAAGTGCTGACTGACCAGAGCAGGATATAGCTATCACCTAGGAAGCTCTCCTAGTGCATGACAAATACAGAGGGGGACACTCTCAGCCAGCCATTGAAGTGAGCACAGGGTCCCCAATAGAGGAGGTAGAGAAAGGACCCAAGGAACTGATGGGTTTGCAGCACCACAGGAGGAACAATATGAGCCACCCAGTACTCCAAGAGTTCCCAGGGACAAAACCGTCAACCAAAGAGTACACATGGAGTTATCCATGGCTCCAGACACATCAGCAGCAGAGGACAGTCTTGTTACACACCAAAGGGAGGAGCAGCCCTTGGTCCTGGAAAGACTTGATGCCTTAGTGTAGAGGAATAGCAGGACAGGGAAGCAAGGGTGGGTTGACTGGGGAAGGGAAAATGGCTTATGGGATTTTCAGGGAAGGAGGAACCATGAAAGGGGACAACATTTGAAATGTAAATAAAGAATATACCTAATTTTAAAAAAATGAAAAATAAAACCAGAAAACTAAGCAAAGGTATACCAATATCTACAATAAATTGATCAGTAATTTATCTTGTTATAGTGGAGACACTTAATAATGCCATCATCAAGGTAATTTTCTTAAAAGTATATGGATTTTTACAAACTTCAAATCCTATGTCTTTATGAAAAACTATGTTTTCACTAAATCCTTTATTTTAAAAGCTATTTATTGTAGCTGGGGAGAAATATCAGTGGTTAGTGTGCTTGCCGTGATATCATGGTAACCTTGATAGCAAGGTTTAGATCCCCAACACCCATATAAATACTAACCTTCTGACTGTCATAGAAAGAAATGATAGTGTGTAGGTTAAGGAAAATTATAGTGGTTAAATTCAATTGGATTCAGCAATGGATCTATCAGCCCAGTATTATTAATTTGATCCTGGAATGTTGTAAAGGTACTTTATGTTATTATAGTTTATAGCGCTTTATAGCTATCACAAAATAAAAAGAAAACAATTACACCGAAACTGACATTTAAAAATACTTTTATGTTTCATTATCTCATTTTTCTACAAGTTGAGACAATATGTACTGGTAGGCACTTTTACTGTTGTATGGAGACATACAGATATTTAACATCATGGTCCATGACATAAAGCAAAGCACAATTCAAGGATCATTCAACATAATGGAAGACCTTCCCTGGTTTCCAACCTCCTTCTAATAAACACTAAGCTATGAGGAGCATATAAGGCCAGAGTGTCTGAGTGTCATTTCAATGCAGGTTTCCATGTATTTCAATCACTGACTTACATTAAGATGTTTAAACTAGTCATAAAGGATGAAATATTTAGAACAACAGTCTAGGGACTGGGTAGATCATGGAGGAAATAATCTGCCATGCATGCATGAGGCTTAAGTTCCTATTTCCAGCACCCATTTAAAAGTCGGGCAGATAAGTAGCCTATAACAGGAGAGTATGGAAAGGTGTAGAGTGACTGAGAAAGACCTGCAGTCAACCTCTGACCTCTGTTTATACACATGTAGACAAACAAAACACACACACACACACACACACACACAGCAATTACTCTCAACATCAACCTCTGGCCTACACACACACAAATACACACACCTCTGGCTTACAAACACATACACACATGTGTACATGTGTGTGCATGCGTACACATGCATATATACATACACAAACACAATATGCATACATATATGAACACAAATGAATGCATTCATGCAAAAATGATAAATAAAATAAACTAAAACATTTGCTTGATTTCACTTCAGCTTCAATTCAAACCTGCCTGTAATTCTATTCTTCATGTTAGTATCAGAGAAAGCCACTGTCTTACTTTCTTTACCAAAAGAATGTTTGAAATGCTACACTAGTCCATCCTGAGATGAACTTTTTCAGAAAGAAAGTAGCAGAGGACTTACCATGGCTACTTAGTGTAATTTGATTAAATAAACTGGCAAGTAAATACACGAAAAGCTCTAGTAAGCACACAGTATGATTTATATTTTATTTTTTCTATTAAAGTGTAGAAAGCATCATTTCAAAATGCATAAGTACATTATGCCTTCACCTTTAGCACCACACTTATATCTAATTTTATATTCATATTTCCAGACTCACCTTTCTTTCATGGATATTTAGAATTCTCCCCTGAGATAATTTAAATATACAATGACCTTTCCTATTTCAGGACAAATTGAAAATATATCATAAAGTATAAAATTTTTCTTTATTTATATTATGTTCTAACTACTCAACATTTCTAAATTTGAATGAATATTCCTCCCACACTACAAAAAGGAGCCTTTTCCTATAACTCTTTTTAAGCACACAGCCATGAACACAGAGAGACCCCACATTTACACAGGCACACATAGAGCAAGCTACATGAACTATGAAGCAATAAGTCATAACCTTAACTCTAGCTGGACCAATTAAAATGCTGACAGTGTGGATATGTTTTGTTGGTTTACTCTCTCATGAAATTTCAAGGAAAGACTAAACACATTTATAATTTAGTGGTTTTTTTCACTCAGATTAGAAATTCTTTTCCCATATGTCAAGCTGGGTTTGCTAATGGAAAACTGGAAACAGAGAATCTTCTCACGGGCACTAGGCAGGCACCCTGCTACAGATAATGCCTCTTGAAACTTGTCACATTTCTCTAAGAAAAGCAACTGTTTCTTGAAATAAGAGTGTGATAAAAGAGAAAAATATTAAAGATTTGAAGCAAATGTTAAAACCCTCTAGTTGTACCAAGAAGGTACTTTTCATTTGTAAAATAAATTATGCTAATTAAATTAAAAATCTCCAAAACGTAAGAGAAGCAGAATGGGACAGGGAGATGGTTCTGTGGATAGATAATTTCTGGGAAAGTTGAGGACACAAGTTTGAGTCCCCAAAGCACAGGAAAAAATCCAGGTATGTATGTATGTGTCTATGACCCCTCAAAATGAAGTCAGAATCAGGCAGATACCAAGAGCTTTCTAGTAGACAGCCTAGCAGACAGGGTGCAGATCTGGACAGTAAAAGGTATTGTCTCAAGGTTTGGAGTAACAAAAGATGCTTAATATCCTAGTTTGACCTATATCTATCTATCAATCTCTCTCTCTCTCTCTCTCTCTCTCTCTCTCTCTCTCTCTCTCTCTCTTTATATATATATATATATATATATATATATATAAAGTTTATACATCATGCTCGTATATATATATACGCTCGTATATATATATAAACTTTATATATATAAAGTTTAGACATCATGCTCGTATATATATATATATACGAGCATGATGTCTAAACTTAAAATTTTACATGTATTTAAAAATATGCAGAGGCAGGCATAATACTCACCAGATACCCAGAAATCCTGGAAGGTGCATGCTGAGAGATCCCCAAAACAGAGGCAATAAATGCCACCAACTTGAACATAAAAATATCTTATGGATAATGTTTGAGGCAGGCAAGAAAGAGTGTGAAACCAGCATTTATATTTAAATAAAAGGAAATCGCACTTTTCCTTGTAACTTTTGATGTCTTGAGCTAGACTAGCACAGGTCTCCATGTCCTCATGACGTTGTCAAGTTTTTAATCTTTCCCTAGAGTGCCATTACCATTTTAGCCTTTTTTTTTTCAATCTTGGGTGGTTTTCTTCTGTTACTTCATGTTCTTTCAGTTCTACACTGAAACACCTTTTCTTAATATATACTCTAAGAAGAGAGCCTAATTACATTCCTCCAGGTACACTTTTTTTTCTTCCTGCCTTTTCTGGGAAGAGTTTGCTTATTAAAGATTTGAACAGCTATTCTAGCTTTATCAAAATATTCCCCATATAGCTGCTGAAACCTCATCTTTCTTTTTGGTTTCTTCCTTCTGAAAAAATTTGTGGAAACTTGCTTTGTGTTGTCATTCCTTAGTTTTCTTAGATTGAGTCCATAACCTATTAAGAACCATCTAAGAACTCTAGACTCTCATTCCTCATTCATAGAAGAAAATTCAGATTATTATTCAAATCAAATAAACCAAAGCAGAGATATTGATGTTTCTATTCTTATATTCAGCTATCCGATCAATAGACTTTTCTTTCTTTCTCTTGGTTTGCTATCAAAGACTCTTCTCTTGTTCTCACAAGGACACCAGGAAATTAGCAGTATGTGTTTGTGTAAGCTTCAAGAAAGTTATAAGATGATTTTCAATAAAGTTTCTGTTGATTTCAGGAACACTCTGGGGCAATTTGTTCTTTAGGTCCTTTTTTCTATGTTCTTCAATAAATAGAAATTTTCAGAGCCTGATAAACATTATAGTTGCATCATGGAAAGCTCTTTGTTTTAACTATTCAACCCTCATACTAGAGACTACAAGTGTTCGTAGACAATAGATAGAAGATGTATATCACTATTCTAGGACAATTTTTCAAAAGTCCAAGAAAGAAGCTTAGGTTTGTGGTCTGTTGCTTATCAATCTTGGTATACTTTGTTCATGGGCTTTGAATATTACAAATGTTCTTCCATTGCTTCTTGTTTGTTTGCAGTTCCTACATGACCTAAATGTCTCTTTGTACAAATTAGAGAAAACTGAAACATTTGCTTTCTGAGCCTGCATTGTGAAGAAACTAACCCTTGGTGAGAATAAGTTCAGAAAATGAGTTCTTATATATAAGTGAATTTAATAACCATGCTTCCTAGCAGTCAGTGATAATAAAAAAAGGGGGGGGCAAGAAATTGGAAGGGTGATGTGGAGCTATGGGATATGGGAGGAGTTAGGGGAGGAGGGTAGCTGGGTATGATCAATACACATAAAAACACTGTATAAAATTCTCAAAGGTAAATAAAAGCATTATATTAAAATTGATAAAATATTCCTCTTGTTTTCTAAAGTAAGAGATTCTCAAAAAAGGGGGGAGGGAGACCCCTACCTCTAAGCTAGGGAAAATGGGTATATTGCTTGGTTATTTCCTTTGATTTAAAGTTGGTGATAGAATCCAGCCTGAACTTTAGCTCCCATTAGCTATAAAGTTGCAAGGGACAGAAGCAGAGTCAAGTTAAAAAGATAAGAGTAGCTTATGTTCTGACTCTCCTCATGACTATCATGAGTTTCTTTTATATGTCAGCTAACAAACTCTACCTATCAACCAATCAGTGTGAATCCCATCTCAAAAAATGCCCCACAGTGATTATTCTTGTCATTATCCATAGTTTTTTTTATTTATAGTAGATTTTCATTCCTTGATTAATGGTTACAATGTCCCATTTACTGGATTATTGTAAACTATATTTTATAATCCTTTTGTTTGTTCATGTACATGTCTCGTATTCAGTCAAGAGTCTGGAAACATCTGTTGAAATGGGAATTGATCCACAGAGTGGGAGTAAACATAAGGTGACAATTTCACCCTAGACTACAGCAGGTATATAGCCAGAGGTTGGGAGCATTCATCCATATAAATTTTCATGTTGCTGTGAAATTTGATGCTATAGATCACTGTGTCTTCCTCATCTTGGGTTTGCCAGAATTTCTACACACTGAAAAGTCTGGTATGTGAGGAAGCTGCTTCAAAAAGTTTCACTCAATTTCCTCTGAACTCTCATGGTGACTACTTGACTTGATGCTGTAAACCTTAAGGTTAATCAATATATTAGTCTACTAAAAAGTAATAAAAGCACACTGAAAATGTAAAAGTTAATAAATTTACTAAAATATCTTCACCTATATCATGTTTTCTGATACTGCAGTAAATACTGAGCTAGGATATTTCTTAACATGATACATAGGAAATATTTTCTTCCTCCTCTTATTTTATATTGGTTTTTCATGAGAGATGTCAGTATAATAAGTATGATTCATTATTCACAGAACTTATTTACAAATCACAATATCTCCAATAGAAGTAACAGTAATCTATACAAAAGGAAGCATTAGGACTCACAACTACTGACAAAATTCTGAGACATGAAGCAATCTTATTTGTCTGGTGTTGAAAGGACTAGTATCACAAGTCTAAATTTTTGGTAGACAAGTTATTTATAGGGGAGTGTTCCAATAAGAAAAACTAAGTTGTTCATGGTAATTAATATTATCCATGTTCCAAATGCTACTCAAAAATTCACCTAGGACTATAAATATATGCATGAGAAAAATAAAATATCTTTTAAAGTTGTAACTAAGGTATAATGAAACTGTTCTGCATCACCTGGGATGATTATGAGAGGAGCAAGCTGTAGGGTGAGCCCACCATCCTGAATGGCAGATCATAGAGTTTCATTTAAAACTGTGGAGCACAGTCCCCATTTGGGTTCAAAGGAGGAATATTAAAAGTTAAAAGGAATGCATATATGTATCTTTCTTTATTGATGGTCTGTGAGATTCTGCTTTAGATCTACTGCACAATGATCTTCTTCAGCTCCCCATCCCCAGGCACGCATTCCTACTGAAGGCGCGATATGAAAAGAATCTGGAAGAGATACTGCTACAGTCTGTTTCTATTACTCCAATAATTTGCTTGTGTGTGTGTTTGTGTGTGTGTGTTGCTTCCAAAGCATCAGTGTAGGCTTGAAACATACAGCCCACCCACTGAGACAAAGTGTTCATTTCTTGAATGAGCATATGCCCGACACTTTGAGAAATGTGCAGAGAAGCAAAAAGAGCTCTAAGCTTGAAAAATTAAAGAACTATTTAGCCTTGAAAAAAAGAATCCTTTGAATAATAACAGTTAAAATAGTATCTATATCCAAAGACAGCTAATACATAGTTATGTCAATTTTCCATCTATTCTATCATTTACAACTCATTCATTCCTGTGTGCATCCCATCAAGCTAGCTGTCAACTTTCTAAGCTTTTAGGGTCACACATACAAAGACCTGCAAATGTAAATCTTGTTTTATGAAAGTTTTAGAGCTGTGGTTCTCAGTATGTAAGACATGACCCCCTCTTGGCAAATCTCTATCTCCAAAATCATTTATACTACAATTAAAAAGAGTAGAGAAATTACAGCTATGAAGTAGCAATAAAAATAAATATGCTTGAGGAGGGTCACCCCAATATGAAAAACTGTATAGGCCAGAGTACTTGGAAAGCCTGAATCACTGTTTTAAAGTATTACAGGTCCTGTCAACAAACCTGAAGCATTTATGTCATGACACAGCACTACCCTAACCTGTTGAGTCATATCCATTGACTTTGCAGTAGGGAGAGCAGGCCTTCAATATCCATGCTTGCTCAACTACCTAAGTTATGTTTGCATCATTTCTTCGAATTGCTAATCACACTGTAACTTCTTTAGAAGGTCACAAGCCTATGGTGTCCCCTAGGCGGTAGCTGTTAGATATACATATTTCCTAATTTAGAAAATAGATGAAAAAGAAAGAAACAAATACGGTGAGAAGATAATTAAAGATAGCCAACTCAATATGAACAAAGAAATCAAACACATTGATAATGAGAATATTAGCAGCAGGAATTAAGTTCTGCAAGCAGAATGGAGTTTCAGAAAATCTGACTGTAGACTGAAGTTGCCTCGGTAGATAAACTGACATGAGAAAGTTGAGGAGGGCCATTGTCCCACTTAGGAGAAATGCCATGTGTCATGTAGAAAAAGCACCGAGGAGTTAAATCATCTTGGGAATAAAAATTATGCCAGTGTTGTCTAGGGGAGGAAGTTAAGAGAAAGCAGTAACAGAAAATGTTGAAACATGAGGCTAGGATCAGATCTTTGAAGCCTTGTAACCCATAACAATATAGTTCTGTAAATTAATGTGTCAGGTACTTATTTATGGCTATGCAGATGTAGAACAACAAATTAGATCCCAAAGGCCAAATGAATACAACCAAATATTATAAATAAGGCTAACAAGAGTTAAAATGTATACCAAATAATTCAGTGGTAGCCATGCTATGCTATCTATTATCTTGAGAATTGCCAGTGTTACTACACAGTTGCACGAAACTTATAAGGTCTCCTATGAAAAAAATATACAAATCTATGTAAAGATTTTAATAAATCACTTATGAATTAGTACAATGAGATAATATAAATTTCTATGACATTTTCTAGAACATTATTAAAATATGTATAAAACTAAAGTGATTGTGCATCCACCTATAGTAGCAGTAAGAAGAAATAAACTCATTTCATCTGGGAACAAACCGGAAAAGTAAAGTTTATAGACAAAAATACATTTTATCTAAAAGCCAACAATTCAACTTGAATAGTTGTTAAACAGCTAAAGTCAAACAAAGATAAGGTGGTAGAGAGATGGCTTAAAGAATAATAACACTTGTTGCTCTTTCAGAAGACTCAGGTTCAGTTCCCAGTAACTACATGGCTCACAATAATCTACAACTCCTATTCCAGGGGATTCAGCATCCGCTTCTGACACCTACAGGTATCAGACATGTCAATGCCACATATATATAGGCAAAATATTTACAAACATAAAATAAAATATATACTAAAAATTGGCTAAAACCAGGATAATCCTAGAACGGTTTTGTCAAGAGGGTGCAGTGTGTAAAGATGCTATGGCTAAGCATGATGACCTAAATTTGGTCCCCAAAACCACATGGTTAAAGGAGAGAACCAGTTCCTGAAAGCTGTTCTCTAATCTCCACAAACACCCTGTAGAAATCCCTCTCAAATAAATACAGTTTTAAAAAATGTTTTTAAAGGAATGTGGGAGCTGGTCAGTAGTGGTGAGGGGCTTAAAAAGAGAGGATGGGTGTTAAGGGAGTGTGGCATGGTGGTGTGGGGAAAGGGGGTACCCAGGCAGGCCCTTGTCCAGGCACTTCTTCCCCCTGAGGACCACACACACACAGGTATGGTATAGAATAGAGTTTATTCAGGGTAGAGCATGAGAGTTAGTGGTATAGAAAGGCAGAGAGAGAGAGAGAGAGAGAGAGAGAGAGAGAGAGAGAGAGAGAGAGAGAGAGAGAGAGAGAGAGAGAGAGAAGTGGAGTGGAGGCTGGCCATGACCACATGGACAGGGTGGGGGAGAGTCCAAGGACAGAGAGGTGAGAGTATGTGGGAGAGTGGAGAGAGCAAAAGAGGGAGAGGAGGGGAAAGTAGTCCCTTTTATAGTGGGCCAGATCTATGGGGCGGGGCATACATGGCTATTGCCAGGTAGGTGTGGGGTGGAGCTTAGACAGAATACCAACAAGTGGTACATGCCTTCAATCCCAGAACCGAAACAAGAGTCAGATGCAGAGTCAGGTACCAGTGGATCTCTCTGAGCTTGAGGCTAGCCTGGTCTATGGAGTCAGTTCCCAGACAGCCAGAACTATACAGGAGAACTCTGTCTCTAAAATCAAAAAGAATGAGGAGGAAGAGGAGGAGAAGGAAGAGGAGGAGAAGAAGGAATAAGAGGAGGAGGAGAAAAAGGAGGAGGAGGAGAAGAAGAAGAGAAGAAGCAGCAACAATAATAGCAACAGAAGGAATCAAAGGAAGGAAGAAAGGAAGGAAGGAGGGAGGAAGGAGGGAAGGAAGAAGAAAGAGAAGGAAATGGAAGAAAAATGAAAGGGAAGGAGAGAGACAGATAAATAGGGAGCCAAAGAAACAGAGGATGACAAGTCAAACATGCCCTTTAGCTAGTCTCTTAGAGGTTTGTGAGGCAACTTTTACTTAAAACCAAACTTATGGTACCCAAATGGGAAGCATGGATTAAGAAAAAAAAAAGAATAGATTTAACTTGTATAGACTAGAAAATATTTCAGTTTGGGTTCTTTAGGCAACTTATCGACAAATTCATACTTAACTACATTTTGGAACTTTACTACTATTTGTTGGGCAGGATTCTATTTTTTTTTTTTTTTGCCAGTTCTCAGATCAATTCATTCAATTTCTTCCTGGATATTAATCATCTTTTAGATTAACTGTAACCAATTCTTTAATGAGCATGTGCTTTTCTAGGCTCCCTCCCCTTGAAATCAGTTAGCAGGTGGTCAGGGAATAAAGATTAATTTTAATATTTGCCTTAGGGAAGGAATTCAGTAGGCAGATCCCTCCGTAAATTCTAGGTCTTGCTAAACCAATTATGAAATATTAATGAATTCCAGATTATCTCAAATCAAAAACTTGTTAACTACAGGATTATCTCATATAAAAATAACTTCTTAAAAATAAGTGAACTTTTGTCTCACTCTATAGGACCACTGCCTCTCTGAGATACAGTAGAATTACTTCTGAATAGAATGTGTACAGTTCCTTTCTGAGTCACTCATGAAATTCAGAGAGCACATACATAATTAATGGTGTCCAATTTTGTTTTAGTTAGTATTTTTTCTTTTTTGGTTAATGTGCACTAAGATAGAGTGGACTAGCTGGTATTTGTTGCATGGAAGTGCCAGTAAACTGAAGTGTTAAGTAATTTGGGAGACATTAATCCAAAATAGAGTGTTACTATTTTTCCTAGAGTGGTCCTCACAAAGAGACCATATTGAAATAAAAATGAACCAATTCCTCCTGGTTTAGATAGGAACTTGGTGATTGTTCATTTTTACACCAGAAGTAAATGCTGTTTATAAAATGTTCCTGTCTAACAAGGTAAACACAAACATTCATAACTAGTGCCTTGTGGAGATGGAAACAATTGTAACTGCCTATAAGGGGAAAAAATAAAAGTATACTCTTGTATGTGAGTTAGGGAAGAAACTTAAAGGAAGTGTGGATGTGTGTACGTATTTATAAAGTAATTTGGTTGACTTGATTTCCTATCAGTTTTCAGTAACAACCTAAAGCACATAGGACAGTATTATTAGCCTTCTCCAGTCATTTCCTAACAATCATTTTAGGGGAACGAATTGGTAATGTTCATGTACCAAACAGAAATTATGAAAGCAATAAAGTCAAGTATCTGGCTATTCTATCGCTTCAGGACCTTTTTTATTCTGTGGAGTGTGGCACCCCTTGGGTTGTGTGAGAGGACTGGATGCAATAGATGGTGCATTTTGGCTTCACAAAAGGGCAGACCATGCTTCTAGCACATCATGCTCTCAAATCCTTTCTAGAAAGTAAAAATGGAAAGAAAGAAAGAAAGAAAGAAAGAAAGAAAGAAAGAAAGAAAGAAAGAAAGAAAGAAAGAAAGAAAGAAAGAAAGAAAGAAAGAAAGCATACAAGGAGACAATTAGTGACTGAAAACCCAGCACATCTTCTGTGACTCATTTCCCCTCCATAAACTACATAAAATTTGCTACTGAAACTTAACCCACTCAGTACATTGAAGAATGCAGCCTTCATGGATCTTGAAAGTGGTACACAGTAGATGAGGTATGATGTGAGAAGGTCAGAGGCCATACTTAAGAGATACTCTGTAGAGGCATCCTAAATGGAAAATATTTAGGCTCTAATTTCTTCTTTGCCAACGTAAAGCTAATGTAAAGTACAATTGTACTTAATTTGGGGGAGAATCTAGGGAGGAAACACAGACAGAATAAGAAAATGTTGTACCAGTTGCTTCAAAGTGGAATTATCAGAGTCTTTTTATCTCCAGCCTCTGCCAGCCATGCCAAATGTAGCAGCAAACTAAGACACACAGGAAAGAATAAGGAAGATTGTACCAATATTCTTTCTATGTATTATATGCCTACAGCATTCACCTTTGCCACTAAACATCTTCTAGCTAGAGTTTAGCAGTTCAGTTTTTATGAAAATAAAATATATTCACAAGGAAACAATTATTGACGCTTTTCTGTGGGACCTGGAAAAGCATCAATAGATTGGCATTACTATTACTTGATTTTGTAACTTGTAGTTTTAATTTCTACTTAAATTCTGATGCCAGGGTAATTTGTTAAAGTCAATAAAGTTAGTTTAAATGATAAATATCTTTCTAAATCTAAGCTTTTTATAAGGCATGAAACAGATCATAGTCAGTTACCTATAAATGGACACCATCCTTCCTTCTCACTTTCCCTATTCCACTTCCTGATCCCTTATAAAGTATTAGTCTTGTGATCTTGATCCTGCTCGCTTTCCAACTTCACAATATCATAAATGCTTAAAGGAAAATTAAAATGTATGCATTCTTTTACTTATCTCAGTGTTAATACTAACGTTTTCCATTTATTGATTACTCATTTACTTCTCCTTGAGGTCTTTAGTTCATTACTCATAGTTATTACGAAGTTCCATAAGAGGGCTACTGAAAGTCTAAAGTACAAATTAGCAAACTGAACACATTATGATAGGTCAGGACAAAACATCTGTCAGTTACTAAAACATGCAATGTCTGAATATAATTAGAAAAGAGCTTCTGGTTTTCTTTTATTTTTCTACTTCTGCTACAATTTTAGATGCATGATTTCTTTATAATGACCTTATTTATGTTTCAGATTTTCACATGATATATTCTCATCTTATACTTTCCTCTCCCCAATACCTCTTCCTCCGATCTAACTTCATGTTCTTTCTCTCTTATAAACAAAACAAAAGCAAACAAGCAAAAAACACATGGAGTGCAATTTTGTTTGGCTGACTACTGGATACTGGGCCCGACTGGAGTGTAGTTCATACACATGGATCTCATAACTGAGTCCTAGAACTATTTACACCAATGTACCAGCAAGGCTGAGAAAAAGCTCTGTTCATGTCCTCAACCTCTCTTAGGGAGAGAACTCAAAAAGGACAATGGAAAAGTGTAGAAGGATAGAAATGCGACATATATTCTTAACTTTTATACAGTATTTCCCATCAAGCATTACCTCTATCTTCCCAATTACAAAATAAATAAGACACAGAATTAGCCCACCTTTGACAGAAATAAGAAACATCAAGAATGAGGAAAAAGTGTTCCAAATTAATGCTATATGGCATACATCAATAACTTAAACCTGAGCATTATCTTTATATTTAATGTTGGATTAACTTTATTCACTAATACTGATAAGAGAGCTCAAACTAGAATAGATGTTCACCACAGCACACTGCTTAACAGAAAGAATAACTATGAGACAATAGACAAGGTGTATGCCAGTTTGTGAGTGAGGGGATCTTCACACAAAGTGTAGAATCAAATTTGGGTGTTGTATATGGAAAGTGAACAAAAAATCAAATTATGAAAGGCTTATTTTCATGTCCCTTGGAGAGCTGTAAGAATTCCCTATAAAAATGGCAGAGACCATTGAGTGACTGACACTGCATCACTTTTATCAAATGCAGCTTGCATTATTTAGCAAGACAATCTGTGGTACCAGTCAAGACCCCAAATAAGAAAACATACTACTACTTTTCTTCCAAACGATCAAAGCATGAGATCTCATACTACTTTTATAGTGGTTTGGAACATGTTGTCTTAGTTATGGTTTCTATTGCAGTGAAGAGGCACCATGACCACAGCAATGCCTACAAAGGACAACATTTCATTTGGACTTGACTACAGTTTCAGAGGTTCAGTTCATTATCCTCATGGTGACAAACATGGCCACAGGCAGGCAGAGATGGTGCAAGACAAGGAGCTGAGAGTTCTCCATCTTGATCCACAGGCAACAGAAGGAAACTATGAGCCACACAGAACATAACGTCCTGGAAACAGCATAAGAAACCTCAAAGGTTTATTCCATAGCAATAAATTCCTCCAAAAGAACCACACCTCATAGTACTACCACTATCTCTGGACCAAGCATTCAAACACATGAGTATTTGAGAGCTACTCCTATTCAAACCAGCTCACATGGCATTAGAATGAGATATTTTTTAAAGATAACAAGCTGTTGTTCTTGGATTTTAAAGCAGAATATTGGGAAGATTGTTAGTTTCACTGGCTATTTCAAAGGTTTAAAAATTAATGAAGAGGTATGGGCCTTGAATTCCTGTTCCTTTCAAGACTTTTAGCATGAAAGGATGCTGGATTCTGTCAAATGCTTTTTCTGCATCTAGTGAGATGATCATATGGTTTTTTCCTTTGAGTTTGTTTATGTAGTGGATAGCATTGATGGATTTCCTTATATTGAACCATCCCTGCATCCCTGGGACGAAGCCCACTTGATCATGGTGGATGATCGTTTTGAGGAATTCAAGGCCCATACCTAAACATCATTAAAGCAATATACAGCAAACCGGTAGCCAACATAAAACTAAATGGAGAGAAACTTGAAGCAATCCCACTAAAACCAGGGACTAGACAAGGCTGTCCTCTCTCTCCATATCTTTTCAATATAGTACTTGAAGTTCTAGCTAGAGCAATTAGACAGCATAAGGAGGTCAGGGGGATACAAATTGGAAAGGAAGAAGCCAAATTATCACTATTTACAGATGACATGATGGTCTACTTAAGTGACCCGAAAACCTCCACCAGAGAACTCCTACAGCTGATAAACAACTTCAGCAAAGTGGCTGGTTATAAAATCAACTCAAGCAAGTCAGTTGCCTTCCTATGCTCAAAGGATAAGCAGGCTGAGAAAGAAGTTAGGGAAACGACACCCTTCAAAATAGCCACAAACAATATAAAGTATCTTAGTGTGACTCTAACCAAGCAAGTAAAAGATCTATATGACAAGAACTTCAGGTCTCTGAAGAAGGAAATCAAGGAGGACCTCAGAAAATGGAAAGATTTGCCATGCTTGTGGATTGGCAGGATTAATATAGTTAAAATGGCTATCTTGCCAAAAGCGATCTGCAGATTCAATGCAATCCCCATCAAGGTCCCAACTCAGTTCTTCACAGAGTTGGAAAAAGCAATTCTCAAATTCATCTGGAATAACAAGAAACCCAGGATAGCTAAAGCTATTCTCAACAACGAAAGAAATTCAGGGGGAATCAGTATCCCTGACTTCAGGCAATACTACAGAGTGATAGTGTTAAAAACTGCATGGTATTGGCACAGTGACAGACAAATGGATCAATGGAATAGAGTTGAAGATCCAGAAATGAATCCACACACCTATGGTCACTTGATCTTCGATAAAGGAGCCAAAAACATCCAGTGGAAAAAAGATAGCCTTTTCAACAAATGGTGCTGGATCAATTGGATGTCAGCATGCAGAAGAATGCACATTGATCCATTCTTATCTCCATGTACTAAACTTCACTCCAAGTGGATCAAGGACCTCCATGTAAAACCAGACACACTGAAATTAATAGAAAAGAAACTGGGGAAGACCCTTGAGGACATGGGCACAGGGGAAAAGTTCCTGAACAGATCACCAATCGCTTATGCTTTAAGATCAAGAATGACAAATGGGACCTCATAAAATTACAAAGTTTCTCTAAGGCAAAGGACACTGTTAAAAGGACAAAACAGCAACCATCAAATTGGGAAAGGATATTCACCAACCCTACATCTGATAGAGAGCTAATATCCAATATATACAAAGAACCCAAGAAGTTAGACCCCAGGGAACCAAATAACCCTATTAAAAAATGGGGGTACAGATCTTAACAAAGAATTTTCACCTGAAGAAATTCGGATGGCCGAGAGGCACCTTAAGAGGTGCTCAACATCATTAGTCATTAGGGAAATGCAAATCAAAACAACCCTGAGATTTCACCTTACCCCAGTCAGAATGGCTAAGGTCAAAAACTCAGGAGACAGCAGGTGTTGAAGATGTGGAGAAAGAGGAACACTCCTCCACTGCTGGTGGGGCTGTAAGATAGTACAACCACTGTGGAAATCAGTCTGGAGGTTCCTCAGAAAACTGGACATGAGACTTCCAGAGGACCCTGCTATACCTCTCCTGGGCATATACCCAAAGGATTCCCCGGCATGCAAAAAAGACACATGCTCCATTATGTTCATAGCAGCCTTATTTATAATAGCCAGAAGCTGGAAAGAACACAGATGCCCCTCAAAGGAGGAATGGATACAGCAAATGTGGTATATTTACACAATGGAATACTACTCAGCAATTAGAAACAATGAATTCACAAAAGTTTTAGGCAAATGGTTTGATCTCGAAAATATCATCCTAAGTGAGGTAACCCAATCACAAAAGAATACACATGGAATGCAATCTCTGATAAGCGGATATTAATTAGCCCAGAAGCTCTGAATACCCAAGGCACAAATTGCATAACAAATGACACCCATGAAGATGTATGAAGAGGGTCCTGATCCTGGAAAGTATTGATCTAGCATGGGAAGGGAATATAAGGACAGAGAAAAAGGAGGGATGTGATTGGAGAAGGGATGGAGAGAAGGTTTATGGGACATATGGGTGGGGGGATCCACGAAGGGGGAAATCATTTGGAATGTAAACAAAGAATATAGAAAATAAAAATATTTAAAATAAAAAAGTAATGAAGAGGGCGGCGGCAGCATAGGCAACAGCAGCAGCAGCTGGTCCAGAGGAAGGGCCATCAGCAGTGGAACCAAGGTGACAGGGTCCAGGCAGGCCCTGGGCCCACAACCACTGACCATCGCTGGCCTCAAAAAATGGAAAAACTTCCTATGCTCATGGATCAGTAGGATTAATATAGTTAAAATAGCCATTTTGCCAAACACAATATACAGATTCAATGCAATACCCATCAAAATCCCAACTCAATTCTTCATGGAGTAAGAAAGAGCAATTCTCAAATTCATCTGGAATAACAAAAAACCCAGGATAGCTAAAACCATTCTCAACTACAAAAGAAATTCTGGGGGAATCAGTATCCCTGACCTCAAGCAATACTACAGAGCAATAGTGTTAAAAACTGCATGGTATTGGTAAAGTGACAGGCAGGCGGATCAATGTAACAGGATTGAAGATCCAGAAATGAACCTACACACCTATGGCCACTTGATCCTTGACAAAGGGGCTGAAAACATCCAATGGAAAAAAGATAGCCTTTTCAAAAAATGGTGCTGGTTCAACTGGAGGTCAGCATGCAGAAGAATGCGAATTGATTCATCCTTGTCTCCTTGTACTAAGCTCAACTCCAAAACGATCAAGGACCTCCACATAAAGCCAGACACTCTGAAACTAATAGAAAAGAAACTGGATAAGACCCTTGAGGACAACGGTACAGGGGGAAAGTTTCTGAACAGATCACCAATAGCGTATGCTCTAAGATCAAAAATTGATAAATGGGACCTCATAAAATTACAAGGTTTCTGTAAGGCAAAGGACACCATCAAAGGGACAAATAGACAACCAACAAATTGGGAAAAGATCTTCACCAACCCTACATCAGATAGAGGGCTAATATCCAATATATATAAAGAACTCAAGAAGTTAGACTCCAGAAAACCAAATAACACTATTAAAAATGGGGTACAGAGTTAAACAAAATATTTTCACCTGAAGAACTTCGGATGCCTGAGAAGCATCTTAAAAAATGCTCAACTTCATTAGTCATTAGGGAAATGCAAATCAAAACAACCCTGAGATTTCATCTTACACCAGTCAGAATGACTAAGATTAAAAATTCACGAGACAGCAGGTGTTGTTGAGGATGTGGAGAAAGAGGAACACTCCTCCACTGCTGGTGGGGTTGCAAATTGGTACAACCACTCTTGAAATCAGTCTGGAGGTTCCTTAGAAAACTGGGCACCTCACTTCTGGAAAATCCTGCTATCCCACTCCTGGGCATATAACCAGAGGATTCCCCAACATGTAATAAGGATACATGCTCCACTATGTTCATAGCAGCCCTATTTATAATAGTCAGAAGCTGGAAAGAACCCAGGTATCCCTCAACAGAAGAGTGGATGCAAAAAATGTGGTATATATACACAATGGAGCACTATTCAGCCATTAGAAACAATGAATTCATGAAATTATTAGGCAAATGGATGGAGTTGGAGAACATCATACTAAGTGAGGTAACCCAGTCTCAAAAGATCAATCATGGTATGCACTCACTAATAAGTGGATATTAATGTAGAAAACTGGAATACCCAAAACATAATCCACACATCAAATGAGGTACAAGAAGAATGGAGGAGTGGCCCCTTGTTCTGGAAAGACTCAGTGAAGCAGTATAGGGCAAAACCAGAACAGGGAAGTGGGAAGGGGTGGGTGGGAGAACAGGGGAAGGAAGGGGCCTTATGGGACTTTTGGGGAGTGGGGGACTAGAAAAGGGGAAATCATTTGAAATGTAAATAAAAAATATATCGAATAAAGAAAATAAAGTAAAAAAATGATCAAAAAAAAGAAAGAAAGAAAATAACTAAAGCAATTCTACTCATTTTCCCAATGATTACTATTATGCCCCTGGTATCTTTTAAGGAACAAAATAAATCACAAACACCTGAAAAACATTACTCATAAATGGACTCAAAAGCTTTGGAAATTCACAGTGACAAACCACGTTTTATCTTTAAGACTTTTCACAATCTTTTTGTTTGTTTCTGTTACTTGTTTAATTTGCCCCTTTGAGGTTGACATTTTCCTTCCTTTTGAGATGTTTAAAATTTGTTAATGCAAAGACTTTTATCAAAAATTGCAATTAAAATGAATTCAGCACAAAAAAATTAATGAACAATTCATCTAAACAAATCATATAATATTTTTTTGACTGTTGGAAGATAGTGAATCTTTAAGATAATGAAATCTAAGTAATTTAATTTACATTTTGAGCCATTTTAAAAATTAGAATAAAAGTAATGAATATTTTTATTCTAATATACCATCATATTTCATTTTCTTCATCCCTCTGTACAAATGCCCTTCTTCATCACTTAGGTCTGGCTTGTTAATGCCCACAACACCCTCAATAGTTTGCTTTTCTGCTTTCATATGTCATGAATTCCAGCACCTCTCCTTATTCCTCCATTAGACTCTATTCTTCTTACTGGGTAAAGATAGTGTTTACCTTCAATCCTAGTACCCAGGAAGCAGGCAGATTTCTCTGAGTTTGAGGCCAGATTGATCTATAGAGTGAGTTTCAGGACTGCCAAGGCTACACAGTAAAGCCCTGTTGCAGGATGTTTGATCACATTGTGAACCCCAAGATTGAGTTATTTACTGAAAAATAAAACTTATTTCTAGTTATGGTATGGTTCATCCCTTAGCATATATCTTTAGCTCTCTGGCTAAAATTTCTACAGACCATTAGAACAAACCATTAATCCAAAACAATGGAGGTAAATCTAGTTTGTAGAAGAAAGCCATTATGACAAAGTGAAGAATAAGAAAAAGATTTGACAGAATAGGATTAGCCCAACACTCAGGATAAGAGAGAGGAAAGTAGGCTTCCTAATGACAGAACAGTGAAAAAAGAGGAGTGAAAGAGAGAGAGAGAGAGAGAGAGAGAGAGAGAGAGAGAGAGAGAGAGAAGAAGAAGAAGAAGAAGAAGAAGAAGAAGAAGAAGAAGAAGAAGAAGAAGAAGAAGAAGAAGAAGAAGAAGAAGAAGAAGAAGAAGAAGAAGAAGGAGGAGGAGGAGGAGGAGGAGGAGGAGGAGGAGGAGGAGGAGGAGGAGGAGGAGGAGGAGGAGGAGGAAACAGTTTTACTGCGAAAGTTGTACACAGATCAGTTGCTGAGAAAGAATAAGCTAGACACAAGTAAAACAGAATTAGCCCAAAAATGAGGAGCCAATAGAACAGATTGTGAGAGTTAGTTTGAGGTGAAGCAGAGAATGCAGAAACAGAGAGAAGCCAGATTAAATCTGTCATCTGAGAGAGGAGTTTAAGCCACAACAGCTGAATTAAATTAGCCAGCCAGAGTTCAGAAAGAATGTGAAAGGGTAAGCTTATTCAACAGAAAATCTCAGAGGATGAAAATATTTTTGAGCATACATAAGGCTGTATGGAGTCTAGAAGATTCCATGACTAGGCCTAGGTTAACAGATGGAGGCAGTGAAGACCCTGGGATGACAGTTATACCAGGAGACTAGAAGTTACTTTTACAAAACCCTGTCTCAAAACAAATCCTATTCTTCTCCCTTGTGCTTCCTTTCTACATTCATTGTCTAAACACACACACACACACACACACACACACACACACACACCATCTTGGGGAGACAGAGTTGTCTTCTACAAAATACACAAAATACATAGCAAAATACGAGAGAGAGAGAGAGAGAGAGAGAGAGAGAGAGAGAGAGAGAGAGAGAGAGAGAGAGAGAGAGAGAAGCTACAATGAGTCAGAGTTTCAGGAGATGTCTTTTTCTATCACCTGTCTGTGCATCTCTAGCAGACACTAAGTTTTTGCTATGCCATTATAAAGATAACCATTATAAGGAGTCAAACAGAAAGGGCTCTGACTGGGAACTATTCCTGCGTTCTCAGGGAAGATGCTGCAGAGACTTCAGGGGAAACAGTTGTCCAAGCGGCATGCAGTGAGTCAGTGGCACAGCTAGGATTAGAATCCAGATGCTGTTAGTTCGGTTTATTCCTTTAAGTAATCTCTCTGGTCCCTTTAAGCTAAATTCTATGATTATAATGAGTACTTCTTCAGTACTTTTTATCCCTAAATATGATTAGAGCATATGTTCCTACTCCACCAGTCAGTCCACATTTCAAGAACAGAAGCAAAATCTCGGAGGGTGGCCATCATTCACTGTGCACAGAGAAATATGCTCAGGCATTGAGAGAAGATACACCATTTCTAACTTTGTGTTTTATAATCTGCCTCTAAGAGGATATTTATTTTTGGAAGAAAAGGGGGAGCTAACCTTAAACTAAGGTGTGCATCATACTCCAAGCCCTCTGCCAAGATGCAGGTAAAGATAGACCCCGTCCTCCCCCACCTACCCCCCAAAATCATTTGGCTATCTTTGTAAAATTGTTACATGGCTTCATTTTACAAAAAAAAAAAAAAAAAAAAAAGGACAAACTTCAAGGCAGTCAGTTTTATAAATGTATTGAGCCTGATATGATCTAGTCTCTAACAAATAAATATTAGTGAATGCATACTATAACTTTCAGCAAAATCGTAGAATGTCCTTTTAATCTATGTGTTAAAAGTATTTTATAACTAATTTTCAAAGCTTACACAATATTGATATGGGTCTGTGTTCTAACAAAATTGTTAACAATGCCCTGTTCCTGTATATGAACTATATTATTATCTCTTCTCTTTCACACCCAGGAGGAGGATCTATGAAAGATAGTTAGTCCCATATCCTAAGGAAGAGTAAATTTATATGCATCTGTCACATAAATATTGCTTATAAATTCCAACCAATCCTAAACATCATTTTTGTAAACGAATGATTAAGGATCAGGGAAATAATTTTCTTCTATCTTGTAAGTGTACCACACAAAAGTCACAAGAGCATCAACATAAGCTCTTTCAAAGTTCCTTTTTATTTTTATTTTTTAATTTTTCTTTCTGGTGTAGGAGAAGCCTCAGAGGCTCTCAACCAACGGTCAGCAACTTCTCACCTGGGCAAGATCGACTGCCTCTTCTAATCCTGAGCACAGGCACCAGATTATGCACTGGCATGTAACTTCTCATGACAGGAGGCTGAATTATCCAGTGCCTCTCTGCCTCCCCTGTGGGGTCAAGGTTCCCCTTTCCTCTTTCAGTTCAGTTCTCCTTGTTATCTGTGTAACACTTAGCTAAGGATAGCAGACTAAACCAAGTGTAGAGATAATGAAATATAAATTAGTAGGTTTTCTAGCCTTTATCCAAAGCCTTGTCAGAGTGCATTATCTGAAAGATGGAGTTCAGAGCAAGTCAGTGAAATTTCCCCTTATCAGAAACTGAGTGTGAAGTGTGGTAATGTTGCTAAGTGCAGAACAAAAATCTTTCTCTTTTGCATCCCACGACTGCTCCAGGCAACATTCTTGGAAACCTCTGACTAGGAAGAAACAGAAGACCCTGAGATATATACAGTGTGACAAGCCAGGAGGCTATGCTTCTCCGGTAACCATCCTATGAACGGCAGTCGCCTGTGGCAGTGACATTACCACACTTTGCTCAACTTCAGAAAGGGAAATTTAACTGACGACTGCTATGAACTGAAGCCACAGCCTAAACCAGATAATACACCCTGACAATACTGTCAGGCAAAAAAGGATGTGTTCCCATTGATTTCATCGCATTAGAGACATGTTACCCTGAGCAGTACGTGTTCATGGGTATATTGTGCACACTGTGGGAATATCAAAGAGAATGCACACTGATTTAGGCAGAAGCAGACCTCTAAGAGAGGAGACTCTCAGGAGTGACCAGCCTGAAATATGCGTCATTTGGCAAAGCAGCGAAAAGAATAATTTTGGTGGCAATTTTAACTTAATTCTCCATCAGTATCAACTGATAAACACTGGGTTTATTTGAGACAGGAAGTCAAATTTATAGAATATTTGTTACAGGAGTTATTCTGCTTGCTAGCAAAGGACACATGTAAAGAGAAACCCGGCCAAACTATTTAATCTGCACTAGTGTCCTGCCTGCAAGATGTTCCACTATAATGGTGGCAAAAGTTTTGTGTGAGGGATCCAATTTGATTTGACTAAAGATCCACTCCACAAGATGGAACAACTGACACTGCTTGGTTGACCAAGAACCAGAGACTGCATAGTCCAGAAACCTAGAGGGCAAGCCAATACTAGTACTCTGAAAAGGCAAACAAAACACAAAAAAATAACACCAAAACAACAGCAGCAGCAGCAACAACAACAACAACAACAAAACCATATAACCATAGCAATAAAATGACTCAAATAACACTGCTATATGATAATAAGTGCCTTGCTCAGCTATCATCAGAGAAACTTTCTCCTGAAGCAGATGAGAATAAAGAGAGACTTGCAGCCAGACATTATGCAAAGTGAGAGGCCTTGGAAAATTCAGCCCTACAAGGGATATCTCCATCAAATCCCTCCCCTTGGTACTCAATGAACCTCCTAGAAAGAGGAAGCAGAAAGAATGTCTTAGTCATTGTTCTATTTCTGTGCAGAGAAACCAGGAGCACAGCAACTCTAAGCATTTAATTTGGGGCTTGCATACAGAGACTTGGTCTATTATCATCCTGGCATGTTGCATGGCAGGCAGGCAGTTATGATGCTAGAAAAGTAGCTGAGGACTACATCGTTATCCTTATCCTTAGGCTGAAAGAGAAACATTGTACTGGGTGGGCGCTTTCAAAAACATCACAACATACCCAGTAATGCATTTCTTCCTCCAACAAGACCACACACCCTAATCCTTGTAATCCTAGCAAAGTGTTCCACTCCTTGCTGACTGAGTATTCAAGTATATGAGTCTATGGGGGACATTCTGATTCAAACAACCACAAACTGTAATAGCCAAAGGGGATGGAGGACACCAAGAAAATAAAACAAAACCCTCTATATCTCTAAGACTGACTTACACATGAATTCAGAGATAGAGGCAGGTCTGTACCAGATGGCATCCTAGAGCGTAAAGAAGTGGACACATGCCCCAGAAACAATCTCCAATCAATAACTTTGCGAATCAAAATTCAGATTCTTCCAAGTATTCTTGAGGGTAGACTGAATACTCAGCAGTAGATGGCCAACAGTAAAGGAACTCAATAGCATCTCTGGAGATTCCTAGTCTCGTAATGTATTGTCAGAGCTTTTAAAAATTTTTTAATTATGTATTTATATATGCATATATGCATATATATGTACATATGTATATATGTATATATAAACACACAAACATATATATGAGGAACCCAGATATACATGCATATATATATATATATATATATATATTTGTATACATATATTTATTTGTGTCTTTTCTTGGGTTCTTTTCCTTCTGCTTCCTTTGGTCAATTTCAATGTGCTATTTTTTGTTTTGTCTTATATTTTATTTTATTATTATTCAATAAAAGCCAGTTTCTTTTGTAATGAGAAGCAGAAGGGTTGGATCTATATGGAAGAGGGGGGACAAGGGATCTGGGAGAATTAACCCTAGAGGGAGGGGAAACTGTAATCAGGATAAATTATGTAAGAAAAAGATCTATTTTCTTTTGCCTTTATCTCTTTTTTCATTTTTATTTGTCATTTTATTTATTTACATTTCAAATGTTATCCCCTTTCCTGGTTTCCCCTTTGCAAACTCCCTAGCCCATCCCCCATCCCTACTGCTTTTATAAGGATGCTCCTCTACCATGCACCTGCCTACTCCTGCCTCACTGCCCTAGCATTCCCCTGAAGTTCTATGGGACCAAGATCCTCTCCTCCCTTTGATGCCAGACAAAGCCATCCTCTGCTACACATGGGTCCCTTGATGTGTACTCTTTGGCTGGTGGTTTGGTCCCTGGGATCTCGGGGGTTGGGGGGCCAGGGGCCGGTGGGTTGATATTGTTGTTCTTCCTACAGGGTTGCAAACTCCTTTAGCTCCTTTAATCCCTCCCCTAACTATTCTATTGGGGTCCTTGTGATCAGTCTAATGGTTGGCTCAAGCATGTGCATCTGTATTGTTTGGGCTCTAGCAGATCCTCCCAGGGGATATGTTTGTTTTCTCAAGACAGATTTTCTCTATACAGCCCTCGTTACCCTGGAAATCACTCTGTTGGCCAGGTTGGCCTTGAACTCAGGGATCCATCTGCCTCTGCTTCCTGACTGCTGGGATTAAAGGCATATGTCACCCCCTTCTGGCAAAGTACTTTTCATACTGACCTGTAATGGAATTGAACCTACAACCTTGGTGTTATTAACACCACACGGTAATCCACTGAACTAACTGGACATTCTCAATAAATGGGGGGAAATAGGTATTGTAACCCCTCAAGGATTAATTAAATTAAGTTCTTCATGTACTTTATAGATTACCTTTTAGATAGAGATGGGAGCAGTAAAACTAACAAGGAGAGGAGAAGACCAAAGCAGAGAGAATATACTGATATAAGCAATATATGCCTCCAGGAAATGTTTGTAGAAATAGATTTTTTTAAAAGAAAGTACTTTTATAATTATTTTCTCTATGACAAATCATCAGTACATTGTGACCACAATCATTCAAATAAATCAATATTCATGTTTGATATATTTGGCAAAACCTTAAAATATTAATACAACATCACATAGAGAAAATATTAAACGTACATAATTTTTTTCTTGGCAAATCATAGAGATTATTTTAAAGCATGACTTCAATATCCTATGTATATATACTTATATATCTCAGAAGAGCAGAGAAAGAAATGGAATAGAGGAGAAATATGATTATACGTCTTAGAAGGTCAAAAAAGTAATTCCAGAGCATCATAATATGTGAGTTCACAAATTCAGTGTGCTAAGACCTTCATTCAAAAGCAAGTGCTAAACAGTCACTATTTCAGTCTTGCTAGATTTCCTGTCCCATTCTTCCAGACAGTACTGTGAAAGAGCATTTATCTCTCCCATCATACTCCAATACGTCCCACTTCTGATTTTTCTTCTATCTGAATAGTCTGAATTTTGAGCTTCTGTGGCATACTCTTTGATCTTTAAACTGCTTTCCATTGGCACATTCATGGACATCAGCATCCCAGTCATCCTCAACCTAAATTGGATTTAGCACTATCCATGGATTCTTACACCTAAGCAATCTGTATGGTAAGTTGATACTTGTTTGGTATCATTGATTCATTTTTTTCAAATCGAACCCAACATCTTGTCTAGTTTTAAAGAATACCATGACTATGAAATGACTATAATCTGCTACATGGAAGGCCAAATGGCTCACTGAACAAGGACACTAGAAGGAGCAGGATGTCAGTTTCTCTTTGATGTCTTGGGCCATTTTTCCCACTACCATTAGTGCTGCTGCTAAAAAAAAAAAAAAAAAAAAGAAAGAAAAGAAAAGAAAAAAGAAAAAAGAAAAGAAAAGAAAATCAATTTTCCACATTTATCTCTTTGTTCAATATTGAAAACCAAACATTGCATTTTTTCATACTTGTGCCTGCTTTGTCTTTTATGCTCTTTGATTTCTAAATTTCTGAGTGTGTTGTCTCTGTAGTTCCCACTGTATAGCTATTTCTTTAATCAGCTATGTGTGCATTTTAAACATTTTGAGTGCTGCTTTTTGTGCCTTTTCTCCCAGGCTTTATATTACTTCCTCTTACCCCCAGACTTTTAATAAATTTCTTTCTCTAAGTGGCTTGAAATTTTCATTTCTGTACAAATGAGGACATTTGCTATCAAGTTTGAGCCAGCACATTAGAATGTTAAGTCATACCCTAAGACCTCCCTTTTCATCTCCAGTCTGCCATTCCCTGTAATCACATCCCTGCAAAGATGGAATTTTGTTCTCACTTCTCATTTTTGACCTTTGCATTGTATCTAAGCAGGGGACAAAGTCTTTGGATGATACTGTTGTGGAAACTGGAGAGGTTTGGCTCTTCCATGGGTGGACTGACAGGTAAATTCAGCCCCTTCCTTCTCACCGCCTCCTATAAGCTTTCTAGTCCTCCTGTCATGAAATGATGACAGAATTCGGCACATCAAGCATGATCACCTTGCTCTTGTACTTCCCAGTCTACATGTCTGTATAAGTGAGGTAACCCAAACACAAAAGAACTCTCAGGGAATGCAGTCACTGATAAGTGGATATTAGCCCAGAAGCTCTGAATACTCAAGACACAATTAACATATCAAATGATTCCCAAGAAGAAGGAAGGAGAGGGCCCTGGTCCTGGAAAGGCTTGATGCAGCATTGTAGGGGATTACCAGGACAAAGAAATGGGAGGGGGTGATTGGGGAATGGGAAGAGGGCTTATGGAACTTATGTGGAGGGAGGAAGTCATTTGGAATGTAAACAAAGAATATAGAATTAAAAAAAAAGATTTGGAAAAAGTAAATAAACACATGCATTTGCTTACACAATAACTTATTGAGTGTATTCTTTGTACAGAAAATAGTCCAGGACAATGATGAAACAAATGCTGTAGAGAAATGGCCAAGTTGGTCATTTTAAAAATTATGACTACTAAATCCCAGAATGGCACAGTTGATTCCATGAGTTCTCCTCTCCTTGATAACAAAAATCTTCTCTAACTTCAAATGATTTTTCAACTGTAGCTTCTGCAAGGGCCTGAGAGAGACAGTACAGACATCCCTTTCCTAATTGCTTGACTGCAAGCACCAAGGCTTTGGCTCATCTCTTCAATTAAAATAAATTTTTTTAAAGCAAAAGACTTATAAAGAAACATTAGTTATTCTCAAGACAATAGACATGTGTAATAATATAAATACCTATTTTCCAATAATATAAATACCTATAAATTAAATACTTAAAACTCAAGGTACCAGCATCAATTGGATATGAGACTTCACTTGTTATTTTTTTTCATGTTCCTTGACAGCATATGCGAGATGAACAACATACAGTGCTAGAATCAGGGTAAGGGAGATGTGTGGGTTTCAGGCCCTAGCCAGGTAATGAAATATGAGGACACAACTACTGTAGTGTCCTTTAAACAGGTCTGTATTCCGGTAATTTCACACTTCAAGAATAATGCAATAGCCACATAGTGCTCATGTCAAAGGTCAGAGGTTCAGGTCTTTTCTTTGCTGCTCACTGCCTCCCTGGCTTTCCATATTTATTGGAATTAAATAAGTCGCAAAAAGAAGAATGAGGAAATGTGTTATTTTGCCTTTCACTGGACACTAACAGGGGCAAATCTCAAATAAAAATCAATATAAACTTGCTTCTATCTCTAAAATCATCCATTTGTTGCTAATTAGCCTGTAAAATCAATGTAGAAATATTTAGTAGGTTATATAATTTCCACATTGGAAATAATAACCATAATAGGTATGCCCTACTGACAAGCAATTTTCCTTCCTTGGTCTAATAAGAACAGTGGTGGAAGCAAACACCTCAATTTGTTCCATCTGGTATATTCATGCGTCTGTGTTGTTGTCTTTTCTCTCCTTCCTTTTTCTTTTCCACAGATCAACAAGATAAACCTAACTGCCTAGCTACAGCAAAAGGATGAAAGGAGCTCCTCTGTGAACTGAAGTTTCAGTTGAGATGCCTTATACTGGCTGATGTTCTGAAATTAGCATGAAACAGCACCAGAGGAAACAGAGGGATTCTTCCCTGTTGTACAAAGGACCCTGTGAACTTTCCAAATGCCGGAGATCTCATTACTGACAGCAATTTTTTTTGCCCTCCAAGTTTTCACATAGTGACCTATGGCTTCCACCGGAGCCAAGATGCAGATTTTCTCTCTAGTGAAATAGCATGAACAGAGTGGAGCATCGTCTTTAAGGAAGCAAGCTGTGCACCACCGATATAATTAGGAGAGCGGCTTGCGAGGAGAGCAGTGGCCATCTAATGAGCTAGCGGGGATAAGGTGGAAAATGAGAGAGTGGTTATGTCACAGAAGCACTGTTTGAGTTTTCCTTTAGGTAGGCTCAAAACAAAAATATTAAGCCTGCTGAAACCCTTCCAGAGTTTGGGGATTAAAAGCTCTAAGGAAGCTTATGCCACTGTGGAAAGGGAAGAGAGAGGAGCAGCTGCAGTCAGTAGCTAGTTCTGATTATTGCTCTTTTGACCCAATTCACTTCAGAAAGCAGCATCAGTGTCAGCAGGAAAGAGTCTCAGAAAATATTTTTAATGATTTCAGTAGAGAACACAGGATTTTAGGCAGGCCATATGCTATATCTTCACCAAAGTTCAAGAAAGAGTTTTGAGACATGGATCTAATTTCAAAGGAGGAGCCATCACAAGAACCAGGACTCTGAAGTCAGTGTTTGGTAAAGCTTCCCTAATCATGAAGGAATCCCATAGCAACTGTGAGAATGTGGGCATCTAACAAAATGTCTTTGAGTTTCCAGTTCTTTATCGACATAAAGATAATAGTAGTAATTCCTGTTCCAAATAAATGTTTTGTGAAAGCTAGATACAATAATGCATGCAAAACACTTTTGTATTGGCTAATAAAAATGAATGATGACTACTTTGTTATTAACAGTCTAAAGGCCTAAAGTAGACAGTAAGAGAAGTGTGTAAGAGAACAAATCTATTGATTTATTGGATATGCATGGAACAGAAATGGGAAGTCAAGACTATTTGCTAGACTTGGTCCTAGAATACAAGTAGATCAAATCTAGAGTCAAAGAGAAAGTATCAAAGATAGAATGGGCAAGATGATGAAGAATTAAAGTTAGGGAATCCGGTGCCCCCAGTTTATTCCAAGGCATAACAACCAAGAACCTAATCTAAGAATGGAAATTACTACCACAGAAGGCAAAGAAAAAGTAAAGGGGGGAAAAATTCTGCCATAACATGTAAGATATCATCAGGTGTTTTCAATAGCATGGAAACAGAGAATAGAAAGAAAGAAAGAAAGAAAGAAAGAAAGAAAGAAAGAAAGAAAGAAAGAAAGAAAGAAAGAAAGAAAGAAAGAAAGAAAGAAAGAAAGAAAGAGAGAAAGAGAGAGAGAGAGAAAGAGAGAGAGAGAGAGAGAGAGAGAGAGAGAGAGAGAGAGAGAGAGACCAAAACCATCCAGAAAGAAGATAGCATCTTGGGATAGAGAGAGTCCTTAGAAAGAAGCTAGAATAGAAGGAGGTTTCCCGATGATGGGTAGATAGGGAGATGTAGTTTTACTCTTAGGAGGGGTAGGTTTGAAGTCTGGTACGTTGGTATAAGCCTGTAATCTCAGCATTTGAGAGGCTGAAATTGAAGGAGTGCCATTATTTTTTCAGACAGCACAGGCTATATGGCAAGATTCTGTCCCAAACAAATGAATAAGAAACCAAAAATATGTGAAATTAAATGACTAAAGAAAGGAGAATATAAGACAGTTCTCTGTGTCACTCTACACGGGACTAAGACCTTGACTTCATATTCATTTTTATTTTATTCTCTGGGAATACTTGGGCCTCCTGCACTCAAAGGCCCACGCCTTCGTGTGTCTAACCATCTGCCTGGCTGTACTCAAAAATGCTCTGTTTTAGTCTTAATCCTGTGCTGGGTGGAAGAGATTGCAGACTAAATTCTCCAGTACAGTCCCAAGCATTGAATTTGCTTCTGCTCTGCTAGGAAGGTTCTCATTTAAAAATTCATTTATAGTAGACACATTTATAAAGATCAATGTAAAAGGCAGGAGAGGGAAATTGCATGGCTTGCCAGTGAATGAAGATGGGGCCTCACTATAAGAGCATGTAGTTTCAAAATTTATTCCTATTACAAGTATCTTTCTCTCCACATAAATTAAGAAAGTTTATTGATTAAACAATCGTACCAGAAATATTTTTTACTAGCGATGCACATACATGAATGTGCATTCATTCAGAGTATATATGCATATGGATGGATTATGTATTTGTGTCTAGTTAACTGTGAGCTCTTTAAAGACAGAAAAATTAACAGCTATTCACTGAGTTTTATTGTGCACCATCTAATAACTTTACCTCATGTGAAGATTTAATATAGGGATGCCCTAGACTCAAACTCTTTCATCCCTTAGGACATCCCTCTCCTCAGTGACTTTCTGATCTCCTGTTGTCAGTAAGGGCTTTGTATTAAACACATAGAATTACATATTCAAAATCCCCCTACTGTAGCCCAAATATTGAGGATCCTCTACATTGATTCCCATGATAACTGTACCAGTGTATACTCCTTCCAGAACTTCACATAATCTCAACAGCATCTGATGTCTGTGGATTGCGTGATAATGATAATAACCATTCTATATAGGGTAAGATAGAACTTAAAATTATGTAACTTGGGCCTTCCTCTTGTGTCCTTCAATATAATTTTCTTCTGTATATCTAACATCTTAACTATAATTATAGTGTGTAATGTTTATTTTCTAGTCCTTCTCTTCTCATTTTAGAAAAATTTATGCTCTTGGCAAAGAATGCTCCTTATATGTCTATAACAAATATTTTTCTTACCACAATGTTTATAATCTTGTATGTTTAATTTATACATTTAAAATTCAGTCTTTAACTGAATCTTCTAATTTTTCTACTTCATGTAGTCTGTCTCCTACATGATCCATTCTGTCAATAAGGGTTCCCATTGTGAGTTTTATTTAATGTTGTATTTATCTTTCATTTTCAGTATACTTTCAATTTGGTTTGTCTTCACTAGTTTTCTTTGATGAATTCTATTTTCATATCATGAGATGGTGTCATTATTTTATAACGCTGTTTGTGTTTTGTTTTGTTTTGTTTTGTTTTGTCTTGTTTATTATGGACCATTCAGAAGGTTTTCTGTGTCTCTTTGAAGCTGTTTATTCATTAATACATGTCAGCTTTGAGAATTTTAACATATTTATAATCATTCCTTAAAATTCTCTCTTTAGAATTTCTTCACAGTCCCTGTCATTATCATAATTGCACTAAGTGTTAAAAATATAAATGTATCCTAGAGGCAGGAAGCTTGAGTCTACATATCAGTCTAGGTCCAGTGTGGAATTATGCCTAGGAAACACAATCTTAAAGGACATTGTAGTTTTGCTTGTCAGAACCCAGGCTTAGCAGGGTGATAATTGTGTGTCCCAGAGTCAGGGTGTCCTGGAGAGACAAAGGGATCCCTTATTTGTTTGTGTTTGAATGTTTATAGGTCATGGGTGCCAGAGCCATACCGTACTGGGAGCCTATGCCTGCCTGCACAATGTGCTTGAAGTGAGGAGAAGCAGAAGTGGGTAGAGGGCTTTAGGACCCCTTACCTCTTCTGGCTGAATACTGGCATGGAATATAGTTAGCATTTTCTAAGGATAATTCTGAACCCGCTGGATGGAACAGTAACTAAAAACCAACTGATGTTAAACCTAGTAACATTATTTTAATCTCTGAAAGCCATAGTGAAAAGAGAGAACTCACTCTAGAAGAGTTGCTCTTGGATCTGTGTACACATGTCATAGCACATGAGTGCTACATAAGCATAAGCCTGTATCATACACAGACAATAATAATTAAATTAAAAAATAAAAATTTCTAATATATTTTTAAAAAAAAAATAAAATTCTATGTGAACCCAATGACATTTTTCTTGCAAAATTATTATCCTAATTAGTTTTTATTGTCAGTTTGACATCTATAGTCACCCTTGAAGAATGTGACTCCTCCTTTGAATATTTAGATTGGTCTTTGGGAAGACCAATGACTCCCAAAGGGAATGACTTTGGGAAATTGGCTTAATGGAAAAGTGATGTGGGAAAACCAAGCCAACTGCAGGCAGCATTATCCCTAGGAAGGTTGGCCTGGGCATTATAATAAATCTATAATATACATGATCCTGTGAACCAGGTAGAATGTGAGCTAGCATGCAGTATCCTTCTATAGTTTTGCCTCCAAGATTGTACATTGCCTTTCTTACCTGATATCCCCCTCAATGATGTAGTGAAAACTAGAGGTATAAGATGAAATAAACCTTTTACCTCAAGTAACATTTACTTTGTGTGTGTGTGTGTGTGTGTGTGTGTGTGTGTGTGTGTGTGAGAGAGAGAGAGAGAGAGAGAGAGAGAGAGAGAGAGAGAGTGTGTTAGTATGTAAGTACCTCAGCACATATGAGTGAAAAACAACATCAGTGATTTTATGCAAGTCTGGGATTGAACTCATGCCATCAAGTTTGCCATAAAACACCTTTTAGCCATTTACTCATTTACCCATTTACCCATTAACCTACCTCCTTGTCTTCATGTGTTTAACGTCCAGAAATTCCATTGGCTAATTGAACATTACAAGCTGATATGAACAGACACAGGGATTCTGGGAAAGCTGTAAACTATGATTTATTATAAATGTGAGAAGAAAATTTGGTGTATGCCATGTTAAGATTAGTGTAGCTATCACTACCCAACTATAATTATAGAAGTGGTTAAAAAATTATGTCACTAAATTTCTAAAGATGGTTCAGAACTAATGATGGTAACTTAAAACACCATATCCATAAAACAAAGAAAGAAAAAATCATACAATCTAGGATAGCTACAAACAGAATGAGAGAAAAATCAAATATCTGCATGGATGTAGACAAACTTAGCCTTGCCTAAATTTCCAGGGGGGAATGTTAAATGCTACAACTACTCTGAAACACAGTTTAAAAAGTTCCTTCAAAATCTCAATAAAAACTTACCACATGCTCTAACAACTCCACACCAAGAAAGCTAAAAAAGGAAAACAAAAAACAAGTCAACAATAGACTTTACTAATCATATCAGCATTATCCACAGAAAGATAAATATAGATTTAGATAAATAAATATATCCTTCAGCCTATGATTTAATAGATAAGCCAAATATAAAATATGAATTGAGGAAATATTTAGAGAAAGATATCTGCTATCCACACATGGATACACACATACGCATATACACACATGTCATGTTATGTAGATAAAGTCAAAAGCAACTAATAAATAAAAAATATAAATTACATAACGCTGTGATGTTCTCCCCGAACAAAATTTAATTTCTATAAATTTAAAGCAAATTTATAGAAATCATAAATCTTATACATTACTAATTTTAATTTTTTGATATTTCCCCTTTTGATTGAAGATAGACTCTGTTCTCCTGCAATGTACTGTGATTACAATTTACCCTCCCTCCATTGTTCCCAGTTCTTAACTACCTCCCTTCCTATCAGGATATATTCCTTTTCTGCCTCTTATTAGAAAATAGTAGGCTTCCAATCAATAATAACAAAACCTAGTAAAATAAAATATAATAAGATGAAGCAAAAACCATCTCATTGAAGTTGGAAAAGACAAACCAATAGATGGAAAGGAGTCCAAGAGAAGGCAAAAAGAATCAGAGGCCCATCCATTCACACTCAGTTGCCCCATAAAAATGCAAAACTAATAACTATATACAAATGACCTGGTACACTCATTCAGGCCCGATGTGATTGCTACTTCAGACTCTGTGAATTCCTCTAAGCTTTGTTCAGCTGTTGTAGAGGGCCTTGTTCTCCTTCTGTCTTCTATCACATCTGGTTATTACATCTTTTCTGTACCCTCTTCCATTTTTCCCTCATCTGTGAGACAAGGAATTTGATTGAAACATCCCACATCCCTCTTAAAGCTGTGTGCATTTCAAGATTCTCTCTCTCTCCCTCTCCCTCTCCCTCTCCCTCTCCCTCTCTCTCTCTCTCCCTCTCCCTCTCCCTCTCCCTCTCCCTCTCCCTCTCCCTCTCTCTCTCTCTCTCTCTCTCTCTCTCTCTCTCTCTCTCTCTCTCTGTGTGTGTGTGTGTGTGTGTGTGTGTTCTGTGTGTGTTCTGTCTGGCTATGGATCCCTGTGTTTGTTCCCATTTGCTTCAGAGACTTTTTAGCTGATAGCTCAATCAATACGGCACTGATGGGTGAGCACAGCAGAATATCTTTGGAAGCCATTTTATCACTTTAAAAATATTTATCCACTAAATGTCCCAATATCAGCCACTCCTCTCCCCCCAATAAGTACCTCCTCATACAAATCCTCTCCCATCCCCATCCCCTTCTCCTTTGAGAATCAGGAGTTCCCCTCTGTGTATCATGCTCCTCCAATTCCCACACATCAATTCACTGAAGAGTAGGCACATCTAGACCCACTGTGGCCAGATAAGGTGGCCCAGGTAGAGGAATAGAATCTGTAGGTTGAAGACAGACTCTGCTCCTGTTTTTAAGGAACAATGAAGACCAAGCTACAAATCTGTTCCATATGTGAAGGAATCCCTAGGTCCTGTGCTTGCTCCTTTGTTGGTTGGGGGTCCAGTCTCTAGGATCCCCAAGGATCCAGGCTAGTTTACTCTGTTGGTCTTCCTGTGGATTTCCTGTCTTCTTTGGTTCCCTCACTCCATCTGCCAACCCTTTCATAAGACTCTCTGAGCTCCATCTAGTGTTTGGCTGTTGGTCTCTATCTCTTCCAGTTGGCTTCTGGGTGGAGCCTCTTGGAGGACAGTTATACCAGGATTCTGCCATCAAGCATAATAGAATATCACTAATAGTGTCAGGGATTTGTTATTGACCATGTGATGAGTCTTAATTTGGTTCAGTCTCAGTTGGCCATTCCCTCAGTTTCTGCTCTATCTTTGTTTCTGCTCATATTGTATTGTAGGTAGGACATATTTTGGGTCAGATGTTTTATATGTGGATTGCTGTCTTTATCCCTCCACTGGGAGTTCTACCTGGCTACAGGGAATGGCCATTTCAGGATCCAAATCTCCCACTGCTCAGCTAGAAATCTCAGCTAGAGTTGACCTCATAGACTTGTACTGGAAGCTTTGGTTGGGACTCAGTCTCCCTAATTATTTGGAGACTTCATTCGGATTGTCTTTGTATAGCACATAAGTGTCCACTACACTAGTTTTCCATACCACCCTTCAAATGCCCCTCAATTCTAGCCATCTTTACTCACATTCCATCTCTCAACCTCATCTCCTCTCTATCATCACCTGATTCTTTCATTTCTATCTCCCACTACTACACTCAGTCGATTCATGAAATCCATTCTATTTCTTCTTCCCAGAGAGTTCTTGTCCCTTCCTTTACAGCTAGCCTCTTTAGGTCTATGGATGTAGCTTGGTTAGTGGTTAATATCCATATATAAGTGAATACAAGCCATAATTATCGTTATGGGTCTGGGTTGGGTAATGCAATATAAAAGTCAGAATTAACCACCAACACATCTGAAAAAAAAAAAGAAAACTTTACAAGTAAGGGGAACATTCTAATACTCTTGAAATATAGAACTAGCTGAATTACTCTGAAAAAAATGTACTAAAATTCAAAACTGTGGTGAGTGGACACTATATCACGTCTATGACATTTTAGAAAAGTTGTGAAATGTTACATCTTGATCCATGGGAGATTTAGATGCGATGATTGAATGTTCAAGGACAGGTTGCTCTAAATATAAAGACCCTACTTAAAAGAAAAAATGATAAAGGAAAGTAGAATATATCATGGAAATGGCAGTTTTGAAACACCGAGAGTATTACTTATGATGAGTTTTAGTTTTACAGAGAGAGAAAGAGAAAAGGATTGGTAGAAAATAGAACAATCACATATGTAAAAATCTGTCATTTCTTTTACTTGCCTCTAACACTAATTAAATTGGAAAGTATTTTCAATTTGAAAAACAGGATAAAGACAAACTAATGATCAAAGCAACATGTGGCCTACAAAGTGAGAAAAACAAGGATGATAAATTTAAGAAATCTATGAAAAAGTACAACTTTAGGACTGTTCTGTCCAACCACATTAAATAATATATAAAGATCAAGTACCATGGGGATTGAAGAAAACATATTGGTGTTGGCAGCTGGATTCTAATTATTGAAGTTCAACTCAAGAAAGTAAAAAAATAATAATAATAAAGATAAAAGCATAAAAATAATTAAAGGGAAAATGTAGAGTTGTAAATTAAGAAGCTCGGGCTTAGGGGAAAACAGATTTATTATGAAGTTTAAGATTCAAATTTCTATTAAAGGGGATAAAAAATAATATAACAACAGATCCTGAGAAATATTACATTCATCAATATTTAAAAATAGAGAATTATAATATTAGTAATAGCAATGACATCTTATATTATAGAAAAGTATAAATTTTGAAATGGGACTGAAGATAGTATTAAAATCTACAATTGTCATGTAAAACATGTAAAAATTTTCAGTTGGCTTTAAACTTATCATGGGCTAAGGCTACTGCTTTAGAATACTTAAATAAATCCTACAAAGAAACTGTATGATTTTGAACCTCAATAAATTAATTTTTCAAATTAAGATGGATTACTATTCAATATAGCTATTAAAAGAATTTAACCAAATGACATTTATGTCTGAGGAAAGAGAGCTGAATATGCCATAAGAGTATTTGTTGTAAAGATAAGTGAACCTAGGTTCAGGACCCAGCACCCATTCTCACCTGAAGAACTTCGGATGGCGGAGAAGCATCTTAAAAAATGCTCAACTTCATTAGTCATTAGGGAAATGCAAATCAAAACAACCCTAAGATTTCATCTTACACCAGTCAGAATGGCTAAGATTAAAAGTTCAGGAGACAGCAGGTGTTGGAGAGGGTGCGGAGAAAGAGGAACACTCCTCCACTGCTGGTGGGGTTGCAAATTGGTACAACCACTCTGGAAAGCAGTCTGGCGGTTCCTCCGAAAACTGGGCACCTCACTTCCAGAAGATCCTGCTATACCACTCCTGGGCATATACCCAGAGGATTCCCCACCATGTAATAAGGATACATGCTCTACTATGTTCATAGCAGCCCTATTTATAATTGCCAGATGCTGGAAAGAACCCAGGTATCCCTCAACAGAAGAGTGGATACAAAAAATGTGGTATATCTACACAATGGAGTACTATTCAGCCATTAGAAACAATGAATTCATGAAATTCTTAGGCAAATGGATGGAGCTAGAGAACATCATACTAAGTGAGGTAACCCAGACTCAAAAGGTGAATCATGGTATGCACTCACTAATAAGTGGTTATTAACCTAGAAAACTGGAATACCCAAAACATAATCCACACATCAAATGAGATACAAGAAGAAAGCAGGAGTGGTCCCTGGTTCTAGAAAGACTCAGTGAAACAGTATTCGGCAAAACCAGAACGGGGAACTGGGAAGGGGTGGGAGGGAGGACAGGGGAAGAGAAGGGGGCTTACGGGACTTTCGGGGAGTGGGGGGGGGGGCTAGAAAAGGGGAAATCATTTGAAATGTAAATAAATTATATCGAATAAAAAAAAAAAAAAGCCAAGGCTGTGAAAGCACCTGAAATCCTAGCCCTGTGTGGAAAGTGGGCAGATATAGGAAATTTCTGGAGATTTGAGGACACCAGCTTGCCTCCAAATTCAATGTGAAACCCTGCCTTAAAGAACAAGAGGATAGTAAAGAAGAAGGACATTCAGTATCTTCAGGCATGTGTTTTGCAAACACACACATGAACATATTCTCTGGCTTATGATACAGACTGTAATCTTCAAGGTGAACACACATATATTCCCCACTTACCAAACACACACACACACAAACACACACACACACACACACATCTTTTTAGGTCAATAGGAATCTAGGCAGTAGTACTATGTGGGCATTTGTTGAAAGACACTTTCATATTAATATAACAAAAATGTATGTGATAGCATTGGCACATGATTATCCATCTTAGTCACATGATTGTGATTATTTTTAATTTAAAACATTTTCATAATATAAGGGTTCCACCCCTTTAAAGAAAATAATATTTGAATTTAGAAAATTGGTATGAGTGTATGACATGTTGTCAAAATGAATGGTTAGAAACTTAAATCACTTATTGTAGTGGCTTTACATTTTAGTACATACATAGTAGTCAAGGACAAATAAGTTTATTCTGAAAAATCTAATCTCAAATATTTCTCCCACTCTGTAGTTTAGTAGCCTTAAGAAGTTATGCAAGTCACTTAAAAAACTGTGTACAAGTTTTGTCTGACTGAAAACTCCAATGGCAAATAAAGTATAGACAAATTCAATAAGTATCAATTTTTCATTCATGATTAAAACTGAAAAAATATACAAAATGCTCTGACTGATTTGAATCTTAAGCTTAAAGCAGTATAATGCATAATCACCCTCCTAACTTATCTGTATTAGTCAAATCAACTTCAGGAAATAATTAGAATTGTGGTTAGAAAGCTTATGGAATATAACGAATAAACAAGAACAAACCAAGTTTTTCAGAAAGGACTCAAAATGAGTATTAAGTACAGTCACAAGGTTGAAGAAATTATGAAGAACAAATGAATAAACAATGAAAACTATTGAGATACAAGCATTTCATGTTTAACTTTCTCAGCAACTCCAGATAAAGTTTTATATTTAATGAGGCAGGAATTCCTTTGATGCCTGCAAAGACTTCCAAATTAGTACTGATATCCACAGTAAAGCAGCGTTCACGTGGGTTTGTTTCATATAAATTTCTTGGTGATGATTGTTATAAACTAAGAGAAATTACAGTTCATCTAGAGATAATCTTCAGAAAGAGACCCTCACTGTTTTGCTATTTTCTAGCATATATTCAGGAAGATGAAGGTCAGAATAATGTAGGTCTTCGTATACACAAAATTTACTGTTAAGGAAAGACATCTAGTAAAAACCTCTGCTGAAACACTTACTAGCTCTCTGGCTCAATTTATCCCTTTGCTCTCAAAATAAGAAAGATATTTTTCTCAGGACCTTGATATTCAATATATATTGTCCTCATATCTATACATGTAAAGTTTAATACATGTATTACATGTATTTCCACATTGTGAATAAAACAAAAATATAAAGACTGCATATATTTCCTGGTAGCCATGTTCCTAAATGCTTAATTATGAAATGATTGCTCATAAATGTATATTGTCAACTGCACTTCTGTCTAAATGACTCTTCTTTTTCAATAAATATGAACAACTATTACATGCTAACATATAAAAGAAATATTGTATCTGCAAATTTACATATGTGTGTGTATACTATCATAAGAGAGCACACCAACTCTTCTTTAATTTTCAAATGCCTTAAAATTTGATATTTTCAAGTTCAGAGTCACATATTTAGAGAAATTATTTAGAGAAACTCAATGCAACACTACATAAATCTCAACAAAAGCACTGAGTTTCTGTCAGAGATTTAGAGACCCTCGGGAGCACTGGATAAATTAACCTTCTTTTCCCATATGAGAGTTCTTGCAATCAGTGAGTCAGATTCTGTCTAGATCACATTTCTTAGCATGGCTTCACAGAATATACCAAGAAAAAAGAAGCCTGTTTTGTGTTTATACACCCCAAAAAGTCCTCAACATATTTGATCTTTATAATTCAAACGTGCAATGCAAAACACAGCTGAAGATGATGGCTGCTATCTTCCTGCATGTTTGTTTTCCTTCTTTGTCCTGCTCTCTAATTTGGGTGTCTGCTAAATCCCATCTTGTCATTACTTAACTGCTCAGAGCATTTTTATTATGATTGTAATGCATCAGTTTGTTTCATTTCCCTTTCAATCTAGGCTTGAAAATAAAACCAGAGTTAATTAATGGTTTAGAGATGTCTGTGTGATCAAATATGGAATGAGAGGGGAAGTCAATAAAAATCTGACAATATTTACAAATAGGGAGAAGCAGAGAAATAGCAGAGAAATAAAGGCAGACACATCCATTCCTGTTCCATATGTCTTATATCACCTCTAGCAATTTCCCACACTGCAGTCCAAGGTAGTGGTGAGCATTGGGTTTCGTCAGAGACCACAGATCTGCACTGGTTCTCACCTCTCCTTCACTAGACCACATTTAGCAAAATAGAAGAGCTCAACAGCAACCAAAGTCTCACTTGGACTGCCTGTTTCTCTCCTAGCCTGATGTCTAGGCAGATTTTTTTCCCTAGCCTATGGAAATGTTTTAGCATTAACTTGATAATGGTTTCTGTTCACACTCCCCTACTATAAAAGGAATTCACAGAAATGGGTAGGTGTTATCAGTGACATTTTCATGAGTGTTGAGAAATGAAAATTACAATGAATTTCAGACAAAGTTCTCCAACCTATTTAGGTCGCTCTGACTGTTACACATTAAGCATAGTCTAAGTCTGTCAACTAAAATCATTTCAAATTCCTACATCATAAGCTCTTTATACTGATGCTGTGTCTATATACTTCAACATCATTTTTTTTTACATGCAAACTCTACATTGTACCCACTAATACTCACATACTTGGTGGCTAATTCTGATGTCTGCATGTTATACATCCTTAGACTACATGATACAAAATTTCAAGTAGTAAAAATGAGTTTACCAAGACACATTAGTTTTGTGTATTAAAATATTTACTTATTGGGTCCTCCTGGGAAAACCAGCAGAGGTGAGTGGCACGGGCGATTTCTGGGGTCACCATTTCTAGCTCTGGTCTGATTCTCTGATCTTGAGGAGCCCTGTGGTATCCCAGGAGCATCCTGCTCTCCTGTGGAAAGCTTTGGGAGCCTTAAAACTAACCAGCTTGGAACCCTGCCCCACCATCCATCCTAGATGGACTTGCCCACTAGGCCAGATGCATCCGACCAGAACACAACCAGCAGAGTAGGTTGCACCCAGACTCATGAATAAAAGGAAAAAAATATGAACATGAATGCTAATCATTATAACAACATGTACCAGGGTTAACCTGTTACAACAGGAATAGTGAGAGAGGTACCATAGCACTGGTAGCAGGAAGTTAGGACAAGGTTTGGGTTCTGCAGATTCCATTTAATACTGCATAAGTTGCAAGTTACACAGCTCACCACACACACTTCTTGCTTATAGCTGTGAGATGAGTTCTGTTTATGTCATTTGACCCTGTCCTGCCCACCTTGAGGTATTTGTATTTCCTGGCATTGTCTTTTTTGTCCAGTCACTTCCCTTTCTGACCTCACCCTAGGCAGGGTGGGTCTCTTTAGGCCATTTCTTATCTATCCTCCTCCCAGCAGTCCTGGGCAGAATACAAAGTTTCAGTCCAGCTTTGAACTCCCATTGTAGGTCATGGGAAGCTGGCCTGCTGTTTCTGACAGGGTTCTCACAGAACCTCAACATAAAACATTACACATTGAATGTAATAGAAGAGAAAATGGGAAGTCATCAAAAAAGACACAGAAGGACACTTCATACTCATCAAAGGAAAAATCTATCAAAAACTCTCAATTCTGAACATCCATACTTCAAAAGCAAGGGCACCCTCATTCATAAAATAAACTTTACTGAAAAAGTTTGCACCTCACACTATAATTGTGGGTGACTTCAACAGTCCACTCTCTTTAATGGACCAATCAGGGAAACACAAAATAGACTGAGACGCAGTGAAACTTACTGAAGTTTTGGACCAAATGGATTTAACATATATATAACATTTCATTCTAAATCAAAAGAATATACCTTCTTCTAAGCGCCTCATGATACCTTCCCCAAAATAGACAATATAATTGGTTACAAAACAGACCTCAAAAGATATAAGAAGATCTAACTAATCCCATGCCTCCTATCAGATCACTATGGCATAAGGATGGTCTTCAATACCAGCAAAAACAGCAGAAAGTCCACATACACAAGGAAGCTGAACAATACTCTACTCAATGATACCTTGGTAAAGGAATAAATAAGGGAATAGATCAAAGATATTCTCAGAATTTAATGAAAATGAAGGCACAACATATCCAAACTATGAAACACAATGAAAGCAGTGCTAAAAGGAAAACTCATAGCCCTGAGGGCCTCCAAAAACTGGAGAGAGCATACATTAACAGCTTAACAGCACACCTGAAAGCTCTGGAACAGAAAGAAGCTAATACACCCAAGAGGAATAGAAGGCAGGAAATCATCAAACTCAGGGCTGAAATCAACCAAGTAGAAACAAAAAGAAAAATACAAAGAATCAACAAAACCAGGAACTGGTTCTTTGAGAAAATCAACAAGATAGGTAAACCTTTAGCCAGACTAACTAGAGGGCACAGTGACAGTATCCAAATTAATAAAATCAGAAATGAAAATGGAGATATAACAGCAGAAACTGATTAAATTAAAAAAATCATCAGATCCTAGCACAAAAACCTATACTCAACACAAATGGAAAATCTGGAGGAAATGGACAATTTCCAGACAGATACTAAATACCAAAATTAAATCAGGATCAAATAACATGTAAACAGTCCCATAATCCCTAAAGAAATAGAAAGGGTCATAGAAAGTCTTCCAACCACAAAAAGCACAGGACCAGATGGTTTTAGTGCAGAATTCTATCAGACCTTCAAAGAAGACCTAACACCAATACTATTCAAACTATTCCACAAAATAGAAACAGAAGAAATACTACCCAGCTCATTCTATGAAGCCACAATAACACTGATATGAAAACCACACAAAGATCCAACAAAGAAAGAAAACTTCAGAGCAATTTCACTTATGAATATCAACACAAAAATACTCAATAAAAATATTGCCAACCAAATTCAAGAATACATCAAAACAATCATTCACCACGATCACATCAAGTAGGCTTCATAGCAGGGATGCAGGGATAGTTCAATATATGGAAATCCATCAGTGTAAATCACTGCCTAAACAAACTCAAAGAAAAAAACTACATCGTCACTTCATTAGATACTGAAACAGCTTTTGACAAAATTCAGCATCCTTTGATGCTAAAAGTCTTCAAAAGATCAGGATTTCAAGGCCTGTATTTAAACATAGTAAATCAGTATACAGCAAACCAATAGCCAACATCAACCTAAATGGAGAGAAGCATGAAGCATTCCCACTAAAATCAGGGGCTAGACAAGGCTGCCCTCTCTCTCCATATCTATTCAATATAGTACTTTAAGTTCTAGCTATAGCAATTAGACAGCAAAAGGAGGTCAAAGGGATACAAATTGGAAAGGAAGCAGTCAAATTATCACTATTTGCAGATTACATAATAGCGACCCAAAAACTCCACCAAAGAACTCCAACAGTTAATAAACAACTTCAACAAAGTGCCTGCATATAAAATTACTCAAACAAATCAGTAACCATCCTATACTCAAAGAATAAAGAGGCTGAGAAAGAAATTGGGGAAACAACACCTTTCAAAATAGTCACAAATAATATAAGATATCTTGGTGTGACTCTAACCAAACAAGTGAAAGACCTGTATGACAAGAACTTCAAGTCTCTGAAGAAAGAAATTGAAGAAGATCTCAGAAGATGGAAGAATCTTCCATGCTTGTGGATTGGCAGGATTAATATAGTAAAAATGGCCATCTTGCCAAAAGCAAATATACAGATTCAATGCAATCCCCATCAAAATCCCAACTCAATTCTTCATGGAGCAAGAAAGAGCAATTCTGAAATTCATCTGGAATAACAAAATCCCAGGATAGTGAAAACTCTTTTCAATAGTAAAAGAACTTCTGAGGGAATCAATATGCCAGACCTCAAGCAATAGTACAGAGCAATAGTCTTAAAAATTGCATGGTATTGTTACAGTGACAGGTAGGTAGATCAATGGAATAGAATTGAAGATCCAGAAATGAACACACACCTATGGTCACTTGATCTTTGACAAAGGAGCTGAATCCATTCAGTGGAAAAAAGATAGCTTTTTCAACAAATGGTGCTGGCTTACCTGACAGCTAGCAGGCAGAGGAATGGAAATCGATCCATTCTTATCTTCTTGTACTAAGCTCAAGTCCAAGTGGGTCAAGGACTTCCACATAAAACCACACACACTGAAACTAATAGAAAAGAAACTGGGGAAGAGCCTTGAACACATGGGCACAGGGGAAATTTTCTGAACAGAACACCAATAGCCTATGCCCTAAGATCAAGAAATGATAAATGGGACCTTATAAAATTACAAAGTTTTTGTATGGCAAAGGACATGGCCAATAGAACAAAATCCATAACCAACAAATTGGGAAAAGATCTTTACCAACCCTATATCCAACAGAGTGCTAATATTCGTTATATACAAAGAACTCAAGAAATTAGAATACAGAGAACCAAATAACTCTATTAAAAATGTGGTACAGAGCTGAAAAAGAATTTTTACCTGAGGAATATCGAATGTCTGAGAAATACCTAAATAAATGTTCAACATCCCTAGTCATCAGGGAAATGCAAATCAAAACAACCCTGAGATTTTACCTCACACCAGTCAGAATGGCTAAGATAAAAAAAAAAAAAAACTCAAAAGAAAGCAGGTACTGGAGAGGTTGTGGAGAAAAATGAACACTCCTCCACTGCTGGTGGGATAGCAAGCTGGTACAACCACTCTGGAAATCAGTTTGGCAGTTCCTCAGAAAAGTGGGCATGATACTACCAGAGGACCATGCTATACCACTCCTGAGAATCTCAGAGGATTCTCTAGCATGTAATAAGGACACATGCCCCACTATGTTCATAGCAACCCTATTTATAACAGCTAGAATCTGGAAAGAACCGAGATGTCCCTCAACGGAGGAATGAATACTGAAAATGTGGTATTATACACAATATCATCCTGAGTGAGGTAACCCAACCACAAAAGAACACACATGGTATGCACTCACTGACAAGTGCATATTAGCTCAGAAGCATGGAATACCCAAGACACATTTCACATATCAAAGGATGCCCAAGAAGGAGGAAGAACAAAGTATGGATACTTGGGTCCTTTGTAGAAAGGGGGCCAAATACCCAAAGAAGGAGATACAGAGACAAAGGGTGGAGCAGAGTCTGAGGGAAAGACCATCCAGAGACAACCCCACCCAGAGATCCATCCCATATACAGTTACAAAACCCAGACACTATTGTGGATGCCCACAAGTGCTGGCTGACTGGAGCCAGATATAGCTATTACTTGGGAGGCTCTGCTAGTGCATGACAAATACTGAGGGGAACACTCTCAGCCAGCCATTAAACTGAGCATAGAGTCCCCAATGGAAGAGATAGAGAAAGGACCCAAGAGGCTGTAGAGGTTTATAGCACCACAGGAGGAACAAAAATATGGGTCACCCAGTAGTCCCAGAGCTCCCAGGGACAAAATCATCTACCAAAGATTACACATGGAGTTATCCATGGATCCAGACATATCAGCAGCAGAGGACAGTCTTATTATACACCAAAAGGAGGAGAGGCCCTTGGTCTTGGAAAGACTTGATTCTGCAGTGTAGAGGAATACCAGGACAGGAATGCGGGGAGGGTTGATTAGGAAAGGGGAGATGGCTTATGTAATTTTCTAGGGAAGGAGGGAACCAGGAAAGTGGACAACATTTGAAATGTAAATAAAGATTATATCTAATAAAAAAAAGAGAAAATGGGAAACAGCCTTGAACACATTGGCACATGGTCACGTTTGTTTGTTTGCATGTATGTATGTGGACTACATGCTTGAGGTGCCCACAGAGGCCAGAAGAGAGTACTGGATCCCTTTGAACTCAGGTGACAGATGATTGTTAACCATGTGGGTTCTGGAGACTTTAATACCTGTTCTCTTCAGGAGCAGCCAATGACCTTACCTGCTGAACAATCTTTCCAGCCCCAGTCTTGCACATTCAGATCCAATTGTCTGGTCTGACATGATCTTCTCTGAAAAAAAATAAGCTATGTACTCTTTGAAGTCTGAGAGAATGCTTGTCATACCTTTCTTGTCTATTTAGGGTATTTTGATGGAGTCAGTGTCTATTGTGAAAAAGTAAAGACTAAATGAAGTATTGCAGAAAATCAGGGATTTTTTTTTTATTTTAAGCTCTAGAAATTCCTGTCACGTAAAGCAAAGTCTATTTAAGTCAGTTAGTTCACAGTGGCATAAACAATAAGAATTTTATTTTCTCAGAATTAAAAAGGATGAAACGCTAAGATCGCAATATGAACACTGTTGAATTCCTATAAGGAAAGGCTCTCTATCTGTCACCAGTCAGATTTTTCTGTTTTCCCACATAGAGAGAGAAGAGTAGGAGAGAGAACTCATTTTATAAAGTCAGTAATCCCATCTTGAACGTCCTATTCTCATGACCTTACTAGGAACAAATTATCAACCAAATGTTCCTTCTATAAAGTTCACCACTCTGAGAAGAAGTTCAACACCACTTTTGGGGGACACAGAACTCATTTCACAGCAATAAGCCAGAAATGTGTTTAGGCAGGTACATGGCACCTTGACTCATCTAATATTAGATGGAATCCACAGAACCCAAGACTTCTCCCAACTTCCTGCTGTCATTACTACCCTGTGACTTTCACTATGCCCATGCTAACTGGATACCCCAGGGTCAATAGTGCATGTTGCTATAATGGTTAATATTCAAGTTCACCTTTTTCTCTTTTTGTTCATGAGTCTGGAGTCTGTAAAACTTGAGAGTTTGTGGGATCTCTCAGCCTTGCAATTTACATATAAGATGCTTACTTTTCAAATATACATGCAAATCAATACCCAGAATAATAGATAGGAAGGGAAAGAAGAAAAATGTGTTATGGGTGCCTATGAAACTGTCTAATTTAAACCCATTACCTTTTATATTTACTCAATGTTATGACTCCTTTATGATACACTTATTTACATTAGATCCTAACCACAAGAAAATGCCAGCCGTCTTGTAAACTGCGTTCCAAGTCTGCTTTATTTTTGTGAGTCTCTCATCCTGATAGTTCTAACAGTTTGAAATAGGGATAAACTATCATGCACAACTCTCCTTTGTCATATTAATGTCCATTATGTGTCAATGTTGACTGTTTTTGACAACAATTTTTTTTATTATAACAGTATAAATCTTTCCTAATTGAATTCTACACCCGCATGGCATTTTCTTTACTTTGCATTTCACTAATAATATTATATGTCTGTGATTGGTAATGTGATAAATATATTGCTCATAGTTTATATATATCATATATATATTGCTTATATATATATATATCCAGAAAAAGAAAAAATATTGGTTTTGTGACCTTACTTAAAACTTTCTGCATTATTCAAAATCTCATGGAAACCATAAACTCTCTAAATTTCTCCAGATATTGCGCACACGAATTCTCCACAGCTATGGTGGCCTACAAGGAACATGGAGACCATAACTAAATTCAACATTCCATCATAGATGGAGGAAGGACTTGGAAAGATTCACCACAAGGTTAGGAGGTCTTCTACATCTCTGGAGGGAAGGATTGTGTATTTTCTTTGGCAGAAAGTTCCTGGTAGGTTGACTTATATACAAGTTGTCAAACAAACTTATAAAATAAAATATTATGCAAATCACACATATTCTATATAGAAAGTATATTAAATTCACTACATGCATTTGAACTTCTCCAAGACTCACTAATTATTTTCAAAATTAAAAATGACATAATTTCCTTCTTCCTTTTCCTCCTTCAAACACCTCTCATGTCATCTCTCTGAAACCTCTTCCATTACTTCTTTTTCTTTTATTATTATTGATATAGTACAGCCTGATGAGTCCATTTTTATTGTTTGTACGTTTATGGTTTCAGGGCTGACTTTTTAGTATTAACACATTAGGGGTTTCATTTATGAAAGAGGGTGATTCTCCTCATCATTCACTAGCTGCTTGTAGTTCTATATTTTATCTAGGGGTGGAACTTTGAGTTTTAAATATTATTTTGAATATCATAGAACTCACCTATCGTATCAAGCAATTTTTCAGAATTTATAGGTAAGACAATAACATTCTGTAGTTACTCATGCACTTGAGTTCTTTCTCTTGAAAAGCTTCCACCCAACTCATTAACATTAACTTGCTTAGATTTTTTTCTAGCTACCTATTTCTTCTTTCTCTTGTGTCAAAGGGTTTTAACTTTATGCCTCTCCTCTTCTGCAGTAATTAAAATCAAATGCAATATTCTGCTTATTCCTTTCATGTTTCCCAAACCTAACATAAGGCTTTGTGCCTTGTAATCTATATACTTTGGATGCTTTGTTCTTTTTGAGCTTCCTGTGGTCTCTGAATTGTAACTTTTTTATTTTGAGCTTTTGGGTTAATATCCACTTACCAGTGAGTGCATACTATGTGTGTTCTTTTGTGATTGGGTTACCTTGCTCAGGATGACACTTTATAGTTCCATCCATTTGCCTAAGAATTTCAAGAAGTCATTGTTTTTAGTAGCTGAATAATACTCAATTGTGTATATAAACCACAATTTCTGTATCCATTCCTCTGTTGAAGAGCATCTGGGTTCTTTCCAGCTTCTGAATATTATCAATAAGGCTGCTATGTACATAGCGGAGCATGTGTCCATGTTGGAGCATATTCTGGGTATATGCCCAGGAGTGGTATAGCTGGGTCCTCAGGTAGTACTATGTCTAATTTTCTGAAGGAACTGCCAAACTGATTTCCAGAGAGATTTTACCAGCTTGCAATCCCACCACCAATGGAGAAGTGTTCCTCTTTCTCCACATTCTTTCCAGCATCTGCTGTCCCCTGAGTTTTTCATCTTCGCCATTCTGACTAGTTTGAGGTGGAATCTCAGGGTTGTTTTGATTTGCATTTCCCTGATAACTAAAGATGCTGAACATTTCTTTAGGTGCTTCAGAGCCATTCGAGTTTCCACAGTAGAGAATTTCCTGTTTAGCCCTGTACCACATTTTTAATAGGGTTATTTGATTCTTTGGAGTCTAACTTAAATTCTTTGTATACATTGGATACTAGCCCACTATCAGATGTAGGATTGGTAAAGATCTTTTCCTAGTCTTTTGGTTGTCATTTTGTCCTATTGACAGTGTCCTTTGCCTTACAGAAGCTTTGCAGTTTTATGAGGTCCCATTTGTCGATTCTTGTTCTTAGAGCATAATCCATTGGTGCTCTACTCAGGAAAATTTTCCCTGTGCCCATGTGTTCAGAGTTATTCCCCCTTTCTCCTCTATAAGCTTCAGTGTGTCTGGTTTTATCTGTAGATCCTTGATCCACTTGGACTTGAGCTTTGTACTAGGAGATAAGAATGGGTTGACTTGCAGTTTTCTACATGCTGACCTCCAGTTGATCTAGCACCATTTGTTAAAAATGCTGTCTTTTTTCCACTGGATTTTTTTTGCTCCTTTGTCAAATATCAAGTGACCATAGGTGTGTGGGTTCATTTCTGGGTCTTCAATTCTATTCCATTGATCTTCCTGCCTGTCTCGATACCAAACAGTTTTTATGACTATTCTGTAGTAGACCTTGAGGTGCTTTGTATGAAAAAGGTAAAAATATAAAACAAAAAACCCATTCAAATTGATTATTAGAATCATTTTTATTATATATTTGCTTTATTTACATTTCAAATGGTATACCCATTCTGAGTTACCCCTCTGAAAATCCCCATCCCATCCCCTTCCTCCTGCTCACTATTTTTCACAACCTGCTGTTTCTTTAGCTGAGCAATTTCTTGTTTATTTGGTTTACAATTTCTTATCTCTACCATGTAGCTTTCAGCTTCTTACTATAGCTAATTTTCTGTGCAGAGTAGATCTTTCTGCCCCAAAATGCTTTATTCAGGCCCACAAAAATGTTTTCATTCATGTTTGTAGGTGCATAACTTCTAGCAGTTGACTTGAACTGGTGAACAAAGGATTACCAACTTTTAATTTCTACCTATTTATTAACAAAACACTTGTAGTTCTTTGATTGGTATATATATTCTTAGAAATGTTACTCCTGTCTATAGACCCTATGTTTAGAGAGTTTTGTTTTAATTTTCTCATATATCAATATACAACAATCCAAACAGGCAGAACACTCAAATATCATTGCATTGCTCTTATGTCAACAAGAACTCTGTTAATAGATCAGCTCTGTGATCTACATAAAGAGAAGGCAGAGAGTATAGGTTTAAAAGGCAATTGCCTTACTGTTGAAGGGGGTTTATATAAGCTAAAACTATAAAAGAATATTTTCTCCTCTTAGAAGAAAATCTACTAAATTAATCTTTAGGTTAAAAACACAACATGATTTTCTCCTATATGGTGGATGAGTGGAGTTATGTAACTTTATTTCCAGTATCTTTAGAAATATACTTGAATCTGATATCACATGGATAATTATTAACATAATGTCAGCAGCCTTTTAACTCTATCATGTATTTTTCAGTAAAGTGAGGTCACACCCTTTTGAAGAAGAAACACAGCTTATGTTTTTTGTATGTTCCTTACTTTCTTGCTATGCTGTGTGTTGCTAACACACTCTAAAAACCCAAATGACACATGTGTTCAATAATGGAGACCTACATTGACCTGAGGAACTGCCAATCACCTTTAGCATATCAAACTGTGTATGACTACTATATTTCTTCAAGAACTGGGAGATAATATCTGATTACTTCTTTAGAATATGTGAGCTAATTACATTAAATGTATTATGCTTAAAATGAAGAGTAAATGGCTGTTTAATGTTAAGTGTAGGATTATATACAGTAAATTAACCCCCTAAAGAAGAAAAACAATTTAAACCAAAAATATAAAAAGCAGTAAAGCCATTATTCTAGTTCCATTATTGCTACTATTTTTTTTTAATATTTTTATTTTCTATATCCTTTGTTTACATTCCAAATGATTTCCCCTTTCCCAGATCGCCCCTCCCCATATGTCCCATAAACCTTCTTATCTCCATCCATTCTCCAACCACCTCCCTCCTTTTTTTCTCTGTCCTTATATTCCCCTCCAATGCTAGCTCAGTCCTTTTCAGGATCAGGACATTCTCCATACTTCTTCATGGGAGTCATCTGTTATGCGATTTGAGCCTTGGGTATTCAGGGCTTCTGGGCTAACTAATATCCACTTATCAGAGATTGCATTCCATGTGTATTCTTTTGTGACTGGGTTACCTCACTTAGGATGATATTTTCCATATCAAACCATTTGCCTAAAAATTTTGTGGATTCATTGTTTCTAATTGCTGAGTAGTATTCCATTGTGTAAATAAACTACATTTTCTGTATCCATTCCTCCATTAAGGGGCATCTGGGTTCTTTCCAGCTACTGGCTATTATAAATAAGGCTGCTATGAACATAATTGAGCATGTGTCTTTATTGCATGCCGGGGAATCCTTTGGGTATATGCCAAGGAGAGGTATAGCAGGGTCCTCTAGAAGTGTCACGTCCAGTTTTCTGAGGAACCGCCAGACTGATTTCCAAAGTGGTTGTACCAACTTACAGCCCCACCAGCAGTGGAGGAGTGTTCCTCTTTCTCCACATACTCGCCAACACCTGCTGTCTCCTGAGTTTTTGACCTTAGCCATTCTGACTGATGTAAGGTGAAATCTCAGGGTTGTTTTGATCTGCATTTCCCTAATGACTAATGATGTTGAGCACTTCTTAAGGTGCCTCTTGGCCATCCGAATTTCTTCTGGTGAAAATTCTTTGTTTAGATCTGTACCCCATTTTTAATAGGGTTATTTGGTTCCCTGGGGTCTAACTTCTTGAGTTGTTTGTATATATTGGGTATTAGCCCTCGATCAGATGTAGGGTTGGTGAATATCCTTTTCCAATTTGATGGTTGCCCTTTTGTCCTTTTAACAGTGTCCTTTGCCTTACAGAAACTTTGTAATTTTATGAGGTCCCATTTGTCAATTCTTGATCTTAGAGCATAAGTTATTGGTGATCTGTTCAGGAACTTTTCCCCTGTGCCCATGTCCTCAAGGGTCTTCCCCAGTTTCTTTATTGGGGCATTGAGTCCATTGATGTTAAGAGATATTAAGGAATAGTGATTACTTCCTGTCATTTTTGATGTTTTTTTTTATATTTGATTGGTTAACTTCTTTTGGGTTTGATGAGAGAAGGTTACTATCTTGCTTTTTCCAGGGTGAAGTTTCCCTCCTTATATTGGTGTTTTCCTCCTATTATCATATGTAGGGCTGAGTTTGTGGATAGATATTGGGTAAACATGGTTTTGTCATGGAATATCTTATTTTCTCCATCTATGTTGATTGAGAGTTTTGCTGGGAATAGTAGTTTTGGCTGGCATTTGTGTTCTCTTAGAGTCTGCATGAGATCTGCCCAGGATCTTCTAGCTTTCATAGTCTCAGGTGAAAAGTCTGCTGTGATTCTGATAGGTCTTCCTTTATATGTTATTTGGCCTTTTTCTCTTACTCCCTTTAATATTCTTTCTTTGTTTAGTACATTTGGTGTTTTGATTATTATGTGACAGGAGGTATTTCTGTTCTGGTCCAGTCTGTTTGGAGTTCTGTAGGCTTCTTGTATATTCATGGGCATCTCTCTCTTTAGGTTAGGGAAGTTTTCTTCCATAATTTTATTGAAGATATTTGCTGGCCCTTTAAGTTGTAAATCCTCACTCTCATCTATGCCTATAATCCTTAGGCTTGGTCTTCTCATTGTGTCCTGGATTTCCTAGATATTTTGGGTTATAAGCTTTTTGCATATTGCATTTTCTTCAACTGTTGAGTCCATGGTTTCTATGGTATCTTCAGCATCTGAGATTCTTTCTTCTATCTCTTGTATTCTGTTGATGATATTTGCATCTATGTCCCCTGATTTCTTCCCAAGATTTTCTATCTCCAAAGTTGTCTCTCTTTGAGTTTTCTTAGTTGTTTCTCCTTCTGATTTTAGATCCTGGATGGTTTTGCTTAGCTCTTTCACTTGCTTGTTTGTGCTTTCCTGTAGTTCTTTAAGAGGTTTTGTGTTTCCTCTTACATGACCTCAGCCTGTTGACCAAAGTTTCTCCTGTGTTTTTTGCGTTTCCTCCTTATTGGCTTTTGTATTCTCCTGAATTTCTTTCAATGATTTTTGTGTTTCCCTTGTAAGGGCTTCTAACTTTTGATTCATTTTCTCCTGAATTTCTTTAAGTATGTCCTTCGTGTGTTCCTGTACCAGCATCATGACCAGTGATTTTAAATCCAAATCTTATTTTACTGGTGTGATGGGGTATCCAGGACATGCTGGTAAAGGAGAATTGGGTTCAGATGCTGCCATATTGCCTTGATTTCTGTTAGTGAAGTTCCTGTGTTTGCCTTTAGCCATCTAGTTCTCACTGGTGTTAGTTGGTCTTGTCAATGCTGGACTCACCAGTGCAAGCTGCCTCTTCCCAGGTGGCCTCTGGTGCACAGCTGACCTCCTGCACTGCCTGGAGACAGGGTACTGTGGCCCAGGCTTTCAGATCCCGAAGCAGACACCTGAAGGCTCCGGCAGGGACCTGCTGGACTCACCAGAGCACACTGACTCCTCCCAGCTGGCCTCCAGGATGCCCCTCTTGCCTCTTGTAGGACCTGGAGTTGTGGAGTTGCAACCCAGGCTGTTCTGGATATGGAAGTGGAGATCTGAGGGCTCCAGCCAGAGGCCTCAGGACTGGAACCTAAGCTCTGTGCCACCAGAGTAAGCTGTGCGCACCCAGTCTACTTCCAGGTGCACACCAGGCCTCTTGCACTTCCTGGAGACCGAGTGCTGTGGCCCAGGCTGTTCAGATGCCGAAGCAGACACCAGAAGGCTCCCGCAGGGGCCTGCTGGACTCACCAGAGCACACTGACTCCTCCCAGCTGGCATCCTGGGTGCCCCTCTGGCCTCTTGCAGGACCTGGAGATGTGGAGTTGCAGCCCAGGCTGTTCTGGATACGGAAGCGGAGATCTGAGGGCTCCCGCCAGAGGCCTCAGGACTGGAACCCTACTGCTACTATTATTTAAAAAAAAATTATACTGCATTGAAAGCAGCAACAGAAAAATGATTGGAGGTGACAATCCATCACTGTTGAGAAGTCAAAACAGAAACTCGAGGAGTCACAGCCACAGTCAAAAGTGAAGACAATAAATACATTCACACTCACCTGTGCATACAGGCCCTTTGCTACCCTGGATTACCCTATAATCTGGATCTCCTCATATGGATCAATTAAGACAAGCCCCCAATCCCCTAACATGCCCAAAGAACAACCTGATCCAGACAATGTTTCACAGAGGCTTTCCTCCAAGGTGATTCTAGGTTTATAATCAAAACTAAACATCAGAAACCCACTCGTTAACAACTTGACACAAACTTATCACTTAAAAACTAAAACCTTCCATTCAGTCCTCAAGGAAACCACATGACAAATATTAACAAATTTCTTAGTGCTGTGAAAATGTTCAGTGGAATACATAGAATTCTTGCAGGCACCCATGTCAAAGAGGCTTCCAAGCAATAGTAACACTTGCCCCAGTAAATAGAGTACTCTCTTCTGGACTCAGAAGGCAGCTGTGCTTACACTCAACACATGTTTGTAAACAAAATTAAATATAAAACAGTTTATTTTGTTTTATTTTTCTATATTCTTTGTTTACATTCCGAATGCTTTCCTTTTCCTGGTTCTCCCCTTCCCCATCAGTCTCATAAGCCCGCTTCCCTCTTCCCTTTTCCCAATCACCCCCTCCCATTTCCCTGTCCTGGTATTCCCCTACAAAGCTGGATTAACTCTTTTCTGAACCAGAGCCCTCTCTTTCCTCTTCTTGGGTATCATTTGATATGCTGATTGTGCTTTGAGAATTCAGAGCTTCTGGGCTAATTAATATCCACTTATCAGTGATTACATTCCATGTGTATTCTTTTGTGATTGGGTTACCTCACTTAGGATGATATTTTTCACTTCCAACCATTTGCCTAAGAAATTCATGAAATCATTGATTTTAATTGCTGAGTAGTATTCTATTGTGTAAATATATCATGTTTTCTGTATCCATTCCTCCACTGAGGGACATCTGGTTTCTTTCCAGCTTCTAGCTATTATAAATAAGGCTGCTACAAACATAGTGGAGCATGTGTCCTTGTTGAAAGCCAGGGAATCCTTTGGGTATATGCCCAGAAGAGGTATATCAGGGTCCTCCAGAAGAGTCACGTCCAGTTTTCTTTTCTTTTTTTTTTTATTCGATATATTTTTATTTACATTTCTAATGATTTCCCCTTTTCTGGCTTCCCACTCCCTGAAAGTCCCATAAGCCCTCTTGCCTCCCCCCATTACCCCATCCAGCCCTTCCCACTTCCCTGTTCTGGTATTGCCTTATACTGCTACACTGAGTCTTTCTAGAACCAGGGGCCACTCCTGCATTCTTCTTGGACATCATTTGATGTGTGGATTATGTTTTGGGTATTCTAATTTTCTAGGCTAATATCCACTTATTAGTGAGTGCATACCATGATTGATCTTTTGAGACTGGGTTACCTCACTTAGTATGATGTTCTCCAGCTCAATCCATTTCTCTAAAAATTTCATGAATTCATTGTTTCTAATGGCTGAATAGTACTCCATTGTGTATATACACCACATTTTTTCTATCCATTCTTCCATTGAGGGATACCTGGGTTCTTTCCAGCTTTTGGCTATTATAAATAGGGCTGCTATGAACATAGTGGAGCACGTATCCTTATTACATGCTGGGGAATCCTCTGGGTATATGCCCAGGAGTGGTATAGCAGGATCCTCCTGAAGTGATGTGCCCAGTTATCTGAGGAACTGCCAGACTTATTTCCAGAGTGGTTGTACCAATTTGCAACCCCACCAGAAGTGGAGGAGTGTTCCTCTTTCTCCACATCCTCGCCAACACCTGCTGTCTCCTGAGTTTTTAATCTTAGCCATTCTGACTGGTGAGAGGTGAAATCTCAGGGTTGTTTTGATTTGCATTTCCCTAATGACTAATGATGTTGAACATTTTTTAAGATGCTTCTCAGTCATCCGAAGTTCTTCGGGTGAAAATTCTTTGTTTAGCTCTGTACCCCCATTTTAATAGGGTTATTTTTAATAGGGTTATTTGGTTTTCTGCGGTCTAACTTCTTGAGTTCTTTCTGTATTGGATATTAGCCCTCTGTCAGATATAGGGTTGGTGAAGCTCTTTTCCCAATTTGTTGGTTTCCAATTTGTTATTTTGATGGTATAATCACTATGCCTATGAAATCCCAAGGGTTACTGCAATGTCCTGCCCCACATTCTGAGGAGCCTACTCCAATCTCTTTCTAGATTTTAAGTGGTAAGTAAACTGCTGAAATTGAAATATAAAAATCATAAATGGGAGTAAATTTGGAGTCAACTATAAATCTTTATAGGATAACAACAGCCTAGGATGGGCAATTGATTGTCTATATTGGCTGTCCATCTAGTCTCTCCATGTTTATGGATTAAGGTTTCTGCTGATCTGTGTGTGGACACAGAACAAGCAGCATTCTTTCTCAGAAACTATCTCTTAAGTAAGAGCTTATATACTATGCAGTGTGGATAGTCACATTAAGAACTGTTGTCTTTTGTGCCAACCTAATGATATCATGCAGCAGGGCATTCCAGTGGCAAATTAATTTTTAAAAAAGCAGTAAAACAAAAATAGCAAAGGTTATTACAGATACTGATCTACCTAAGATGGAAACCCCTGAAAGAGAGAGCTTCAGCTATCCATGAAAGCTTTTATTTGAACATAACATACTTTGTTATTTCCTTAATTCTATTAAAACACCTTTTACAAATAAGACTTTCAAACATTGACATGTTCCCCCCCCCATTGGAATTAGTGAAGAGAACTTTCTAAGAAGTGAATGAGTAAAGACTTTGAATGGGAGGTGAACTCAAACTTGGCTGCAATGAAGCAAATTACAATAACAGGTTTATTACCAGATGAACAAAAATAATAAACACGTTCTTCTCTGCCTTATTAGTCAGAATTATATGTACATAGGAGAACATATTGTGAAATTATACACATAAAGACAAATTGAACTGTTTTTCTTAGTAAGTCAGTTATACATCTTGTGTATTTTTTTTCCCCACAGAGTTAAATATCTACTCCTGCCCTTGTCATTTCACATCTGGTATTCTAAAAACCCATTACTCACCACCTGTCTTAGCCCTCTTTTCAATCTGTCCAAAATGTTACAGCTAAAAATCATCTTTAAAATATCTTCTTTAACTACATGACTTTCTTCCTGAAGAACACTTTCCGGTGTTATCCCATGTTTTAAAGCAACATTTTAGCTATATCTTCTGAGCTTTAGATAAAATGACTTGATCTAAAAGCAAATATATTTTTAAAATGTTTTTATGGATAACAATTCATTGGGCAAGGCAATCCTTATCAAAATTCTAACATAATTTTTCCAGAACTTGAAAGAAAGATTTTCAACTTCATATAGAAACAGAAAAACAAAACAGAATAACTAAGGCAAGGTTGAATAAAAACAAACAAATAAAAGCAACAAAAACCTGTTGGAAGTATCATCATTCCCAAACTCAAACAGTACTACAGAGAGCTATGATAATAAAACCATTATAGCATTTACACCAAAACAGACATGCTGATGAATGGAATAGAATTGAAGTCCCAGAGATAACTCCACACATCTATGGACATTTAATTCTTTTTGTAGAGAAGCAAGAAATACACACTGGATATAAAACAAGGTAGAACCTTTAACAAATGGCAGTGGTCAAACTTGTGTAAGAATGCAAATGGATCCATACTTCTTCTGGTGATTTGAATACATTTGCCCCCATAGACTCACATGTTTGAATGTTTGGCCCATTAGAATGTGTGGCCTTCCTGGAGTAGGTATAGTCCTATTGGAGAAAGTATGTTACTGCTGGGGTGGTCTTGCAATTCTCCTATACTCAAGATATATCCAGTGTGACACAAGTAGGATCAAGGATGTGGATCAAGATGTAGAACTCTTAGTTCCTCCAGCTCCAAATCTGCCTGCCTGGTGACATCCTTCCCAACATGAGGAGTATGGACTAAACCTCTAAAACTGTAAGCCAGCCCCAGTTAAATGTTTTCCTTTAGAAAGTGGGAATGCCAGGACAGGGAAGCAGGAGCAGGTAGGTTGGTCAGCATGGGAAGAGAGCTGAGATAGGGGGTTTTCGGAGGGGATACAAGGAAAGGGGATAACATTTGAAAAGTAAATAAAGAAAATATCTAATAAAAATATAAAAATAAATAAATACAAGTTGCCATGCGCTCTCTTCATGGCAACAATCTTCACTAATACAAAAATCGATATTAGGGAATGGAATATTGCTGTTATAGACCTAACCATGCTGTAGTTTGGAGGGATATGGATTTGGGAACATTGGACGAGAAAAGCAGTGGAATGTGTTAATTGCTACCTAATGGGTCATACTACAAAAAGCATGGAAGACAATGGAGATGAGGGTGATTTAAACTGTGGGGCCTGTATCAAGAAGTTTCAGAAGAGAATTTTCATATGTGGTCTAGTAACTTTTCTTATGTTATTTTGGCTAAGGATATGGCTACTCTTTGTCCTTGTCCAAAAACTATGCCTGAGGCTAAAGTTAAGTGTTTTCAATTAAATTCCTGTGCAGAAGTCTCAAAATAGCCTAGAATTAACTCTGTCCTGTGGCTTTTAGTGTTCAGTCTTATGAAGATCTATCATGAAGAGGAACAAGATAATCAAGTAAAAATAAAATGTACAGACTGAGGAGAAAGGGGGCACCAAAAAAGCAAAATGGAGCTAAATCATGTGTGCAAGAAAGATAAACCAATTAAAGACATTAAATGAAAGAAAGAGAGTGGTAGCCTCAGGACAAGATTCCACACAGCTAAACTTCTATCTTGTGAAAGGAATTAAAGAACAACTCAAATTCAAGCATGGTAGTACACTCTCTGTAATTCCAGCACTCTAGAGACAAGCATGTAGAGCTCTGAGTTTAAGGTCAACCTGGTCTGCTGAGCAAGTTCCAGAACAGCTAAGCTTTGGCAGTAAAGGAAACCATCAAAAACAGAAAGCAGGTGAAGATGTAATTGAATGAGGGAGTCATGTTTCAGCCTCAGAAAGCAGCAGAACTTAATCCACATGGTTCTGGATTCAGAGTCAAGGATTGAAGAAACGGGTTATGGAATCTCCCTCTGTGACTTAAGAAAATACCTTTGGCTGAAAGTATGGCAGACATGTCCCTGCATGGAAGGCTAGAAAGGCCATTGTGTGAAGCTGGGAAGGTAAAGCCTGGATTGACTTGGAGACCCAGAAATGTTAGAGATGATAGAACCATTAGATACCTGCCAAGTAAAGCTGCTAACAAGGACTATAAATAGCTCAAAAGAGAGAAATGGGTTCCAGTTAACAGAGCTGAAAGTAGTTGGAGATATGAATAGCTTTTTGACATCAGACATGGAGATATAGAGTTTGGCATTTCTGCAGGTGGTTCTCAGTCTTGATTTGGTCCAGTATTTCCTCATTACACTACCTTTCTTCCAGTTTGGGGCAGTAATATATATCCTGGGCCATTATTTGATGGAAGTATTGGATCTGCTTCTTTTATTTTGACTTTTATGAGATTATAGTTAAGATATTTCATAAATCTCAAAAAAGACTAGAAACTTTGGGCTTTTGAACAAGTTCGAGACTGTTACAGGCTATGGAAACTTTTGAAGTTGAACTAAATGCATTTCTTATTATTTCAGTTACAAGTCTATAGTGTCCAGGGAATGATATGTGGTGGTTTGAATATGTATGCCCTCCATAGACTCATGTGTTTGAGTGCTTGGCCTACAGGGAATGACACTATTAGGAACTGGGGCCTTCTTGGAGTAGATATGGCCTTGTTGGAGAAAGTATCAGTGTGTAGATCGGCTTAGAGGTCTCCTATGCTCAAGCCATGCCCAAAGTTCAGGTAACTAGGCATCAAAAAAAAAAAAAACCCAGTTTTAAAATCTGTGTACATATCTGAATGGTATTTTCAAAATAGAAAACACAAATATTTGAAAAACACTTAGATATTCAACACCTTTTGCCATCACGGGAAGGCAAATCAAAACTACTGAGAGATTTCATCTTACACCAGTCAGAGTGGTCAATAACAATATTACAAGTGACAGCTTATGCTGGTGAGGATGTGGAATAAGAAAAACACTCCTTCATTGCTGATGGAAGTACAAAATTTGTCAGCCACTGTAGAAATAAGTGTAGTGGTACTTGAAGAAGATAGGACAGATCTGGTACCTCAATATCCAGCTATTGGGCATATACCCAAAGGATTCTGCATACTACTACAGAGACCCTTGCTCAATTATGTTCATTATTGCTCTATGGTAATAACCAGGAATTAAATACAAGGTATATGTCCAAAAACAGATGAATTACTAAAAAAATATAGAATATTTATACAATTTAATATGACTTACCAGTTTAATATGACTTACCAGTTTAAAAAATGAAATAATGTGCTTTGTAGGCAAATGCGTGGAGCTACAGAAAAATCCTGCTTGTGGTAACCAAGACCCCGGACAACAAATACAGTATGTAATTGCTTAGATATTAATGTTAATTTTTAAGCAGTCATGTTACTATACATATAACCACAGAGAATAGATATTGAGCAAAGAACCAGCATTGAGAATCATTACCCTAAGAAGAAAAATTATAATAGATAGAGATGGACGGTTGGGGGGGCAGAGTGAAATTGAAGAATCAAATGTCGGAGCAAGAAAAGAACACAAATCAGGAATATAGCTGAGGGAAACTAAAAGCAAGGACCACTTGAGAGGTCAAATGGAACTCAAGTGTATTAGACACTTCCTAAGTTACATACATACATGAAGGTGATCTAAGTAGAATCACAAAAAAATGGGGGAGATAAAACCCAATTTCTTATCATCAAATGAAGCCACAAATTTTAGCAATGGATTGTATTTAATCAAATTTTAGTTAAAAGGTATCTCCATGGAAACCCTCAAAGAACCTGTGCTTATGCCTATGCTATTAGTTGTTCTCCAGAAACTGATGGAAAGAGGATATTGCTGAAGACAATACCTACATATCACACTTAACATGGGAAAGTACATCTTGTCATCTAAAGCCATACCCATCCTGACTAGGGTTTACAGTATTGAAAAGTATAAACACCACCCTACCTAAAAACCTTTTAATCTATGATGGTGATGTGCATGCAAGATATGCTAGTGTTGGCACAAAGCTGTTGGGCATACTTTCCAATGCCAGATTGGATTTAAGACCCATGGCTAGAGATGGAAGCCATGCTGGAAGATGCACAGATAACCGAGAACCTAAGACAAAATAGATCAGGGACCCAGGGGAAAACCAAATATGACTGTTTTGCTAAAGAATCATATCAATAAAATAACATTCTGCTCTACTCATAGGTCAGTGTCTTCCTCAGCCATCATCAGAGAAGAGCTTCTTCCTAAAGTAGATGGGAATAAGCACAGAAACCTACAGCTGAACAATATGCAAAGAGGAAGAAGCCTAACTATAAATCCTAAGTGGGGTGCCCATATCAATCTCTTCCCCTCAGAGTTAGGGGAACCCTGAAGAAGAGAAGGGAGGAAGATTTTAAGAGTCAAAGATGGGCTGGGCGGTGGTGGTGCACACCTTTAATCCCAGCACTTGGGAGGCAGAGGTGGGTGGATTTCTGAGTTCAAGGCCAGCCTGGTCTACAGAGTGAGTTTCAGGACAGCCAGGGCTATACAGAGAAACCCTGTCTTGGAAAAAAAAAAAAAAGAGTCAAAATATGGAGAATACTAAAGAGCCTAGTCCTTCTAGACACAGTAGATCCAGGGGACCTATGAGCTCATAGAGATTGTGGCAGCATGTACAGTCCTGGGACTGATGGGACTGCTATGCTGAGAGGAGAAGTAAACACAAGCCCACGTCTCTAACCATATTCCTAAATCCAAGGCTAGTTTATCTATATAGATACATCTACTATATATCTCTATCTCTATCTCTATCTCTATCTCTATCTCTATCTCTATCTCTATCTCTATCTCTATACACAAATACATATGCATATTCATACATATACATATATCATATGTATACATATACATACACATACACACTACACATACATATATACATATACATCATATTCATACACATATGCATACATATACATTGCTGTATTTGTGTATGTCCTCGTTCACCTTAGGCTCTCCTCAAGATCAAGGTTGATAGCTTTGTTTGGTTTTTGTTGTTGTTGTTGTTGTTTTGTAATGTTTCTTCATCATGAATATATGTAATCTGTATAGTAATAGAGTGGCCAACTGAAAAGTTTGTTAGTAAATATAAGGTTGAGATGGACTAAAACTACTGGGAGCTCTTACACCCTGAGACAGAACAATAGGTTGTAAAAGAACAATGATATGAGGAAGCTCAGACACTGAAAGTCCAAATATTCCCTTTTAGTAAAGCAGCCCCATTTTTTATTGGTTAGTGCAGATACATGTGTATGCAAATATGTGCACATGCATATTTGTGTGCATGCATGTGGAGGTCAAAGATTGACACTGGGTGTCATCATTAATCACTCTGTACCGTGGTTTGGGAAATAGAGTCTGAAGGTACCTGCAGCTGGTTTATTTGGCTAGGTTGGCTGATTAATGAGCCTTAGCTATTTCCTGTCTGTGCCTCCCCAGTGCTGTGATTAGAGATGTCATGCAGGAACTTTTATATGTGTGCTAGAAGTTGAACTTTTCCCAATGGTATGAAGTGTGTGAGGTACTTGATGACCAGTCCCAACAGCCCTTCTTCCTGTGATTGACTTTTCTTTATGACCTATCTGTTATCTACTGTCAACTGTAGCTTGAACATGTTAAGTGGGAAATTGCAAAATTAACTATTTGTGTGTTTCATATCAGCACTACACTGAATAGCATGGATATTTTTTCATCCTGCTCTAGTCCATATAAGGTATGAATTACCCCTCATCTACCATCCACACCCCATATGCATTTTCTCTGTTTCTAGCTGCATCTTGGCTGTTTTCGTTACTGGACAGACTGTGGCAGTCTCTACTTTTATTGGTAATGTTACACTAGCTCTAAACTCAAGTATTCTTCATCAACTAAGCATGAGCTCTTGTTTTGGGGCTATTACTAGGAAAAAAGAATTGACATTAATTTTTTAAATGCAGTATATTCTAAATATGAATCCCCTCAACAGACTTCACCTATATCCTCCTGACTTCCCCACCCTCTCAAATCCACACCCTCTCTCATTAGGATATAGGAATCTATAATAATAATGATAATAATAATAATAAATAATAAATAATAATAATAAATTAGAAACTTAACAAGCCAGAATAGGACAAAAAACAATGAATAATGAAACCAAACATAAATTTAAAAAGCCAAAAAATAATGATAGATATATTATAACATACTGAGAAATACAATAAAAACACAGAATTGGGAACCATATTATATACATAAAGAACTTGTAAGTTGAAAAACAAGAACTAAAACAAAGAAAAGCTTTCTAAAGCATTATGAAACAAAGAATATCAAAAAATCCCATTGAGTTCATTTGGGGTTGGCTATTTTCTTTTGGGCATGAGACATGGCCTTAAAAATTTTTGAATACCTGGTGAGATTCTACTGGAGAAAACTAATTTTTTCAAGTAGTTGAGGCTTTGCTTCTCCACTTTAGCATTTCTATTGTTGTTTTCCTGGAAGAGCTCATGTTTTGATAGGCACAATTGTGAGACTTTATGGCTGTAATTTCTGGTATTACTGAAACACAGCTTCACAGCAAATTTCCTGACCTTCTGATTCTTAGAATGCTACCACCTCCCCATCTAAAATATTTTCTAAGCTTTAGGTGCTGGAATATGTTGTAGATGTATTCTTTGTAATGGGTTCTATTCCTCTGCATGTTGATTGGCTGCATATTCCTGTAATGGTTTCCATCTTTAGCAAAGAGAAGTCTCCTTGGAAGAACTGTACATACCTACATGAAGAACAAGAAGAAACTAAGGAATCCTGAGAGTAGAAGAAATGGTCTTCCCCAGGGAAGAGCACACTAATTTGTTTCCAGTTCCAAATGGTCAGCTCTGAAAAACACACATACATATAACACACAGACTGAAGAGATTCTATTTAAATACCTAGCAATATATGTATGTAACAACAACTAGTGGAAACAGAGGCCAGGAGTATGAAAGAGAACAGAATTATCTATAGAAGAATTGGTAGGGGGGGAAGGAAAGGAGAGAAGATGTGATTGTATTATAACTGAAAAATAAAAGAAATTTTCAAAATACCTGTGCAGAAAAAGACAACAAATGATAAAGTTAAATAAACAATAGCAGTAAAAAGTGTTGGCATTAGGATGAACTTTAATATGTTCAATTACAGCTGCAAATGTGAATTATGGGGCAGATCATATATATATATATATATATATATATATATATATATATATATATATATATATACATATATATACCTATTTAATAAGTGACTAAAGATTACTTCAAGGCAGAAGAAGTATGTACTCAGAAATAAGCATTGAAATGTTAAATAAATTGAAAACAAGAAACAGACTTATGCTTTGTTTAAAACATCTATAGTTATCTAATTCAACATAATAATGGGCAACCCTACTGATATTAATTTTTTCATCTTTGGAGGGTACAAATATTAATACTATTAAAGCCATTAAATTTATTCTTATGCAATTTAAAAACAAAAAGTTCCTTGTTAAAAATGTATGATACAGGAAGTTGGTAGAACCTTTCTTGATAAAAGAGAAAACTCAATCAATCAGTCTTTGATTTTGAAAACTACATGCGACCTATTTCTCATTACTTAAATACACATTAAATAATATGACTTGAATAACAAGATTAGACAGAGTATTTTCCAAGTGTGGATTTAAAGAGTCTTATTCTTGATGGGTTCAAAATCCATTTAGAACATATGGGTTCATTATTTTAATCCAAATTTGTCTTTTTTGAGTTTAAATAAATTGGCTTTGAAACATGAATTTAGAAAGGCAAAAAAGACTAATTAAAGAGGATCCAAAGATTTCTCGCCCCTGGAGAAACATATGGATGTTATTTAAAATCAATTCAGGGAGAAAAAAATAAGACAGGTTGAAATTTCTTTCTTAAGTCAGGCACGTCTTTGCAGTACCACACACAGTGTGATTATCTGATATGCCTCAGATGTAACTCACTCTAACAATACACTCACTGGCTAGAGGCTGTTAGCAAATAAATGGAGTTTTTAAAAAGGCACTGGAAAGTTCCCAGGTCCAAGTTAGTGGGAATACTTGAGAATAGGTAAAAACAAACAGTAACAATGTAGCATTTATCCAAAATTCAGTGGGGGAACTTCTGTAGTGAGAAATCCTATCACACCATTCAAGTCTCAACCACATACCCACCTCTGCTTAATATACATCACTACAATTGACATGCTTGCTTCCTCCATAAAGTTCATATGCTGAAACTCCAGATGATGGTACTATGAAATGAATGAGAATTTGGAGAAGCAATTAGGTCCTGGGTTTTCATGAATAATATTAGAGCTGCTGTAAAAGAGAGGGCAATTTATTTACCTCTCTAATACATGCAACACAGAAGACATTTGTCTATGAGGAAGGCAAGTCTTTGCCAAGGATGCTGCCTCATATTAATGTTGGCACCCACAGCCTTCATAACATTTCTGGTTATCTATAATATGCCAGAGTGTATCATTCATCTAGAATGGCCTAAAGAAACTCAACTAGTCATGATGAGTACTTATGACACCACCCAGGAAGAAGGTCCCAGTGCTCATGATATTGCTTGCTTTTGATTGGAGATTCTTGATAAGTAGAGTAAGAGGATAACCCTACTTACTGTGATTTCTGTTTGTATGTGAGAGGTGATATAAATACTGCAATAAATACTTAACGATAAAGATTAAAAGCAATATCAATGTTTGAAACTGCCATGAAATTCCCCCAACTTCTTTTCATCTGATGCTCTAGTTTTGTTCAAATTTGTCTTCTCTCAGATTTCCAAACAATGCATCCTCTGGCAACAGTTAATGTCACCTGCCTTTATATTAGAAGCTGAGTATATTTGTATATTATTTGACTCAGTTAATGCAAATTGATCATGACATCTTCAAGGCAATGCTGGTTGGAACATCATAGTTTTCCTCTCTCACCAAAGTATTTCAGAAATAGATGATGTGAAATGGTATAGTAACTCCATACTCATCATGAGAGAAGGGTCTGTTCTTCCATTGCAGTATCAAGAGTACCTCATAAACTAAGGTGGCTGCAAAGACTCCACCCATTCACATTCTCAAACTATCAACCTGGAAAAAAAATTGAAAGGTCCAGAATTATGGTTGTTTCTCCCATTTTTTTATTTGAATTGTTAATTGTATACAAAAGCTTTACTTTGAAAGGACAAACATGGGCTAGGGTGATAGGTTAGCACATAAAAGAGTTTGCTGTTCAATCATGAGAGCCAGACTTCTCATTCAAGCACCCAAGTAACAAACAGGACATCTAGCACAAATAGCTCTACCCATGGGAGATCCAGCAGCTATTTCTGCCCCTCATACATTTATAAATGCACATACATGTACATAAAACAGGACATACACATGTTCAAATGCACGCTCACAATATACAGAAAGTACAGGCATAAATAAATAAATAAGGCACATCATTAAGAAGAAGTCTTCACCTGCATTTCATTTGTTAGTCATAATTAAGTAACCCAGTTCTCCCTAGCTCCTGGTTAAAAATGTATAATCTAATTTGAATAATAATATTTCCAGGCTGAAAAGTTGAGATTTTTGACACTGGAAAGAAAAGGATTGAATGGCTAGTGAAAAAGTGGAGTTCATCTTAATACTATTCTGTCAGTATTCCACATGTGTTGTATTTTTCTCACAAACAAAATTGGCTTAGAAATTGAATACTACCTCTTTATTACAGAAACTCTTTAAAAGCAGGCACTCTCCTCTGCACGGATATTCTTTTCCTGCATTGTTCTGGGAAATTTCTCCTTTGTCACTGTGAACCACATATTTTACTGTAATTTCACTTCAATTCCAGGGCTCAGTGTACCTCTTCCTGGTGTCAGAATGTTTAAGTAATTTGTCTTACTAGGGCAGATTTTATTCAACAGACTCTCAATATAGGTTTCAGGATAGAGGTGGAAATATCTCGATAACATTGCATTGTTATCTATAGGCAATGGGCCAGATGTTCTAAGCACTAAGGTTGTAAATAGTACGATACTACCTTAGGTGCACACAACAGAATCTGTCCTAATTGGTTAAATAGAAAGTAATTTGCAATGTACATACACAAGAGTTGGAGGAGCTGTAGGCATCAGATTTCTCAGGCTTTAGAAATGTTTCCCAGGATACCTCAGGGTATCTAACCCATAAGATGCTGATTTCTCTTTTAGGAGAAAGCCAGGTATATTGGTTAGTTTCTGTCAAGTTGACATGGGCTAGGGTCCTCTGGGAAGAAAAAACATGAATTGAGAAATTTTCTCTACTGAGCTGGCCTGTGGGTATGTCTGTGGAGCATTTTGTTAACTAATGATATATATATAATGATATATATATTAGTTGTATGAAGGCACATACAACTGTGAGTAGTGCCACCCCCGGGCAGGTGGTCCTGAATTGTATAAGTTGGCAAACTGAGCAAGCTATGTGACATAAGCATAAGTATGATCCTCCATACTTTGTCTTTCAGTTCCTAACACCAGCTTCCTGCTTGAGTTCTGAATTTCTCAATTATGGACTGTGACATACTCTGTCCCTCCATTCACCTTTATGAAAAGTAGAAAGCATGTTGATTGGGTAATCACACACTATAAGCATATGATTATTTTCCCCATATTTTGTCATACACCAAGCTGAGATTCCTTTTAAGAACTGTTTTTGAGAAAAGAGAAAGATGGGGAGGGTCGTGGAGATTGAGGACTCTGATGAAGATGGTGGCAGTCAAGGCTATGAACTGGATCATGGAAGTTTCCTGTGGCTAAGTAGAAAGTAGTGAGAAGGTCAATGCTGAGAACATGACATCCAAAGACCAGTACTTTGGCTCCTATGCCCACTTTGGTATCCACAAAGAGATGCTAAAGAAGGTGCTTACTCTCATGTACCACAACTCTATATTTCAAGATCAGCATCTCTTCAAAGGCACGGTGGTAATGGATATGGGCTCAAGCACTGGTATCCTCTGCATGTTTGCTGCCAAGACAAGAGCTCACAAGGTTATTGGGATTGAGGGATCTGGTATTTCCAATTATGCTGTGAAGATTGTCAAAGCCAACAAATTGGACCATGTGGTAACCATCATCAAGGGCAAGGTGGAGAGGTAGAGCTGCATGTGGAGAAGGTGGACATCAGTAGCAGCAAGTGGATGGGTTACTTCCTCTTCTGAGACCATACTCAATACCATGCTACATGCTCGTGACAAGTGGCTGAGACCTAATGACCTCATCTTCCAAGACTTGGCCACCCTGTATGTGACAGCCATTGAGAACCAATAGTATAAAGACTACAGGATCCTCTGGTGGGAGAATGTATACAGTCTTGATATGTCCTGCATTGAAGATTTGGCTATCAGTGAGTCCCTGGTGGATACAAAGCCCCTGGTCACCAATGCCTGCCTCATAAAGGAGATAGACATCTGCACAGTCAAGGTGGAGGACCTGACCACACACACACACACACACACACACACACACACACACACACATTTTGCCTGCAAGTGAAGAGGAATGACTACATGCATGCACGGGTAGCCTACTTCAACATCTAGTTCACCAGATGCCATAAGAGGACTGGCTTCTCTACCAGTCCTAAGTCCCCATATACACACTGGAAGCTAGCTGTATTCTACATGGAGGACTACTTAACAGTGAAGGCAGGCGAGGACATCTTTGACATCATTGGAATGAGGCCCAACACAAATCGTGACTTGAACTTTATCCTCTCCATGGACTTCAAGGGTCAGTTGTACGAGCTCTCTTGTTCCACCCACTACCAGATGCACTGAGGAGGTACCCGGCTGTCCCTCCTGCAGATGGGGACTCGGGGACTACGGTTATGGGATGGAAGGGTACATTGTGACTATAATTTTTTCATAACAGGAATTGTTAGCCACTTTATACATAATATTTTCCCCAACCAAAAATGAGATGATTTTTCTTCATTCTGAGATCCATGCAAAATCTGACTTTAGATTCAAAAGTGATATCTGAATAAAAACAGTGAGTTGTTCCTAAATCCTTGTAGGAACTCACTCAAATAATTTTTCTAAGCTTGCTGGTAATTGTATTTATCAAATATTCATGTTTATATAGCATTTAAATTATTTTTTGTAGAGGAAAATTCTACCACATATGTCCCTAGAAAGGAAAAGGTGAAGTGTAACTGTGGGGAGAAATCTTTTCAAATATTTTCATACTGTGAGCCTATTATAAGTGCAGGAAGATTAAAGATACAACATAAAGGTGTGTATTTAAATGACTACAAATAACTATTTAACTAGATCTGCCTAGGGGATATCACTAGTCCCCAAATGATCAAAGGCTATTGCTATAGGCAAGGTCCAAAACCACCTGCTTCTATAAAGAACCTCAGATGACAGCACTGATTTTATACACATATATTGCTACCTCTTGAAACAGTGATTTTAAAAAATTATCAACACTGACAGAAGGCAAACAGATTGAGAGTTAAGTCTGATTCTACCAATACATCCTTTTGCCTTGTATAGAAATGTGATAATTCCTTAGACCCTTTACTTTGACCTTATTATCTGCAGGAACAACAAAATTCAAGTGGTTGGAAATCAAAGGATCATCCCTGCACTTACAAAGGATGACCCCAAGAGAGTATTGTCTCCTCTTAACTTATTCAATCAATGAATAAGAATGTATTTTGCATTCTTCACCAAGAACAACCTGTGAGCATGACACCTACAACACATTCAGAAAAGATAACAGTTTGCTATATTATCATTGGCTTTGTTTTAGGGACCCTCAGATCAGCTCAAGACACTGCAAGAACAAATCTCAGCACAAAGTAGACTTATTTGCCCCAGAGGGACAGAAGCCAGGGACAAGGGACAAAGCAGGAAATAGAGGAAGAGAGAGAAGCAGAAGATATCAAGGGAGAAGAAAGAAAAGGGGCAATAGAGAGAGGGGGGAGGAGGGATATTTGTCTGGTGCCAGAGAACACAAAGAACTTTCTCTGAATAGAAAGAAGACAAACATGGAACATAGGAAAATGGCAGTTTATAAAGGTAAAGGGGGAAATCCTATCTGAGGATGAGGTTTAACTTTGATTGGGTATGCTAATTAAGGTGGACAAAAGGGTGCTTTAATTGCTGGACCTTGGTAGTATAAGAGTCAGAAAATTGCTGACAGAAGACCTGGACTCTGATGGATTACAAAAACAACCAGCATTTATTCTGCAGAAACAACTAGCATGCTGGGGTCAACCATTCTCCAAATTGATGACCTCAGACAAAGGCATAGAGGCTTTCTTATAGGAAAGCAGGAAAATTCTTTAGAAGGATTAGGTGATTGGGAGGAATTAAAGCAGTCAGATTAGCATAACTTTGACTGACTATGTTAATTGTGCTATATTTAGAGAGTGGGTTAGGTAATGTAAAATTTCATTGGTAGGTGCTGGGGAGGTCACAGGGCTCGGTTTCTGATGGGCTTGTACCAGGAAGTCAGTGGTCTGCATTCCTATATCATGAACATTTAGTTACAGGATAAGATAGGACTGCTGAGCACTGATGCCCAACCTGGGAAAAGATATTTTCCCATTCTTGTGGTTATCCCAAGGCTGTTCTTTGGGAGGGGGTTTTATGACATTATTTCTAGATTTTTCTGGTCTATTCCTGGAGCTGGTACCTTATGGCCTTCTTCTTTTAAATCAGACCTGGACCTTAAATGGAGAGAAATTGGGATTATGCCATCCTGTTATTAGTCAAACTCAGGAGGAGGTGTTAGCCAAATAAGGGAATAAGCCTTGGTGGCTAGCTCTGGGAATGTGATCCGATAGTTTTGAACAAGGCAGAGGGAATAAGGGAGAAGGCCAAAGCCTGCCAGAGTCATGTCTACCATGCTTGGGTTGCCTAGAATCCCTTCATTTGTTGCCTTTCACTCCCAAATTCAAGAAGGTCATCTTTTTGCTCCTGTCTACCTGAAGTTCTTCCTTTTCATGTAAGGACAGCACAAAGGAGCTATTGAAAGGGTTTTGTAGCAATCGGGTGTCTGGGAAATTGGAGAGTCAAGGATTCCTCAAAATCCACACATGCAAAAGACTGCATACAAAACGCTTTTAGGGGGTGGGGTGTGAAAAGCCACCTCTGGGCAGGGATGAAAGAGAGAGAGAGAGAGAGAGAGAGAGAGAGACAGAGACAGAGACAGAGACAGAGAGACAGAGAGAGAGACAGAGAGAGACACAGAGAGAGAGACAGTGACAGAGAGACAGAGAGAGAGACAGAGAGATGACAGAGACAGAGACAGAGAGACAGAGACAGAGAGAGACAGAGAGAGAGGCAGAGAAAGACAGAGACAGAAACACAGAGACAGAGACAAACAGTGAAAGACAGAGACACAGAGAGACACATATAAAGGGGAATATGGAGCATGCACATACATGACTGTGACTTTATAATTCTGATAGGCCCAACTTTATATGTTACTTGATCTTTTTCCCTTACCCCTTTTAATATTCTTTCTTTGTTTTGTGAATTTGGTGTTTTGATTATTATGCAGTAATAGGAATTGCTTTTCTGGTCCAATCTATTTGAAGTTCTGTTTCATGAGCATCTCTTTCTTTAGGTTAGGGAAGTTTTCTTCTATAATTTTGTTGAAAATATTTACTGTCCCTATACATTGTACATCCTCGTTCTCTTTCATACCTATAATCCTTAGGTTTGGTCTTCTCATTGTGTCCTGGATTTCTGGATGTTTTGGGTTACAAGCTTTTTGCATTTTGCATTTTCTTTGACTGTTGAGTCAATGTGTTCAGCCTCTGAGATTCTTTGTTCTATTTCTTGTATTCTGTTGGTGATGCTTGCATCTATGACTCCTGGTCTCTTTCCTAAATTTTCTATCTCCAGAGTAGTCTCCCTTTGTGATTTCTCTCTTGTTTCTACTTCCATTTTTAGAGCCTGGATGGTTTTGTTCAGTTACTTCACCTGTTTGGTTGCATTTTCCTCTAATTCTTTAAGAAATTTTTGTGTTTCCTCTTTAAGGATTTCTACCTGTTTTTCTGTGTTCTCCTGTATTTCCTTAAAGGACTCATTTACGTCCTTCTTGAAGTCCTCTATCATCATCATGAGGAGTGATTTTAAATTTGAGTCTTGCTTTTCTAGTGTGATGGGGTGTCCGGAACTTGCTATGGTGGGAGAACAACTGGGTTCTGATGATGCCAAGTAACCTTTGTTTCTGTTGCTTATTTTCTTGCACTTGCCTCTAGCCATCTGATTATCTCTAATGCTACCTGAACTCACTGTCTCAGATTGGAGTCTGTTTCTCCTGTTATCTTGGTTGTGTCAAAACTCCTCAGAATCCAGCTCTCTCTGTGATACTGTGATCCTGACATCCTGGGTCTAAGAGTTCCTTGTAAGTCTAGCTTCCTCTGTGGATTGGATACAGCACTAGTGCCCAAGGTCTGCTCGGCACTGGCTCACCGGAAGCTACTTATTTTCAAATTAAGTAAACCAAGTAGTTACTTATATTTAATATATATGAAAAGAAAAAATAAAAATGTTACATTGTATTACAAAAAATTAAGGTAAGTATAAATATTACATGATCTATGTATGGTATATGTAAATAATGTAGGATATATTCTAGTTACCTCTATATTCACACCCATTGATAAGCTGTAGTGTATTTCTTTCTGGAGTGTGTTGCTTAGTTTTGTTAACTTGATGTAAACAATAATCTCCTAGAAAGAGAGAACCTCACTTGGAGAACTTTCTTCCTCAGATTAGCCTGTAGGTGCTTCTGTGGTGTCAAATACCAGCCTCAGCTTGTGGGCCCTGAGGAAGGGGTGTTCAAGAGCAGCAGATGAATGACTCTGAATCAGTGATAGATGCGAACAGAAAGCTCTTTGCTTTGCTTGAGATAACTCTCTTCTTGAGATAGCTCCCTCTTGCACACCAAAACTCAGTCATTTATTTTGCAGAAGCTATTTCCTTAGGAATTGAATACTAATTCAGTCATTTACCACAGGTTCCATTAGAGCAGAAATCAGCATTTTATGACCTTAGCCCCTTTACTATAAAGACAAAGCCACATGGCCAAAGCTGCTTGCTGGAGCTGCAATATGACCTCATTGTTCTATTACATTACCACCAGCTTTCTGTTTTCCAACTCTTACACTACCTAATCTGGACTGCCCTGGAACTTGCTCTGTAGAAATGCCTTGAACTTAGAGTCTTTGAGGCTCTGTCTCCTGAATGCTGGGATTAAAGGCCTGTGCCACACCATGCCTGAACCAAAGATAATTTTCACCTAGAATGTGTTCTTTCCTAAGCTAGCTTTGAACTCAGAAATCTGCTTGCTTTTATGTCCTGGGCCTAAAATTTTTATATTCACTATTCCTCAACATCCATATCAAAAGCCTGTGTTTCCCAATCTCAAAATGTGGATCATGAGTGTGCCCCCATTTCTGAATCATACGTCATTCCATAATAAAAGTCCAAACTATTTCTTGTTCAACTGAAAACATGAGCAATAAACTTAGCTGGGTAGGATCTTGCCCTGATATCACCACTCCCAAAATCTTTTTATCTCCTTCCTTAGTATCTTTCTGACAAAGCTGCCTCATTAGTGCAGTGACCCCTGTTCTTCCAGGTTGTTGAATCTCCTCATATTTTATATTGCATCCTTATTTTTACATAATTGAGAAATCCTGTAAAAATTAGTTCTTTCATTGATTTATATATTATTGAACTCATACTTTCAGAGTTCTTTTTCACAGTCTTAAGTGATGTCCTTAATGTCACAGTGTTACCATTTTTTTTTTTTTTTTTTGAGGAACACCAAACGCATTCTCCTTTCCTGGAACCATGCTGTTTGTGATTATCATGGAGTCATTAATTTTAGCATGGAGACCATTTCCTGAAGCAGAAACATAAAATAAAATGAATACATTATTATATAAACAAGCCTTATGCCTATATCAACTGACAGTATTAGAGAAAACCCATGCCCTGCTGGCTCTTCTCCAGGGGTGATACCAAGGACCAGCCACAGCTTGGTTGGGGGTCCTGAGGAAGGGGTGTTTAGGAGCAGCAGGAGAAATGACTCAAAGTCAATGGTAGGATACAAGCTGACAATTCTGGAATCTGCTTGAGATAGGTCACTAGACAGTTTTCTACTTGGCTCATGGGTCTTCCCTTGTCTATAAGCCTACTAGAATAATTCTAAAGGAACTGTAATAACTCTCTGGATAGTTTTTTGTTTTCCTACCAAAGTCAGAAAACCTATTAGACAAAATTCTAAAGGAGCTATAATCACTATCTAGACAGCTTTTGTATTTTCTGGCCAAGTCAGAAATTCTAAAAGAGCTCTCTAGATAGCTCAGCTCTTACAGACCAAAGCTCAGTCTTCGATTTGCATATCAATTCAATCATTTATGGAGGTTCTCTTTTGATTATCCCATGAATCAGCATTTTATGACCTGAGCTCCTTGATTCTTAGGAAAAAGATAGCAAGATTTTTTTTTTTTTTTTTTGACATTGCAAGTCTTACATGGTTCACTGGGCATAGCACTTGTGGTTGTAAAATCTAGACATAATTTTTTATATGAGACAGTTATCTCTCTGTTTTCCAACTCCTTTACTGCCTAAGTTTGGCTCTCCTGTAACTTGCTGTGTAGACAGACCTTGAGCTCAGAGATATTCCTACCTTTATTTACACAAACAATGAGCTTAGGTGGGTGGAATTTTGCCCTGAGATCATCACTCCTTCATTTCCTGATACTCCTTTATTATTTGCACCATGAGCTTTGATTTTTAAGTATTCCTTTCCCTTTACTGGCTCATTAGTGCAGCTGCCTCTGTTCTTTCAGGTCAGTGAAGTTCCTCATACAATTTGTACTATATTCTTATATTTCACATAGTCAAGAAATCCTGTATATATATTCTTGAACTCATGTTTTCAGAGTTCTTTCCCACAACCTTAAGAGCTGTCCTGAAGGTCACAGCATTACTTACCATTTTGCTATGGAACTTTAAACATATTCTTGATTCCTGAACTCATGCTGTTTTTAACTATCACAGAATCATTAACCTTGGCAGGGAGAAAAATCCCCAATAACCTTGGCAGGGAGAACATTCACAGGAACAGAAATAATTTGCACATTATTATACAAACAAGCCTTACACCTACAGTAACTATCAGGGAGACCCACATTCTGCTGGTGCTACACCAGGGGTGGGAACTGTGTCACAATGTCCCTTTCACAGCCATGCTGAACCTGGCACTGTGGGGCATTTTCTAAGGCAAAGTATTGCTATACATTTTTTTCTTCATGTAAAGCTTTCTCTCTCTCCCTCTCCCTCTCCCTCTCCCTCTCCCTCACCCTCTCCCTCTCCCTCACCCTCTCCCTCCCTCTCCCTCTCTCTCTCTCTCTCTCTCTCTCTCTCTCTCTCTCTCACACACACACACACACACACACACAATTATTATAGAGTCTTTTTAATTACCTATAATCACCACAGAAGCAATGGCTCACCCTTGAAGTTGTAATCACTGGTACTCCAGCCAACCTCTGGAGTAAGGCAGATTTGCTTATTATCTTGATGTCAAGCATTAAATGGCAATTGTTTCTTTTAAATTCACTTCCTTAGACTAGTAAAATTTTTCCCATTAATTTATTTACTTATTCATTTTACAACCAGATCAGAGCCCCCCTCCTTCAGTACACCCCTCATATAACCCATCCCCACACATTCCCTTTCCCTTCACCTCTGAGGAGGAGGAGGTATCTCCCAGCTAACCAACCCACTCTAACACTTCAAGTCACTGAAAGACTAGATATACCCTCACCCATTGAAACCAGAGGACAATTTGTACTAGTCTGTTTTCTTCATCACATGGAATCTAAAATTTGATTTCAGATTGTCAGATTTGGTAATAAAAGCTCTTATTTCTTGCCTGCCTAGAATAATATTTTAATAAGAAAAATATAAAATCTTCTCCTTCAAAACATGACGTATACATATGATTGAAAAATCTCCAAATATAGAAAGAAAAATTGCATTCCTTGATCATGGAGAATAATTCAGGTTTATACTTCTATTCTTATCAATTGCTATGATTCTACTTTTCTTATTTCAGGATTTCCTTTCCATTATTCTTCCTATGAACTCTCTACAAATTCATATCATTATCCTGTGCTGTCATCCATAATGCAAATTCCTTTTGCTCTTTGATAACCTCTAACACATTTAGACAATTAACCAAAGGAAACTAAAATGCAACAAATTACCATGAAACTAATACAATCTGTTGATAGACCTAGCTATACACACTCACACTCACACACACACACACACACACACACACACACACAAACACACACACACACACTCACACACAGAGCGAGAGAGAGAGAGAGAGAGAGAGAGAGAGCGAGAGAGAGAAAGAGAGAGAGAGAGAGAGAAAGAGAGAGAGGGGAGAAAGGCACATGGGTAGTATTAAATTTTATTTTTTTCTTAAAGAATATACTTACCAGTATTTCTTTGTTTATTCCAAAGGCCTCTTTTTCTTTGTTTTAATTGTGTAAATGTTCCTAAATTCATAAATACAACTTCCTCAATCCATATGATGTTAAGTGTGTGTGTGTGATACATATGTGTGTGTGTGTGATACATATGTGTGTGTGTGTGTATGTGTGTGTGTGTGTGTGTGTGTATGTGTGTGTGTGTGTATGTGTGTGTGTGTATCAGGACTGATCCACTTGGTACTAGATAACCAACTGGATGGGCTATTATTTAGGCAAGACCAAAGATTCACCCCATAGGTTCTCAGCATTCCCCAATTGTAGTTCCTTGCCTGGGGTTAAAGCCCTACAAGCTTCCCCATCTCTCTAAGTTGACATGTACATTGGCATTGATATTGTTCAGGTGGTCATTGTTCAGGATGTCCACAGACAGCCATGTTGATAAGACTTCAAGTGTGGAACATTTCCTACATTTCAAGAAGAGACAATCTCACAGCTTTCTGTTCTTCTATTATAATCTTTCCACTCATCTTCTGCAATGGTATCTGAGCCGTAGATACAAAAGCTGTGTTGTAGATATATCAGCTGTGAACTTCAGACATAGGACCTAAAGTACTTAAAGTGGGTCTGAAAAGAATGTCTTCTTACAAAGAAATAGCTTTCATGGTACCAGAAAACCCATACAAGATTCCAAGGCAAGAAGGCAAACAATAGTTCTATCCAGGTATGCTTGCGAACCACAGCAATAAACAGAATGGCACCATAACCACAAGAGCAGAATAGTGACACTCATACTTTGTATGTAATCGATACCTTTCTAATTGGACTGAAGATCTTATCACCAAGAGGGAGACCATGCCTAAAATGGGAAAATTCGCCAACTATACAGACATAGTGAAGCCATGGATCTTGTGGGAGAACCTACACACACCACTTTACTAAACCAGCATAATTACTTCCTGCATTTTAAACATGTGTTCTTATACCCATAGGTAAACCTAGTTCTAGCCAATGTTTCTTACTTTGACATTAAGGTGAGATTTGTTAGGCAGTTTTACAAATCTTTTGTCTTTAGTGATTTAGGGGTCATGAATATATTTTCACTGTGCCTAACATTCCTTAAATAGTCAAAATTTGGCAAGGTAGAGAGAATAAAAGTATGGATCAAGCAGAGATCTTAACTTCTTCCATCATGCTTAAAAGATATGTTATGTTGTATGAGGAATATTACTAAATAGCAGAATAATTGCTCAAATGCCATGCCCTGAAAATATTATAGAACAGTCATGTCAGTTGTTAATCATAACTAACATATGCCTAAACTTGTTTAGTTTGGTGATAGGTGTCTAATAAAGAAATCTCATGGTTTCATTAAGAATGGGATCCTATATTTGAGTGCTTAGTCACCAGAGAGTGGAACTGTTTGAAAGGACTAGAAGAATTCGGTGTGGACTTTTGTAAGAAGTATATGGCTAATGGCTAAGGTTGGCCTTCAAGATTTCAAAAACCATACCATGTCTCTCTCTCTCTCTCTCTCTCTCTCTCTCTCTCTCTCTCTCTCTCTCTCTCTCTCTCTCTGTCTCTGTCTCTCTGTCTCTCTGTCTCTCTGTCTCTGTCTCTCTGTCTCTGTCTCTGTCTCTGTCTCTGTCTCTCTCTCTCTCTCTCTCTCTCTCTCTCTCTCTTTCTCTCTCTTAGCTGTGTGTATGTGTTCTTCCTGCCTGTGGATCAGAACATAGTCCTCAGAAACTTCTCAGAGTGCCCACCTCTGTCCCACCATGATCCCCACCATGATGATAATGGACTAAGCCCTCTAAAACTGTAATCATTCCCCCAATTATGAGCTTTCTTTTATAAAAGCTTCCTTGGTCATGGTATCTCTCCACAGCAATAGAAAAAGTGACTAAGACTGAAAACAGCAATTGTTTTTTTCGCAAAATCATTTTTTAATTTTTAATTTTTTTTATTTTCTATATTTTTTGTTTACATTCAAAATCTTAAGGTGATAAAAAGGGCTTAGAGAAGATATTTTCCACTGAACAAAATCAATTATAAGGACTTGATAATTTACTAAAGCACTTTGAAATTCAATATTCACAAACTTAAAGGCAGATATCTAAGACATTTAAATAAAATATTTTATATGGTAAATCATATTATTGTTTAAAATATGAAATCCTTGCAGCAGACACTTAGATTTACAGAAAATAATGTGTTTTAAGTATCCTGATATTTCATTCAGTATGAATTTCTGTTGGTGGGAATAAATGCAATAGATCAGAGGATTTTACAGAAATATATGCTAGAATTTTAACCTTCAGGGAATACAGAAAAATGATTAATTTACTGTCTGTTTAAATCTATATTAAAAAGAAAATATTACTTCTAACACTTGCAAATTTTTTCTTAAAATATAGTTGTGCAAGCCTCTATTGCAATGAGAATAGTATGGGAGTGATGTGTTAATTTGCTAGGGACTGAAGGTGTGCATGACTCAGTGTTGCCACTGTAGTGAGGTGAGGAATTCCCACCCACAATGTCGAAACTATGATATAGGCCTGTCGCTGGGACAACTGTACATTTCAGAGACAAAGCATGATTGCCTGACTCTATTAGAGATCTCTAGGATCTTTTCTTGCATTAGAATATAATCATGCATTCCTGCTATTCATTTCATAGAGTACTTCAAACATACAAAAGTCTCCAAAGTACCTACCATCTGGATATAAGATGTTCATAATTTAGAATTACTTTTCAAGAAATGAACCATCACCAGTAACTTTAAGCAACTCATTCCTGGTCTAGCATAATTAAATGAAAGAGGAATTATGTCTTCATAATTTACTACATAATGTAATCATGAATCACAAATACTATTTTATATGATTTAAAGTTACAAAAAAATATGTGAGAAATTTTTTCTGTACCTGACAATTCGTAATTTGTTTTCATAATTTTTAAAAGTGTGTTTCTGCTTTGGCTGAGTCCATAAAGTGTTTTCTTTGCATCCATGAGAACCTGAGTCCTCAGCACCTGAGAAATAACCCAAACATTCTGTTGGACACCTGTAATCCATGTATGGGGAGATAGGGACAGGCAGAATGATAGAGGTAGCTGGCCAGGCAGCCAAGCCTCATGTTCCCTCCCCAGGTTAATGAGAAGCCTTGTATCATAAAAAAAAAAAATGGGAACTAAGAACTATGTTCCTGAGGAGTGACACAAGACATTTTCTGCAGGCCTACATACATACTTGCATGAACACAGTCATACACACACACACACACACATGCACACAAAACACGGTCAAAGACATTTACACATGCCTATTACATGTTCTTCAAGTTTTCCATCCATCCAATTTGCACCTATCACTTTAGCTTCAGCTCTCTTCTCTTTTTATTGCTGATTTATCCTCTTTCCTGCTTTATATTAACCATTTTTTCCTTCTTTCCTTCCACTAATTTGGCAAATAATTCTGGTACTTCTCCTAAGTGAAGGCATTGAAAATGTAAATACCTTTAACATGTTTACTAACCTAACTTTCATACAGATATAGTCTGATATTAAAGGTTTTGCTTTGTATGCATTCACCATTCTCTTAAAGGGCAGTGTTGAAGGATGAAGATGTAATGCTAACAGTGACTTCTCTGTATTTATTTGTATCTTGAGCACTAATTCTGTAGGAGAGATGTTTGCATCTACTAAAAGATTTTGGTTTTGTATTTGTATGTACTGTGCATGCAAGTGTGCATATTGATATGTGTGCCCATGCATGTGCACTTGTATGTGCACATGCCTGTGGAGACAAGAGGATGATATCCAATGTCTTCTTCACTCTTTATCTTCCCTATTGAGGCTTATTCTCTGTTGAGCCTGAGATCACTGTTTTGGCTACTTCCCTTTCCTTGGAAACTCGCTGTGTTCGTTCCCAGGCTTTTAGATTGCAAGAGGTCAGCACAGCCAATTGCTTCTTGTATATGTCTTGGGAATCAGAAATATAGTCCTCATACTTGGGCTGCAAGAGTTTTAAATGCTAACCCATTCCACACCCAAGACATGATTTTTGGGTCTCTCTCTCTCTCTCTCTCTCTCTCTCTCTCTCTCTCTCTCTCTGATGATGATGATGATTTGTGTTTTCTTTCTATTACCCATAAAAATGTTATGATGTCTCTAGTGTTTCTCTGATTATCAGTGATGCATTCTGTGACTGTTAAATATATTGCTTTAAATCTGATGTGTTTCAACACACTGAAACTCCCAAGTCTCTGCATTTATGAAAACCTTCATCAACTATTTCTAGGAATGCACTTTCACCTCCTTTTGATGCTGTGGAAAACACCTTAGACATGCTGGGATTTGTTCTTATTACTGTGAATATTACTTGTCATTTTGATAATGTCTCATGAGAGACAGAGTGAGAGAGAGAGAGAGAGAGAGAGAGAGAGAGAGAGAGAGAGAGAGAGAGAGAGAGAGGAGAGAGGGAGAAGGAAAGGGAGAGGGGGGGAGGGGAGGGGGAGAGGGAGAGTTGTCTCCACCCTTCATTCCCCCTTTATTAGCCTCTTGAGTCTTAGGATCATTTTTTTTTCTTTTCATTCCATAACTACCTTATTTCCTGATAATCCCAGAGTATTCTTGAAATCTTTCAATTTGCCCATAGATTCTTTAAAGTGATATGATATATTCTTCAGATGGTCAATGTGTTACATTTCTAGGTGTTCTATTATTTGCTTAGAGTGTCCTAATTTTTTTCCACTGGCCTATTTGTGGGTTCTATGTTTTCAGCATTTTTATGATTTCAATGCATAATTCACATTGATCTTTCAGATTTGTGTCTTGAACAAAAATCTGGTGTTCTGAACATCAGTCTGCTCTCTCTCTCTCTCTCTCTCTCTCTCTCTCTCTCTCTCTCTCTCTCTCTCATGTGAAATATTGCTGAAACATGTTTGATCAGATTTTGCTCTTTCTAGTTATCAATCAAATTTACTAGCTTTGGAAAAATCCAAGACTGTCATCTTATAAAATGCTACAAGTACTTAGATAACAGTGTGGAAATCCTTGAAGTGAAAAGGACATGAGTGATACATTACATTCCCATTAAATTTACCTACGGTTACATAAAGACAGTTTATGTGACCCACTGCACAACATTGTAAGCATATGAGGTATTTTATTACAAATGGATGTCACAAGGTCTTGGTTTTATTCATCTTTGTTGCTTTTGTTCTTCTTATGGGAGTGAAGTCCTGTTTGCCCTTATTAGTGAAAGTAGCCGAGACACACACAGAAACCTTGTATGTTTGCTTTGGTCAGGCGTCCGGGGGCATCATGGAAGGGGCTAGCTCTACATTGATTTCCTATCCTGGATAGATTTCTGTCTTTGTTCTGCAGGTGTCTGGGCCTTTCATCTTTTTTCTTTCCTTTTCTTCTTGTTCTACTTAAGGGAGAATTTTCTTTTCTACTAATTAGCGTCCCATGTATAGACGAGCTTCAAAGATTTTCTAGTCTCTGTTCTACCAAGTGTTTTCAAATTCATATGGTGAGTCAGATCTCATCTCAAGGCTTTATGCAGGCCTGGAGCCTCATCACCTACTGCCGCAGGATGCCAGTTTCTCGGCCTTCTGATGTTACAGCCACTGAGTGTTTATCACCAGCCCTTGGCCCAGCTGCTAAAGCAGTAGTTTGTATTCTCTTTATTTTCACATCTCGCCGTATTGAGGTTTGAATCCAGTGCCTCCAGCCCACTAGGAGAGTGCTCAAGCCCTAAGCCACCTCCCCAACTCTATTTGTGCTATTAATACTTTTGCTTTGAAGTTTGGGATCATTTTCCCTCTTTCTTTTCTATTAAATTTTCAGGAAAATAGATTCTCTTCTTGTAGTTCATCCAGCATGGACATGTCTTCACAGTAGTGTTGCAATACAACAAATTACTGAACCCTAATTTGAGCACCACAGGTTTTTTGTCTTCTTTTTCCCATGAGTGAAGTATGATAATTTTTTAATGTATTTGTGTGTGTGAGTGTGTGTGTATTTACACACTAGTGTGTGTACATCTGCATACAAGTGTCCACACACAGTCTGTCTGTAGAAGTGCTTTTCTTCCACCTTTTGTATCCTGGGATCAAACTTGCACCATTCAACTTGATGGCAAGTGCCTTTATCTGATTCCTTAGTTTGGTTTTGTAGCTATGATAAACAATGATAAAATGCAATCTGTAGAGGAAAGCTATTATTTTATCTTACTGATTATATCAAGGAAGCTAAGACATGAACTCGACTCAAGAGCTTAGAGCAGAAACTATGAAGGAAGATTACTTTTTGACTTGCTCCCAAGTTCAAATTCAGTTATCTTTTTTACATAGTACAGGACCAAACGCCTAAGAAAGATACCAGCCATAGAGGCCAGGGCCCTCCTAGATCAACTATCAATCAAGAAATATCCATTGCAGACATGGGAAATATAATTAGGCAATAAAAATAGTAACAACAACAACAACAGCAACAACAACAATAATAATAATAATCAAGGTTCCCTCTTCCCAAGTGATCTGTGATCTCAATTTTTGTATATGCGACAGCTAGCTAAAGTTAACTATGACACCTGCTAAGCCATTTTACTGCTCCATAGAATGTTTTGACTATTTCTGGGTTTCTGGGTAACTGAACTACATACATTTTATAACTCTATTCTGGTAGTAATAAAGTTATATCTGTATCTACTGAATTAAAATATGAATTTTATGATCCAACTAGTCCCCCCAATTGACTTAATCAAAAAAGAATTTTTGTTCAGAGAAACACATGAATAAGAAAATCAAAAGGCAAGACTCAACTGATAGGAAATGTGTACATTGTGTACATTTTACAAAATATTCATATCAAAAATATGCAAAAATTCTTTCAAAATATTTCCTTTTATAAAATCATTAAAAATTAGGTAAAGGGTAAAAGCAGATGTCTGGTAAAAGTTCTTCTGAGAAATCATCTTTTCCTGAAACCAAACTGATCACTTCCATAGACCATAGATGGTTACGACTGTTTCTCACATAAAGAAGCAAACCCAAACCTCCCTTGATCTCAGAATTGCTTTCTTAAGGAAGATAAGTGGACTGCATATATGCATGCATATACATGCAACAACACATATAAATACAAATATAATGCATGCATAGCCAATGCTGTACCGTTCCATCAAAACTAAAACCAAGAGTTCGTGCCTTTATGGGCTATAAAGATTATGAATCAAAAGGCAGTTGCTGTTGATATATAAGACAGACCTCAAAGCAGCTTGTTCATCTGTAGATCTTAAGACTTCTGTACTACCATCAGGGAGAACAGTATGAATTTTGTTTAATAAAAAAGGCAGCTGACATAGATATTTAAGGCATATAGGAAGTTGAAGTTTACAGTGTTGTCACATTACATGAAAATTTCTCTTGTGCCAATCTAATAAATTGTAGCATCTCCACAAAATGATGGCCAGGCACACTGCTGAAGATAACACCTACACAAGTCATTAAATATGCAGAAACTGAACTGATATAGAATCTCCACCCTTATATTCTAGCATCTTTAGTAGAGGAAACTACTCTAGATGCTACCAAAGAATAAACATAGACATCAACCAGCTACAAACTCTTTGACCTATAATCCTGTCCTTCCTGCAAGATAGACAAGAGCAATGGTGGCACAAAGCTTGTTAGAGTAACCAAGCAATATCTGATTTACCCAAAGGCCCACGTCACAAGATGTAAACAATACCTAACACTGCATGGGTGACCAAGACCCTGAGATTAGATGACCCAGGGGCCTAGGGCAAAAACAAATGTTCTTGCTCTAAAAATAAAAAAAAATCATAATAAATAGATATAAATTGAATAAAATTATTCCTAATGACCCCCTGCTGAACTCATAGATCAGTGACTTGCTCAGTAATCATCCGGGAAGCTTCCTCCAGCAGCAGATGGGAACAAATATGCCAACTCACACCCAAACATCACACAGAGAATAGAATTATGAATCCTTGGGAAACACAAGCCTAAACTGGGTGAATCTATCAAATCCCACTACTGAGGACTCATGGACCCCTACAGAAGACGATGCAGAAAGAGTGTGTGAGGTAGAAGGAATAGAATACACCAAGAAATTAGACCCTCTAAATTAACAGGATGTGTGTGTATATGAATTCATAGATACTGAGAGAGCACATATAGAGCCTGTATTGTTTACACCAGATGAAGGTTCTGAAAGCTGAAGCAAGTGAACACTTGTCCTCATCCCTAACAAGAAGCTACTTCCAGTCCATAACCACATACAAATAAAAAATTACTTTTCTCCAAAGAAGTCTCACTAGGGAAACAAACTCCTTTTAAGGGTACACTGCATGTCCAGCACTAGGTGACCAACAGAAAATGAACTCAATAGCATTGTTTGAAGTTCTTTGTTTCTTAAAGGTGTGTCAAGGCTTGCATTTTTCCTTGTTTTTATTTTATTTATCTATTTCTCTCTTTTACCTTGCAAATCCTCTGCATACACACACACACACACACACACACACACACACACAGGGAAACCCAAACCACAATATAACATGTGAGAAAAGAAAATCCATTTTTTTAATTTTAAAAAATATGCTTTTAAATAGCTATGTTTAAGATTTTTCAAAATGTTAAGATCTTTAACATTTATTGTTATCAAGATGTGGAAATGCAATGGTGCTAGTTTTGAGGTTATTTATAGTAAAGAATGAACAATTACAGCTTCATCTTTACTTAAGTTCATTTGCTGTGACTAACTACATCAAACCATTAACCCTGGTTTTAACAGAGTAGGCCTTCTTCTAAGTAAAATAACCCAAATGTGTGTGCTTTCTTTCACACTTACTGGTCTGGGGCTTTGTAGACATTAATTTGTATTTTATAAGTGAGCATTATTCCAAAACTTATTTTGAATCTGAGCTCACTCTTCATAATCCTCCTTTTCCACATTCCACATTCCTGAAAATAGTTAATGCTTGTCCGTGTTAAAACAGATTCAAGAGAAAATAGCCTGGCCAGGGATTCACAGGTCCTTTCTCCAGCAGAGATTTTCCTGGCTGCTCACATAAATAGATATTAGCAGCCACTAATTAAACTACCTCTCCTGCAATCCTGAAATTAGCAAATTCTTAAAAAGAAATGTAAAGCTCCACTTTCCTGTCTCTCTCCACCGTCTTACCTGAAAGACGCACACAACTTTCATCACAAAGCATACTAGATATTTAGATTTAAATAAACTCGTTCAAGTAAAATGTATTGTAGTCCTCCTTCACAAAATACAGTCATTCAAAGACTGATGACAGTCACATGAAGGTTCAGGGTTTTCTACAATACTAAATTCACCAATTTTGAGAAATCTTTCCACATTTACTTTATATATATATAAAACGCACAGATTGAGAGGACATTTTGCAACTATCACTTTAAACATAAGGGGCAATTTGTATCTAAACTCAAATAATCTAATGACTGAAATAACTCAGACACTTGGTGGAACAACCTTTAATTTATGCTATCTAAACAAACCCACAATGTTCTTCCAAATGAACCTCTTCTCATTCTTTAAATATCTCAAATATCTCTGACCTCTCCACATCCCTGGATGACTAAATTCATCCATCAGCACAGATGACTGTTAAGGTGTTACCTATGAGGGGGTCACAACTTTTTAACCTGGTGTCTTCTAATCTCTGTCTCACTTTTACTTTGACACCATTATTCACCTGTTGTGACTTACATATTATCCCTTCCATTCATTTTTCTCTGTTGATAAAATAATACTTTACCCTAAAAATATAAAAGTAAATCAGAAGCAGGCATTTCACACAGGATAATGGCAGATGCAGATGGAGGTATGGTTTTGATTGATTGATTGATTGATTGATTGATTTCAGAGGTGTGTTCTCATGACTTGTGAGAAGTTATTTCTTTCCTGCCAGTGAAATGAGCCAATTTAAGTCAGATTTCATTATATTAGAGACAAGTTAATATAGGCCAAGCTGCTCTTGGATGAGTTCACTGACACCAAGGATTTAGGCCAAAGGAGTTGTCATAAGGAAAGTGGAAGGAGGAAGAGAAAAAGAAAAGGAGGAAGAGGAGGGGGAGGAAGAGGAGAGGGAAGAGGAGGAGGGGGAGGAGCAGGAGGGCGCGGAGGAGAAGGGGGAGGAGAAGAAGGGGGAGGAGAAGAAGGGGGAGGAGGAGGAGGGGGAGGAGGAGGGGGAGGAGGAGGAGAAAAGGAGAAGGAAGGAGGAGGAGAAGGTGAAGAAGGATAATGAGAAGGTGAAGGAGAAGAAGGAGAAGTAGGAGAAGAAGAAGGAGATGAAGGAGAAGGAAAAAGAGCAAAATATCTGGATTATATAGGGAGGAGCCTCTGGGAGAAAGTGCCAGGTAGGGAATAAAGGGATGCCAGGAGAACATAAAGTTCTACATTGCTATGTAAAATATGCACCTCAATCCCTTGACCCAGGGTCCAAAACCAAACACCATGGTGTGTATGTGTGTGTGTGTGTGTGTGTGTGTGTGTGTTTGTGTGTGTGTGTGCACCTTGGCATGTGTGTGTGTGTGTGTGTGTGCAGGTCAGAGGACAGTGTGTGGGAGATGATCACTTCTTTCCATCATGTAGGTTCCAGGAATTGAACCCAGAGTGCAAGGCTTGATAGCATGTGACTTTGTAAAGTGACTCATCTAACGGGCTCCTCAAATGGGGTTTTAATTACTCATGGATTTCAGTTGAGTGAGATTTACACACTATTTATCCCGAACATAAGGGACTCTGTTTTTGTATTGTGATTGCTTTTCCATTATATTTTATTACATAAAATAAAATGGAAAATAAATAAAGGGAAATTACAAGTCATCTCATTTTTCTCTACCCTAACAGAGGTCAATAAACTGTATCCATCTTGAAGTCACAAAAAAAATTCAAAAATCAACTGAAATGCATACTTCCTTTTGTTGTCTCCCTCAGGTCACATTAAGTCACTTAGTTATTTCTCATAGGACAACCTCAGGGGTCACCTCCCATCTTATCTTTCCTTTTCTTTGTATCATTCTTGTCCTTTCCATCATTAAGTAATAGAACTAAAAGGTGTCTTCCTGACATCCTGTTAGAGATTCTGAATACTTAGACTCTAGTCTGCTTAACTTCCTAGTAAGAAACAATGCTTAGATCAAGAAATTTGGTTTAAGTGTGCTTCTCTTGATATCAGAGGCAGTGGTTTTTATCGGAGGTCTACAGAAGTAATCAGTTTTGACTTCTCTCAAAGCTGTGTCCCCTAAAGCCCATCATGGAAGTACTGTCACACTTGAAGGATGAGGAATTTAGGAGGAAAGAGAAAGAAAGGAAGAGGAGAGAGAAACAGCAAAATCGAAGACAAAATAGCCAGAAGGAGAGAGGAAGGGCATGGAATGAGAAGCAACTCTAATGACACAAATTCTCTCCCAAAACTAGTCTCAATATCTTGCTTGGAAATACATTTTTCATATATGTTTTACAGAGACCCTGACTTACAGCCACTGGGATATCCACTAAATGTAGAATGAAATGAAGAAATATACTTCCAGATTTCTGACATGAGTGAGTTGCTAGGAAGAGGGCTTCTATGACACTGCTTCAGTGCTGTCTCTCTACAGTTTAAAATTGTCTTTAAGATAGTAAAATAGTTTTCATTTCTGTAGTATGAGAATTCTATTCAGACCTCAGAGGATACACTCAACCTTTAGAGACTTACTCACATTTGATTTCTTTACAGACTTACAGAACAAATCAATCAATTAATTAATTGCAATGATTAAAAACAGCCGTCCTCTTTTTGATACAACTTTGGCATCTTGCCTCATTCATTGCTAAACTTATCTGTGTATTAGGTACTTCATGGGACAAATAAGTGTAAGTGTATCTTCTACTCAGGAATATCATAATGGCTTAAAAATAAATTTACATGTGAGTGTGTGTATACACGCACAATCTTACATCAGGAACCAAGGAAAGTACTAAAACAGCATTCAGTAAGAATTCAAAAGATGTGACAATCCAACGATACTTTGATGCCTTTAAAAAATTCTAATAAATAGAGAAACACTGTCTCAAAAAAACCAAAAAAAAAAAAAATCTAAATGACTGTCTAAACTAGCTTCAACTCTTTTGATATTAGCTGTATCTAGGTATGGAAACCATGTAGCATATCTCTGGGAAAGGCAAGGGAAACACACTTCCAAAACAGACTGATAAATAAGCTTTTTCTTTTCTTAATTTTGTTTTCTGAAATATTACTAAGATGGGTACTTTATCTTTTCTCCCTGGAATAATAATCAGCTTCAGGTTACTGGTTTTGTTTGTCTTTGTTCTTTGATCAAAATATTGTCAGTCGCCTGAACCATACTTTCCTTTTGAGGTGTGTGTGCTGAATTAATTCTCTGCCCAACCTTTATTAATTCATTATTAATAGACTATTTGATCCACAGGGTTTTTCTTAGGCTCGCACAGTGTCTGGTGTCAGACATCACAAAATGGAAGTCTTCTAAATGAGAACCGAGAGAATTTTTAATTTTACATTGCTGAAAGTTATATAAGCCCACCGTGGCAAGTAAGGAACAACTTGAATGAAGGTGTAAAGAGTACATGAAGTCCTGAGTGAATGAATATTATTGACAAGGATCAGAAGGTCTCAGAACAATTGGAATTGGTAAATCCTTCCCCAGGTCAGGCTCAGAGAATAAGCAAAATCTTCTTCCAGTCTGTGGATCAGTGTTGTCAATACACAGATGTCAACAACCAAGACTCCATTCTCCCAGATGTTGACAGCCATAGACTGCTTCCATGTAGAGACCTGCTTCATAGACAAGTTACTTCCTCTTTTCTGTGCTGTAGTTAATAAAAGGCTAAGTTTTCTGTTTTGGCATAGTGGATATTGTTCCATCAATGCAAGGAGCGAAAAGATTCTTGTGTTTACAGATCTCCAGTGAAACCAAGAATGCTAAGCACCCAGGATTTTTCTTCCAAATGGAAGGACTATAGCCTTTATTCCAGAAGGCTGGAAATTGGAGGTGATTAATAGCCTGGGAATCTGCCTTATCTGTTGGACCAGGCCATATGAAGCTCACATAACCAAATGGTATCTACATTAGTTGTGTGAATGAGAGACCTTGCCAGATCCTTCCATTGGTCTTTACACCAATACAGGTAGCCTATCTCCAAAACACATCTTCTTGGGGGAAAAAAGGACATGTATAATGAGTTGAGTTTTGATGTAATTAAACGTTTTGTTGTCATTGTTATTGTTGGGTTTTTTTTTTTCACCAGGAAACTTTTTCCCAAATAAAATTTTGTTTACATATATTGGCAAACCCATCTTTAGATATTCTGTTTAGATATATTGGCAAATCCATCTTATAATAAAGCTAAATGTTTGCATACCTATGAAAAATACACTGGCAATAAACTACCTGGCATCAGACTCCAAAAAGTTTGATTCAGGTTGACAAAGGCAACTTGAACCAAGTTTTCATGCTCACTTCTTTGGGGCTCATTTCCTTGTCTGCCATGACACCTGCAGGGACCTAGCTCAATAGTAAGCTCAGGTCACCCAAGCCCAGTTTTCTGTATGAGAGTATAGCTGTTCCTTTCTTTATTCCTACAAAACCATAGTCAGTACTGGAGGCAGGGTCCAAAGTAGCTACTTTATTTCCACATTTCTCACTTGTCTCTGTCACAATGTCTTGTTGCTTTTTTGCTTCGAAAGTTATAATGCCGTGTATTTCATACATAAAAAGATTTATATTTCCGGGCGGCGGTGGCGGCAGTGCAGCAGTGGCTGGTCCAGCTGAAGGGCCATCAGCAGTGGAACCAAGGCGACAAAGGGTCCAGTTAGGCCCTGCGCCCACAACCACTGACCTTTTCTGGCCAGCCAAGCTGCAAGCAGCTGCAGATTTGCAGTGCCTTTTGCGGCACGGAAGTCACTTCAGAACTCAGCCTCCTGACAGTCAGGAGAGGCTCACCTCCATCTTGGTTTCGGACTCCAGAGAGATCGGACAGACTGAGGTACACAAACATAACCCGAGGCCAACACCGCGGGGGTCTGAGCCCGATGAGCGTTGGCCTGCACCCAGGCCCTGGGCAGTTCGGGGGGCCATCAGGGTGCCAACCCAGCTAGGAGGTTTTTTTGCCCTGGCCAGCGAGCGCGCCGCCATTTTGCCTACAGGACCCAGAGAGCTTGGGAAGGCAGAGACACCTAACAAGCATAGCCTGAGGCTAACAAAGTGGGGGTCTAGGCCCCAACAGGCCCTGGACTGACCCCAAGAACTGGGCGGCTTGGTGGGCCATCTGTGTGTCAACCTGCCCAGGAGGTTGTTAGCCCAGCAGACTCTCCCGGCGCTTTCGGGGAGCGCGAGCGCACACGCCTGCCATCCTGGTCACCTGGCGGACCATGTTGACAGTTATAGCCCTAGGGGAACTTTGCTCGGACCTTGGCCTCCCAGGCTTTTGCATGGACCCAGGGCCTGGGCAGCCAGGCTAACCTTGTGTGCGCCAGCCCGGTTGGGGGATCAGCTGTCCAGCGGAGTGATCAGCACGCGGGTGAGGTCCCTGCAGCGTACACCGTCTGCGCTCCCTGGGGGTGCACACGGGCTCCATCTGGTTCACAGACACAATCTGGGGCAAAGCACACTAGAGCTGCAAGGGCACCCAAGAACATATCAGCAGGCCAGCGGGGAGAAGTCGGTGTGCTCCAATGAATCCAGCAGGCCCCAGTGGGAGCCTTTGGGTGCCTGCTTTGGGATCTGAACGGCCAGAGCTACAGCACTCGGTCTCCAGGAAGTGTGGGAGACCCAGTATGCACCCAGAGGCAGTCTGGGAGCTCGCAGCGCGGCTTGCTCCGGCAGCCCAGAGCGTGGGTCCCAGTCCTGAGGCCTCTGGCAGGAGCCATCAGCTCAACTCTCTCTGCTTCTGGATCCAGATAAGCCTGGGCAGCAAAACCACATCTCCAGGTCCTGCAAGAGGCAAGAGGGGCTTCGGGCAGCCAGCTGGGAGAAGTCGGTGTGCTCCAGTGAATCCAGCGGGCCCCAGCAGGAGCCATCGGGTGCCTGCTTTGGGATCTGAACGGCCAGGGCTACAGCGCTCGGTCTCCAGGAAGTGTGGGAGACCCAGTATGCACCCAGAGGCAGTCTGGGAGCTCGCAGCGCGGCTTGCTCCTGCAGCCCAGAGCTTGGGTCCCAGTCCTGAGGCCTCTGGCTGGAGCCCTCAGCTCAACTCTCTCCGCTTCAGGATCCAGAACAGCCTGGGCAGCAACACACAGGTCCTATCCAGGTCCTGCAAGAGGCAGGAGGGGCTTCTGGGTGGACAGCTGGGGAAGTCGGTGTGCTCCTGGGCATCCAACGGGCACCAGCAGGAGCCTTCGGGTATCTGCTTTGGGATCTGAACAGCCTGGGCAACAACACCCTGTCTTCCGGCAGTGCAGGAGGTAAGCTGTGCACCAGAGGCCACCTGGGAAGGGGCAGCTTGAACTGGTGAGTCCAGCACTGACAAGACCAACTAACACCAGTGAGAACTAGATGGCAAAAGGCAAACGCAGGAACGTCACTAACAGAAATCAAGGCAATATGGCAACATCTGAACCCAATTCTCCTCTACCAGAATGTCCTGGACACCCCATCACACCAGTAAAACAAGATTTGGATTTAAAATCACTGGTCATGATGCTGGTACAGGAACACATGAAGGACATACTTAAAGAAATTCAGGAGAAAATGGATCAAAAGTTAGAAGCCCTTGCAAGGGAAACACAAAAATCATTGAAAAAAATCCAGGAGAATACAAAAGCCAATGAGGAGGAAAGGCAAAAAACACTTAAAGAAATACAGGAGAACTTTGGTCAACAGGCTGAGGTCATGAAAGAGGAAACACAAAAATCTCTTAAAGAATTACAGGAAAGCACAAACAGGCAAGTGAAGGAGCTAAGCAAAACCATCCAGGATCCAAAATCAGAAGTAGAAACAACTAAGAAAACTCAAAGGGAGACAACTTTGGAGATAGAAAGCCTTGGAAAGAAGTCAGGGGACACAGATGCAAATATCAACAACAGAATACAAGAGATAGAAGAAAGAATCTCAGATGCTGAAAATTCCATAGAAACCATGGACTCAACAGTTAAAGAAAATGCAAAATGCAAAAAGCTTGTAACCCAAAATATCCAGGAAATCCAGGACACAATGAGAAGACCAAACCTAAGGATTATGGCATAGATGAGAGTGAGGATTTACAACTTAAAGGGCCAGCAAATATCTTCAATAAAATTATGGAAGAAAACTTCCCTAACCTAAAGAGAGAGATGCCCATGAATATACAAGAAGCCTACAGAACTCCAAACAGACTGGACCAGAACAGAAATACTTCTCATCACATAATAATCAAAACACCAAATGTTCTAAAAAAAGAAAGAATATTAAAGGCATTAAGAGAAAAAGGCCAAGTAATATATAAAGGATCAGAATCACAGCAGACTTTTCACCTGAGACTATGAAGGCTAGAAGGTCCTGGGCAGATCTCATGCAGACTCTAAGAGAACACAAATGCCAGCCAAAACTACTATATCCAGCAAAACTCTCAATCACCGTAGATGGAGAATCTAAGATATTTCATGACAAAACCAAGTTTACCCAATATCTATCCACAAACCCAGCTCTACAAAGGATAATAGAAGGAAAACACCAATACAAGGAGGGAAACTTCACCCTGGAAAAAGCAAGATAGTAACCTTTCATCAAACCCAAAAGAAGTTAAGCAATCAAATTTAAAAAATTATGTCAAAAATGGTAGGTAGTAACAATCACTACTCCTTAATATCTCTTAACATCAATGGACTTAATGCCCCAATGAAAAGACACAGACTAACTGACTGGATACTTAAACAGGACCCTACATTTTTCTGCTTACAGGAAACACACCTCAGGGTCAAAGACAAACGCTACCTTAGAGTAAAAGGCTGGAAGACAATTTTACAAGCAAATGGTCTCAGGAAATAAGCTGGAGTAGCCATTTTAATATCAGATAAAATTGACTTTCAACCCAAAGTCATCAAAAGAGACTCTGAGGGACACTTCTTGCTGGTCAAAGGAAAAATACAACAAGAAGACCTCTCAATCCTGAACATCTATGCTCCAAATGCAAGGGCACCCTCTTTTGTAAAAGAAACTTTATTGAAACTCAAAGCACACATTGCAACTAACACAATAATTGTGGGTGCCTTCAACACTTCACTTTCCTCAATGGACCGATCAGGAAAACAGAAACTAAACAGGGACACAATGAAACTAATTGAATCTTTGGACCAATTAGATTTAACAGATATATATAGAACATTCTATCCTAAAGCAAAAGAATATACCTTTTTCTCAGCACCTCATGGTACCTTCTCCAAAATCGACCATATGATTGGTCACAAGACAGACCTCAACAAATATAAGAAGATCGAACTAATCCCATGCCTCCTATCAGATCACTATGGAGTAAAAGTGGTCTTCAATAGCAACAAAAACAACAGAAAACGCACATACACGTGGAAACTGAACAATATTCTACTCAATGATTCCTTGGTCAAGGAAGAAATAAAGAAAGAAATTAAAGACTTTTTAGAACACAATGAAAATGAAAACACAACATACCCAAATCTATGGGACACAATGAAAGCAGTGCTAAGAGGAAAACTCATAGCCCTGAGTGCCTCCAAAAAGAAAATATAGAGAGCATACATTACCAGCTTAATGACACACCTGAAAGCCTGGAACAAAAAGAAGCTATTTCACCCAGGAGGAGTAGAAGGCAGGAAATCATCAAACTCAGGGCTGAAATCAATCAAGTAGAAACAAAGAGAACCATACAAAGAATCAACAAAACCAGAAGCTGTTTCTTTGAGAAAATCAACAAGATAGATAAACCCTTAGCCAGACTGACCAAAGGGCACAGAGAAAGTATCCAAATTAACAAACTTAGAAATGAAAAGGGAGATATAACAACAGAAACTGAGGAAATCCAAAAAATCATCAGATCCTACTACAAGAGACTGTACTCAACACAACTGGAGAATCTGGAGGAAATGGACAATTTCCTTGACAGATACCAAATACCAAAATTAAATCAGGACCAACTAGACCATCTAAACAGTGCCATAATGCCTAAAGAAATAGAAGGAGTCCTAGAAAGTCTTCCAACCAAAAAAAGCACAGGACCAGATGGTTTCAGTTCAGAATTCTATCAGACCTTCAAAGAAGAGTTAACACCAATACTCTTCAAACTATTCCACAAAATAGAAACAGAAGGAACACTACCCAATTCCTTCTACAAAGCCACAATTACGCTGATACCAAAACCACACAAAGATCCAACAAAGAAAGAGAACTTCAGACCAATTTCCCTTATGAACATCGATGAAAAAATACTCAATAAAATTCTTGCCCACCAAATCCAAGAACACATCAAAACGATCATCCACCATGATCAAGTAGGCTTTATCCCGGGAATGCAGGGTTGGTTTAATATACGGAAATCCATCAATGCAATCTACTACATAAACAAACTCAAAGAACAAAACCACATGGTCATTTCATTGGATGCTGAAAAAGCATTTGAAAAATTCAGCATCCTTTCATGCTTAAAGTCTTGGAGAGAACAGGAATTCAAGGCCCATACCTAAACATAGTAAAAGCAATATAGAGCAAACTGGTAGCCAGCATCAAACTAAATGGAGAGAAACTTGAAGCAATCCCACTGAAATCAGGGACCAGATAAGGCTGCCCCCTTTCTCCTTATCTTTTCAATATTGCACTAGAGAGCTCCTACAGCTGATAAACAACTTCAGCAAAGTGACACGTTATAAAATCAACACAAGTAAATCAGTGACCTTCTTATACTCAAAGGATAAGCAGGCTGAGAAAGAAATTAGGGAAATGACCCCCTTCACAATAGCCACAAACAGTATAAAGTATCTTGGGGTGACTCTTACCAAACATGTGAAAGATCTATATGACAAGAACTTCAAGACTCTGAAGAAGGAAATGGAAGAAGACCTCAAAAAATGGGAAAACCTCCCATGCTCATGGATCGGTAGAATCAATATAGTTAAAATGGCCATTTTGCCAAAAGCAATCTACAGATTCAATGCAATACCCATCAAAATCCCAACTCACTTCTTCACAGAGTTAGAAAGAGCAAATATCAAATTCATCTGGAACAACAAAAAACCCAGGATAGCTAAATCTATTCTCAGCAACAAAAGAAAGTCTGGGGGAATCAGTATCCCTGACCTCAAGCAATACTACAGAGCAATAGTGTTAAAAACTGCATGGTATTGGTACTGTGACAGGCAGGAAGATCAATGGAACAGGATTGAAGATCCAGAAATGAACCCACACACCTATGGCCACTTGATCCTCGACAAAGAGGCTGAAAACATCCAATGGAAAAAAGATAGCCTTTTCAACAAATGGTGCTGGTTCAACTGGAGGTCAGCATGCAGAAGAATGCGAATTGATCCATCCTTGTCTCCTTGTACTAAGCTCAAATCCAAATGGATCAAGGACCTCCACATAAAGCCAGACACTCTGAACCTAATAGAAAAGAAACTGGGGAAGACACTTGAGGACATTGGTACAGGGAGAAAGTTTCTGAACAGAACACCAATAGTGTATGCTCTAAGAGCAAGAATTGACAAATGGGACCTCATAAAATTACAAAGTTTCTGTAAGGCAAAGGACACCATCAAGAGGACAAATCGGCAACCAACAAATTGGGAAAAGATCTTCACCAATCCTATATCAGATAGAGGGTTAATATCCAATATATATAAAGAATTCAAGAAGTTAGACTCCAGAAAACCGAACAACCCTATTAAAATGGGGTACAGAGTTAAACAAAGAATTTTCACCTGAAGAACTTCGGATGGCAGAGAAGCATCTTAAAAAATGCTCAACTTCATTAGTCATTAGGGAAATGCAAATCAAAACAACCCTGAGATTTCACCTTACACCAGTCAGAATGGCTAAGATTAAAAATTCAGGAGACAGCAGGTGTTGGAGAGGGTGTGGAGAAAGAGGAACACTCCTCCACTGCTGGTGGGGTTGCAAATTGGTACAACCACTCTGGAAACCAGTCTGGCGGTTCCTCCAAAAACTGGGCACCTCACTTCCAGAAGATCCTGCTATACCACTCCTGGGCATATACCCAGAGGATTCCCTACCATGTAATAAGGATACATGCTCTACTATGTTCATAGCAGCCCTATTTATAATTGCCAGATGCTGGAAAGAACCCAGGTATCCCTCAACAGAAGAGTGGATGCAAAAAATGTGGTATATCTACACAATGGAGTACTATTCAGCCATTGGAAACAATGAATTCATGAAATTCTTAGGCAAATGAATGGAGCTAGAGAACATCATACTAAGTGAGGTAACCCAGACTCAAAAGGTGAATCATGGTATGCACTCACTAATAAGTGGATATTAACCTAGAAAACTGGAATACCCAAAACATAATCCACACATCAAATGAGATACAAGAAGAAAGGAGGAGTGGCCCCTGGTTCTGGAAAGACTCAGTGAAGCAGTATTCGGCAAAACCAGAACGGGGAAGTGGGAAGGGGTGGGTGTGAGGACAAGGGAAGAGAAGGGGGCTTACGGGACTTTTGGGGAGTGGGGGGCTAGAAAAGGGGAAATCATTTGAAATGTAAATAAATTATATCGAATAAAAAATTTAAATAAAAAAGATTTATATTTCCATCAGGAAAATTCACATACGTTACCTTCTTATTCATCTGAAATCATTTATTAATTTACATATGTGTGTGATGATCAACATTTTCATGTGGGCAAGTGTGTGTGTGTGTGTGCACATGTGTGCATGTGTGCATGTATGTATGTATGTATGTTTGGAGGTACACATGTATATGTATGTGCATATGGAGGCCTGTAGATAATGATAGGTGTCTTACTCAACAGATATCCGTATTATTTTTTGAAACAGAATCTTGCCCTCAGTCTCTCATAAATTGAGCTAGACTAACTGGACAAGAAGTCCAAGGATCCTTCTGTCTTCACCTGCCTAGTGTTAGAACTCCAAGCATAAGCTGTGATTGTCAGCTTTTTATGTGAGTACAGGGTATCCAAACTCAGGGTCTCATGGTTGCATGGCAAACACTTTTCTGACATAGCCTTGTTCCCAGCTCCTGAAATAATTTTAAAATGACCAAGGAGCAAATGTAAAACAATCAAACACACGACTTTCTCATTGTTTTCTTCAAGAAAAAAAATGGATTCGGGGAAGCAAGTCATATTCCTTGTTTGTTTTACAAATGGAGTAAGGGCAGAGCAGAGCAGGGGCTCCTGCCTCAATAGATTTACTTTGCAGAGGCCTGAAACCACATTGCATTATACATCTTCCTCATCTCAGAGAATCCCTGACATGGTAGCCAAATATCAACCATAACACCGACAAATATTGTTCTTTTTTCACCTTGGAAATTAACTAGCTTCTTTGAATAGTAACTATGGAATTCTCCATTCTTTGTTTCTCTCCTCCTTTAATCTTGCAGTAAATCAATGAAAGACTGGGACTGTTATTACTTAATAGTGACAGTGGGTATTAAACTATGCTCTTAACTTATTAGGTCATCAATTGTCTTATAAATATTAAATCATACAAACCATAGAATTTTCTACTTAGGTATAAAACTTAATTATATCAGTCATAAAAATAATCTTGTATTCAGATACATGGAAATGTTTTATTAAATCTAGTATTCTACTTAGTAAGTCAGGGTTACTATACAGTTGTGCCTACTGTCCCCAGTGTTTCTTCCCACTGTTGTCATCTTTCTTTTAAGGGGCTTGTACCTAATACATGCCTTTGAGACAGGATTATGGGAAACAAAAGCAAGGATCTGTTGTCAATACCTCAAACTCCAAACACCACCTATTTGGTGTGACTGACAGGACACCTACCTTAACAAGAGCTGCCTCTCAGAGAATACAGGAAAGTGACAAGTAGACAGACTTCAGACATAAAATGCTTGTCATTCTTCTCTTGACAGACTTGTTTGACTCTAGCTCAAGTTACCTTATCTTTGTAACAGATAAGTTTCCAATGTGTAAGTGACAAGAACCTAAGGAAGAGAGAAAAGGAAAAAAAATCCATTATCAGAATTTAGGAAAGCAGACTAGTGCTCAGTGCTCTGAATTTGTCTAGAAATAATACCTAATGATACATTCAACTTTGAATATGTATGAGAATAGTGGAATTTTCTTTGACAGCATGTTGTAAACTTGACTGTTTTATTTTTTCATTCTAAGATGCAGACTTTTCTCCTTTTAGCATCTGCACCTTTGGTTTTCTCTAGTTAATGACTCATTCCAGATTAAACTTGTCTGTTAGATATTTAACCAATATATGCTTTTTAATTTTTTGTCAATTTTATACAAGCTAGATTCTCAGTTGAGTTGCTCCACTGGAAAAAAAATGCCTCAATCACATTGGCATTTGTGACTATGTCTATAGAACATCTTCTTGATTAGCAACTGATATATGATTACCCAGCTTGCTTCAGGTAGTACCACCCCTTGGGCAAGTGGTCTGGAATCATATAAGATAGTGACACCTGCAAGTCAAGGGAAGTAAAGCATCAAGCAGCATTCCTCTACTACCTTTGCTTTAGTTCCTAACTCAAGATATATACCTTGAGTTCTTGCCCTGACTTCCATCATCATGGACTGTAAGCTGTAGAATACAACACACCCTTTCATCCCCAAGTTGCTTTTGGCCATTGTCATAGTGGTTTGTTGCATGACCACAACAACTCTGATAAAAGAAAGTATTCAATTGGAATTTGCTTAGTCAATTTTCATCACGATAAGGAACATGGTAGCATGAATGAGATCATGGTGCTGGAGAAGTAGCTGAGAATTCTACATCCAGATCTGTAGGCAGCAGGAATGGAGAGAGACTAAGACTGGCGTGGGCTTTTAAAACCCTAAATCCCACCTCTAGTGGCATAGATCCTCCAATAAGGTCACATTCACTCCAATAGATCTTCAGTATTTTGAGGTCTCCAATGGAATGCAAGCCTTGTCTTTACAGCTTCATACAAAGACCTTTCTCATCCTCCATGTAGGGACAACTCTAACACAAGCCTGGCTTCAGCAGCTTTCCTTAACCATGGAGAGGGATTCCACAACCCCCTTTTTATATTCTTGACTCTCAAGTCAGAACCATGTGTTCAAAGCTGCCAAGTTCTGCTGCTGTCTGTATCTGGAGGTTGACCTTGTTGTTCAAATGCATTAGGCCACACTTAATGTGTTCAAATACTTTCCTAATCCAAAATCCAATTCTGCCATCAAGAAGCATGGTTAGGCTGGTTCCAGCAATACCATAACCATGGTATCATCAACTGTCTTTCCCAGTGTTGTGTTGCTGTGAAGAGACACCATAGGCACAGCCACTCTTAAGAAAGCAGTCAGTTGGGTCCTGTTCACAGTTCCGGAGGTTTAGTCTTTTCTTTGTCTTGATAGTGAATATGACTGCACACAGGCAGACATGGTACTGGAGAAGTAGCTGAAAGTTCTACATCCAGATCTGCAGACAGCAAGGAGTGAGAGAGAGGGGGGAGGAGAGAGAGAGAGAGAGAGAGAGAGAGAGAGAGAGAGAGAGAGAGAGAGAGAGAGAGAGAGACTGGGACTGGCTTAGACTTTAGAAACTCCAAATCCCACCTCCAGTGACATGTCAAGAAAACCACACCTACTCCATCATGGTCACATATGTCCTACTCCACTCTAGTAGTGCAAATATTTACGACCAAGCATTCAGATGTATGAGCCTATGGGAGTCATTCTTATTCAAACCACCACGGTCATGGAGTTCATCACAGCAACCAAAAGAAAGCTAGGACAATTTGGTTAGAATTGCACCATCCCATTTTCCATCAATAAGGAAACAATTATGTAGCAAAGACTATTCATGATGAGATAAAAAAAAAAACAAAACTCCACATCACTCCAGTTGCCACAGCTAGAAGTTGTGTGTGTGCATCTGTAAGATCATCTTGCTGTTCTTCATCACCACCAACAAATGTAAACAAGAAATAAAGACCAATATTCATGCTGGGGCAGAATGAGAGAGTTGTTCAGTCATTTCCATCATGGTAAAAACTGTTTCCAAAAAGCCTTGCATTTTTGTCCCAATTGAGTCTATGCCTAAATTTTGTTCACTAGGAAATAGCATCTTTTAAAAAAGTAAATTCTACTCAAGTTAATAAAGGGTGATTGTCAAAATTATCCTGCATAATATTCCTTTGGCTGTGGTCATTATATCAAGTATAGGCATACAAGTGAAACCAAGCTAATGATACCACATTCAGGAATGTTTCCAGAATTGATGTTGTAGGTTTTTTGTTTTTTTTTAAATAGTCTCTACTCAATCATTTTCTCCATGGTTTTAGTTAAATGTAATGACTGCTAGACATTCAAATTTTAAGAGAGTATGGATGGCCTAATATAAGTAAAAATGCAGTATAGCTTAAAGTCAGTATAAAATATCATCAATGTTTCTCAAATGTATGCTAATTATAAATACACTAATATACTTGTGAACTATGGTGTAAACAAAAGGATGACTGTACTTTTATGAAATTTGAACAGTCTCCTACAGAATCAACAAAGGGCAGGATACTGAGGTACAAGAAAAAATATAAATCCATAAAACTCCTGTAGACTGGCTGCTTCAAAAATATATAACTTATACTGGTATGTCGAAATCAATTTTAATCATGATATCAATACAGAAATGGAAACAAGGAGTTCTAATCTGGAACTTGTCAGAAGAGAATAAGAAAGCAAGTATCTCATGTTAGTGTTTGATTCTTCCAACAAATTAGGGCCTGGAGATGTGGCTTGGTGATTAATATCACTGGTTGCTCTTACAAAGTTAAATGAGTTCCAAGTACTCACAGATTGGCTCATAATTGTCTGTAACTCTAGTACCAAGGGATCTCACACATTCTTTAGTACTCCACAGGTACATACGGTACACAATATTCACGTACATAGTACAAAGGCATAAAGGTACCCATACACACAAAATATAGCTTTAACTATAAATAAATATAAATGACATATAAATTAGTGGCTAAAATATGGAAACCTAAGGCCTTAAAGTTCATGGCAAGAAAATCAAGAAATTGGTTGGATGTCATTCATTTTAGAGCTTCTGGATAGATAATGTGTCATTACTGTTATTAGTTTACAAGGTATCTATATTGCTTCACTCTTAGACTCTTTTTACTAACATTCTACTGGTTCCTATAATCATGTTTCCTTTTTCTGATTCTGATCTCCACTCTTAGAGGAACTATTTTGATTCCATGAGACCTTCCTGAACTCTGCCTGAACAATCTAGAATATTTCAATTTCATCACATATATGAACTTCTACTTGTCATATGAAATACTATGTTCTCAAACTTTGGAAATTACAATGTAAACAACTTTAATTAGCTCAACAATCTGCTTACCACATTCTCTTCCTTTTACAAGTCAGTTTACATTATTTATCATCCTTCTCATTCAAAATGTCTCTTCATCTAGTAAGAAATCTGTTGAGTTTGACCATGTGCCACAATAAAGCAACAGAGAAACTATAAAAGTACATATTAAAACACCTTTCAGCACAAGCTATACTATCAACTATAAATCAGACCATTCATATCATGTTGGAAATATATCTTTTGACAGTTTGGTCTGTGTACCTACAGCCCTAGATCTGTGTCTGTATTATATCTTGTTTATTCTTATATAACGCTTGTTTCCATAAATAAAGAATAATTGCATTTAAAATTAAATTTTATAGTGGTATCATTTCTCTGATTAAAATTAATAATGGTAAGCACACACACAAATGAATTTCTCTATAGACTTGAAAAACACCGTCAATGCCTTGGGCATGTGAGAGTGTTAAAATAAATGGTGAACAAGTCTGCCAGACATTTTTCTGTCTTAGCACTTAAGGGATACTTTCAAAACTGAAAATTAATGCCAAGAATAATTTGTATTGACAACTGTGAGACATTTTTCAATTCTGCAACCAAGTTTCAGAAACTGTATGATACACACATATATGCATTACATGTGTATGCATAACACATATACATGGGTCAAGCTTCCATTATCTAATATAAGATTCTCACTTGCCATCATATCTAGGCAAAATCATATTGGGTTTAAATTTGAAGAAAATCCAACCAGGTGCTTATAAATATTTATTTTTTGATGTCTTTATTATTTCCTCCTTAAAGTTACAGAAATAAAAATTTGAATTCAGGTGACAGAGCAGTCATCATGTAAAAGAGTGGTGTCTTTTCTCCTCTATTTTAGATCTGGTTTGCAATAATTTTCTGAAACCCATTGGGAATGTTTGAGAAGGAAGCTGTGAGACAGCTAATCAGAAAGAGATACTCTAAGGTTTAGTTATATTGCATTGTAGAAGATTCTTCAGGGCATGTAGCAGAAACCCCATTCGTTCATTTTTTCCCACCAAGCTGGATGACGCAGAAAAAATAATTATCAGAGGAAACCTCACGTTGAAATTTTTAGAATAAGCTAAACTACGTCTCTCCTAGTTTGTGTAAGGTATTTTCTTGAATATCCACTTCCTTTAATTCTCTTCATACTTTAGTTTCATAACCCTTCCATTCCATATCCCAACTAAAATTACCAACATCTAAGTTCTCTTTCATAATAGCAGGTATGGGTAGAGGGTACAGAAACATATAGAGAATGTTGAGACTTGTTGAACACACCAAAGTTAAGTTTTGTGCTTACCTCTGTTTGTTTGTCATACATATATAGTTGGTAGGTATATAACAGGTTTTGTTTTTGAGACATTATTAGTCAGGGGGTTGCCATAGCAACTCACTCTTGGATAACCTCCTATGAGAAATTAATTCCCAATGGGTATGGATTCCTTAGGCATTTAACCCGTACTTTCAAGCCATAACTTTATTTATTATTTATTAAAAGTACATAATTAGGTTGGCCAATATTATCCTTATTGTGGATGGTAAAACTTCAGTTTAAAGAAGTGAAACACCTGTTCAGGGTTATGTAAACAGGTCTATAAGCTACTCAACTTCCCACTAACATGACAAAATAGTCAAGTAGACAGTTTAATGAGAAGTAAGTCTCATTTGGTCTCATAGAGTTCAGAAGTCTCAGTGTACTAATTTGACTCCATTGCTTCTGGGGCAGTGATGGGATACAGAATCCATGGTGCATAAAACAAGGTAGAGTCAAGTACTAATAACTTCTAACGCATGGTGCATAGGAGGAAAAAGTGAGGGAATGGAAGAGCACTGGAGAGGAGACATAGGAGAGTGACAGTTCCCTCCAGTTGAACCAGTACCATTTGATGAAAAGGCTATCTTTTTTTCAACTGGATGTTTTCAGCTCCTTTGTCGAAGATCAAGTGACCATAGGTGTGTGGGTTCATTTCTGATTCTTCAATCCTATTCCATTGATCTACCTACCTGTCACTGTACCAATACCATGTAGTTTTTAACACTATTGCTCTATAGTGTTCCTTGAGGTCCGGGATACACATTCCCCAAGACGTTCTTTTACTGTTGAGAAAATTTTAGCTATCCTGGGTTTTTTGCTATTCCAATCGAATTTGAGAATTGCTCTTTCTAACTCTATGAAGAACTGAGTTGGGATTTTGATGAAGATTGTCTTGAATCTGTATATTTCTTTTGGCAAGATGAATATTTTTACTATATTAATCCTGCCAATCCATGAGCATGGAAGATTTTTTCCATTTTCTGAGGTCTTCTTCCATTTCCTTTTTCAGAGACCTGAAGTTCTTGTCATACAGATTTTTCACTTGTTTGGTTAGAGTCACACCAAGATACTTTATATTGTTTGTGGCTATTGTGAAGGGTATCATTTCCATAATTTCTTTAACGGCCTGCTTATCCTTTGAGTATAGGAAAGCTAATGATTTGCTTGAGTTGATTTTATAATCAGTCACTTTGCTGAACTTACCAGCTGTAGGAATTCTCTGGTAGAGTTTTTTGGGTCACTTAAGTATACTATCATATTATCTACAAATAGAGATAGTTTGACTACTTCCTTTCCAATTTGTATCCCTTTGAACTCCTTATGTTGCCAAATTCCTCTGGCTAGGACTTCAAGTACTATATTGAAAAGGTATGGAGAGAGGGGCAGACTTGTCTAGTCCCTGATTTTAGTGGGATTACTTTCAAGCTTCTCTCCATTTAGTTTGATGGTGGCTACCAGTTTGCTATATATTGCTTTTACTATATTTAGGTATGGGCCTTAAATTCCTGTTCTTTCCAAGACTTTTAGCATAAAAGAATGCTGAATTTTGTCAAAAGCATTTCCAGCATCTAATGAACTGACCATGTGTTTTTTTTTCTTGACTGTGTTTTTGTAGTGGATTGCAGTTATGAATTTTTGTATATTGAACCATCCCTGAATCCCTGGGACGAAGCCTACTTGATCATGGTGAATGATTGTTTTGATATGTTCTTGGATTCAGTTGGCAAGAATTTTATTAAGTATTTTTGCATCAATATAAGTGAAATTGGTCTGAAGTTCTCTTTTTTGTTGGATCTTTGTGTAGTTTTGGTATCAGCATAATTGTGGCTTCATAAAATGAGTTCTGTAGTGTTCCTTCTGTTTCTATTTTGTGGAATAGTTTGAAAAGTATTGGTGTTAGGTCTTCTTTGAAGGTGTGATAGAACTCTGCACTAAAACCATCTGGTACTCTGCTTTTTTTGGTTGGAAGACTTTCTATGACCCTTGCTATTTCTTTAGGAGTTATGGGACTGTTTAGATTGTCTATTTGATCCTGATTTAATTTTGATATTTGGTATCTGTCTAGGAAATTGCCCATTTCCACATGCAGAAGATTACGAATTGATCCATTCTTATCTCCTTGTACTAAACACATCTCCAAGTAGATCGAGGACCTCCACATAAAACCAGAAACACTGAAACTAATAGAAAAGAAACAGGGGAAGACCCTTGAGGACATGGGCACAGGGGAAATGTTCCTGAACAGAATACCAATAGCTTATGCTCTAAGACCAAGAATTGACAAATGGGACCTCATAAAATTATGAAGTTTCTGTAAGGCAAAGGGCACTGTCAAAAGGACAAAATGGCAACCAACAAAATGGGAAAAGATCTTCACCAGCCCTACATCCGACAGAGGGCTAATATCTAATATATACAAAGAACTCAAGAAGTTAGACTCCAGAGAACCAAATAATCCTATTAAAAATGGGGTACATAGCTAAACAGAGAATTTTCACCTGAAGAATTTTGAATGGCTGAAAAGCACCTTAAGAAATGTTTAATATCATTAGTCATTAGGGAAATGCAAATCAAAACAACCCTGAGATTTCACTTCACATCAGTCAGAATGGCTAAAATTAAAAACTTAGAAGCCAGCAGGAGTTGGCAAGGATGTGGAGAAAGAGGAACACTCCTTCACTCCTGGTGGGATTGCAAGTTGGTACAACCACTCTGGAAATCAGTCTGGCGGTTCCTCAGAAAACTGGGCATGACACTTCTGGAGGACCCTGCTATACCACTCCTGGACATATACCCAGAGGTTTCCCAGCATGCAATAAGGCCACATGCTCCACTGTGTTCATAACTGCCTTATTTATAATAGCCAGAAGGTAGAAAGAACCCAGATGTCCCTCAATGTGAGAATGGATACAGAAAATGTGGTATATTTACACAATTGAATACCACTCAGCAATTAAAGACAATGAATTCACGAAATTCTTAGGCAAATGGTTGGAACTGGGAAATATCCTCCTAAGTGAGGTAACCCAACCACAAAAGAACACACATGGAATGCACTCATTGATAAGTGGATATTAGTCCAGAAGGTCTGAATACCCAAGACACAATTCACAAATCAAATGATTCACAAGAAGATAGTAGGAGAAGTCCCTGGTCCTGGAAAGGCTTGATGCAGCAATGTAGGGGATTGTCGGGACAGAGAAGTGGGAGGGGGTGATTGGGGAATTGGAGGAAGGAAAAGGACTTAAGGGACTTATGGAGGGGGCAAATTGGGAAAGGGGAAATCATTTGGAATGTAAACAAAAATATAGAAAATTAAAAAATAAAATAAAGAGTTCCATCAAAAAAAAAAAGGAGAGTGACATTTCCTAATATCATAGCCCCAGAGATTCATACCATCAAGTAGGTGCCACATGCAAGGTTTCAATAACCTCAGAATAGATCATTTGATGAAGTCAAAGCCCTCATGATCAAAGAACTCCCACAAGGTTCACATCTTAATGTTGCTTTGGGGAAGCATATGTTCAAAGGGGCTGTATTACTCTGGGTTCTGTTATACCAACAGAATGAGCATATATCATAAAAAAATCTGATAGATTAGTTTACACAATAAGAGCTGAATAGATCAACATAGTTGTTTGCACACTGAAGAGGCTGAAACCTCAGCATTGTTTGTAAAGGGGCATGGACAATAAATATAGCAAGAAGAGGTTAAATGGCAGTAGTGAAACCATGAAAATCATGTGGAGCATCGGTTAGAGTATATCTTCATGAAAGTCAGTCAGATAGCCTTCAAGAAACATTTAAGACCTTTGTTTATTAAGCTTATTAGAAGGCCAATTTGGTAGTAATTTAGGGAACCTAAGCAATGCAAGAGAAGCACATGTGATGCAAGCTCTTTATTCTCTGCCTGCAGTGACTTTGCCTCCTTTGGATGCATGTGTTTTTCATATGATACAGGATTTATTTCTTTTGGGTCAGTAGGTCACCAGAGATCTCATGGCATTCTCTTAAGTGTCATTTGGCAACACTGAGATAAGCAACTTCAAATTGACATTAAGTTCTACTAAAACAACCAATATCAGAAAAGTTATTATGAAGAGAATTTTGAAGAATAGTCAAGTTCATAAGTTGCAGATGACAGTCCTTTAACATCCTTAAATATAAACAATGAGGAGGCAGCTGCTATGCTTGTATAACAGAGCAGTCAATGGAGGCATCAGTCAGAAACGCTATACAATTACAGGTGACGTTAAAGGATCAACAGGAGTGCTTTTCAAGCAGTTTCAAAGAATTTGACTTTCAGTATTATTGTGAATGATACAAATGACATAACATATCTACTTATATCAGACTATTGATCTGGTGTTCAGACCATAGAGTGGGACAAGTATTTGTCTTTAAATTATTGCAATCACTATATATACTTTGCCTTTATATCAGTTGCAATCCAAGGAGAGTCCTGTCTTGACTTCATTTACTGGTATAAGGACAGACCAAATTGTCAGCCCTTTATACTAGTCCTACATTTCAAAATGTTCAGTGTAAATGTAAAGGCAGTCTTCATTTCCATTTTCTTGCCAAATGAACTGAAAACATTCCCATTTATTTTTATTTGGAAAGAAAATGATACAGATTCACTTTTCAAGCTTCTGTAAGTCTAAGTTTAACATTACATACTTAGACAATTGTCAGAACCTCTGAAGTTGCCAGCATTCATGCAGAGTAACAAACATGCTTAATTTATAAAAAACCAGAAGCATATTCCTTACATTAATGTCATATTTTTCCTTACTAAATAATGAAAAACTGAAATTATCCACGCTGATGATTTTTACTGTTAATATTAGCTTCATGAAAGGATGATTCTATTCAGCTCACATTTCTGTATGAGGGAGAAAATAGGCCCATGCTAGTTACAGAGGACAATCTTGGCCTGGCACCAGTCAACAAATACAGGACAGGGCTCACTCTGGATTATTTCATTGAGTTTAATAGTTGACTAGTATTGTACATGTGGGCATTTGATTAATTAATTGTGGCTTTTGATATTTAGAATCATTCTATTCATTTCTATTCTAATCATTTCTGCTGTTACAAAGTATTTGGAAAATCATTATTCCTAAGTTCTGACATGAAGATATTTTTAATATTTTTTCAAATAAAATTCTCAAGACAAAAATACATGCAGAAAGAGTTGAAGAGATATCTAAGTGGTTACAAATACTGATTGCTTTTATAGAGAATTTGGATTTCATTCCAAGAATCCACATAACAACTCACAACCATGTGTAATACCAGTCTAGGGGATCCAGTTTTCCCTTCTTCACTCTGAGCCCAAGGAAAATATTTATACACATAAAAAATTAATTTTTAAAGATAGTATAAAGGCTAAGGATTTAGCTCAGTTGGTATCATGTTTCCCTATAGAATGAAACCCTAGATTTGATTTTCAGCTCATGATAAACTAGAAAGGACGGTAAGAAGTTCAGGTCATCTGCAGTTACCTAAGAAGTTCAAGGCCAACCTGAAATATATCAGACTACTCCCCTCAAAATAAGTACTTAAAGCAAAACAGGATTGGTGTGACCTAAAATCACAGAAAATTAAGGCAGATGAAAATGACTTTGAAGCCATTCTGGGTTATACATCAAGTTCTGGGTCAACTTAGGTTTCAAAATAAGACCCTGTGTCAAGCAATCAAACCACAAAGAAGCACATAGAAAGAAAACAAATGAAAATAAATAAATGCAATTTTATTTGAAATGAGTTTTCTAAGTTTCATAATTAAAATTTTACCCTGAAGTACACTGTGGTAGCAAAATTCTTTAACGCAGTAATTGGGAAGTTGATACATGAGGATTGCAAGCTAAAAGCTGGTATGTGCTTCATATGGAGATACTATCTTTTAAAACACATTTGCTAGCTGATAGTACTATCTGTTCTAAGTATATATAATGGCCCACATTGTATATGGAATACCACCCTTTCAGTGTGTGCATAGCAAAAAGCAAACCTGCTGTGGTAGTTTGAATATGCTTGGGCCAAGGAAAGTGGCAGTATTAGGAATAACCTTGTTGGAGGAATGTGTCACTGTATAGATAGGCTTTGAACTCCTATGCTCAAACTCTGCCCAGTGTGGATGACATAGTCTCCTTTTGCCTTTAATTAGATTAAGACATAGAACTTTCAGTTCCTTCTCCAGCAACATGTCTTCCTAGATGACGCCATACTTCCTGCCATGATGAACCTCTGAAACTGTGAGCCAGACCCAATTAAATGTTGTTCCTTTTAAGAGTTGGCTTGGTCACTGTCTCTTCACAGCAATAGAAGTCCCAAGTCACCTGCTATTTCTGTTTCTGTGTAGATAAGTGATCTAATCTGCATCCTCAAATTTAGGAATTTACAAAGATGATAAACTGTTCTAATCTCTATCTGTAAAATTCTAAGCTAATAATGTAAAAGAACTGAGGTCCATGAGATCAGATACTGGGGTATTGTCTTAAAAGGGAAGAAATTGGTGAGATGGAGACAAAATGGAAGAAATTAATGCAGTACAGTCCCTTTAAAACCTATCGAAAATATCAAAAACCATGATGTTTTTTTCTACTATTTGAAAAGTTTGAATATTTTCCTAGTATTTAAGTGCAGAGTATATCTCTGTGATTCCAAAAGACCGGAGAAAGCTCTAACCACTAACATCTGGGGCATATATAAAAAGATTTTAAAAAAATCAAGGAAAATGTCAAGCTTGGCACATTATTCCTTTCCAAAGCTAGAGAGAAAAACATCACTGTGGCAGCAAGAAACAATATTTTACAGTTTCCCCACATTTGATGCCTTTGTTTTTAGTATTAAAAAACATGCCTATGAAACACAATTTAGTGCATTTGCTAAAAAATTAATATAGTGATAGATTTCCAGCTAATTTACTTATTCTTACTCCCCCCAAAAGGCAGTAGGGGAATGCTTGTTAGTGTTTAAACCATAGATGCACAAAAATACAGGCAATATTTTCTCGTGACACCCTGGAGACCCATGTGTGACACAGTATACAGACTCTGCATCTGACTCTCCACAGGAACTAAATTTGAAGCACCAGAATGCTGTGAATTGGCTGTAAAACAATGTTGAAGAAACTCAACATAGAACAGAAGGCACACTTTCCTTAGGAAGAATGCTGATAAAATTTTAATGAACTAACATGTTGTCATGGGGATTTGTTGCTATTCATTAATTCATTGTGCTGTTCCTCTATAGTTTTCCTGAAGTTGAGTGACACATTGTCAAGGAGCTGCTCTGGTGAGCTACACTGTTCATTGATCCCTTAAATTTGGGGGGTAAATTCTTCTGGAGATTCACCCTATTGCTTATGGGGTAACACATTTCCCAGCACCATGTGCACTTAATTGTATTTCAAATAAAATGCCATCTCTAGGGCAGGCCTTTGACTCCAAAAAAAAGAAAAAAAAAACAAAACAGTAGAAATAATCACAGGATGATTGACAGCTCTGGTCACAGATGGGGACTACCACAGAGCCAGGGTTACCATACAAAATAGTCAACTGGTCGCCTATGAACTCAAGTAAAATTCTCAGAGGAAAAGAATAATTTAATTATAAAACCATAGAATGTCAGAGCATGGAAGGACCACAAAATAAGTCTAACACTTTTATTTTACAAATAAGGCAATAGATGAGACCCAGAAGGATAAAGATCCGTAAAGGTGACAGAGCAGGGACTCTAGGGTCAGTTTTCTTATGAGTGTCTACTTCCATTTATAGTTTTTATTCCTCCCCATCTAAACTCACCTTAATGGTGTTGTGCTCTGAAGCCATTTTTTTCTTTGTAACAGCATGATCAGACAAGTTGCCCTATCACTAACTCTTATGTTGCTTAAATGTAAACAAATCTATAATGTAAACAATCTACGTTTATATTAACAAAATTTTCTAAATCATTGAGTAAAATGATGCTGTAGGTAAATTCAGCTTCAAATGCTTTAAATAGCTTCATATACTGCTACACATAAACACAGTCATAAACAGATGAGGACCTTTGACAAATAGCAAAGTGAAAGCAAAGACCCTGATGTGAGAAGCATCATCATCACACTGTCTCATTAGCAAGCTCCTTGGGGATTGATTTAATGCATTGGTATAAGTGAATAGAGGTCAGTTGGTCTGTTATAAATTATAAGACCACACATACCTGCATTTCTTTTTTTAAAATTTTATTCGATATATTTTTTATTTATATTTCAAATGATTTCCCCTTTTCTGGTTCCCCACTCCCCGAAAGTCACATAAGCCCCCTTCCCTCCCTCTGTTTTCCCACCCATCCCTTCCCACTTCCCTGTTCTGGTTTTGTCTTATACTGCTACACTGAGTCTTTCCAGAACTAGGGGCATTTCAATGGTTATCTTATGTAAATGTCTTGACTTTTCACCTTTGCACAATATAGAAGGTACTCAAATTCATAATGGACAAATACACTTAGTATCCAAGGAAAGGAACAAAATGCATACACAAAAAGAAGTAGTTAACCATCAAATAGTCAGCGCATCAAATAACATGTTATGGTCTTAATTACTGCTAATGTGGCACATAATCACTGGTCCATCAAACCAGATAGAAACCTGAGTCCCAAGCTCCACTCTAGAATAAACAAATCAGAATCTGTCTTTTAATAAGATCCCCAGATAATACATATATACATTAAAGTTTGAGACACTCTGGGCTACTTCATAATATGCCAATATAATTCTTTAACATTTGTAGCCAATAATATATGTTATACAATCTAAGCAGAGATACTTTGAAATTATTACCACTTCTGTGCTTTCCTACAGATGAAAATAATTGCCAGTATATGGTGCCTTTAATCCAAGGTTTTAATTTCATGCCTAAAAACTTGTTTGTGAACTATAGATATTGAAAATAAATGGTTTTCCAACTTCTTTGCAGGAAATGTAAAGCTATAAAGTCCCAGTACAATTTTTCTTGTATTGAAGAATTGAAGCATGAAAAAAAACTAGCATAAAGTGTTATATAGAGTAGCCATTCATATTACATAACTAGATGTTCTCTACAACACTTACATATTGGCAGATATAGTTCACTGTGATAGTGGTGATTACCTGATGGTTAATCATGAGCTGTCACCTTGATGAGACTTAAAATCATCATGGAGACAAAACTCTGAGTGTATCTAGATTAGCCTAAGCATGGTTGAAGGACCCAACTCAGGATGTGTGTTTTTATTTTATGGATTGAGATCCTGGCTTGAATGAAATGGAGAATGTGAGTTGAACAGAAGATTCATCTTCTGTTTCCTTTCTAGATGTCTGATGTGACTAGCTGCCAGCTGCCTCAAGCTTCTGCCACGATGTGTACCCCTCTGTGATGGCCTGAATCCTTGTACTGTGAGCTAAGAGAAATCCTTCCTGCAATACAAGTAACTTATATAGAAGGTTGGCACCATCAAATAGAACCATTGCTGCTATAAACAAATACCTATGGTCCTTAGAACTTCGGACAAAGATTGTGGGAAGAATGTGATAGACTTTGGGACTTTGGGTTAGAAAAGCTGTCAAACACAGTAAGTATAACTAAATGAGCTATTCTGGTAGGAGCTTAGAAGACATTACCAAGATGAGCATGGGCATCTTGGCTTATGGGGCTCCAGAGAGAAACAAGGAGTCTATCAGATTAACCTCTACTAGAGTCCATTGATATGATACTCATGTTTCTGCTTGTGTCCCAAACACTTGAGTTTGAAGTAACAGACTAACATATTTTTATACAGTAGAAAAAAATTCTAAACAAGACAGAATCGAGACCATTTCCTTGTTATTGGTCACTTATTTCAACCAGGTCTACAGTACAAGAGATCAAAAAGTAGCACAAAATAATAAAGAAAATGTGAAGTTTTGAAAAGTATGAGCAAGAGTAAAATTTTTGACAGAGACAATGCTGATGATAAGGAATCTACAATTGTTAAGGAGATCAAGATAATTAAGTGGAACATGGGACTTTTCATCTAAACAATAGGGAAAATGTCAGCCCCCATCCACTGAAGGCTCCATATGTGAAAATTAAGATGCATGTGAAAGGAGAGGACCTAAACCTACAATTCCACTGGAGAGGTTCCATGGTCTTGAAAAATCACTATTAGGATAATGCTTCTCCAGATCAGTCCACAGAAGCTAATGCAAATGTCCTTCAAGAGGCCAGACTCCATTCCAACCTGGAAGCAGAATTTGGCAGTGTAGCCCACATTTTATTGGTTTTACAGACATGAAAGAAAGAAGGTTGTGGGGAACCATGATACTTTACACCATCATTTCAGAGAGCACTGAAGACAGACAAGGTGTGGCAGAGTTGAAATCCTTGAAAGAAGGCCCAGAAAGGTCAGAGATAGAGCTCTCATGCTGAAGTCTACATAGCAATGGAGATCCAAGTATTTTTCAAATGTCAGACTGTGGGACATCTACTGATAGAAGCTAGTTGTATGCAAGGAGTGTCCTACAGGCAGCCCAGCTAGGAAAATTGAGCTACAAGCTTGATACACACAGAACAGCTGTTTTTCAACATAATAACCTTAAATTAATAAATCAAGATGCTTTCTCTTCTGAGTCATGGACTCTTAAGACTTGAGTCATCCCAATGATTTCATTGTTTTCAATTTAGTAACTCATTTCTAAAAATCTGTCCTGAAGTGAAATATTTATAAAAATCAACTAGTAATAAGAATGGTAGTAATTTTCTGTTTTACCAAATTTACCTAATCTGAAATCTAATACCAGGTTACTAGTGAAGCAAATGATGGCATAATGTGAATGGTTATGGAAATTAAATTTGCAATTTTCTTTAATATGAAGGATATCTATGAAACTAAAAGCACAGAAAAACAAAACTTGGAAGCAAAATATATTAAACACAACACACAGACACACACACACACACACAAACATACACACACACACATACAGAGTATATAGGGAGCCAGTGCACATCAGACTCTGGTGGACATGAGATGAAAACACACTGAAATCAAAGAGCAATTATCTATGATTCTGTTGTATTTCTCTTTTTTATTGATACTGTAGGGTATTTACCAAGCAAGTACAAAGCACCATGAAAATAACATTATACTTTGTCAAAACAGAGAAAGTTATACTGTATATTTTTAATCTCTCAAGTAAATTTCAGCATTTTATTTATTTTCATAAAAGACATTTTAAATTTCAAACATTTTGCACCCATGTCAGGAAGTATGACTCATTATACTTTTTCGTAATAATGGAAAATGCTTTTGTGGAAACTGAGAAAGATGGTTCAATGGGTAAGAACATTTGCTCTAGCAATATGGAGACCAGCGTTTAAATAACCAGGACCTACAAAAATGCTAGATATGGATGTATGCAACTGTCTTAGTCAGGGTTTCAATTCCACCACAGACATCATGACCAAGAAGCTAGTTGGAGAGGAAAGGAAAGCCCTTGGAGAAATTCAGAAGATTGAGAGTGGATCCCAGATATTGGAGAGTTGGAGTTTGATTTTGATTTTGATTGTGACTGTGCCCTGATATTGTTCCCTTGTAGAAAGAAAGTATTTTAGTGGAGCCCACAGTTAAGAGATTTTTAATTGTAAAATGACTATGAATTTTAAGAGATATTGGATATTTTAAAGGGATTGAAATTTTAATATGTAAGAATTTGCAAAGACTGTGAGACTTTTAAAGTTATTCAGATCTTGAGGATGAATAAGAAAGTAAGGATTGAGGCTTAATAGTGATGTGTTTGTGTGTCAAGTTGACAAGAGGTCAATTGTACTGGCTTGTTTTGTGTGTCAACTTGATACAGGCTGGAGTTATCACAGAGAAAGGAGCTTCAGGTAAAGAAATGCCTCCATGAAATCCAGCTATAAAACATTTTCTCAATTAGTGATCAAGAGTGGGAAGGCCATCGTGGGTGGTGCCATCTTTGGGCTGGTAGTCTTGGGTTTTATAAGAAAGCAAACTGAGCAAGCCAGGAGAAGCAAGCCAGTAACTAACATCCCTCCATGGCCTCTGTATCAACAGCAATGCGTAAGTGTATACCAAATAAACCCTTTCCTCCCCAACTTGTATTTTGGTCATGATGTTTGTTCAGGAGTAGAAACCCTGACTAAGACAGCAACTCTAATCCTCGCCTTAAAGGCAAGAGGCAGGCAGATGCCAAGAGGTTGTTGGCCATCGAGCCTATGCTAAACAGTAAGATTTCTGGTGAGTAAGGGGTAAAAATGGGAAGAACAACAAAGAAAGATCCTTGTTCTACTTGGCCTCTACAGGTGTTGACATGGGCACAGTCACTCAATAATTTGCAAGCATTAATTACACACATATACTACAAACAGACATATACACAGACACACATGAACACATGCACATACATACATATACACACATTCACATTTATGTACATAAAAACACACACAAAAAAAGATGCACATACACCTAACTATACACACAAACACATACAGAACACACTTCCTTTATATATAGCCACTAAGTACAAATGTATTACTCCAAATTCAACTTGTTAACCTGCTGTCATTTAGTTTATGTGTATAGCAGATATTTGAAGTAAATTACATTTTATTTAGAACACAGAGAGGGCATAAACCAGGACAAAATGGATGTCTACAGAGTTTAGGTAAACTCTGATTCACATGATGAGTGAATTCCACTGAGCCCTACAAAACAACAGATACAAACTGAGTTCTTCTTTATTGTTTTCTCATTTTTGTATGAACATTATTTGCACATTAAAAACCTTCTTATTTCTTCCACTATAAGTCTAGTAATGAGGGAATACAAAGATGACTTAGTAGCTAAGAGGCATTGGATACTCTTAGAGTCTTAGAGAGGACCTGGTTTTTATTCCCAGCATCCACACAATAGCTCACAACTGTCTGGATCCAGTGGCTTCCATGGAAACTGGATCAATACACATCTGGTGCATGGGCATAATATGTAGCCAAAGCACCCATACACATGAAGTAATGAAATAATTTTTTAAATCTAGTAATAATTATGAATTTATTGGTATAAATTTTCATCAAAACATGATTTCAAAAGTCTTGTCATCCAAAGATATGATTCTGCCTGATATATATGTTAATTTCTCAACAAAAGAGACTTGCCAAGACAATAAAAATTACTGTTTAAAACTTTTGCAAATCTTCAGGTAACTTTTTATCCCTAAAGATTTTACAGTATTTGAATGAGGCAAGTAAAACACACACACACACACACACACACACATGAAAAATAAAATTAAGTTCAGGAAAACTACCTATTTCCCCATAACATTATACAGAAATGTGTGCTAGCAGGATGGAAAACAGTACTCCAATATTTGCTCTAAATTTAGACAGAAAAGAATGTCCAAAGTAATAGGTGACACCTCATCACATGATCCACAGTAATTAATTTGTTACGAGCCTCCATAAATAAAACAAATACTGAGTGATACGCAGACTTCTGTTGTTGGAAGCGCCCCATACTCTCATTCCTGCCTTTCTGGATTCTGACATTATTTCTTGGTTACCAGTTGACAGTTCAGTGCCTTGAGTGTTGCTCTTGCTGTAGGGTTAGCAGGATAATTGACAAACCACAGGGATCGCATCCCTGAATGAGCATGGCCAGACTGTCAAAACAACCATGACAAACTCTCACATCAACTTCCACTGCAAGTCAGGGCTGTGAGGGAAAAATTCACCTTGGCAGGGCAGATGGGAAGTCTTTAGTTTAAAATATTTCCCACTGCAAAGGAAACTTCAGCAAGGAACAGAAATGATATAATCTTTAAAAATGTATATGATAGAAAAACACTGCACTAGGATCACAATTAACCAGAACATTAATTATAAATAAATATCCCTCTTTCATTTAGGTTATTTAATGTGAATTTTGGACTTTATAAAATGTATCTCACTTTTCATACAAAATTGACATATATTTGGAACAAATCTTTCTATATTGATGGACTGTGTCTATGAAATATCATGTCTGTAATAAGTATATACACATAGCCAAGTGAATCAATCTAGTTTTATAAACTGTATATAATTTAAGATGATGTTGTAAATGCTAAACTGTTGCATATATGCAGCTCATATTAATAAGCAGCTTGTCACAAGTTGTGATTACCAATTAGGAGGCTATACACATTTCCATCTTCAGGAAAACAGTTTAAGATTGTATCAAAAAATCTAACTAAATCTGTGACTTTAAACATGGTCTCTAGACTTTCAGACTCTTATCACAGATCTTTGAAATGACAGCCCAAGTGACATCTATTTATCATGCAGGAATATTCTCTGTATGAAAACATAGATTCCAAACCGTTAAAGGGAAATTAAAATGCAAATACAAAAAAGGGTTATTTACTTAGTTCTGTGCCAGCTAACACATGGGATATGGACACCTAGGATTAGAAAGATCCAATTATTTTTAAAATAGAAAACGTAAGAGCTTATTCATGCACCACTTGGGTCTTGGAATGTGATCAAAATAGTTTTGGAATAGTTAATCAGTATTTTTCCATCAGAGTCAAAATTTTCAAAACATTAAAATGAGAGAGCAAGATGCATGAGTGAAGATTATTTGCTGACAGACACTTCAGCTTAACAAATACCGAGACAGTCAAAAAAACAAGGACTGGAATAAAATGGCATTAAACTATCAATTTTTTATCTTAGAAAAGTGACATTTTTGAAAGTTTCATTAACATTTGTGAAGAAGGGGAAAAACACAAAATTTTGTGAGCCCCAACAAATTTAGTCTTATTTTTGTGCACGATGTGTCAAAACATCACTCTGGAACAAACTGTAAATATCCTCATATTTTATGCACAGTTCGCTTATTGTTATTTTCTTTTTTTTTTTTAACAAACTCGGGTTTAGAGTTGGTAAAAAAATAAATAAATAAAATAAGTAAGTAAGCACAGTATGACAAAGAATACAGAGAATTTTCATCCTGTGTATATGGTAAGGAATGCCGACATTGATGAGCCAAATATACTTGACTATACCTTTATTTCAACACTAAGCAGTGGGAGACAAGAACACCTTGATTTTGAGGTCTGACCACTAAACAACAAAAAAATCAAATCACCTTGAATGGGCTTCACACACACATGCCCATGTAATCAGTGTTAATCCCCATATTGTTTCTTATTCAAACAGTTGCCAATTTTAAATTGTCTTGATAATTTCTCTTTCTTTTCTTAAAACCTATTTGATGGTACAAAAGCAATACAAATTCCAGGAAAACGGTAGGGCTAGAAATATGAAGTGTAACTCCAGTGCAACAACTCACATTAGCTCCAAATTCACCACATGATAATGATTTTGTCAATTCTCTACAGTAGAATATATTTCCAAAAGTTTGGGATATAAATATTCACTATACTACATAAGATATTGATGTGTGTGACCATCCCCCATGCCAAATAGCAACCTTCTTAGTGGTAGGAAACATCACAAGACCCTCACTTGAGTGTACAGTCACTCCTTTTCTACTAACTGTTGTATGCAACTCTGCTCTAATTTCAAGCAGCCTAGGTGAGGGGTGAGAGAATAGAAGGAAAACCTGAGGAGCTGTGAAGTGCCATCAGTGCAGCCTTAGGGAAGCTTTCATCTCTGTTAGGTTTACATTGTCTGCATGTGGGCTTTGGAGAGAAAAGCATCCACATGTATGTAAATAATAACTCATCTATGCTCTCTAAAGAAGCTCAATAAACCCATTACTCTCTAAAGAAAAGTATAGTGAAACCATGCCTGAGTTTGTCATGGGACCTTTGGTAGAGGAGTAGATATTATTTATGTCTTCCCTTGTGAAGGATTTTACCAATAGACATATAATATTTCAATATTATATGGTCTCCAGACTTTATGGTTTTGATCAATTATAGACTTACCATACTGGAGTGTATTTAAGATAGCCCAAGCTAAGCTATGATATATGAAATTTATTTTCTACTTTCAATGGCTTCAACTTAATGAAGATGTTATTGGAAGAGAACTCCATTAAATGTTGAGGAGAAACTACTCTTCAAAATGGTCTTTTCCAAAATATAATTTTCCAAACATCAAGGAAAACACATGAGATGTAAATTTGTTTCATCTTAATGATGTTGCCACAAACTATTTAGGGCAGTTATCAATGTAGTTGCCTTGAAGTAAAAAATTAAGAAGCTAATTATAATTCTATGTCACAGATCATAAACTGAAATCCAATTTGGGTACTTATTCAGTCCATTTTCTAAAAATTATAATTAGAGAGTATCCACCATATGTGAAAGGTGAAATAAAGATATTTGATACCAAAGGCGTATTTGTACTTATTGAAGTGGTTTTTATTCCAGATATGTGCTATATCTATAACAATAAATTATCAAAATACTTTCAAATGCTAGACTAATGTCTATCATAAACCTTGCTGAAACTATATTTCAACCCACCAAAGGACCATGTCTTACCTATCGAGTAAGTATTAGCTTGAGACATTCTTCACTACCCACTCAGACTTAGTTTTCATTTCCATCCATGCTATATACAACCAACACTCAACAGAGTCCTGTCCTTTCTTTGCTTTTCTAGATCACATGGTTGAAGATTTCGATAAAGTAAAAAATTTTCTCAGTAAGAGGGCTTTTGAGATTTATAAAACACATATTATCAAAGAACATACTTAATTGAAATCAAGTTATAGTCTGCTAAAGCCACCATAATGACTTCATTCTATGGGAAAGATCTATTAGAAGGGCATTTTTGAAATATATAAATTTCCAATAAATTTGTTGTCTACTCTTACCAAAAATGATTTTTGCAAAAATTAAATGGTTTAGAATTGATATTTAATGAGTTAAGTGAGCATACCATGAATAAGGCAATAATAAAGAAAAAATGCAGCCTGTATGTTGAATGGCTTAGACAGTTATAAACTAGCATATTCCCTTTAACACTGAAAAAAATCAGATTTTTTTCCTCCCTACTCAAATGTCTATGATCCTGATCTCAACTAAAAATAGGAGATAAGGGAAAAACCTAATTTGAGCAATGATAAAACTGCATAGGTATAGCAATGTTTAGAGGAATGGAAGAAGTTGGAAATAATTTCAGTTGTAAATCTAGAAAACAACCCTGATATTATAAGAGCAACCCCTTAAAATCAAAGTAGTACAACCCAAGAGACTTAACATTTTCTATAGGATTATACTTTAACAGCGTAGTTCAAATATCTGGATTTGTCTCTATGGGCGTCCTTGTAGAGGATGTGAAGGGGTACTAGAGAAATACAATGGCAGCATGCTAGAAAATATAGGCTTCTATGAAGGGTAAGAATATTCCCGCCACCTTTCCATCCCTATCCTTTGCTTCTTCCTATAAAGTAACTACAAAAAAAGTAAAAATGGAAAAATCTGAAGGGTTGAAGAACAAGGATAGCATTTGTATATCATAGACACACATAGAAGTACTAGCTTTATATAGTCCTAGCTGAAATAGAGTATTGATATAAAATTATGTAATATAAATAAAAGTATATCATAAATATGCATAATTCTGTGCTTGTGTATAGAATACATACATACCTTTACACATGCACAACCATATGATATCAAGAAGTATCCAAATTTCTCAAATACTCAAATACAATCATTATCCTTGAGTTGTTCATAAAATGCATAATAATTATACAAGGCTGCTTTTGTTAGTGTTTTAGGCACAATATCCATATGTAGTCCAGGATAGTCTGGAACTCATGATGAAGCCCAGACTAATTTCAAAGTCATCATCCTCCTGCCTTAGCTCCTTGAGAGCTGAGACTGCAGCCACCCCCATACCCAACTTCAAGAAAATGATGATGGCAATGTGGAGGCAGGGAAAACATGCTTTGAAATTTTCAAATAATCTTTAAATTTTGTAGTTTGAGAGCCAGCCTATCCCTAAAATACCTATGGGAACAAAACTTTGTTTAATGAAGACAAATAAAATAAAATTAAAGTAGGGCCTAATAAAATAACATAAATATAGTTTTATCTGTCTTGTAGCTAATGTATTTTGCAGAAAGGTATAGAACTGTAGTCTTAATAAAAAGAAACATAAACCCGTTAAGATGAAAGTGAAGAAATGACTTAGCAGAAAATCTCTGTCCATCACTATGCAGAAATAAGGAGATGATAAAGCTTATAAAAGATTTCTGATACCTTCTTCTCCTTCAATGAAAGTGGCCTATAACAAAACTCTCACCTTCTGTGAGATACTTGCTTGTCTATGTTCACATTGCTACTCTAATCATGATAGCCAGGAAGTGGCTTACATAGATGTTACCTGAAACATTGATAGCAGAAATGGTGTATACTTATAGAAAGGAATATTATCCAGGTGAAAAAAGAATAAAGGAAATTAAGAAATTCATGAGTAAATTAACACTGATAAAAAACAATCATTCTAAGTGAAATAACCCAGACCCAGAAAGACAAGTGTCACATCTTTTCTCATTAGTGAATGTTAGCTTTGACTCTTCAGATATGTTTGATTGATATATAATGCCTATTTAATAATAGGACATGGTGTCAAGGGTAGTATTCCAGTGAGTGCTAATAGAATAAAGCAATATAAACGGTTAAAGAAAAATGGGAAGGATTAAATTTGTATGGGGTAGGAAAAGAAGATCAGAAGAAAGAAAATAGAGAGGGATAAATAATAGCAAAGATTCTTTGAAAATAAGTATGGCCTCCAGTTGAGGGATGGGGCCACTCATCCACCTCAAAAATATTAATCCAGAATTCCTCCTGTCTAAAGAAAGTGCAATGACCAAGAGAGGAGCAGAGTCTGAAGGAAAGGTCATTTGGAGACTGCCCCACCAGGGGATTCATCCCATTTGCTGACACCAAAACCAGACACTGTTGCAGATGCCAAGAAGGGCTTGCTGACAGGAGCCTGGTACAACTGTCCTCTGAGAAGCAATGCCAGAGCCTGACCAATACAGGTGTGTATGCACACAAGCAAACATCAATCTGAGAGTGGGGACCCCAGTGGAAGAGTTAGGGCAAGGATTGAAGGAGCTGAAGGGATTTGCAACCCCATAGAAAGAACAACAAACCAGACCCCCAAAAGCTTCCTGGGCCTAAACCACCAATCAAGGAGTACACATGGAGGCACCCATGGCTCCAGATGGATATGTAGCAGAGAACTGCGTTATCTGGCATCAATGGGAGGTGAGCCCCTTGGTCCTGTGGATTAGCTATGATGAAGCATAGGGGAATGTTCAGACAATGAGGTGGGTGGGCAGGTTGGGGAGCACCCTCATAGAAGTATATAGAAGGGTGATGGGTGATGGAAAAGAGGGTTTATGGAGGGGAAACTGAGAAGGGGGATAACATAAAAGAACTGACATAATATACATATGTATATATATACATACATATATTTCAAAAGAAAGAGAAAAAAGTTATACAGGCATCTACTATTTTTTCAATACTTTTATTTGTTTTTATAGGAAATGATGGCCGGAAAGCCTTTTATGTTTTTTTTCAAGTTTTTTTTTCTTTTTTTTTCTTTTCTATATTCTTTGTTTAGATTCCGTATGCTTTCCTCTTTCCCAGTTCCCTCCCTCCCCATCAGTCTCATAAGCCCTTTTCTATTCACCTATTTCCTAAACACTCACCGCCCATTTCCCTGTCCTGGTACTCCCCTAAAATAGTGAATCAACTCTGTTCAGAGCCAGGGCTCTCTCTTTCCCTCTTCTTGGGTATCATTTGATATGCTAACTGTGTCTTGATAATACAGAGATTCTGGGTTAATTAATATCCACTTATCAGTGATTGCATTCCATGGGTATTCTTTTGTGATTGGGTTACCTCACTTAAGATATTTTCCAATTCCAACCATTTGCCTAAGAATTTCATGAATTCATTGCTTTCAATTGCTGAGTAGTATTCCATTGTGTAAATATACCAGATTTTCTGTATCCATTCCTCCACTGAGGGACATCTGGGTTCTTTCCAGATTCTGGCTATTATAAATAAGGCTGCTATGAACATAGTGGAGCATGTGTCCTTATTGCATTCTGGGGAATCCTCTGGGTATATGTCCAGGAAAAGGTATCGCAAGAAATATTATGCCCAGATTTCTGAGGAACTGCCAGACTGATTTTTAAAGTGGTTTCACCACCAGCAGTGGAGGAGTGTTCCTCTTTCTCAACATCCTCGCCAACACCTGCCTTCTCCTGAGTTTTTAAACTTAGCCATTCTGACTCATGTGAAGTGAAATCTCAGGGTTGTTTTGATTTGCATTTCCCTAATGATTAACGATGTTGAACATTTCTTAAGGTGCTTCTTAGCCATCCGAAGTTCTTCATGTGAAAATTCTTTGTTTAGTTCTGTACACCAGTTTTTAATAGGGTTATTTGGTTCTTTGGGGGTCTACCTTCTTGAGTTCTTTGTGTATAATAGATATTAGCCCTCTGTCGGATTTAATGTTGGTGAAGATCCTTTCCCAATCTGTTGGTTGCCGTTTTGTCCTTTTGACAGTGTTCTTTGCCTTACAGAAACTTTGTAATTTTATGAGGTCCAATTTGTCAATTCTTGATCTTAGAGCATAAGCTATTGGTGTTCTGTTCAGGAACTTTTCCCCTGTGCCTATGTCCTCAAAGGTCTTCCCTAGTTTCTTTTCTATTAGATTCAGTGTGTCAGGTTTTATGTGGAGGTCCTTGATCCACTTGGAGTAGAGCTTAGTACAAGGATATAAGAATGGATAAATTCACATTCTTTTGCATGCTGACCTGCAATTGAACCAGCACCATATGTTGAAAAGGATATCTTTTTACCACTGGATGTTTTCATCTCCTTTGTCAAAGATCAAGTGACCATAGGTGTCTGGGTTCATTTCTGGGTCTTCAATCCTATTCCATTGTTACACTCGCCTGTCATTGTACCAATACCATGCAGTTTTTATGACTATTGCTCTGTAGTAATGTTTGAGGTCTGGGATAGTGATTTCCCCAAAAGTTCTTTTACTGTTGAGAGCAGTTTTTTGTTATTCCAGATGAATTTGAGGACTGCTCTTTCTAACTCTATGAAGAACTGAGTTGGGATTTTGATGGGGATTGTGTTTTATCTGTAGATTGCTTTTGGCAAGATGACCATTTTAACTTTATCAATCCTGCCAATCCATGAGCATGGAAGATTTTTCCATTTTCTGTTATCTTCTTAGATTTCCTTCTTCAGAGATTTGAAGTTCTTGTCATATAGGTCTTTCACTTGTTTGGTTAAAGTCACCCCAAGATACTTTATGCTGTTTGTGGCTATTGTAAAGGGTGTCATTTCCCTAATTTCTTTCTCAGTCTACTTATCCTATGTGTATAGAAAGGCTACTGATTTGCTTGAGTTGATTTTGTAACCAGCCACTTTGCTGAACTTGTTTATCAGCTGTAGGAGTTCTCTGGCAGAGTTTTTGGGTCACTTAAGTATACTATCATATCATCTGCAAATAATGATCGTTTGACCTCTTCCTTTCCAATTTGTATCCCTTTGACCTCCTTATGTTGTCTATTTTCTCTAGCTAGGATTTCAAGAACTATATTGAAAAGATATGGAGAGAGGGGGCAGTCTTGTCTAGTCCCTGATTTTAGTGGGATTGCTTCAAGTTTCTCTCCATTTAGTTTGATGTTAGGTATCGGTTTGCTGTAAATTGCTTTTACTATGTTTATATGAGCCTTGAATTCCTGTTCTTTCCAAGACTTTTAGCATGAAAGGATGCTGAATTTTGTCAAATGCTTTTTCAACATCTAATGAAATGATCATGTGGTTTTTTTCCCTTGAGTTTTTGTATGTAGTGGATAGAATTGATGGATTTCCGTATATTGAACCGTCCCTGCATCACTGGGATGAAGTCTACTTGATCATGGTGGATGATCGTTTTGGTGTGTTCTTGGATTTGGTGGGCAAGAATTTTATTGAATATTTTTGCATCGATTTTCATAAGGGAAATTGGCCTGAAGTTCTCTTTCTTTGTTGGATCTTTGTTTGCTTTTGGTATCAGCGTAATTGTGGCTTCATAGAACAAGTTGGTTTGTGTTCCTTCTGTTTCTATTTTGTAGAATAGTTTGAAGAGTATTGGTGTTAAGTCTTCTTTGAAGCTCTAAACCATCTGGTCCTGGGCTTTTTTTTGGTTGGAAGGCTTTATGTGACCTCTTCTATTTCTTTAGGGGACATGGGTCTGTTTAGATTATCTATTTGATCCTGATTTAGTTTTGGTATTTGGTATCTGTGTAAGAAATTGTCCATTTCCTCCAGATTCTCCAGTTGTGTTGAGTATAGGCTTTTGTAGTAGGATCTGATAATTTTTTGAATTTCCTCAGTTTCTGCTATTATATCTCCCTTTTCTTTTCTAATTTTGTTAATTTGGATGCTGTCTCAGTGCCCTTTGGTTAGTCTGGCTAAGGGTTTATCTATCTTGTAGATTTTTTCAAAGAACCGGCTCCTGGTTTTGTTGATTCTTTGTATGGTTCTCTTTGTTTCTACTTGATTGATTTCAGCCCTGAGTTTGATGATTTTCTGTCTTCTTCTTTTCGTTCCAAGGCTTTCAGTTGTGCCATTAAGCTTCTAGTGTATGCTCTCTACAGTTTCTTTTTGGAGGCACTCAAAGCCATAAGTTTTCCTCTTAGCACTGCTTTCATTGTGCCCCATAGATTTGGGTATGTTGTGCCTTCATTTTCATTAAATTCTAAAAAGTCTTTGATTTCTTTATTTCTTCCTTGACCAAGGTATCATTGAGTAGAGTATTGTTCAGTTTCCACGTGTATGTGGGTTTTCTGTTGTTTTTGTTGCTATTAAAGACCACTTTTCCTCCATAGTGATCTGATAGGAGGCATGGGATTATTTCAATCTTCTTATATTTGTTGAGGTCTGTCTTGTGACCAACTATATGTTCAATTTTGGAGAAGGTACCATGAGGTGCTGAGAAAAAGGTATATTCTTTTGCTTTCGGATGAAATGTTCTATATATATCTGTTAAATCCAATTGGTCCAGTGCTACAATTAGTTCCAGTGTGTCCCTGTTTAGTTTCTGTTTTGTGATTGGTCCATTGAGGAGAATAGGGTGTTGAAATCACCCACAATTATTGTGTTAGGTGCAATACCTGCTTTGAGCTTTAGTAAAGTTTCTTTTATGAATGAGAGTGCCTTTACATTTGGAGCACAGATGTTTAGGATTGAGAGTTCTTCTTGGTGGATTTTTCCTTTGACCAGCAAGAAGTGTCCTTCCATGTCTATTTTGATGACTTTAGGTTGAAAGTCAATTTTGTCTGATATTAGAATGGCAACTCTGGCTTTTTTCCTGAGACCATTTACTTGTAGAATTGTCTTCCAGCCTTTTCTCTAGTTTTTCTCTTTGACACTGAGGTGTGTTTCCTGTATGCAGCAAAATGTAGGGTCCTGTTTACATATCCAGTGTGTAGGTTTATGTGTTTTTATTGGGGAATTGAGTCCATTGCTATTAAGAGATATTAAGGAATAGTGATTATTGCTTCCTCATTTTTTGATGTTAATTTTATACTTGTGTGGTTATCTTCTTTTGGGTTTGATGAAAGTTTATTATTACGCTTTTTCCAGGGTATAGTTTCCCTCCTTGTTTTGATGTTTTCCCCCTATTATCCTTTGTAGGGCTAGGTTTGTGGAAAGATATTGAGTAAATTTGTTTTTTTCATGGAATATCTTGGTTTCTCCATCTATAGTGATTGAGAGTTTTGCTGGCTATAGTAGTCCTGGCTGGCATTTGTGTTCTCTTAGAATCTGCATGAGCTCTGCCCAGGATCTTCTAGCTTTCGTGGTCTCTGGTGAGAAGTCTGGTGTAATTCTGATAGGTCTTCCTTTATATGTTATTTGCCCTTTTTCTCTTACTGCCTTTAGTATTCTTTCTTTGTTTAATACATTTGGGGTTTTGATTATGTGGTGGGAGGTATTTCTGTTCTGGTCCAGTTTGTTGGAGTTCTGCAGGCTTCTTGTATATTCATGGGCATCTCTCTCTTTAGGTTAGGGAAGTTTTCTTCCATAATTTTGTTGAAGATATTTGCTGGCCCTTTAAGTTGTAAATCTTCAGTCTCATCCATGCCCCCAAGCAATGTTATACTTGGGTTTTCTCAGTGAATCAGGTGCTCCCAGACTGCTCTGTCATGGAGAGAAGATGGGGGTGGGAAGTCACTCCCTCTGCTGATTCCCATGAGGACCCAGGCCCCATGACAAGCTGGCTGGCAGACGAATTGCCTATGTGCCCCGGTCCTGGGCGCCGGCAGACCCCGGGTGGTTTGTGCCCCCAGAGATCTTAAACTTGTGATATGTGAGTACCTGGTGCTGCCTTTCTGCCCAGGTAGGCAGTGAAGATGGCAGTGGGGACTCACTCCCTCTACTGATCCCCAGGCAGCACACAGGCCCCATGGCAGGCTGGCTGGCAGACGAACTGCTTATGTGCCCAGGGCCTCGGCACAGGCAGACCCCTGGCGGTTTGCGCCCCCAGAGTTCTTAAACGTGGGACAGGTAAGTACCTGTTGCTGCCTTTCTACCCTGGCAAGCAGCAAAGATGGCGGCAGAGAGTCCAGGCATCTACTATTATAGAAGATCATAGACATAAAAAACACACAAACACACACACATAGACTCACACACATACACACACATACACACACAAACACACACACAGTACTGAACTTGAAGCTTCATTTCTAGTGGCTATTTATCATAGTTTTAAAAGGTAATATGCATACTATCAAAGGAGAAAAGTCTTCATCAATCTTAATCAGTTTATGAGCTCTAGAAATTATAGTATTGATTGACCTGGCAAAACAAACACAATGATACTATCCTGGAATGGACATCATGGGGGTAAACAGCAACTTTCTGAAGTATTTGAGAAAAAAAAATTGATGCTTTCAAGTGAGAATCACTGCAGATGACTTCATATATGTCTGGAATATCCCATCAATCTCTCTTACTTTCTGCCTCTGGTGTGACATTATCTTTCGGCATTGCGATGCCATCAGATACATTGCAATGTAACTAAATTGTTCTCAACAAAGACTAAAGCAATAAACTTCCTGACTCTGGCCTTTCAACATCCAAAAAGTAAGCTAAACACACTTTTCCTTATAGTACCACCTAAAGTCATGTATTATATTACACAAAATAAACAAGATGCATGTTTATACCAGAAGTGAACATTAAGGCACAAATATAAATGTACAGTGCCATTTACAATCATTCAAAATGTTGAGTAGCTATTCATCTTATTAAGCCATATAAACTTAAAACTATAGAACTCTGAATATTAAAATTTCTATGTAGAAATTGATTATGTAATTTAATGCCATAACAATACATAATTCCCCAATAAGTTGAAACTCAGATTTGGCATCCTAGGGCACCATATCTCAACCTGTGGGTTAGGACCCCTTCATAGATGGCATGTCAGATATCCTGCATTTCATATAATTACATTACAATTCATAACAGTAGCAAAATTATAGTTAGGAAGTAGCAACGAAATATTTTTATAGTTGTGGGTCAGCATTACATGAAGAACTGTATTAAAGTGTTGTGGCATTAGAAAGATTGAAAACCACTATCCTAGGGCTTCTTAAGCATACAACTTGACACTTACTCACATGCATGGCACAAACCATTTGCAAATTAGAAATCAAACAAATCAATCAACAAATTAGAAATAAAGAGAATGATGCGAAGAATCAACAAAAACAAAAGCTGTTTCTTTGGGAAAATCCACAAGATAGATAAACCCTTAGCTAAACTAACTAAAGGACAGAGTCACTATCCAAATTGCCAAAATCAAAAATGAAAAAGGAGACATAAAAAACAGAAATTGAGGAAATTAAAAATTATAAGATCCTATTACAAAAGCCTTTATTCAACAAAACTGGAAAATCTAGATGAAATGGATGACTTTTTAGACAGATATCACATATCAATGCTAAATCAAGAACAGGTAAACTATACCTGTTCTAAACAGTCACATATATCCTAAGGAAATAGAAGTCATTAAAAACTTCCCAACCAAAGGAAAAACAAAACAAAACAAAAACAAAGTCCAGGGCCAGATGGTTTTAGCACAGAATTCTACCTGACCTTCAAAGAAGATATAATACCAACACTCCTCAAACTATTCCATACAAGAGAAATAGAAGGAACATGGCCTAATTCATTCTCTGAAGCCATAGTTACTCTGATACCTAAACCATACAATGACCCAAGAAAGAGAAGTCTTCAGAACAATTTCACTAATGAATATAAAAGCAAAAATACTCAATAAAATTCTGGCAAAGTAAATCGAAGTAAATCATTTATCATGATCAAGTAGGCTTCCTACCAGGGATGTATGGATGGTTCAATATGTGGAAATTAATTTATGTAATCCACTATATAAGCAAACTCAAAGAAAAAAATCACATGATTATCTCATTAGATGCAGAAAAAAACATTTGACAAAATAAAACAGTCCTTCATGTTAAAAATTATGGAAATATCAAGAATTCAAGGTCCTTAACTAAACATAATAAAAGCAATATACAGCAAAACATCAACTAACATCAAATTAAATAGAAAGATACTTGAAGCAATCCCACTAAAGTCAGGGACAAGAAAAAGCTGCCCACTCTCTCCCTAATTATTCAATATAGCACTCAAATTTCGGTGCTAGAGCAACAAGACAACAAAAGGAGATGAAGTGGATGCAAATTGGAAAAGAATAAGTCAATGTATCACTATTTGCAGATGATATGATAGTATACACAAGAGAACCCAAATAATCAACCAGAGAACTTCTACAGCTGAAAAACAACAACAAAGTAGCTGGATAGAAAATTAACTCAAACAAATCAGTAGCCTTCCTTTGTAAAAATGATAAACAGGCTGAGAAAAAAATTAACAGAGCCAGACCCTTCATACTAGCCACAAATAAGGAAGACATTAGAAGTTGTAAACATCTCCCATACTCATGGATTGGCAGAATTAACATAGTAAAAATGGCTGACCTACCAAAAGTAATCTACAGGATCAAGACAATCTCCATTAAGATTCCAAAGTAGTTCTTCACAGACATGGAAAGAGCAATTCTCAAGTTCATATGGAACATAAAACAGGATAGCACAAATAATTGTTAACAATAAAAGAACTTCTGGAGGAATCCATATCCCTGACCTCAAGCTGTACTACAGAGCAACAGTGATAAAAACCACATGATGTTGGTACAGAGAAAGACAGATTAACAAATGTAATAGAATAGAAAACCAAAAATTAATCTCACAAACTTAGGGCCTTTGGTCTCCAAAAAAGAAGCAAAGAAAACATACAATGGGAAAAAAGAAAACATCTTCAGTAAATGATGCTTATCTACTAGAAGTCGGTATGTAGAAAAATAAAAATTGATCCATATTTATCACCTTACACAAAGTTCAAGTCCAAGTGCATCAAGGACCTCAACATAAAACTGGATATACTGCATTTAATAGAAGAGAATGTAGGAAAGAGCCTCAAGCACACCAGCACAGGGAGAAATTTCCTAAACAGAATACCAGTAGCTCAGGTACTAAGATCGAAAATTGACAAATGGGACCTCATGAAACTGAAAAGCTTCTGTAAGGCAAAAGACACAGTCAATGAGACAAATTGGCATCACACAGGAAAAAAATCTTCACTAAACCCCCCATCCCATAGAAGGCTAATGTACAAAATACAGAAAAATTTCAAGAAGTTAACCTTCAGAAAACCACATAACTGAATTAAAAATGGGGTACAGAGCTAAACAGAGAATCCTCAACTGTTTAATCTCTAATGGCCCATAACCACCTACAAAATGCTCAACATCCTTAATCATTAGGGAAATGTAAATCAAAATGCCCCTGAGATTCCACCTCACGCCAGTCAGAATGGCTAAAATCAAAAACTCAGGGGACAGTGGGTGCTGGCAAGAATGTGGAGAAAGAGGAACCCTCCTCCATTGCTGGTGGGATTGCAAGCTTCTACAACCACTCTGGAAATCAATCTTGGGGTTGCTCAGAAAATTGGACCTGAGGACCCAGCTATACCACTCTTAGGCACATACCCACAAGATGCCCCAACATGTAATAAGGACATATGCTCTACTATGTTCATAGCGGTCATATTTATAATAGCCAGAAGCTGAAAAGAAACCAAATGTCTGTCAAAAGAGGAATAGATTCAGAAAATGTGGTATATTTACACAATGGAGTACTACTCCGCTATTAAAAATGACAACTTTATGAAATTTGTAGCAAAGAGATGGAACTAGAAAAACATTCTGAGTGAGGTAACTCAGACCCAAAAGTACATACATGGTATGTAATAAGTGTATATAAGCCCAAAAGCTTGGAACACCCAAGATACAACTCCCAGACCATATGAAGCTTAACAAGAAGGAAGGGCCAAGTGTGGGAGTGCAGAATGGGAGGAGAAAAGGGGTAGTTTCAGGTGTGGGAAGGAACAGAAGAGAAGTTCGAAAGGACAGAAGAAAAATTAGAAATATGTGGTAGTGGCAGGCATGATACGTGGGTAACCACTAAAAAGTTCCAAATGACAGGGATGTGAGAACCTCTCAGGACCCAATGGGGATGACATTAACAGAAATACCTAACAGTGGGAAGATAGATCCTGAAGAGACCACCTCCAGTAGATAGGTATGAACCCCAGTTGAGGGAAGGGGCCACTCACCCATCTCAAAAATTTTAACCCAAATCATTCCTGTCTAAAGGAAATGCAGGGATTAAAAAAAAAATAGAGCAGAGACTAAAGAAAAGGCCATCCAGAGACTACCCCACCTTGAGATCCATCCCATCTGCAGACGCGTAAATAAAAGAATCAAGCTAAAAAGGGGGGGAAACTACATAGTGGCATAATGCTACAATGACATCAGTTCTGGCTGAGATATTCTGATAGTTTTTTGACACCATAATGAACTCCTGAGTGGAGCACATCTATGAAAGAGAGATTTATTTGGGGTCCCAGCTTGGAGGTACAGGCTATAGTTGGTTGGCTCTATTGTGGTGGTCCTGAATTAACTGACCATGGCTGGTGAGAAAGTGAGAAAAAGAAAGCTACTGACCTCATGTTAAACAGGAAGCTGAGAGAGGCCGTGGGTTAGAGAGACAGGAGACAATATATATGTTTCTATTGAACCTTCAGTAGCTTACTTGCTCCAAGTAGAACCCACCTGCAGCTACACACCCCCTGCCCCAAATAGCTTCACCAGCTGGAGAACAAGGCTTCAAAAATGAGACTGTTGGGACAATTCGTACTTGAGACATAAGTAAAAACACACAAAATAAATTTGTTTCAATTGTAAACACTCTGCTCCTCATTCCCCATAAGGTGTGGGGAGTTCGGGGGGGGGGGGAGAAATAACTTATTCAATACATGCTCTTCCCAAAACATGTTCCTAGAGATACTTTACTCACACTGGAATCATCTGCATCCGTGTATCATCCTTAGCTCCTGCCCTACCAGAGCATATTGTAGATTCCAGGTAACATCACAGCATCCCATTAAAGATTTGAAAGGAGAATGCAAATATGTAGGAGACTTTACATCATATCTAGTGTTCTCCAGTGTCCACTGCATAGCACCCTTCAAGAGAAGCTTAAAGTTTCATTTCCTTTTCCAGGCTTCCCAAAATAAGCTTCTGAGAAATTAGGAAGCTAATTTACTAAAATTTATTAAAAGCTAACCTCAATTATTGCATGGTTTATGGATAATTATTCTATAAATGGAATCCTTGTTTGGTCCTTGGAACTCTAGGTAAGGTGCCCTGCCTAGCCTTGAGATATGAGGGTGATTGCCTTGTCTTATTTTATCTTGCTATGTTGAATTTGTTTGCTGTCCCTTGGGGACTGTCTTTTAAGGAAGTGGAGGGTGAGTAGATCTGGGGTAGAGGGGAGGTAGAAGGAAACTGAGAGGAGAGAAGAGTGGGGAAACTGTTGTCTAGATGTATTGTTCAGAATAGAGAAGAACTATTTTCAATATAAATAATAAATTAATTACATTAAAAAACAAAACTCTAGTTTCTCAACACACTGCAGCTTTTGAATATATACTAAAGGAAGACTCTGGGATACCAAGGAAAGACTGATCCATCTTCCTGGATATCCTTCTCAGCTATTCTCAGTCAAGTGTTTCCAACAACAATCTTTGTTGAAAACTTTTCCTCCAAAAAGCAACACAATTTGACCTAATGTGTTTGGTATGAATAATTTATGTTTAGGTGGATATCAATATGGACATGGGTATACATATGTCATACGTAGGATATAATATAACTTTCTAACCATAGAATTATATACAAATAATGATTTGACTCGTCTTTCACCCAAGTTGCTGATTGACTACCAGAGATCCCAAACTCTAGATTTTAGTTAATGTTGCCACTCAGATGTCTGTCTTTCTTGTCAGATATGATACAATGAGATCTGGATTATATATTTTCCCCCCTAAAGATTTCCAGTTTTCATTTTATAATGCTGTTTGTGACTGAGAATGACTTACTTGAATACCCAAACCAGGTACCCAAGAAGCATACTTGAATGTGTCTCCTAATTCACAAGTTCACAACTCTGAAATGATATCAATTTAATATTCCAAATAAATTCTAAACTTACCTTGTGTTCTTTATACTCTCCACAATTATCCTGGTTTAAATAATTCATTTCCATATGGAATCCTACTAGCTTCGTGCCAGGTCTATCTAACAGATATGAAGTATGTTGATGCATTTTCTGCAACCACCAAAGAAGTTGCATCCCTTTCTTCAGATTCTTAAAAGAATTCCTGTCCACCCCAAATGGGATCAAAGCTCAGTACTATCTCCTTCTTAAGCAGACCTTGCCTAACCCTTCACATACTCTCATCTTGGCCTCTCTCAAGCATTTTGCTCATTCAAGCTCTTCTTCCTTCAGAGGAAATGTGAGAGATCCAGAAACTTCCTTGCCTTAGCAGCTTCATGCAGAGTCGTTCTTTCCAGGCTTTTGTTGACTAATCAATCTTAATTAACCACGGGTTGCAACTGAAATTATTTTGTAGCAAGGTCTTTCCTTAGTCTTTATTTTGAGATAATTTACCTATTGTACTTTCTGAGCATAACTTTTTTTTCCAATAAAAAGTCTATATTGAGGCTTGGATAAGCCTTAATACTAGAGAGGCTCCCTCCTATGCCTGAGGCCTTAGAGTCAATAAATCCCCAGAACTGTTTTATAAGTTTCCTCTATTTATAATCGTTTGTCTGTGTGAATATTTGTCACTTTTACTTGCTTTGTGTTCTAAAAATACAAACACGGTGGTGCACATTTTTATTTTTAAAACCTGACACTAGAGACCTGAGCCACATCTGGCACAGAGAGGACACCACTTCCTGATGCTCTCTAGAGAACAACAGGAGCAGGGTATTAGTTCGCCTATCCCCTTCTTCCACTTCTACCACTCCTTACTCCTCCATCACCGCCCCTTTCCATCAGATGTGGGGGACCTGTGCCACATCTGGAACAGAGAGGATACCGCTTCCTGATACTCTTTAGAGAACCAAGAGGAACAGGATATTAGAGAACTGACAGAAGCAGGGTATTAGAGAACCTACAGAAGCAGGGCATTCAAGAATTGGCAGGAGCAGGGCATTCAACCCTTGCCAAGTCAGTCACAGGGGAGACACCATCACCTGATACTTCCTGGAGAATCCGCTGTTTGCAGGGCATTAGACAGAAAGAGAATCCCAGGAGTACAGAAGCACAGGCCTGCAGGATAGAGAAGATAGTGTCAGCAAGACCAGCTAACACCAGAGATAACGAGAAGACCAAAGGCAAACACAAGATAATTACCAACAGAAACCAAGGCAACATGGCACCATCAGAACCCAGCTCTCGCAGTTCTCCCTCAACAGCAAATCCTGCATACTCCATCACATCAGAAAAGCAAGAACCAGATTTAAAAATCACATCTCATATCACTGATGGAAGACTTCAACAAGGACATAAATAACTCCCTTAAAGAAATACTAGAGAACATGGGTCAACAGGTAGAAGCACAAAAATCCCTTAAATAAAGACAAGAGAATATGGATCAAAAGGTAGAAGTCCTTAAAGAGGAAACAAAAAAATCCCTTAAAGAAACACAGGAGAATATGGGTCATCAAGTTGAAGCCCTTAAAGAGGCAATACAAAAATCCCATAGGGAATTATGGGAGAACATGGGTCAACATGCAGCAACCTTTAAAGAGGAATCACAAAAAAAAAATCCCTAAAAGACATACAGGAGAACATGGATCAACAGGTAGAAGTCCTTAAAGAGGAAACACAAAAATTCCTTAAAGAATTTCAGAAAAAACAAGTGAAGGAGCTGAACCAAACTATCCAGGATCTAAACCTGGAAATGGAATCAACAAAGAAATCACAAAGTGAGACATCTCTGAAAATATAAAACCTTGGAAAGAATTCAGGAGTCATAGAATACAGGAAGAATTTAGGAGTCAACAACAGAATACAAGAGATAGAAGAAAGAATCTCAGATGCTGAAGATTACATAGAAATTATTGACTCGACTCGGGGCCTGTGTCCTGCCCAGGAAGCTGGGGAAGGAGAAAAGCCCCGAAGCCATATTTGCTGTTTGCAGGGACACAAAAGGATCACTAGGTACTGTATCACCCTGCGCTTTAGATTTCTGGTGGTGCAAACCGCTAGAGGTCTGCCTGCACTCAGGAACTGAGCACATAGGCGGTTCAACTGCAAGCCAGTCCATCGCAGGACCTGTGTCCTATGTGAGAATCAACAGAAGGAATGACCCCCACCACAACTTCTTCCCTCCATAATAGAGCAGACAGAGAACACCTGGTTGACCTTGACAACCTAAGTATAGCATTGCTTGAGGTAAGACTGAGAAGGGCTCCAAAGGCACAAAGGAGAAAGCCAGCATATCAGTAATCTGTGACAAAAGAAACCCAGTCATCCAGTGATGCAGAGATAATCTTAAAGATCCGCAGTAGGTGGAAGCACCAGCCAGTGACAATAAAACCATTTAACTCCTGGGAGAACCAGATGTCTAAAGGCAAACATAGGAACGTTACTAACAGAAACCAAGGCATTATGGCAGCATGTGAACCCAATTCTCCAACATTAGCAAGTCCTGGATACCCCCAACACACCAGAAAAACAAGATTTAGATTTAAAATCACTGGTCATGATGCTAGTACAGGAACACATGAAGGACATACTTAAAGAAATTCAGGAGAAAATGGATCAAAAATTAGAAGCCCTTACAAGGGAAACACAAAAATCATTGAAAGAAATTCAGGAGAATACAAAAGCCAATAAGGAGGAAACGCAAAAATCACTTAAAAGAAATTCAGGAGAACCTTGATCAACAGGCAGAAGTCATGAAAGAGGAAACACAAAAATCTCTTAAAGAATTAGAGGAAAACCCAAACAAGCAAATGACAGAACTGAGCAAAAATTTCCAGGATCTAAAAACAGAAGTAGAAACAACTAGGAAAGCACACAGGGAGACACTTTGGAGATAGAAAACCTTGGGAAGAAGTCAGGGACCATAGATGCAAATATCAACAACAGAATACAAGAGATAGAAGAAAGAATCTCAGATGCCGAAGATACCATAGAAACCATGGACTCAACAGTTAAAGAAAATGCAAAATGCAAAAAGCTTGTAACCCAAAATATCCAGGAAATCCAGGACACAGTGAGAAAGCCAAATGTAAGGATTATAGGCATAGATGAGAGTGAAGATTTACAACTTAAAGGCCCAGGGAATATCTTCAACAAAATTATAGATGAAAACTTCCCTAACCTAAGGAAAAAGATGCCCATGAACATAAAAGAAGCCTACAGAACTCCAAATAGACTGGACAAGAACAGAACTACCTCCCATCACATAATAATCAAAACCCCAAATGTACTAAACAAAGAAAGAATACTTAGGGCAGTAAGAGAAAAAGGGCAAGTAACATATAAAGGAAGACCTATCAGAATTACACCAGATTTCTCACAAGAGACCATGAAAGCTAGAAGATCCTGGGTGGAGCTCATGCAGACTCTAAAAGAACACAAATGCCAGTCGAGACTACTATACCCAGCGAAACTCTCAATTACTATAGATGGAGAAACCAAGATATTCCATGACAAAACCAAATTTACACAATGTCTTTCTACAAACCCAGCCCTACAAAGGGTAATAGGGGGAAAGCACCAGTACAACGAGGGAAACTATACCCTGGAAAGAGCAGGATGTTATGCTTCTTTCATCAAACCCAAAGAGGATAACCACACACATATAAAATTAAAATAAAAAATGTTAGGAAGCAATAACCACTACTCCTTGATATCTCTTAACATCAATGGACTCAATTCCCCAATAAAAAGACATAGACTAACAGACTGGTTACATAAACAGGACCCTACATTTTGCTGCATACAGGAAACACACCTCAATGTCAAAGACAAAAACTAGCTTAGAGTAAAAGGCTGGAAGACAATTCTACAAGCAAATGGTCCCAGGAAACAAGCCGGAGTTGCCATTCTAATTTCAGATAAAATTGACTTTCAACCTAGTGTCATCAAAAGAGACATGGAAGGTCACTACTTGCTGGTCAAAGGAAAAATCCAACAAGAAGAACTCTCAATCCTGAACATCTATGCCCCAAATACAAGGGCGCCCTCATTCACAAAAGAAATTTTACTAAATCTCAAAGTACACATTGCACCTAACACAATAATTGTGGGTGACTTCAACACTCCACTTTCACCAATGGACCGATCAGGAAAACAAAAACTAAACAGGGAGACAATGACACTAATAGAAGCTTTGAACCAATTGGAGTTAACAGATATATAGAGAACTTTTTATCCCAAAGCAAAAGAATATACCTTTTTCTCAGCACCTCATGGTACCTTCTCCAAAATAGATCATATAGTTGGTCACAAGACAGACCTCAGCAAATATAAGAAGATTGAAATAATCCCATGCCTCCTATCAGATCACTATAGAGTAAAAGTGGTCTTTAGTAACAGTAAAAACAACAGAAAGCCTACATACACATGGAAAATGAACAATATTCTACTCAATGATATCTTGGTCAAGGAAGAAATAAAGAAAGAAATCAAAGATTTCTTAGAATTTAATGAAAATGAAGGCACAACCTACACAAATCTAAGGGACACAATGAAAGGAGTGCTAAGAGGAAAACTCAGCTTTGAGTGCCTCCAAAAAGAAATTCGAGAGAGCTTACACTAGAAGATTAAGGGAACAACTGAAAACCCTGGAACAAGAAGAAGCTAATTCACCAAAGAGGAGGAGAAGACAGGAAATTATCAAACTCAGGGCTGAAATCAATCAAGTAGAAACCAAGAAAACCATACAAAGAATCAACAAGACCAAAAGTGGGTTCTTTGAAAAAATCAACAAGATAGATAAACCCTTAGCCAGACTAACCAAAGGGCACAGAGAAACAAAATTAGAAATGAAAACGGAGATATTACAACAGAAACCGAGGAATTTCAAAAAATCATCAGATCCTACTACAAAAACCTGGACTCAACACAACTGGAGAATCTGGAGGAAGTGGACATTTTCTTAGACAGATACCAATTACCAAAATTAAACCAGGATCAAATAGACCATCTAAACAGACCCATAACCCCTTAAGAAATAGAAGGGTTCATAGATAGGCTTCCAACCAAAAAAAGCACAGGACCAGATGGTTTCAGTGCAGAATTCTATCAGACCTTCAAAGAAGACTTAACACCAATACTCTTCAAAGTTTTCCACCAAATAGAAACAGAAGAAACACTACCCAACTCCTTCTTCGAAGCCACTATTACACTGACACCAAAACCACACAAAGATCCAACTAAGAAAGAGAATTTCAGGTCAATTTCCCTTATGAATATCGATGCAAAAATACTAAATAAAATTCTTGCCCACAGAATCCAAGAAGACATCAAAACGATCATCCACCATGATCAAGTAAGCTTCACTCCAGGGATGCAGGGATGGTTCAATATAAGGAAATCCATAAATACTATCCACTACATAAACAAACTCAAAGAAAAAAAAAAACACATGATCATTTCATTAGATGCTGAAAAAGCATTTGACAAAATTCAGCATCCTTTCATGCTAAAAGACTTGGAAAGGGCATGAATTCAAGGCCCATATCTAAACATAGTAAAAGCAATATACAGCAAACCGGTAGCCAACATCAAACTAAATGGAGAGAAACTTGAAGCAATCCCACTAAAATCAGGGGCTAGAAAACGCTGCCCCCTCTCTCCATATCTTTTCAATATAGTTCTTGAAGTCCTAGCTAGAGCAATTAGACAACAGAAGGAAGTCAAAGTGATACAAATTGGAAAGGAAGAAGTCAAACTATCACTATATGCAGATGATATGATCGTATACTTAAGTGACCCTAAAAACTCTACTAGAGAACTCCTACAGCTGATAAACAACTTCAGCAAAGTGGCTGGCTACAAAATCAATGCAAGCAAATCAGTAGCCTTTATATATTCAAAGAATAAGCAGACTGAGAAAGAAATTAGGGAATTGACCCCCTTCACAATAGCTACAAACAGCATAAAGTATCTTGGGGTGACTCTAACCAAACAAGTGAAAGACCTATGTGACAAGAACTTCAGATCTCTGAAGAAGGAAATCGAAGAAGATCTCAGAAAATGGAAAAACCTTCCATGCTCGTGGATTGGCAGGATTAATATAGTTAAAATGTCCATCTTGCCAAAGGCAATCTACAGATTCAATGCTATTCCCATAAAAATCCCAACCCAAGTTCTTCATAGCGCTAGAAAGAGCAATTCTCAAATTCATCTGGAATAACAAAAAACCCAGGATAGCTAAAACTATTCTCAACAGTAAAAGAACTTCAGGGGGGATTCAATATCCCAGACTTTAAACTCTACTACAGAGCAATAGTGATAAAAACTGCATGGTATTGGTACAATATCAGGCAAGCGGATCAATGGAATAGGATTGAAGACCCAGAAATGAATCAACCCACCTATGGTCACTTGGTCTTCGACAAAGGAGCTTAAAGCATCCAGTGGAAGAAATATAGTCTTTTCAACAAATGGTGCTGGATCAATTGGAGGTCAGCATGCAGAAGAATGTGAATCAATCCATTCTTATCTCCTTGTACCAAGCTCAACTCCAAATGGATCAAGGACCTCCACATAAAACCTGACACACTGAAATTAATTGAAAAGAATCTGGGGAAGACTCAGGAGGACATGGGCATAGGGGAAAAGTTCCTGAATAGAACACCAATAGCTTATGCTCTAAGATCAAGAATTGACAAATGGAACCTCATAAAACTACAAAGTTTCTGTAAGGCAAAGGACATCGTCAAAAGGACAAAACGTCAACCAACAGACTGGGAAAGGATCTTCACCAACCCTAAATCTGACAGAGGGCTAATATCTAATATATACAAAGAACTCAAGAAAGTAGAACCTAGAGAACCAAATAACCCCATTAAAAAATGGGGTATAGAGCTAAACAAAGAATTTTCACATGAAGAACTTCGGAGAGCTGAGAAACACTTTAAGAAATGTTCAACATCATTAATCATTAGGGAAATGCAAATCAAAACAACCCTGAGATTTCACCTCACACCAGTGAGAATGGCTAAGGTCAAAAACTCAGGAGACAGCAGGTGTTGGCAAGGATGTGGAGAAAGAGGAACACTCCTCCACTGCTGGTGGGATTGCAAGATGGTGCAACCACTTTGGAAATCAGTCTGGCGGTTCCTCAGAAAACTGGGCATGTCACTTCCTGAGGACCCTGTTATACCACTACTGGGTATATATCTAGAGGATTCTTTCGCATGCAAAAAGGACACATGCTCCACTATGTTCAAAGCAGCCCTATTTTTAGTAGCCAGAAGCTGGAAAGAACCTAGATGTCCTTCAACGGAGGAATGGATACAAAAAAAAAATGTGGTATATTTACACAATGGAGTACTATTCAGCCATTAGAAACAATGAATTCATGAAATTCTTAGACAAATGGATGGAGCTGGAGAACATACTAAGTGAGGTAACCCAGTCTCAAAAGATCAATCATGGTATGCACTCACTGATAAGTGGATATTAGCCTAGAAACTTTGAATACCCAGGACATAATCCACAAATTAATTGATGTCCAAAAAGAATGGAGGAGTGGCCCCTGGTTCTGGAAAGGCTCAGTGCAAGAGTATAGGGGAATCCAGAACAGGGAAGTGGGAAGGGGTGGATGGAAGAATAGGGGGACGGAAGAGGGCTTATGGGACTTGCGGGGAGTGGGTACCCAGAAAAGGGGAAATCATTTGCAATGTAAATTAAATAAATAAATAAATAAATAAATAAAAAGAAATGTAAGTTTCTAATGTATTGTAGGGTTTGATATGAAAATCAGTTAGCTGGATTTAAGGTGCTGCAATTTAAGGATGAACAAAATCCAAGATTTTCTCTTAACGGAACAGCTAGACTTGCTGTGTACTTTAAGATGTCAGTGTGATTTGAGACAGGGTAGGTTCTAGTGTCACATTGCTCAGGGATGGAGTGTAGACTGATGGGGGGCCCCATGCCTGCATCAGCTGCAGGGCTTTAAACCCCACGTTTATCTTCACTTATCTGTGAGAAGCATGGTTGCTATGAGTCTCTTTTATTTGTAATGGGTTCTTTATGTTGATGTTTGACACTTAGGACTCTTGAGGTTGAAACCATTTTAAAATATCTATTTTATCTCTCTGTGTTCCTTGCCCTAAGTTGCCAGTACCATAGTCATTTCTTTAGGGTCCACTCTTTGCCAGGACTAAATAGATGCTCAAGATCAAGGGTAGGATTAATAAAGAATGACAGGCCCTCTGTGTAACATGCCCCTCTAACTCATTTGCTCTATGACAAGCATTATTGATTTTTCTACAAATTAAAACTTTGTGTCAATCATATTTCGTCTGGAAGTAGAATTCAAGAGAAGCTGGGTATATGTGGGTAGAGTGGGTAGGATCCTCACAGATTCCTGGACTTGCTGTCTTCAAACTCACCCATGTATGACATTTACTGGGAATGAGATCTGTGCTTTGGTGCAAATCTGTTGTGGTTTGCCCTGGCACTGTTTGTATTTGTTGACAGGAAGAAGTTGTACACACTGTATTGGGAGACAGATAAACTTATCCAGAGACCATATTCAGCTTGAATCGGATACAATGACTTTAGACTGTGCTGTGTTAGTGGAAATACATTACATAGTTTTTATATTAAGGGAAAGTAGAAGGCTATTGTGAATCCCCCTTGAGAACCTCCAAATGGATTCTTTATAGTGTAACATATAAAAAAAAAAGAAATCATTGACTCAACAGTCAAAGAAAACACAAAATGCAAAAAGCTTGTAACCCAAAACATCTAGGAACTTCAGGACTCAATAAGAAGACCAAACTTAAGGATTATAGGAATAGAAGAAAGCGAGAATTTACATCTTAAAGTCCCAATAAATATCTTCAACAAAATTATAGAAGAAAACTTCCCTAACCTAAAGAAAAAGATGCCCATGAACATACAGGAAGCCTACAGAACTCCAAACAGATTGGACCAGAGCAGAAACTCCTCCTGTCACATAATAATCAAAACACCAAATGCACTAAACAAAGAAAGAATATTAAAAGCAGTGAGAGAAAAAGGTCAAGTAACATATAAAGGCAGACCTATCAGAATTATACCAGACTTCTCACCAGAGACTATGAAAGCCAGAAGAGCCTGGGCAGATATCATACAGACCCTAAGAGAACATAAATATCAGCCCAGACCTACTATACCCAGCAAAACTTTCAATTACCATAGATGATCAAATAAGACATTCTATGACAAAAGCAAATTCATACAGTAACTTTCCACAAATCCAGCTCTGCAAAGGATAATGGGTGTAAAATACCAACATAAGACAGCAAACCATCCTGTAGAAAAATCAATAAGGTAATCTTTCATCAAACCCAATAGAAGATAACTACACAACAAGAATGTCACCTTTAATCAAGATGATAACAGTAAGCAAACAATCACTTTTCCCTAATATCTCTTAATATCAATGGTTTCAATTTCCCTATAAAAAGACATAGACTAACAGACTGGATACATAAACAGGACACAAAGTTTTGATGCATATAAGGAACCTACCTCAGTGACAAAGGCAGGCACTATTTAAGAGCTAAATGATGGAAAACAATTTTCTAAGCAAATGGTCCCAAGAAACAAGCTGGAGTGGCCATTCTTATATTGGATAAAATTGACTTTCAACCAAAAGTTGTCAAAAACGGTAAGGAGGGACACTTCATACCGGTCAAAGGAAAAGTCTATCAAGATGAACTCTCAATTCTGAACATCTATGCTCAGAACGCAAGGGCACCCACATTAATAAAAGAAACATTACTAAAGCTCAAAGTACACATTGCACCCCACACAATAATAGTGGGAGTCTTCAACACCCCACTGTCAAAAATGAACAAATCATGGAACCAGAAACTAAACAAAGATACAGTGAAACTAACTAAAGTTATGGACCAACTGGATCTAACAGATATTTATAGAACATTCTACCCTAAAGCAAAAGAATATACCTTCTTCTCAGTACCTCATGGTACCTTCTCCAAAATTAACCATATAATTGATCACAAAACAGACCTCAACAGATATAGAAATATTGAAATTATTCCATGATATTATCAGATCACCATGACCTAAGGCTGGTCTTAAGCTCAAACAAAAGCAATGGAAAACACACATACACATGGACTTTGAACAATGCTCTTCTCAATGATAGTTTGGACAAGGAAGAAATAAAGAAAGAAATTAAAGACTTTTTAGAATTCAATGAAAATGAAGACACATCATACCAATATTTATGGGGCACAATGAAAGCAGTGCTATGAAGAAAACTCATAGCTCTGTGTGCCTCCAAAAACAGAACGGAAAGAGCTTGCACTAACAGCTTGACAGTGTACTTGAAGGCTCTAGAACAAAAGGAAGCAAATACTTCCAAGAGGAGTAGACAGCAGGAAATAATCAAACTTAGAGTAGAAATCAAACAAGCAGAAACAAAAAGAGCTATACAAAGAATCAACAAAACAAGGAGCTGGTTCTTTAAAAAAAATCAACAAGATAGATAAACTGTTAGCCAGACTAAGCAGGGGGCACAGAGACAGTATCCAAATAAATAAAATCAGAAATGAAAAGGGAGACATAACAACAGAAACTGGAAATTCAAAAAATCATCAGATCCTACTACAAGAATTTATACTCAACAAAGTTTGAAAACCTGGATGAAATGGATACCTTTATAGATACATACCAGGTGCCAATGTTAAAACAGGATCAGATAAACCATATAAATAGTCCCATAAGCCCTGAGGAAATAGAAGCAGGAAATAGAATAGTCTCCCTTCAAAAAAAAGCCCAGGACCAGATGGGTTTAGAGAGGAATTCTATCAGATCGTCAAAGAAGAGTTAATACTGATACGATACTCTTTAAACTTTTCCATGAAATAGAAACACAAGGAACACTACTCAACTCATTCTATGAAGCCACAATCATGCTTATACCTAAACCAAACAAAAACCAAAAAGAAAGGAGAACTTCAGACAAATCTTCCTCATGAACATTGATGCAAAAATACTGAACAAAATCCTGGCCAACCGAATCCAAGAATGCATCAGAACTATAATTCATAACGATCAGGTAGGCTTCATCCCAGGGATGCAGGGATGGTTCAATGTGTGGAAATCTGTCAATGTAATTCATTACATAAACAAACTAAAGGAAAAAAAACACATGGTCATTTCATTAGATGCTGAAGTCTTTTAACAAAATTCAGTATGCCTTCATGATAAAACTCTCGAAGAGATCGGGAAATCCAAGGCCCATACCTAAACATAGTGAAAGCAATATACTGTAAACCAGTAGTCAACATCAAACTAAATGAAGAGAAACTTGAGGCAATCCCACTAAAATCAGGGACCAGACAAGGCTGCCCACTATCTCCCTTCTTGATATAGATTCAAGAACAACATAGTTCTTGAAGTTCTAGCCAGAGCAATCAGGCAGCAAAAAGCAGTCAAGGGTATATAAATTGGAAAGGAAGAAGTCAAACTATCACTATTTGCAGATGATATGATAGTATACTTAAGCGACCCCAAGACTTCCACCAGAGAACTCCTAAAGCTGATAAACAACTTCAGCAAAGTGGCTGGATATAAAATTAACTCAAGCAAATCAGTAGCCTTCCTCTACGCAAAGCATAAACAAGATGAGAAAGAAATTGGGGAAATGACACCCTTCACAATAGTCCCAAATAATATTGCATACCTAGGTGTGATCCTGACGAAGCAAGTGAAGGGTCTATATGACAAGAACTTTAAGTCTCTGAAGAAAGAAATCGAAGAAAGTCTCAGAAGATGGAAAGATCTCCCATGTTCATGGATTGGCAGGATCAATATAGTAAAAATGGCCATCTTGCTGAAAGCAATCTACAGATTCAATGGAATCCCCATCAAAATTCCAAATCAATTCTTCATAAATCTAGAAAGATCAATTTCCCTGGTACAACTAATTGGCTGCAGCCTTTTGGGCCAGCCTGGTAAATTAACTGGCCGTAAGCCCTTAGGCCCAGCCTGAATGAACTAACTCATTCCTTCTTCGAGTGTCTCTCTGAGTAAAAAGGTATCTACTATCTCTCTCTACCTCTGAATTCAGTCTTCATGAGTATTAAGTATAAACTGTATGCCAAATCTCACCTGAATAAGCTAAGAAAGGTTGTTTTTCTCAAGGATTCCCTGCGTGAGGCCTGTAACACAAAAGGCCAGTTCCTCATAAACTTCCCTTGCTATTCAGGTGGGCCTGAGATAGCCTGTCTGTAAGCGAAATCAAGAGTTAAAGGCAGAATTGGATTAACTTGTGGGGGAAGGTAGCTAGGGAACAAACTCAAATGTAAATTCTTTCTACCTTGCCCAATATTCATTAGTATTGAGAGGTTCTTCAGATGTAAATCTCTTTAGTCTGGCCTGTTGTTTCAAATCCACCTGCCCTGAAAGAAATGACTAAACAGCAGAAAAGAACCCGTGACTAGAGTTTCTGGAACGGCTTTTCTACCATAATAACATAAATGGTTGCAGCAAAGCATAGCAGATTTTTTTGGCTACAAGATGGATTATTACATATCTATATTTGCTTGGTCATACCATGCCCCGGCCATCAGAATTGCCAATTGAGATTTTTAGCTTCTGAATGTACAGAGAGGTCCGTTATTTCCAGGAGACATTTTTTCTTTTGCCTCTGTCTGTAAAATATCATGTTTACAGACATTACTGAGCCACCATGGCACTCATAAAACTGCAAAGCTTCTGTAAGGCAAAGGACATAGTCAATAGGACAAAATGGCCAGCAACAAATTGGGAAAAGATCTTTACTAACCCTACATCCGATAGAGGACTAATATCCAACATATACAAAGAACTCAAGAAGTTAGTCTCCAGAGAATTAAATAACCCTATTAACAATGGGGTACAGAGCTAAACAGGGAAATCTCAACTGAGGAAACTCAAATGGCTCTAAAGCACCTAAAGAAAAGTTCAGGATCCTTAGTTATCAGGGAAAGGCAAATCAAAACAACACTGAGATTCCACCTTACACCAATCAGAATGGCTAAGATGAAAAACTCAGGGGACAGCAGATGCTGGAGAGGATGTGGGGAAAGAGGAACACTTCTCCATTTTTGGTGGGATTGCAAGCTGGTAAAACCACTCTGGAAATCAGTTTGGCGATTATTAGACATAGTGCTAACCTGTAGATCCAGCTATACCACTCCTGGGCATATACCCAGAAGGTTCTCCTACATGTAATAAGGAGACATGTTCCACTATGTTCATGGCTACATTATTTATAATAGCTAGAAGCTGGAAAGAACCCAAATGTCCCTCAACAAAGGAATGGATACAGAAACTGTGGTATATATACACAGTGGAGTACTATTCAGCTATTAAAAACAATGAAATTCTTAGGCACATGGATGGAACTAGAAAGTGTCATCCTGAGTGAGGTAACCCAGTTACAAAAGAACACACATGATATGTGCTCACTAATAAGTGGATGCTAGTCCAAAAGCTCAAAATAAACAAATTACAATTCACCCAGCACAGGCAGCTCAAGAAAGAGAACTTAAGTGAGGGTGTTATAGTTCCTCTGAGAAAGGGAATATAATACAGGAGTACAAGGGAGGTAATGTGTGGGGCAGAGTTGGAAGTAAAAGCCACACAGAGACTGCTCTACCTGGGGATTCATCCTATAAACAGTCACCAAACCCCGACACTATGACAAGAAGCATTTACCAAAAAGAGTATGCCATGGTTGTCTCTAGGGGGTCCCTGCCAGAGCTCTATAAATACAGAGGCAGAAACAAAATCCTCACAGGAGCAATAAAGGAGACAAAGTGTGGAGCAGAGACTGAAGTCAAGGTCACCCAGAGACTGCCCTACCTGGAATTCATGCTATAAACAGTCACCAAACCCCAACACTATTAAGGATGACAAGAAGTGCATACCAAAAGTAGCATGCATGCCATGGTTGTCTCCAGAGGGGCCCTGCCAGAGCCTCACACATACAGAAACAGATGCTAGCAGCCAACCATTGGACTGGGCGTTGGGTCTCCCAATGGAGGAGTTGGAGGGTGGGCTAGAGGAGCTGAAGGCCTTTACAGCCCCATGGGAAGAACAACAATGACAGCCACCCAGATGCCCCAGGACTCCCAGGAACTAAACCATCAACCAAGGGGTATACATGGTTCCAGCCAAAAATGTGGCAGACAAATGCCTTGTGCGGAATCAGTGGAAGGAGGGATTCTTGATCAGGGGAAGGCTCAACAGATGCCCCAACAAAGGGAAATCTAGCAGGGTTGGGGAGGTGTGGGGGGGAGGTGGGAGTGGGTCAGGTGGAGGGGATATACTTGAGGCAGGAGGTGGGAGGAGGGGTTGGAACGTTTTGGGGAGGGGGGAAACTGGGAAAGGTTTTAGCATTTGAAATGTAAATGAAGATTATATTCAATAAAAAAAAGAAAATGAAAAGAAAACAAAAAAAAAAAAAAGCCTGACACTAAGTACTTAATAAGTACTTAATGAATAAACAATAAATGTGTTTGTTTTCCAAGCAGGATAACAGCATCAATTTTAAAAGATGAATAAATTAAATGGACAGACCAAAAGAGTTTCCTTCTATAAACACCTGAACACCAACATATATAGCTAACTTCTCATCAATGAACACAAGACATAAATAATTTATAAGCCATTTTAAGATATAAAAATATGCATATGTTACGAAACTAGGATGGGAATTAAAAGTCAAATTGGTAGCCATGTTAGCATTGGTAGTAAACAATACATATTATATTGTTGGGTGTGCTTCTTGGGTTTTATAGTATTTAAAATATACGTAAAAATAAAAAAAATAAATTTGTTTTTTTTTTCAAATTCAGGGTCCTCACAGAGTTTTTTTAAAAAATGAAAGGTATACTTAAATGATAAAATTGTTTTCTAACAGAAAATAATGTTCTAATTGTCCTTACTCAAATACTGGCAGTACTCTGTTGAAGAGAATAGTTTAATTATAAGAGTGTAGATATATCTATACCATCAGTTTATGTCACTATGTTGAGTACAAATATGCAAACTACTAAAAAGAAAAACTGAACCAATTAGAAGTCTGTGAGTTATGTAATTCAAAATGAAAATTGGGTATTAAAGGGCTATCTTCGTTACCAGAAAGGAAATCAACATTTTAGTGTGCAAAGTCATAATAATTCTACCTTAATCCCACCATTTAGCCTATTTAAATCTCCTTTAATTACCCGTAATTCCAGAATTTTAGAGATCAAAGCTTCTCTGCTAGTTGATTAGTTTCCTGGTCCTAATTTTGTACTCTTGGCCAACAATAATCTTTTTAACACATCTAAATTTTTGTTTAAAGCCAGAGTACAACTGCCCTTGCATGAGCCCCATTCCCAAATGAGCTATGGGTGCTGGATAAATTGTAAATCTGTTGTGAAAATACCACCACTGTTCCCACAAAAGCTCTTCAAACCACAGAACATGTCACAAATACCCTTCTGCTTCCTTGTCCCTGAAGATAAAGGATCTTTGTTATGGGGGATGGAGTTCATAATGCTCTTTTTCATAAATTGAAAAATCCTTTCTTTAAATTGCTGTTATTTCCTTTTATACCTCACTGTTACAGAAACGGAGACTCAAGATCAGTAAATCACTTCAGATCACCCTAACTTCATCTCTATTTGGTTTCTAAACATTCCATTTACATTTCTAAATCATCAGATACAGCCTGAAATATTATTTTATTTTATTCTAACCTACAACAGTCTTACTTTTTCTTTTTTTTTTTCACAGAACTTTCATGCTTCTTCAACTGATGCACCTTATTCTTGGCTATCTTCAATTCCTTCCTTGAATTAAAAATATATTTAGCAGCAAAATACACATACTCTACAGAGGCAGTAGCTTCTCTCCACAAAAGGGTAAAACCCGTGTTACTAACCTTGCACAGCATCCAGGGCAAAGAAGCTGGGATTCACCAAAGACTTTTTTATTTGACTGATGAATCTAAGACCTCTTAGAAGATTTAAGAAAGGAGCAACTGGCACTTCCACAAATTCTGACATGTGAAGGGATTCACTGGGCTCCCAACCAATTCTGAGATTCCATGATACCCATTCTTACAATGTGAATATTCTCAAGTTTCTTTCTCTTTTCTTTATACTGAAAGTTTTAGGAAGTTTATATGAATTAATAAAAATCCTGGGCTCTATGAAGCCAATCTAGCTTTGAACATGCTTTTATTGATCTTTCAGGTAAATCTACTGTGAATGTTATGAGCCAAGCCCAGATCACCAACTTCAAACAGAATTACAGGTACCTGTGGAGAGAGATGCTGGCAGACAGGCTTTTACTAAAGCCAGCAGTGCAAAGGTGAGGGGGAAAAGGGGCTACTTAATTAACATTTTAGATATGTTGTAGGCTGAGTGATGTCAGGAAGCTTATTAAACTCTCCCTGCTGCCTCCTGGAGGGTATCATTTTTCTTTCCTTTCTGTTTCACAAGTGTAATCAATTTGTTTCTAATATCTGGAACCATTAGCATGGGGAAGATTTTAAACATATTGCAATTCTCTCATTTGTTCTTACCAGTCAGTTAACTTGTTCACTGTTACTATAGCCAATGAAACATCAAAATGATTTTTCTAGTCCCCAGTCCTTGAAAAAGAACATTTCTCCTCTTTAAAAGGAATAACATCAATTCTTTGTTTTGAACACAAATGAAAAGGTAAATATAATGTAACAACCCCCCTATACACACACACACACACACACACACACACCTTAACATGACTGGAAACCATGTTGACATCATTCCTATCTTATTTTTCTTTTTTATTTATTACATATTTTCTTTATTTACATTTCAAATGTTATCCCCTTTCCTGGTTTTGCAGCCACATAGGAGGAACAACAATATGAACCAACCAGTACCCCCAGAGCTCCCAGGGCCTAAAACACCAACCAAAAAGTGCACATGGAGGGACCCATGGCTCCAGTTACATATGTAGCAGAGAATGGTCTTGTCAGATATCAATGAGAGGAGAGACAATTGGTCCTGTGAAGGCTCTATGCCACAGTGTAGGGGAATGCCAGGACAGGAAAGTAGGAGTGGGTGTGTTGGTGAGCAGAGAGTGGGGAGATAGGATAGGAGGTTTTCAAAGTACATCATTCTTATTTTAAAATCTAGCACCTAAGTTCCAAAGTCTTCTAAAATGGGAACAAAGACATATTCCACACTTCCAGGAAAATCCCCGAGTAGTTCTGCTTCTTGCTAACTGAAGTATGCCAACCATCAAGTTCCCATGCACCCATTAGCCAGCAAATAGTCTTTCTTTTGGCCTTTAAATATGGTGATTTTTTTTGTGGGCTTCCCTTACAACATAATATCATGATTGTCCATCTCTGCTTCCTCCAAATGTAATAGTCAAGTCCGTGTGGAATACCGGTGGTCACACTTTGCATAGATCATAATATATTTTACTTGTACATAGTGGGGACACATAATCAAAAACCACTTGTGTAACTAATACATGTTCATTTCTTAGGTTGGGCTGTAATTTGAAACTATATCCTCCAAATGAGCCACAGAAGATTTTCCGCATGAAAAAGAAAGAAAAACGTAGCCAGTCATGAAGCCCAAAACCTCCTAGCAAAAATATCATCTAAGTGATTGATTTCTTTTGGATTAAGCACAAAACCTCAAGTGTTAGGAATTGTAAAACTAGCTCTACTGAAAATTGGAGTGTTCTTTACCTTCCTTGTCTGAAAACTTGAGATAATAAAAGTAGTGATAACGGAATACCCTTGGGAGTGATGACATTTCTTGTAAATGTCTTCTATTATGATGGTGCCTGTTACCCCAGTGCAGATTAGGGCTCGGGAGATTTTCATATTCTCATTCTGAGCTACATTTCAATCATTGAAACTGGTATTTTAAAAGAATATCTGTCTCCCTTTTGTATTCAGATATTATCAACCCTTGGTGAATCTTGTTTTATATCTTCTCTTCCTTTTTATATTATTATAGAGCATTTCCCAAACAATATGTCTCTTTGTCTATAGCTATTATAGTATATAACTTTAAATTTGAAATCTATCTAAAAGCAAAACTAAGACTTGGGGGAAAGTGTGGACAGAATGACAATAACAAACAAGCAAGCAAGCAAGCAAGCAAAGCTTTAGCAATCTTTCCCCAACAACTATCAGTTTTAGCAATGGCCCACACTATTACACATTTACGTGCTATTACATCCTGATACCTTTACTCAGCTATGGCAACCATCCTCAATTATATAGCAGAGTAAAAAGAAATCTATTGAAAAACAGAAAAAATTGCATTGGCTCAGTCACATTTCTTCTGATCTAAAGCATCAGAGCGCAGAGAAAGATTTGAGCAATTTGGGGCAGGAAAGTTCAGAAAACATTTTCTTCATTCCCCCAAATTGGACCATAGCAAAATACCATTATTAGCATAGACCTTTATGTCCCATGACGCCAAACCTTTCAACCTGCAGACCTTCGCTGAGAGCAGGCAGAAACTCATAACCCTGAATCTCCAGTTCACATCATCCACAAGTCAAGGGGTCTGGAAAAATTCCGGGAGCAAGTAGATCTGAGCCACCAAAGATATTGAGCCACAATTTAGACTTCATTTTGATACCACAAGATCCACAGTGGTGCTGGGTTCAGTGCTCCCTCTAGTGTTGATACAGTTGCAGCTGTTCACAGGCTCAGCATGCAGCCTAAGAGCACATCTGCATTTCTTTTTTTTTTATTCGATATATTTTTTATTTACATTTCAAATGATTTCCCCTTTGCTGGCCCCCCACTCCCCGAAAGTCACATAAGCCCCCTTCACTCCCCCTGTTCTCCCACCCACCCCTTCCCACTTCCCTGTTCTGGTTTTGCCTTATACTGCTACACTGAGTCTTTCTAGAACAAGGGGCCACTCCTCCATTCTTCTTGTACCTCATTTGATGTGTGGATTATGTTTTGGGTATTCTAGTTTTCTAGGTTAATATCCACTTATTAGTGAGTGCATACCATGAATGACCTTTTGAGTCTGGGTTACCTCACTTAGTATGATGTTCTCCAGCTCCATCCATTTGCCTAAGAATTTCATGAATTCATTGTTTTTAATGGCTGAATAGTACTCCATTGTGTATATATACCACATTTTTTGCATCCATTCTTCTGTTGAGGGATACCTGGGTTCTTTCCAGCTTCTGGCAATTATAAATAGGGCTGCTATGAACATAGTGGAACATGTATCCTTATTACATGCTGGGGAATCCTCTGGGTATATGCCCAGGAGTGGTATAGCAGGATCTTTTGGAAGTGACGTGCTAGGTTTACTGATGAAGGGCATTCCTAGCTCAAACTAGGTTGTAAAGGCTGGAATTAAGTGCATAATTCTTCAAAGGAACAGACATAGCCCAGGACTATAAGAAGTAAGAACAATCAAGAAAGCACATGGTGTCTCTAAATGAATCAAAATGAGTTCCACTGAGTGATTTGAAAGACGTAGAGATAGATGAACCCCTCAACAAAGAATACAAAATAACTTGTGAGAAGGTTCAGTGAATTCTAGGAATAGTAAAATACAGAGAAAACATTCAAAAATGAGAAATGAGACAGTAGAACAATTAATAGGTGTTGAAATATAATAATAATAATAATAATCAATCAATCAATCAATCAATCAATCAATAAATAAATAAATAAATAAATAAATAAATAAATAAATAATATGAGAACCAGACTTTCCCTAACTCTTTAGTCTCCTTGTGGGATGTTTTTCCACCAACTGGATTGTCTTGTCCAGTCTTGATGCTCATGGACTTATTGTAACTTGTTATTCTGTTTAGTTGATGTCTCTGGGAGGCCTTCTTTTTTCTCAGGGGAGGCTGAGAGGTCAATGATCTGGGGAAGAGGGAGTTTGGGGAGAGACTGGAGGGAGGTGACTGCAGTCAGGATGCAATATTAGAAAGAAGAATTTTTTGAATTTATATATGCATTTACATCCACCTTCCTATGCCTGCCCCCACCATACCAAGGATCCTCCTTTCATCCCCCCTTCCTTTTGCTTCCTAGAAGGCATCCTAACCTTCCCCACCCTGGTGTTTCAAGTCTTGCAGTATTAACCTCTTCCTCTCCCACTGAGGCTAGACAAGGCTGACCTCTGCTGCATATGTGCCAGGGGGCTCTGACTAGTCAGCTTACACTCTTTGGTTGGGAGCTCCCTGGGGTCCAGGTTAGTTGTCATTGTTGGTCTTCCTGTGGGGTTGCCATCTTTATCAGGCCTTCAGGGCTTTAATCTTTCCCTCGACATTTCCATAGCGGTCTTCAACCTCTGTCCAGTGTTTGACTGTATCTGTATCTGTTTCAGTCAGCTAAGAGCTGGCAGAAGCAAAGCTTCTCAGATGATAGATAAGCTAGACTCCTGTCTACAAGCAAAACATAGCATCGAGAATAGTGTCAGGGACTGGCGCCTGCCCATGGGATGGGTCACAAGTTGGCTTGGTCACTGGTAGAACATTCCTTCAGTCTCTGCTCCATCTTTGTCCCTGTATTTCTTTTAAATAGGACCAATTTGTGGTTGAAAGTTTTGTTGATTGGTTGGTGTCCCTCCACTTGATGTCTTGTCTGACTATTGGGAGTAGCCTCTTCAAGTTCCATAGCCCCACTGTTGGGCATTTTAGCTAAGGTAAGCTGAATTGACTCCTGGAAGCCTCTCTCATCCCAGGTCTCTGGGACTTCCTAGAGATTCTCCCCATCCATGACCCCAGCAGCTGCATAGTTCCATTCACTCTCCTAGCCCTCTTGGACACTCTCCTGTCTCTTCCCATACCCAACCCAGTTCCACACTCCCTTCGTCCTCCCCTCTCCCACCCAAGTCCTTCCTTCCCTCTGTCTCCCAAAGACTCTTTTGTTCCCCTTTTCTACATGGAACTCAAGCATCCTCACTTGGGGCTTTCTTCTTATTTACCTTCTCTGGGTCTGTGGGGAGTATCATGGGTATTGTGTACTTTTTGGCTAATGTCCACTTATCACTGAGTACATGCTATGCATGTCATTTTGGGTCTGGGTTACCTCACTAAGGATGATATTTTGTAGTTGCATCCATTTGTCTGCAGAGCTCATGAACTCCTTGTTTTTAATAGTTGAATACTATTCCATAATGTAAATAAACCACATTTTCTGTATCCACCTTTAAGTTGATGGACTTCTGGGTTGCTTCCAAATTTTGGTTATTAAGAATAAGGCTGCTATGAACATAGTAGAGCACATCTCATTCATGTATGTTAGAGCATCTTTTGGATATATGCCCAGGAGTGGTATAGCTGGGTTTACACTTAGAACTATTTCCATTTTTCTGAGAAGCCACCAGACTGACATCCAGCAACACGGTACAAGTTTACAGCCCCACCAGCAAAGGAGGAATGTTCTCCTTTCTCCACAGCCTCACCATCATGTGCTGTTGCTTGAGTCTTTTTATCTTAACCATTCTGATTGGCCATTTTGATTTGCTTTTCCCTGATGAGTAATGATGTAGAACATTTCTTTAAGTGCTTTTCAGCCATTTGGGATTCTCATGGAGAAAATTATCCGTTTAGCTCTGAACCCCATTTTTAAATGGGATTATTTGGATTTTGTAGTCTAAATTCTTGTTTGTTATATACTTTAGATATTAACACTTATCAGATGTAGGTTTGGTGAAGATATTTTCCCAATCTATAGGCTGCTGTTTTGTCCTGTTGAGAGAGCACTTTACCTTACAGAAGCTTTTCAGTTTCATGAGGTTTAATTTATCAATTGATTGTCTTAGAGCCTGAGTTCTCTTCAGGAAATTTTCTCCTATGCCAATACATTCAAGGCTCTTTTCCACTTTCTCTCTTATTAGATTCAGTGTATCTGGTTTTATATTGAGGTTCTCTGATACAGTTGGACTTGAGCTGTTTAGGGTGATAAATATGGATCTATTTGTATTCTACACGGAGACTGCCAGTTTAACCAGCACAGTCTGTTGAAGATGCTATCTTTTCTCTATTGTGTGTTTTTAACTTCTTTCTCAAAAATCAAGTGTCCATAGGTGAGTGGGTTTATTTCTGGGTCTGTGCTTCTATTCCATTGATCAATATGTCTGTATCAGTATCAATACGGTGCAGATTTATTACTATTGCTCTGTAGTACTGCTTTTAGTCAGGGATGGTCATTCCTCCAGAAGTTTTTTATTGTTCAGGATTGTTTTGGCTCTCCTGGAGATTTTGTTTTTCCATACATAGTTGAGAATTGCTCTTTGAAAATCTGTAAAAACTTGTGTTGGAACTTTGATGAGAATTGCATTGAATCTGAAGATTGCTTTTGGTAAGATTGCCATTTTCATTGTTAATCTAATTAATGAGCACGGGAGATCTTTCCATCTTCTGAGATTGTCTTCAATTTCTTTCCTTAGGGACTTGAAGTTCTTGTCCTACATATTTTTCACATGCTTGGTTAGAGTTACACCAAGGCATTTTATATTATTTGTGGCTATTGTGAAGGTGTGGTTACCCTAATTTTCATCTCAGCCCATTTATCATTTTTATAAAGGATGGTTACTGATTTCTTTGAGTTAATTTTATATCCAGGCACTTTGCTGAAATTGTTTGTCAGCTGTCTTGAGTTCTCCGGTAGAATTTTGGAGGTTGCTTATGTATACTATCATATCATCTGCAAATAGTGGTACATTGACTTTTTCCTTTCTAACATATATCCACTTATTTCCCTGCATTGTCTTATTGATCTATCTAGAACTTTAAGAACTAAATTGAGTAGATATGGAGAAAGTGGGCACCCTAGTCTTATTCATGATTTTAGGGGGATTGCTTCAAGTTTCTCTTCATTTAATTTGTTGTTGGCTATTGGTTTGCTGTATATTGCTTTTATTATTTTTAGGCATATCCCTTGAATTTCTGATCTCTCCAAGATTTTTAATATGGAGGGGTTTTAGATATGGTTGAAGGCCTTTTCAGTATCTAATGAGATGATCATGTGATTTTTTATAAATTTATTCATATAGAGAATTATGTTGGTGGATTTTCATATTTTGAACCATCCCTGAATCCCTGTGAGGAATCCTGCATAATCATGGTGAATGATGCTTTTGATGTAGTCTTAGATTCAATTTGCAAGAATTTTATTGAATATTTATGCATTGATGTTCATAAACAAAATTGGTCTGAAGTTCTATTTCTTTGTTGGAACTCTGTGGTTTAGGTATCAAGACAACTGTGGCTTCATAGAATGAATTAAATAGAATGTTGGTATTATCTGTTCTTTGTAGGTCTGGCAGAAATTTACTTTAAAACCATCTGGCCCTGGGCTTTTTGGGGGGTGAGAGATTTTTAATAGCTACTTCTATTTCCTTGGCGGTTACTGGACTGTTTAGATGGTTTACCTGATCTTGGTTTAATTTTAGTACATTGTATCTATCTACAAAATCATCCATTTTGTTTATATTTTGCAGTTTTGTTGAGAATAGATTTTTTGTATAGACTTTTGAAGTAAGACCTAATGATTTTTTTAATTGTCTCAGTTTTTATTGTTATGTATCCTTTTCATTTTTAATTTTGTTAATTTTGATATTGCCTCTGTGCTTTTTATTTAGTTTAGATGTGTTTGCTTCTTTTTTTTCTAGTGTTTTCAAGTATGTTGCTAAGTTGCTAGTATGAGATCTCTCAAATTTCTTTATGAAAACAATGAATTTTCTTCCTAGCACTAGTTTCATTGTGTCCTATAAGTTTGGGTATATCATGCCTTCATTTTCATTAAAGTATAAAAGGTCTTTAATTTCTTTCTTCCTTTCTTCCCTGACTCAGATCACTCAGTGGAGCAGGAATATGTAGGATTTCTGTTGTTTCTGTTGTTGTTGACTCTCAACCTTAATTCATGGCAATCTTCTTGTATCTGAGGAGGTTTGTTCTATATGTGATTATATGATCAATTTTGGAGACGATTCCATGAGGTCCTGAGAAGACAGTTTATTCCTTTGATTTTGGATGAAAGGTTCTGTAGATATCTGTTAAATTCATTTGGTTCATAACATCTCTTTATTTCACTGAGTCCCTATTTAGTTTATGTTTTGATGACTTTTCAATTAGTGAGGGGGTGTTAAAGTCTCCCACTGTTATTGTATGTGCTTCAAAATAAATGTGTTTTGAGCTTCAGTAAAGTTTCTTTTACAAATATGGGTGTCCTTGCTTTTGTGGCAAAGATGTTCAGAATTGAGACCTCATCTTGGTGGATTTTTCCTTTGATGAATATGAAGCATCCTTTCCCATCTTTCTTGATTACTTTTGGTTGAACATCTATTTTATTAGATATTAGAATGGCTACTCCTGTTTGCTTCTTGGGTCTGTTTGCTTTTCATCATCTGGTTGTCTATGGTGTTGCCTTGCCTGTGTGTCCCTGATTGGAGCAGGCCTCCCAGAAAGCAGGTGTAGCTCTGTGTTCCAGGTTAGAGCAGGTCTTCTGGGAGGCAGGCTTAGCTATGGGGTGGGGGTGGAGGGATCTGTGAGTGCACAGATGTGTGTGGACAAAAAGCAAGAAAGGGCAGAGCAGACCTCACAACTGCTGTGCTCTGTGGGGTGCCAGCAGGGGGTATATCAGGGTAAGAAGAATCTCACTGTGTCCCTGGTAAGAGCAGACCTCCTAGGCCTTAGGCAGGACTGTTGAGGGACAGGTGGAAGAGCAGCTCCACAAGTGCAAAAGAAGAATTTTTAAAAAATAAAACTGAAAACTACAATGAATATAAAGACATATGTAATAAGATGGGCATAGTGGTAAAGGCCTTTAATCCAGCATACAGGGGGCAAAGGCAGGCAGATTTTAATGAGGCCATTTCTGGTCTACATATACAGTTAAAGGTGCCTAGCCAGAGCAAACAAAAACAGGTGAAAGACAAAGAACACCCAAAGTGGAAGTGACGATCGAGATTAAAGAACCTTTGAATATGAAGACAGATTATGTTATGAGAAATATTAAGAAAAAAAAAATTGGCACCAACCTGCGCTAAACCTTCTCTGCCCCAGCAGTCTCATCATCACCTTTAGGCCGGCCCCAGGTGGCAGTATTCCTGCCTCCAGCTTGCCTGTTTCAGAGCTGCCTATATCTTCTCAGTCATCTACCCCCTGTAGCTAGTTGTCACAAATCCTTTTAAACCAGTAAATCAAAACCCTAAAGCTTATAATTAGTCAGGTTTATATAACAATAAATTCTCAGTTCACAAGATTCCACAAGATTCCCATACAGTAATTTCAGAGCCAATTGATAATGATATAAATTGCCCACCTAGATAAGATAAATTATCCTATAATTATCCATCCCTTATAAGATAATCATAACTACTTGTGGCTATTTAAAGCCACATGGAATCTGGATTGCTCTGTTCCTCCTCCATCTTCCTTCCTTCTTTCCTGTCCCCATCTGTCAAGCCCTTTACTCTGCTTCCCTTTTCCCTGTCCAATCACAGGCTTCTTGTTACTATTTAAAGTGATTGGACACTATACAAAATACACAAGATTCTGCTACAAGACTACATGAAAGATATATACTTGGCAAAAATAAATTAAGGTCCTAGATTTGATGGGATTATATCAGAAAAAACAAATGAGTTAGGAATGCTAGGGAGAAGGAGGAAAGGTAAAGGAATGTGGACAGATTTAAAAGAAATAATAGCAGAAAATTCTCCAAACTAGAAAAAGACACAAATACCCAGAAATATAAGCATTAAAACTTTCCTTTATGCTGGGCATGGTGGCACACGCCTGTAGTCCCAGCACTTGGGATGCAGAGGCAGACGGATTTCTGAGTTTGAGGCCAGCCTGGTCTACAGAGTAAGTTCCAGGACAGCCCCAGTTACACAGAGAAACCCTATCTCCAAAAAAAAAAAAAAAAAAAAAAAAAAAAAAAAAAAAAAAACCTTTCCTTTAAGAGTCAAGCTAAATAACACTGCCCTCAAATAGATAACTGAGCTGTCTGTAAAATGAGAATTAATGTGACTTGCCACTTAAACCTAAAAGAAAGTAACTGACAAAAAGTATAGTAACAAGCAAAGCTGTCTTAAAAATAAGAAACCAAATCTCTTCCAGGACTGAGCTGGGGAAGCTCACTGACACCATACCTGTCATAGAAGAAATAATGAAGAACAACAGTATTGGAAAATTAAAGAATATTAATAAGCAACAGAAAGAAAACAACCAATAATAAGTAGTAAAATGAAGAATATATAAATGTTTTGATGGGTAATGTGGATCCTAGGAAAATGAAAACATTTACTAAAATAATAATAAACTGATTATAATATTTAATATTACTATATGTCATATAATTATTATATCATACATAATTATTGATATTAATAACACACTAATAAACCTATTGATTTTTTTAAAGTTATACATTGTGAAACAGACAAATTTAGATGAGAAAAATCCAAAACATAAGAATGTAGAATAAAAATTTAAACTTTACAATTAAAAGTTTGATGGGTAACAAAATCACAAAAATCTGTACTAGATAAAAAATAGATGCAAGAACTCAGAATATACCAATAAAGAAAATCACTTATATTATCCTGAGTGAGGTAACCAATCACCGAAGAACATGAATGGTATGCACTCACTGATAAGTAGATATTTTATTAGCTCAAAAGCTCAGAATACCAAAGATATAATTCACAGACCACATGGTCTTTTTAAATATTAAACTATCTTTCTCAATATTAAGCAGCTTAAGTTTGATTATGATACTAAAACTAGTTTTTAACTCCATCAGACATCCGAGAATGAAATATGTAGGAAGCCCAAGAACTTGGCATTTAAAATTATATAATTTGGAGAGATAACTGGTTGCCTGGACAGTCTCTTAAGTTTTAATAATGATGGAGCATTTGTCTTTAGTCTTTTGTCCCAGAACCATCTTATAGAACTTGTGTTCAAAATTATGACCATTTCCAAATGATCTCTCAAAATGACAACCTACCTATAAATTATAAAATAGCCATTACCAGACACCCAAATCTAAGAGATCAGGAGGACGACTATCCACAATTTCTTGCTGCTGAATAGGGGTGATAAAAAATGTTAAAGGGTGATGAGGGTAGGAAAATTTTGAAAATTGATCCAATTTAAGAAATCCACATTTAACATCTGTTATCCAGTGTCTGTGTGCTTAGAAGAACCAGGACTTGACTGAAGTTTAAACTGGATCTGTCTGAAAGTCTAAAAAAAAAAAAAAAAAAAAAAAAAAAAAAACTGAGTCCATCAGGAGTCAGCAGATGTTCCGGAAGCTGTTTTGGGAGGGAGGTAGTTGGAATAGTATGTTATTTCAGCATCCTTATGAATTAATTTCGTCAGAGATGTATATTTTGTAATATGTGAATCTTACATCCCAAATTTTAGTACTATTAAATTATTTCTATGGATTATACAAGGTATACATATTAGTTAATGATGATTTTTTCTGCTCTTTGTACATATGAAAGACAATGATCCTTTTGTGAGTTAATTTGATCAAAAACTAATTGTAGCAAATCTTCATTTGCAAAGCATGGCAAAATGACTCTTTTTTTTTTTGGTATAGAATAGAGTTTATTCAGAGTAGGGGATGGGAGTTAGTGGTAGAGAGAGGGAGAGAGAGAGAGAGACAGAGAGAGAGAGAGAGAGAGAGAGAGAGAGAGAGAGAGAGAGAGAGAATAGAGAGAGAGTGGAGGCCAGCCAAGACCACGTGGAGAGGGGAAGAGCCCCAGGGGCAGAGAGGTGAGAGAGTATGGGAGAGCGGAGAGCAAAGAGCAAAATGACTCTTAAGAATTCCATAACTAACAAGAATTATTTTTTAATTTTAGCTGAAGTTTTGACCAGAGACAATTTTATGTCTAAGCCAGTTACTGAGTTGTTTCCATGTGGAGGAATAAGTCATTCAAGTTACCTGTTCTGTTTGATTTTCTCAGTTTTCTTTTTTCTAGAGTCAAAATCTTCAGGAGTCTTCCCCTGTCATATCTTTTTTTTTTAATTTGATATATTTTTATTTATATTTCAAATTATTTCCCCTTTTCTGATCCATATCACTCTGGAAAGGGTTCAAAGCCTTTTCTTCTTTCCTATTCACAAAAATACAGAGCCTTTCTCCCAAAATAGCATGTCCTTGGTCTACCAACCCAAAATCATCAAAGTTATAGATTGATTCAATTTTGTAACTTCACCTCTCTCCCAGAGGATTATCAATATCATAACAGCTAAACATAAACACACACATTTTGATAATTAAAAACTTAAAACAAATAAAAAGTCTAAACAAATATTATTATCTGTTGAGACAGTGCTTTTTGACTATTTCTTGCCTTGTTCTTACACAAGATCAAGGCCTTAGTTTATTTATTTATAATGTATTGTCTGAGAAAAGGTTATTCTCTCTATCTCCTGCTCTTGACCTACATGATTAATTTTTAATAATGAGATCAAGGTCTAAATTTATTTATTTATCTAGTATACTTAAAGTCTCCTTTTTTATGGAGATTAATAATCTCTGTGGGTATAAATGTCCTCTCTCTCTTTATATAACTTGAATTAACATCCTTTCCGATGTAGTCTATATTTCTATATGAACCTATTTTAGGTTATTAATTTGTCATACCAGGTTAAGAAATCCCAAAATTCCCATGAAGATCATGTCCAAAATATGCCAAGTGCTGCCCTGGCAAAGATTTTTTTCAAATTTCTTCTAATGTATTTTTCTCATTTATTTTGTTATATCTCCATGCTTTTATTTCCTACAGATGAGATCAAAAGCCAGGATTTCTTTATTCCATATATGCTTTAAAACACTTAAACAATTACCATTATACTCCTTAAAAACAATTATATGGAATTTCTATTCATCCCTTCCTTCCATGGAGATTAATAGCTCTGTGGGTATTTATATCCCCCTTTTTCTTTCTATAGTTTAAATTAATTAACATCCTTTTTATGTATTTAACTTTAATTAAATTCCCTTTCATATTTTTGTATGAGTCTATTTTCAAACTCAAATGTGTCATATGTCAAGCTAAGCAATTCTCAGGAAGATCCTGTTCCTAGAACTTAGTGTTTGTGATGGCATAGACTTTTAGAAAAATTCTTAAAGTAAATGTCATTTCTGTATTTTATTTATACTTGTTCTCAGTGGCCTGTGTATCTTCTCCCCAGTACTTTCTGGGGGTTTGTTATCTGTCTTTTTATAGTAGGAGTATTGTGGTTAAAGTTTTGTAGAACATGAATCACTAGGCTATTGCCTTTGTCCCTGGGATGTCCTGGCTGTGTCTCAGTCTTAAGTCACAAACCCCAGAATTGTGTGTGCCAATTTAGCATGCCTGTTGTCCTAAAACCAAACCCATGTGGATTTAGTTCGGCACAAAACAGTAACATTTTCATACACAAGTAGAAAATATGTGAATATTATGTAAAAATCTCAAATAGATAAGCACGATGAAAAATAAAGTACTTCAGAAGAAATTTAATCAAGGATGTAAAAGATTGCCATATAAAAGCCAACAAAGAATCAATGAGTAAAATGCTTACTACCATGACTGATAACCTGAGTCAATCTGTTAGGCTTCCAAGGTGGAAGAAGAAAACCCACTCCCCTAAGTTGCCCTTTAACCTCCACATGTATTTTAATGGCAAACATGAAAGAAAGAAAGAAAGAAAGAAAGAAAGAAAGAAAGAAAGAAAGAAAGAAAGAAAGAAAGAAAGAAAGAAAGAAAGAGGAAGGAAAGGAAAGGAAAGGAAAGGGAAAAGGAAAGGAAAGAAAAGGGAAGGGAAAAGGAAAGGAAAGAAAAGGGAAGGGAAAAGCGAAGGGAAGGAGAGGGGAGGGGAGGGGAGGGAAAGGGAGGGGAGGGGAGGGGAGGGAAGGGAAGGGAAGGGAAAGGAAAGGAAGGGAAGGGAAGGGAAGGGAAGGGAAGGGAAAGGAAAGGAAAGGGAAGGGAAGGAAAAAGGAAAGGGAAGGAAAAAGGAAAGGAAAGGGAAGGAAAGGAAAGGGAATGGAAGGAGAAAGGAAAGGGAAGGGAAGGAAAGGAAAGGAAAGGAAAAAGGAAAGGACAGGAAAGGAAAAAGGAAAGAAAAAAGGAAAAAGGAAAGGAAAAAGGAGAAAGGAAAGGAGAAAGGAAAGGAGAAAAGAAAGGAGAAAGGAAAGGAGAAAGGAAAGGAGAAAGGAAAGGAAAGGAAAGGAAAGGAAAGGAAAGGAAAGGAAAGGAAAAAGGTGAAAATATACTTTACAGATATCTACATTGAAACCCATTAATCATTGAAGGAAAAAGAAAGAACTCACCCAAAAACAGACACTTGCTGTTTGTGATTTTAAGAACCCATTGATGTAAAAAGAACAAAAGAACATCAACAAAAATCATTGTTGTTGGCATATGTATATAACTCAAAGCCATCTTTAGATTCAAAGTAGTCTCTAATAAAATATCAATTACAACTTTCTTAAAGCTAGAAAAAATTTCACTCTATATGGAACTACAAAAATTCCCCCCAAATCACCAAAATTAATCATAGAAAAAAGTAACAACATTTAATATTCTGTATATTCTAAATTTGCATGAGGGGAAACCAACACAAAGACTGTCTCTTTGTCTCCTTTAATGTATATCTCTTCTTCTCTACTACTTCATGTATAATTATTGATAAAGGTAGGTACTTCTTATATAGATTCATTTTGTCATTGTCTGTACTTTTAGAATTAAATTCTGCTAAGTTGTTGTTTTTACTTGCTTTAAATATGTGCCTCTGACTCTCATGTTTTTGTGACTGTTGTCATTTCTAAATATTTTATGAGTATCAAATTTGATAATTTTGATATTTATTTTTTTATTATTTTTATTTTCTATATTCTTTGTTTACATTCCAAATGATTTCTCCTTTCCCAGATTCCCCCTCCACATATGTCCCATAAACCTTCTTCTCTCCATCCATTCTCCAATCACCTCCCTCCTTTTTCTCTGTCCTTATATTCCTCTCCAGTGCTAGATTAATTCTTTCCAGGATCAGGACCCTCTCCATACTTCTTCATGGGAGTCATTTATTATGCAATTTGGGCCTTGGGTATTCAGAGCTTCTGGGCTAATTAATATCCACTTATCAGAGAATGCATTCCATGTGTATTCTTTTGTGACTGGGTTACCTCACTTAGGATGATATTTTCCAGATCAAGCCATTTGCCTAAAAATTTTGTGAATTCATTGTTTCTAATTGCTGAGTAGTATTCCATTGTATAAATATACCACATTTTCTGTATCCTTTCCTCCTTTTAGTGATATCTGGGTTCTTTCCAGCTTCTGGCTATTATAAATAAGGCTGCTATGAACATAATGGAGCATGTGTCTTTATTGTATGCCGGGGAATCCTTTGGGTATATGCCCAGGAGAGGTATAGCAGGATCCTCCGGAAGTGTCATGTCCAGTTTTCTCAGGAACCGTCAGACTGATTTCCAAAGTGGTTGTACCATCTTACAGCCCCACCAGCAGTGGAGGCGTGTTCCTCTTTCTCCACATCCTCGCAAACACCTGCTGTCTCCTGAGTTTTTGACCTTAGCCATTCTGACTGGTTCAATTGGAGGTCAGCATGCAGAATGCGAATTGATCCATTCTTATCTCCATGTAGTAAACTTCACTCCAAGTGGATCAAGGACCTCCATGTAAAACCAGACACACTGAAACTAATAGAAAAGAAACTGGGGAAGACCCTTGAGGACATGAGCACAGGGGAAAAGTTCCTGAACAGAACAACAATAGCTTATGATCTAAGATCAAGAATTGACAAATGGGACCTCATAAAATTTCAAAGTTTCTATAAGGCAAAGAACATTGTTAAGAGGACAAAATGGCAACCATCAAATTGGGAAAGGTTATTCATCAACCCTACATCTGATAGAGGGCTAATATCCAATATATACAAAGAACTCAAGAAGTTAGGCCCCAGGGAACCAAATAACCCTATTAAAAATGGGATGCAGATCTAAACAAAGAATTTTCACCTGAAGAAATTTGGATGGCCCAGAGGCACCTTAAGAAGTGTTCAACATCATTAGTCATTAGGGAAATGCAAATCAAAACAACCCTGAGATTTCACCTTACACCAGTCAGAATGGCTAAGGTCAAAACCTCAGGAGACAGCAGGTGTTGATATTTCTTTAAACATTACAAAAAGTTATTTTAATAATTTATATTAATATATTTAATTTTAAAATATTATTAAAATATTTTAACTTAATAATTTAATTATTCTAATGCATTTTTATGTTAGAATTAGCTCCTTTGATCTCTTCCTAAATAAAATGTTGGAATTTTTCTCCATTCCTGGTCTCAGATTATCTGCCAAAGATTCCTGTTCTCTTCAGTAGAAACTAACATAGTCAATAGAATTTGCTGAAATCTTCATTCCCTTTTCTTGTATGAACCCAGGGACCTTTGGAAGTTGTCAGCATCATTGAAGTATGTCCATAAACAGTGCAAATATTTTCTGAAAACAAAGACAAATTCCACTGTACTGTAATGATCTGAGCAAATAAATCATTGTTCCATAATGTCTTTTGATATTCAACATTTATCCAAATTTCTTCTATTTTCCCAACACTGTGTAAGTTTTATTTTGACCAAGATTCAATCTAGGTCAGCATGCTACATTTGATAATACTGTATGATATCTTATAGCTCAGAGCCTAGAACAATTCTGTTTCTTTTTCCCCGAAGACTATGTATTCTCAAGATGCCAAAACATCTTTTCTGCCGAATCATCTAACTTTTGGATTTTGGGATTACTTCATCATGATAGTGTATTTCTTTGAAACATTGATTCTCCAAAAAGTACCCACCTTGAGATATTGAGGTTAGCCATACATCATCTGAACCTTTTCCTGCAGCAATATTGATTTTTCTCTGTGTAGAAAATATATCTGAATTATAAGGATATTGTAGTTTCCTGACATAGCATTATTTGTTCTTTTTATGAGGTACAGACTGCTCTATAATCCCAAAGGTTTTTTTTTTATTTTCTAAATTCTTTGTTTACATTCCAAACGCTTTCCCCTTTCCTGGTTCCCCCCTCCCCATATGTCCCATAGGCCCTCTTCTCTCCACCCATTCTCCAATCACCCCCTCCCTTTTCTCTGTCCTGGTACTCCCCTACAATGCTGGATCAAGCCTATCAAGGATTGGGGCCCTCTCCTTACTTCTTCATGAATCCCCAAATTTTTACTATGCCCATGATAACTTAAGAAAAGTCACGGAAAAAGAGAATATTTTGTACTTGACCAGTAGAACACTGGGAATATTGACCTGTAAAGCACCAATTCCACAGCGAAGTGGCAAATCTCATTGTGGCATGTGTAGAGAAACATAAGTTTCACTGTCATCACCAAAGTTCCAGAACCTTTATTTTGAAAATAAATATCTAGTATTTGAATTTTTTCTTTATATTACTTTTTAAATATTTTATTGAGTGTGTGTGTTTATGCTTGTGTGTATCATGTGTTTTTAATATATGTATTTCCACACACATGAAGGTATCCTTGGAAACCAAAAGAAGATATTGTATCATGTGGAATTAGAATTATAGGCAGTTTATAATTACCTGAAGTGGGTCCTAGAAACCTAGATATCGTCCTCTGCAAGAGCAACAGGTATTCTTAATTGTTGTGCTGCCTCAGTACCCCCCATTTAAGTTACATTCAGCTTGCTCTTGTTATTTTGAATTAAATGACCTTGTCCATGTAGCCTCAGAAGCATCTTTCCATTAGTCTTCTGTACTTAACTTTTCAAACAATGACAAATAAAATCAACTGTGTTTTAATCAGTTCTAAGCATCCTTTGCATTTTGATAATGTCCCTTACTGCATTGTTTCTCAATCATTCCTGATGGGAATTACCCAAGAGAGTATTTCAAACCAGATTTCTATTATCTATTTGTACTTTGAATGTGAACCAGTCCTTTATAGGCATATGCCACAATCTAGAGTTGCTGTGTGGGGACACTGTGAAGCCTTTGAACTAGGACTCAAACATCTCTTGAGGAAGCAGGTCAGTGGTGGGACAGAAGTTGGACATTTTATAGTCATGTCCTGCTAACTGTCCATTCTGTGTCCTGACTGTGTAGGAAATTGACCAGAAACTGCATGCTGTTGTAATATGTCTTTTCTTCCTTGAAATACTCCCTGAGTCAAAATAAATCTTTTCTTTCCTCAATTGCTTAAGTTAAATTTCTATCTCACCAAAAAGTAAATTAATTAATCCAACAACCCAGGAAGGGTCTAAGAAATTGACATTTTAAACAACTCCCCTATGAGTGTCACAGGGAAATCGGATAGCCTAATTAGTAACAAGTAAATGCAAAATGGTTTCTGGTAGGAAAAGTAGTATTCATGTGCAAAGTTCTCAAGCCACAATCACTGGCATCTGACTTCAGCTGTGTCTACCATCAGCATGTAAATTGTGAGTGGATAGAGTCATACTTATATACATATGTGTATTTGTGTGTATGTGTGTATACATGCATATGTATAACATATATATGTATATATATATATATATATATATAATCCTGTAATTATATATGTGTAATATATACATATTACAAATATATACATAGAGATGTAGATACATATAATTAGGACAAAACAAAGGCCCTCATATCAATATTAGGGAAGGCAACACAATAGGAAGAAAGTAAGAAAAGAGTCTTGAGAGAAGGTGAAAGAGTCAGAGACACACTTGCTCTTACTATTAGGAGTCCCACAAAATCACCAAGCTAACATCCATAACATACATTCAGAGGATCTGGTGAAAACCTGTGCTGGCCCTATCCTTGCTGCTTTACTCTCTAAGCCCCTGTGAGCCCTACTAAATTAATTCACTGAGCCATGTTCTCCTGGTGTCCTCTATACTCTGACTCCTACAATCTTTCCTCCCCCACTTCCATAGGGTTCCTAGAGCACTAGGAGAGGGACTGGATGGAGACCTCCAATTTAGACTCTCTCTGTGCATAATGTCTGGATGTGAGTATCTACACCTGTAGCCATCTGCTCCTGGAAGAATCCTCTCTGATGACAACTGGAAAAGGCACCAATCAGTGAGTGTAGAGGAAAGTCATTAAGAATCCTTTCACTGGTTTTTTGGTTTGGTTTTTTTTTGTTTTTGTTTTCTGTTTTTTTGGAGGGGGTATGTTTGGGGGAGAGGGTTGTTTTGTTTTTGTTTGTTTGTTTGTTTGCTTGCTTGTTTTTGCCAGTACTGTTTTGTTCTACCCCAAGACTCTTGACTATCCAGCCTTTGGTTTTTGCCCATCCAGACAGTGTAAGTCATCAACTGCATTTTGTGACACACGTCTCAAGTTTAAACCAAAGATTGTTTGGCTACTCCTACAAGTTTTGTGCCACCACTGCCCTAGTACATCTTGCAGGCAGGACAAACTGTACAGGTCTAGGTTTTACGACTAGGTTGGTGTTCAGGTTTCTTTTCCCATAGCCTGAAGAATTTATTCCCATACAAAAAGACTAGAACTTAGGGAAGAAGACTTCATGCTAGCATCAAGCATCTTTTCTACTTTCCATGAACAGTGTACATGTTGTTCTTGACAATAAAGCCCTGTTATCAGTTTTCAGAGAGTGGCCTTCTGTCCTAGCATCAGCCTTGGTGTTTATGGATCTCTATGGGACCCCATCAGGTAATAACAACCAAGTACAACCCAGTCTCACCACTGGAAGCCTTTCAGGGCTACAAAACATGAGCATTACTGTATATGATCCATTACTAGGAATCCACACTAGGATAGCCCTCATAGATTCCAGGAAGTTTCCATTGCATTAGGTTTCCACACTATGACCCACAACGCTCACTCCATGCCAGGTACCTCTCCTCACACTCTTTGCCTCTATTCCTTCCAACACACACCTGATCTGCTCTTCACCCGCTCCCAGTCTACCAGCAAATTCTATTCTATTTCCCCTTCCCAGAAAGGTCCATGAGTACCTCCTAGAGCTTCCTCATCAATGAACCTCCCTGGGTTTGTAGATATTTATTTGATAGTCATTTATTTAGGAGCTATTATTCATTTATAAGTGATTAGAAATGATATTTGTCTTTCTGGGTATGGATTACCACACTCAGGATGAATTTTTCTAGGTGCATCTGTTTGCCACCAAATTTCAAGATATTATTTTTTTTTGTAACAGCTGAGTAATACTCGATTGTGTAAATATACCACATTTTCTTTATCCACACTTCAATTGAGGGATATCTCAACTGGATCTCAATCTCAATCTAGGCTATTTCAATTTTGGACATTTTGACTAAAACTATTATGAACATAATTGAACAAGTGTCCTTCTGGAAGTCTCAGGCATCCTTGGGTATATGCCCACGAGTAGCATAGCTGGGTCTTGGGACAGATTAATTCCCAATTTTCTGAGTAACTGCCATATTGATTACCATATTGGCTATAAAATTTTCAATCCCAATGAGGAATGGAGGGATATTTAATTTGCTCCACATCCATGCCAGCAGGAGCAGTCCCTTCTGCTATTGATTTTAACCATCATGAAAGGTGTGAAATAGAAATGCAAAGTAAAACAAAAACTGAGGATATCTAACAAAAACCTGAAAAATAAAAGAACTGCTGAAGATATCACTATCCCTGATTTCAAGTTGTACCACCGAGCTATAGTAATAAAAACTGCATGGTACTGGCATAAAGGATGAAATGTCAATCAAAAGAAAGGAATTGCTAGACATAAATCCACACACCTGTGGACACCTGATTTTTGATAAAGAAGCCATAAATACACACTGAAAAAGGAAATCATCTAAAAAAATGATACTACTCAAACTGTATGTCTTCATGTAGAAGAATGCAAATAGATCCATATTTACCACCTTGCACAAAACTCAAGTCCAAATGGATCAAAATCTCAACGTGAAACCAGATACATTGAACCTGGTAGAAGAGAAAGTGGGGAATAGCCTTGAACACATTGGTTCAGGAGACAACTTTCTGAATAGAAGACCAATGGTTCAGACTCTGAGATCAACATCTAATAAATTAGATGTCACAAAGCTGAAAAGCTTTGGAAGGCAAAGAACACTGTCAGTTGAACAAAATGGCAGCCTAGAGAATGGGAAAAGACTTTCACCAATTCCATAGTCAATAGAGGTCTAATATGAAAAATACACAAGGAACTCAATAAACTAAATGTCAGTATACCAAATAATCCAATTTTAAAATGAGATGCAGATCTAAACAGAATTCCCAATAGAGGATCTCAAAAGGCTAAGAAAAACTTAAAGAAATATTCAGCATCCTTTATCCATCAGGGACATGCACATTGCCTCTTCATAAGCTTGCTTTGTTTGTTTGTTTGTTTGTTTGTTTGTTTGTTTTTTGCCCATAAACCCTGACTAAGGAGTACAGCTTCAATGCATGGAATATATTATGATTTAAATAAATGCTACATCATCAAACATCACCCAATTCCCTCATGCTGGCTGGATGACTTATCTCTGAGCATAAGCGCTTGCTGATGAGACCTTAAGATCTGAATTTGGATACCCAACACCAACATGAAAAATCTTGCTGCACATCTGTAACACTAGACCTGTGAATGGGTAGAGGCAGGGGTACCAGTGAGTTTTGTTGGCTAGCTGCCTGATCCCCAGACCAGCTAATTCTAGGATTGGTGAAAGACTATCCAGAGAGAAAAAATTAAAGAATGACACCCAGTGTTTGAAGTCCCTTCCTGTCCTCTACATATGGATGCGCACAGAAACTTACATACAAACGTGTGAATATTTTTCTAAATATACAAATATATAAAAGTATTTTTAAAAAAATCTACGCTTGGTTTGTTTTTTGTTTGCTTGTGCTTTTCTTTTCTACAATCGCTTCTGAATCACTTCTCTTTGTTAGGTACTAAATAACTAATTTCTTACACCTGTTATACTAGATAAGCAAACATAAACACCCCAATTAAATTTCAATGTTTCAGACAATGAAATTATTAAAACAGAAATCTTATATAAATAGAGTATTAAAGTCAGCCACTAGGACTTGCAAGATTGCCCACTGAGTAGGAGTACTTACCATTAAGCTTGCCAAGCTGAGTTTGAGTCCGGTCAGTAAGGGAGACAAACATGCCCTCTGATTTTTATAAGCAAATGGTGTCACTCAAGAACCCACACACATAAACACTTATCTGCTCACAGAACAAAGCAAGAAAGCAAACAAACAAGAAAATAAGAAAGGTGATTCGTCTCTCTTAGAATATATCGAAAGTTTACCATGTTACTCCATTCTTTTCTCTACGAATTAGTAAAGAACTGTTAAGATCTCTGGTTTATTTCCTATAATTCAGTTTCAACTGTGTTCTTGTAGATGATACTTTTGTTAATTATTTTGGTCATGTCTAACCCTCACCAATCTACCAATAACTGAAATTTTTAAATAATTTTTAATAGACAGAGAACAAGACTGTTTGAGGGACTTTTTGGCTTTATTTCTTGTTCTGTGGTTCAGTCTCCCTGTGTTGTCCAGGCTCCTGCCACTGCCTTAGCAGTGACTGAGATGATACATGTGTATTTCTGGAACTGTCAAATATCATTTATAACATTATAGAAATTCCTTAAATGATTGTGTCCTAAAATATACCTTGGGTAAAATATTAAAACAAAGTGTTTGTTTAAATGAGTTGAACTTTGTATATCATTTAGCAACTTTAAACTTATGTTTTAAACAAAGAAAGCTGTTTTTTAATATCAGGTTGGGAAAAATCTGTTGGTTTTACTTTCTTCAATAATAAAATGTAACAGCTAAGGCTCCAGCAACTATTCACGTATCTATTAAAACAAACTTAAGTCTATAAAAGTAGACAGGGAAGCTCATTGATGTTAATGCTACCATCCTTTGTAAATCTGAAAGTGTAATGAAGTAATGTTTCCAGTTCCAAGACAAAGTGACTTGTTTCAGTTCTGATGACTTCCAAGTAAATTAGATGTTTAATATGTAGAAACACTACTCATAGAAATCATGGTGGCTGGGTGTGGAGGTTCACACCTTTAATACCAGCACTAGGGAGGCAGAGGCAATCTTAGTAGATTGGAGAACAGACTGGTCTATGTAGTGAGTTCCATGCCAGCCACAGTACTTAATGGGGTCTAAGGTGCAAGTAGAGATCCAAGAATTACTATCTGTAATTTACTAATAGGAATTGGTTATCTACATGTGTGACTTAAAGCAAGCCATGAATAGAGAAACTAAAACTTTAATATAATTTTGTGACATCACTGGTTAATGGCCTAAGAATCATTAGATACTGTCTATAATTATAAACTAAGGTATACAGACATTAAAAAAATACATTTTAAGAAATAACCAGAATGCAGTAACAGTTTTTAATATGAACTCTCTTCAAGACATTGTGAGCCTACCTGTAATTTGGTAATTTTTAATACTATGCAAGAATTATTTTTAATTAAATTAATTCTTGAGATAGGGTCTCACATAGCTGAGAACAGTTTTCAACTCCATCTTCTCTCCTTTACCTCTTGAGTTCTGGGAAGACATGTGTGAACCAGCAAAGCCAGTCTGGTTCTTCTTTTGTGTCCATTGAGACACACAGGAGCATAATCACTGGTGAAGACTGAATTGGTTTTGTGTGGAATGAATATTGTTTTACATTTTCCATAAAGTGTCTATACTTCACCTTGATCTTTAATATTTTCAAAGTTAGGCTGTTCTGATGACAAGTGCTTGCATTCCAAGTACTTATATCATGACACCACTCTAGAAAATATCTGCTCTTTTAAAAATTGGATTGGTACATTCTACCCACATGTATTAGGTGATGTAATTTTTATCCTTGGTAAGAAAGTGGTTTAGATGACTCTTAGAGTTCCCAAACAATGACTTTAGCTTCTACTTTAGCTATAATGAAGACTTCACAGTGATTGTTAACCCAATGGAAAGAGTATTGGTGGGAGAGATCACACGACTTGAAAGATGTCAGCAAGGTCCAGTTGTCAGTTTTCTCATCTATCACAAATCAACACTCATAGGAACCAGGCAGGACCTCTTTACAAGGAATTAGCTTAATGCCATCTAAAGACAATGCTCCCAGTCTTCTACAACACCTCTAATTGGATTTCTTATATTTCCACCAACTCAACACCACCACATAGAGGAACAAACCTCTTATATAAACCAGAACTACATGCAAATCATACAGCTGATGAAAAGTTATTGGTTAAGAGTTTTGACTGAATACTACAAAGGCCCCACCATTAGATGTCCATTTCAGCATAACATAGCAACAATATCAAGGCACATGTGGTTGGTCAGGTGGCTCCATGATACTAACTGATACCTTCTTCAGTCTTCATGTCCCCCTATTCTTAAGAAATATAAATCACTTCGTGGTTGGAGAGCAAGTACAGTATTACCATGTATTATATCTACTTACAATTACATGGCAAGAGCTTTAGCCAATTAGTCATTTCCAAAGCCCACAATTTTGTTTCTAATGAGTTTTTTCTTTGGTTACTAGATACACGAATAATAGATGTACCCTTTTTCTTCAGTAACAGTAAAGAAGACCATTCATAGATCCCTTGTCCTGTTTTATAGGTACTATTAATGAAACTCCATGAACTCATTTGGAAGTATGAGTTTTGATAACATATGACTATTAAATAAGGTTATATAACAGAGACAAAGAATGGTTCCAAGATTTTCAGGCTGGGATGCTACTTTTCATTTTGTGCTATGTAACATAGTGCCTTCACACTAGAAATTTAATTTTTTTTGACATTTTCTATATGTAGGTAGTTTCTTGAGTCTCAATTCTTTGTTAAAGACATTAATCTATGTGTTAGTGATACTATTCAAATTCAAAGAATTTACATGTTACACAAGTAGACCATTTCCCTCTTCTCCTCTATCACATTATTATTTGAAACAAAAAATAGTTGGTCATATTGGATACTGAATCCAAGTAAAAATAAAATATAAAATACACTGAGCAAAGACTCAAATTGGTACTTCAGAATACCAACTTGTGTTCTTTTTTAATTTTTTTTTAATTTTCTTTATTCTTTGTTTACATTCCAAATGCTTTCCCCTTTCCTGGATCTCCCATCCTCAACTTTCTCATAAGCCCTCTTCCCCCTGCCCATTTCCCAATCACCTCCTCCCATTTCCCTGTCCTGGTAATCTCCTACAATGCTGGATGAACTCTTTTCAGAACCAGGGACCTCTCTTTCCCTCTTCTCGGGTATCATTTCATATTCTCTATCTTGAGAATTCAGAGCTTCAGGGCTAATTAATATCCACTTATCAGTGATTGCATTCCATGTGTATTTTTTTGTGATTGGGTTACCTCACTTAGGATAATATTTTCCAGTTCCAAACATTTGCTTAAGAATTTCATGAATTCTTTGTTTTTCATTGCTGAGTAGTATTCCATTGTGTAAATTTCTGTATCCATTTCTTCATTGAGGGACATCTGGGTGATTTTCAGATTCTGGCTATTATAAATAAGGCTACTATGAACATGGTAGAACATGTGGCCTTATTGCATGCCGAGGAATCCTCTGGGTATATGCCAAGGAGAGGTATGGCAGGGTCCTCTGGAAGTTTCATGTCCAGTTTTGGTTTGAGGAATTGTCAGACTGATTTGCAGAGTGGTTGTACCATCTTGCAATCCCACCAGCAGTGGAGGAGTGTTCCTCTTTCTCCACATCCTCACCAATGCCTGCTGTTTTCTGAGTTTTTAACCTTAGCCATTCTGACTGGTATGAGGTGAAATCTCAGGGTTGTTTTGATTAGCATTTTCCTAATGATTAATGATGTTGAACATTTCTTAAGGTGCTTCTCAGCCATCGGAAGTTCTTCAAGTGAAAATTCTTTATTTAGCTCTCTACCCCATTATTAAATAAGGTTATTTGGTTCTCTGGGTTCTTTGTATATATTGGATATTAGCCCTCTGTGAGATTTTTGTATATATTGGATATTAGCCCTCTGTGAGATTTAGGGTTGGTGAAGATCCTTTCCCAATCTGTTGGCTGCCATTTTGTCCTTTGACAGTGTCCTTTGCCTTACTGAAACTTTGTAATTTTATGAGGTCCCATTTGTTAATTCTTGATCCTAGAGCATAAACTGTTGGAGTTCTGTTCAGGAACTTTTCCCTTGTGCCAATGTCTTCAAGGGTCTTCCCCAGTTTCTTTTCTATTAGTTTCAGTGTGACAGATTTTATGTGGAGGTCCTTGATCCACTTGGAGTTGAGCTTAGTACAAGGAGAAAAGAATGGATTAATTTGCCTTCTTCTGTATACTGACCTCCAATTGAACCAGCACCATTTGTTGAAAAGGTTATCTTTTTCCACTGCATGTTTTCAGCTCCTTTGTCGAAGATCAAGTGACCATAGGTGTGGGGATTCATTTCTGGGTCTTCAATACTATTCCATTGATCCACTTGCCTGTCATTGTACCAATACCATGCAGTTTTGATCACTATTGCTCTGTAGTAATGTAGTAATGTTTGAGGTCTGGGATACTGCTTCCCCCAGAAGTTCTTTTACTGTTGAGAATAGTTTTAGCTATCCTGGGTTTTTTGTTATTCAAGATGAATTTGAGAATTGCTCTTTCTAACTTTATGAAGAACTGAGTTGGGATTTTGATGGGGATTGCGTTGAATCTGTAGATTGATTTTGGCAAGATGGCCATTTTAACTATATTAATCCTGCCAATCCATGAGCATGGAAGATTTTTCCATCTTCTCCGATTTCCTTCTTCAGAGATCTGAAGTTCTTGTCATATAGGTCTTTCACTTGTTTGGTGAGAGTCAACCCAAGATACTTTATATTGTTTGTGGCTATTGTGAAGGGTGTCATTTCCCTAATTTCTTTCTCAGTCTGCTTATCCTTTGAGTATAGAAAGGCTACTGATTTGCTTGAGTTCGGTTTGTAACAAGCCACTTTGCTGAAATTGTTTATCAGTTGTAGTAGTTCTCTTATAGAGTTTTGGGGTCACTTAAGTATACTATCCTATCATCTGCAAATAATGATAGTTTGATTTCTTCCTTTCCAATTTGTATCCTTTTGACCTCTTTATGTTGTCTAATTGCTCTAGCTAGGACTTCAAGGACTATATTGAAAAGATATGGTGAGAGGAAACAGCTTTGTCTAGTCCCTGATTTTAGTGGGATTGCTTCAAGTTTCTCTCTATTTAGTGTGATGTTGGCTACCAATTTGCTGTATATTGCTTTTACTATGTTTAGATATGGGCCTTGAATTCCTGTTCTTTCCAAGACTTTTAGCATGAGAGGATGCTGAATTTTGTCAAATGCTTTTTCAGCATCTAATGAAATGATCATGTGGTTTTTTTCTTTGAGTTTGTTTATGTAGTTAATAGCATTGATAGATTTCTGTATATTGAACCATCCCTCCATTCCTGGGATGAAGCCTATTGATCATGGTGGATGATCATTTTGATGTGTTCTTGGATTCAGTGGGCAAGAATTTTATTGAGTATTTTTGCATCAATATTCATAAGGGAAATTGGCCTGAAGTTCTCTTTCTTTGTTGGATATTTCTGTATTTTTGGTATCAGCATAATTGTGGCTTCGTAGAATGAGTTGGGTAGTTTTCCTTCTGTTTGTATTTTGTGGAATTGTTTAAAGAGTGTTGGTGTTAAGTCTTCTTTGAAGCTCTGATAGAATTCTGCACTAAAACCTGTCCTGTGATTAGTTTTTTTTTTTTTTTTTTGGTTGGGAGGCTTTCTATGGCCCCTTCTATTTCTTTAGGGGTTATGGAACTGTTTAGATGATCTATTTGATCCTGATTTAATTTTGGTATTTTGTATCTGTCTAAGAAATTGTCCATTTCCTCCAGATTCTCCAGTTGCGTTGAGTACAGGTTTTTGTAGTAGAATCTGATAATTTTTTAATTTCCCAGTTTCTGTTGTTATATCTCCCTTTTCATTTCTAATTTTGTTAATTTTGATACTGTCTCTGTGCCCTTTGGTGTGTCTGGCTAAGGGTTTATCTATCTTGTTGATTTTTTCAAAAAAAAAAAAAAAACAGCTCAAGGTTTTATTGATTCTTTGTATGGTTCTCTTTTTCTACTTGATTGATTTCAGCCCTGAGTTTGATAATTTCCTGTCTTCTTCTCCTCCTGAGTGAATTAGCTTCTTTTTGTTCCAGGGTTTTCAGTTGTGCCATGTTAACCTTCTAGTGTATACTATCTCCATTTTCTTTTTGGAGGCACTCAGGGCTATGAGTTTTCCTCTTAGCACTGTTTACATTGTGTCCCACAGATTTGTATATGTTGTGCCTTTATTTTTGATAAATTCTAAAAAGTCTTTGGTTTCTCTCTTTATTTCTTCCTTGACCAAGGTATCATTGAGTAGAGTATTGTTCAATTTCCATGTATATGTGGGCTTTCTGTTGTTTTTGTTGCTATTGAAGACCACTTTTACTCCATAGTGATCTGATAGGAGGCATGGGATTATTTTGATCTTCTTATATTGGTTGAGGTCTGTCTTATCACCAATTATATGATTGATTTTGGAGAAGGTACCATGAGGTGATGAGAAAAAGGTATATTCTTTTGCTTTGGGATGAAATTATATATATATATATATATATATATATATATATATATATATATATATATATTAAACCCGATTGGTCCAAAGCTTCAATTAGTTTCACTGTGTCCCTGTTTAGTTTCTGTTTTCTTGAGGAGAGTGGGGTGCTGAAGTCACCCACAATTATTGTGTTAGGTGCAATGTGTGCTTTAAGCTTTAGTAAAGTTTCTTTTATAAATGTGGGTGCTCTTGCATTTGGAGCATAGATATTTGGGATTGAGAGTTCTTCTTGGTGGATTTTTCCTTTGACCTGCAAGAAGTGTCCTTCAGTTTCTCTTTTGATGACTTTAGGTTCCAACTTGTGTTCTTAACCATAAAATATTCTGTTGCTTTTCCTTGCAAAATAAAATTCATTATGTTAATGAAAGAGATATTACATGGAAAGCAGAGCATAAATCAATTGGCATAGAAGCTCTTTTGCATACAGCAGTGCACTCATGTTGAATGCAATGCTCTGAGGAAAGGTATCCTCAAGTACAGGCTCTCCCACATGGAAGGCAAGGTCATAAGGAGAGAGCCTAGGTGGAGCAGCACTCCTTGGCTGTAATCTCTTGAGGGACAATGGCTGCTCTTGGGAATGACAAGTCCATGACAAAATAACAGCAAGCAAGCTTCCATCCCAATAGCAGCTGGTGAGCAGCAGGCCTTGAATTCCTGCTAGACCAGAAAAAAAGCTACTGATCCTTGTGGAAAATGCCAGGAAGCATTCTCATTCAATTCATAGAGCTCATATTTTAAGCATTTCCCTGCTCAGAGCAACAGGAACAGATAAACTCTCAAGAAATAAAGATCTAATTTTCATGGAAATCAGCTCCCAATATTCAGAAGAAAAATAAGGAAAACACATGTGGTAGGCCTGGGACTGTTATAAAAGACAACAGGTGTCTGTGCTTTTAGGAGTCCTGTACAATTCCACAGGGTTATTTTAATGACTTTCTAACAGTTGACATAGTTTTGCTTCCCATTGGAAATAGCAGGATAATAACTAGAAGCTGAATAATCAGCTTAGAAAAACAAAGTTTAGCTTAGCAAACCATACAGTCTCTCACAGATGCAAGACTTCTGCATGTCTGAGGTAGGCAGTACATACATAATATTGGGCAAGCACAAGGTTTACTAATATCTGGCTCATAGCAACTGGACCAGTAATTCTCAATATCGATGTGGCAGGACTATATTTCTAATCAAATAGTAAACACTTGATACAATTTGGGAAGGTCCAGAACTTCAGAAATACTGTAAAGCTCTCCAAAATGTATAAGATAGGATCCCATGTCAAAAATGAGTGATTCATCAAATCTGGGGGAAGCTTCAGACAAATACAAAGTTAAAATAATTTGAGATGAAGATGTGAAAGTCCACGGAGCCTTGAAGAAAAGAGTAATGAAGCAACATGGATCTATCAGAAGAGTTTGCATTCTGACTCCAATATAGGACCAATGAAACTCTGAGATCAAAGAGAAGGAGTCCATGGACCATCTCTCTACTGTTTCTCTATCACAACCTCCTACCTGGGTCACCCTGTGAGCACCAAAAAGATATTGACTTAGGTCCAACGTTGAGGTCCCCAAACATATGGGGTCCCCAGCAACTCCCAGTCACTAGCACCTGGCAAGCACATTGCAAATACTCATCAAGGAAACAAAAAAAATCCTAAATGCATAGAATGCACTGGAGTCCCATCTCTTGAGAATTTTCAGGGGAAGCAGAAGGAAATTTAAGATATAAGGCATTTATATACTTGGCAGAGCTAGAAAGTGGAAGGTAAGGGCTCAGAAATGGCAGAACACAAGGACTAGATGCCTAGCTCTACGAGGAGAAGGCTTGCCTACCATGCATGAAATCCTGAGTTCTATCCCCAGAACTGCAAATATTGCATGCAACGATGCATGGCTGCAATTCTGGCACTCTAATGGGGAGGCAGTAAAATTAGAAGTCCAAGGTAACCCTTAGAAATTTGAGACCAGCCTAGAACCTATGAGACATTGTCTAATTAAAAAAAATAAAAATAAAAATAAAAAACATGAGAACCATAAAGTTATGTTTTAACCATTTATAATAGATTTTTTTATCAATTATATAAAAGGTTATAGCAGAGAATATGTATAGATAAGAAAAACCCTCATATTACTGTCCAAAGGATGGATAAATACATGATAAATATATTAGCAAGAACTTTGTCAACACATTGTCTCAGTAACCTAAAAGGTAGAGAAATTTGACTAGGTCTTTTGGCACTGATGGGTATCCACTTTGCTTTGGTACAGCATGGTGTGTAAGCATAGCTTTCAAACTACCAGCGCCCTTTAGGGCTGTCCCTTTTCACATCTTTTCCATTAGTTGGCTAAGCCCCTCCCCCACCCCAATTTGTAAGGCTACCCCTTTTTGGTTGAACTGTAACAACTCCTACAGCTATAGTAGTTTGGTTTCCAGACTTAAAGCATGTTGTTCCGTTAGATTTTTGCCTCCCATGCCTTATTGGACCTTAAGAATTGGCCACCAGGAAAGACGTTTATATAGATCACTTAACACTCTTTATCTATGGCCACCTGAGGGTCAGAAAAGGAACCATTTCAATCCCTTCCTTGCCTTCCCTCATTCTGTCATATAACTACCCAACACAAAGCAGCCAGCTCTGATTCTTGCAGAGCTCTCTCCTTGCCCTGCCTCTACCCTGTCCCTTGTCCAGTTCCTAACCCTGCCCCTGCCTCTGCCCCACCCTCATTTTTCACCTAGATAATGTCCTGCAGTGTCTGAAATAACCCATTCCCTTGCTTTTCCCCTCTCACTCAACTTTCACTGTCAAGAGAGTCCGGGCACCCAAGTATCACCTAGAATACCTTTATTGCCTCAGCAGTAAGGCACTGAAGAAGCAGATACCACAATTTACCCCCAGTGTGAACACATGAAACTCCTGTTTATGAAGTTTGTTCCTGTAGTGAGTAAAAAAATGAAGCATTTTAGGGGGGGTAATAAGGTTTTCCAGGAGCCTAGAGCAGTATTTATTACACTGTAACAATTATTTTACAAAATGCCATTTTAATTACCCCAAGGTTTCCTCACATGGGGAAAAAAAAAGCCCTAGACCATATCTGAAAATAAACCACAATAGTATGTATGAAATTTCCTAGACAGTTTCAGCATAGCCTGTAAACATGATCTACGGTTATATCAATAAAGTATGGACTGCTTTGCAAAACAGTTAAGGAAGTTACGGGCCATGCTAATTTTGCCATGTTATTAGCACTATACACATGCACACACACACACACACACACACACACACACACACACACACACAAACTCTCTCTCTGAAAATCAAATTAAATGAAAGAACAAATTAGCTAGTTCATTTTAAATATGTTTGATCTTTACTTTTACTGGCCTTACATTATTTCTTAAAATGGACGGCTATAATTAACATTTCTCTTGCTGATAGATTATTAGTGAGATTATTTCTAGTATTTGGCAACAGCAAGCAACATTAGCTGAACTTTTCCTGGTTATCATTTTATGTGCATCCTTATACATACTTCCATATATTGATCGTCACAAGTGTATGCACCCTTAGACACAGGTGCATGCACTCTTATACCTTATACATAGGTTGACATAATCTCAGTCACAGGGGCATCCATATTTATACACAGGTACATGCATCATTGTACATAGGTGCATATAGCAGTCATTGGTTCATGACTCCTCATACACAGGCACATGCTTCCTTACACAGAGGTGTATGCTTCCTCACACACAGGAGTGTGTTCTGCACACACAGGCACATGCTTCCTTATACACATGCATGCTTCCTTGTATTCAGTGCTCTGGGATGTATTCTGGGACATGGAGCTGCCCAGTCATAGCACATGCAGTTACAACTTAAGAAGCCATTCCCACATGAAGCTCAAGTAGAAGGAAGACCAATGTATAGATACTTCAGTCCTTCTTAGAAGGGGGAACAAAATACCCACAGGAGGAGATACAGAGACAAAGTATGGAGCAGAAACTGAAGAAAAGCCCATCCAGAGACTGTCCCACCTGGAGAGCTATTCCAGATACAGTTAACAAACCCATACACTACTGGCAGGAGTCTGATATAACTGTCTCCTGAGAGGCTCCGCCAGTGCTTGACAAATATAGAGGAGGATGCTCTCAGTCAACCATTGGACTAAGCACAAGGTCCCCAATAGAGGAGCTAGAGAAAGGACCCAGGGAGCTGAAGGGGTTTGCAGTCCCATTGGAGGAGCAACAATATCAACCAACCAGTACCCTCAGAGCTCCCAGGTATTAAACCACCAACCAAAGAATACACATTGAGGGGCACATGGCCCCAGCGACATGGGTAGTCCAGGATGGCCTTGTCAAACATCAATGAAAGGAGAGGCCATTGGTTCTATGAAGTTTCATTGCCCCAGTGTAGGAGAATGCCAGGACAGGGAAGCAGGAAGAGGTGGGTTGGTGAGCAGGGGGAGGGGGATGGGTTAGAGGGCTTTCAGAAGGGAAATGAGGGAAGGGGATAACATATGAAATGTAAATAAGGAAAATATCTAATTAAAAAAGAAGCCATTTCCAAATTGTCCTACTAACAAAGCAAGACAGTCCCTATCTGCACATCTTTGTAGTTACGTATTTGTAAATAGTTTTGCATTTGTCAGTCTGCGGCACTGTAAAAAGTTATATTTTGTCAGAGATCTAATTAGCCTTCCTTTCACTAAATAAGAGTTTGAATATCATCTACTTTCTGAGTTTTAACTGATTTGGGGGCAGCTTTTATTATTTTAAAAAAGAAGGGCCTTTGAATTCCGAAAATGTTTCTTTATTCTGCTTTGCAATTAATATTTCGACAATAGTTGGTTTGATTTTGTTTACCACCCAGAAGTTGTCGTTATATTATTTATATTTCAAATCCTTTTCTAATGTGGACTCTGAGATTTGCATCACATAACATTTTTTCTTTGAAAAACAGTGACATAACAAAAAAAGAAACTTCTTCTAAAAAGCAAAGGCGTGGTTCTGTCTAGATAAGGTGTTCTAGAAAAGAATGCTCATTTATACTCATGAGTGACTTTCTTTTGTTATTCCTCAGAGCAGGAGTGGAGCTTGATAAAAGTCACAGCTTTTCAGTATAAGTTTCAGAAGACTGATGGGGCCCACGTGAACATTTTACAGTGGAGCAATAGCTCAGTTCTCCTGGATCCTAGTTATTGATATCATGTTCATCTTCCTATTCCTTTTTCAAAAATGTTAAGTATTTATTTATTTATTTATTTATTTATTTATTTATTTGTTTATTTATTTAGATTCTATATGTATATGTGCACCATATGACTGGTGCTCATAGAATTCAGAAGATGGTATCAGACACACTGCACTTGAAATTCTGGATGTCTACAAGGTGCTGCAATCTGAACCCATGTCGTCTGTAAGAGCACCAAGTGCCAATAACCACTGAGCCATGTCTCTAGCCCCTCATTTCCTATTCCTAATTGAAAGTCTTTGGATGAGTTTCAGTCAAGCACTATAGAAAAGAGTGCAAATTTTATATCTGCATCCATGGAAACCAATAATATTTTGACAAATTCTTTCTCTCGTTTCCAGATACATAATAAAATGTATTCGGTTATCTGAATAAACTTCTTTAACAAGGTTTTATTAAACAACTACTATGCACCAAGCTTCTTTCAGGCACTTGGATTATGGAAATGAATGAAGAAGGTGAGATGCCAGTTTTCATGGACTCAGGAATACCAGGAGGGAAGAATACATCTACTCATTAGTCAGTTGTAATAATGATTCAAACATTGCAATCTTGAAAATTATGCGTTTAGTTTTTAAAAAAAAAATAGTTTGACATTCTACATTAATTTTAAATTTTTCAAAAATGTGTTTAGTCCTATATCGATGATGAGCGTTCCAATGCCAACCAATTAAAATACATGATGTATGTTGGAAGAACTATGTGCTTTTTAGATCCTTCTTAACCCAAAATTTTGAGAATTGCATGGTACAGTTGAAAGTTGGTAGACTGCCTACTATTTCCTACTTCTTTCATCTTTGTCACGGACAAAAATCATAGAATTTGATAATAGCACAGTTCTAGACACTGAGAGCTACTAGATTTGTGCACAGTGGCCCTCTGGTACAACACAGAAAACAAAGCAGTGTTTCCCATTCCATCTAAACACAGAATTCCCGTTAGCAAGTGACCCACATCGCCAAAGAGCTCTTCCTTAGAGCCGCTATTTAGGCGCTGCTGTGGATTTGCAAATTAAATGAAAAAGACTGTTAGAAAACATTTCTGTTTAAATTGCTAAATGGGCTGCAACTTTCAAACCTAACTGGCCTGCCAAATTGTGATTTAAAGTGAAATTGGCATGAGCAGACATTTCCACATCAGCCTGTAGCACATCTGGTCCAGACCAAACAAACAGAAGATTTATTCTGTCAGGGAAATCATTTAGCATTCCTTTTCATGCTTCAGAAGGAGCCTGTACCTGTCACTCACCAAAGCACTCAGCTTTTGGTGGCTAGGCTCTGTTGCTCTCCCTGACTAGCCTTGATCTAACACTTCTAAGGAAGCTCATGTGCACCGCTCCACCTGGGAGCCCAGTACCCATGCCAAGTTCATTTCCATAGTCTTATAGAAACCTCCTAGAGGATTTCAAACATCTGCTCATAAGTAAAGAAACATTGTCTTGAGCTCTAACAATAATACAAAGGGCAACAGCACCTTCTTTTGCAAACACAGCAGAGCTGATAAATGGTCTTATTTCATAGGAACGGGGGGAAGGGGGCTAATTTCTTTGTGTCCGTCAGAATTCAAACCCTTAGAGTGAATATAGTCCATTAATCGTGGGAGGAATCAAGTGTATCTAGAGTTTTGCATTAGCTTAAGTGACATATAGTAAGAACTGTATGTGAGCCATTTTGCTTAAAATCTAAGCCGTTTTGCTGAAACGAAATTACCGAAACTGGCTTTACTGAATCTTTCTCTCCCAATACCTGGCCACATGTCTTCCTTTTTGTTTCTCTTTGTAGGTGTTATCTCAGGCAGCACAAAATTATAATGTTGTTGCTGGATGACAAAAATAATTATTTTAGTCTCTAAAAAGGCATCTATTCTTTTGGAATCCACAACCCTGGAAAGATCACTCCCAGTCTTATCACATGTAGAAACACTCCCCTCCTTTTCCATCACTATATGGTGATATTTAGTGGGTACATCCTCATCAATAAGATGCCACACATTTCCTTATAATGTAACTTTATATGCTTCATAAGAGAGATTCCTAGCAATGCAAATATCAAACACTGGGAAAGTGAGATTTTTTCTTTGTTTATTTGTATATGGTCTTTATAATTTATAGCTAAACTTAGCCTGTCTCTTCCATCATAAAATAAGTAAGACTCTGAGCATCTCTTCAGTTGAAGCAAAATTATGCATTTCTTGTGGTTCTTTCGTCTTTCCAGAATTACCTTCATAAATGCTATTACTTTGATTTCACATTGACATATGAGTCTAAGTCCTAGACAAATAGAACAAGCTTGTTATATTGAAAAAAGAGAACACATTAATTAAAATATAACAAATATAAACATTTTAAAAATCATCTAGGCAGCTCAGAGGCAAGTTAAAAGGACAAGTTCGAAAAGATATATACCTTGTACAAATATTTCTATCCTGTTGGCTTGTTATATTATCAAAATAGTATGAAGAATGAACTACATCCGCATTTGTTTCATGCCTGTCCCTCCTACTGAGTCATTAATAAACATGACACTATGAGTTCTGCATGGTTAATACCTGGCTTGGTCTACAGAGCTCAGAAAATGCTTTTTTTTTAAAGAGTCTTCTTAACTGGGTTAGCTTCTGGAAAAGACATTTGCCAAAGAAAACTGTGTATCAGAATCCAACCCAGCTTGTTCTGCAGATAACAAAATGAGACTTCCATACCAAATTTATCTTCACTTAATGTTGAATAATAGCTGTATATGAAATAGCAGTATTTTGTAGTATAAATAAATGCTTGATTTACTGTGGGAAAGTCAAGTGAAAAATAAAGTACCCAGAGATTCACTAAAGCTCAAAATCAATTCCATGATCATTTGAAAAAAACAGAGCATCAAAATTGCTTATGTTTATACTTCTACAACAATAACTTGTAATTTTTACTACATTAATTACTATGCTAGAGAAATTAATCTATGCTTTCTAGTGAACCTAGAAAACTTCAAAATAGGAAGTATAGTTTTGATTAAAGTAGTATGATTGCCAAAGGTAATGTGCATTTGGAGGAATGAGCTCGTAAATAAAAAAGAAATAGAAAATTATTTTTCTAACTACATTCCTTTAAAGTCAACAGTTAGAGATGAATACAAAATAAGCTTGAAATAAAAAGGCTCTCTTATGTAGAAAATCAATTGCCTAGTAGGTAGAAAATATAAAATGTGTACATATTGATAAAATACAGAGATTTTATGAGTATAAAATCATGGGTCCCTTATCTCTGTGCAGCAATGTAAACCATTTGGTTAATTTACATAGCTAGTCATGACTAATCAATCACAGGAGCCAAGATAAACAGAACCAAACAAAAGTAAGCAGCTTTGGTGATCACAATAATGAGAGATGTGTAAAGAAGGGAAAAAATAATAATAAAAACAAAACATGATCACTATGTGTGTGAAGAATACTTGGAAGACATGGTAAATTTCATTAAGTTGGAATTCTCAAAAGGAGTACTTTAAATATTTTTAAAGAATATTCATGTAGGTTTATTATATTATTTTGGGTTTGCTTTTCCAAATATTTAACATATTCCATATGAATCTAATTATCTACAAAGCTATTTTCATCAAAGTAATTTACCCCATGAAAATTTAAATAATTTTCCATGATTTTAAAAATAGTGTACTATAACTCAATCATTGATTTATTTTATTCTCAGTTTTCTAAACTCATATAAGTTAAGATGAAAATCCTTTCAAAATTACAAAAACCTTTGGGTAAGATGATTTTAAGAAAAGAACAGAACGTTCTATTGTTTAACAAGACCACACCATTATTTTTGTAATGTGTGGTAATTGATTTAAGTGTCTATAGTCAGTTCGGATTGAGAAGGAAAAATTCCATCCATAACTCAACACATGTTTATTTAGAACATTCTGTTTCTGAATCATGTAATAGATACTTCAATTCATTCAAAAACTAGAGAGTCTGTGGAATAAATAATATGATTACTATTGCACATGATCCATGCCATATACCAAAGGGCTAAAAAAATTTAAATTAAATTAACTGCAATGTTATTATATTATTTGATAAAACATAATAGCATCTTTATTAGAATCCTAAATAACGAACATAAAATGTACTTGAGGGCAAACTAAATTTCATCCAACAGGAATCAGAATGTTATGTTCTTAAACTATCCATACTGACTTATGATATTATTCAGGGCTTATGTTTCTCTATTTGGAGCACATATCATATGTATTTATCTTTACCACTCAGTAGATACACATCTAATATTCCTTTTTTATAGATTCTGTATTGTTTAATCTGATTCTACTAAATATATGCAATATTTTCAAGCTGATCAATACTCAATGTGACTTTCATGGTCAAACATGGGTCTGTGATGGTGGCAAAATGTAACTCAGTTCCCCAACTGAGTTTCCAGTTTGTGTTGAACAGTGTGGTGCTGTACCTATTTATTTCAGTGTTTAATATACAAACAATAATAGTTCTTTTCATGATTTATTAGTGCTATGTTTTTTCATAGTCTCTTGGATTTTATTATTGCTGTTTAAAATTATCTTTAACATAACTATAAACAAAGGGTATATCATGTGAAATGTAAATAAAGAATATATCGAATAAAAAAAAAGACTTATCGGTGGTTCCTAGTCATAACAAAGCTATAATTTTCCTCACAGAGGAAAAAAATTGGCTTTCAAAATCTAGCAAAGTTCTGTATCTATAATTAATTAAAAAGTTAGTGTTAGGGACTTGACATATTGACAAGGTGTATTTCAACCTGAGGTGTTTAGTGGCCATACATTTAATTTTGGTGTTCCAGTACTATATTAAATAAGGTATATATATATATATATATATATATATATATATATATATATATATATATATATATAAGCAGAATCACAACACAAAACAAGCTGATAAAGTAATTGGTCAACAAACAGAATGTGACCAAAGGGTCACAAAAACCTAATCCTGACTACTCCTTAAGCAATAGTGTAGTATTTAGTAATATAATCCTCACCGTAATGTCATATGGCTCAGCAACAGTTAACAAGAAATATCCAATTATGTATGTTTATAGCTTTACAGATCTTTGCATTTAACAAATACACATGGGATGGGGATAGTTTCGTTAAAATAAAACAAAATCTAGAAGTTACCAAACTTGAGAATCATTTTTAAAAAATGTCTACTGTATGGTAAAATTTTGCAAGGGAAATGCAAAAATAACATTGGGCTGTGATTGTGTGTAATATTTTTAGCCACTAAAATTTCCATAGAGTTTGAGTGTGTGCACTTAATTTGCATTTGAGGCAGCTGGAGCATATTGGCTCTTTCAAAGCTACTATAATTTATCAGATCAAAAATGCATGACTTTAGGTAAAGATATACAATTGTCTGTATTTTTAACAAGGTTATGGAATAAGAAGTTTGCTACAGCACTGGTTCCATACCTGGGTGACTAGAAGCAGGTTACATTTGTTTACACAAATTGAAAGACAATGCTATAGTCTTATTTTGAGTCTCAAGTTGGTGTGTGTGTGTGTGTGTGTGTGTGTGTGTCTTGAAAATAATATTTGGTTTGAAGAAAAAAAGTGACAGACTGACAGACAGTCTGAGACACTGAAATCATGAATTCCAATATGCTATTGGTACAATATGGAGAGAGTCAATTAAAATCTGCACTAATTTTATCTTTGCAAATAGATTCAACTATCAGAGTCATTCTCTAAAGGAGAATAAATTATTCCTTTCTGTTTTTCTGATAAAGTGTAATGGAATTTATTAAACCCCAAATAGTTCAGAGCACATGTTCATTTTTTTAGAGTTTTTTTTTGTTTTTTTTTTTTTTTGGTCCCTCATTGGAATTTAAAGGAAATGCTACCAGTCACCATGAAGAAGTCATTATATCAAATACATAATTTACTAAAGCCTCAAGCCTGGGTTATAAGGTTACAAGTAGTAAAGTGGAGACTACAGAAGAAATGACTAATTTAAAACATAAATGTAACTAAGAAAAAGAGATATGGGCCAAGCATCAGGAGCCATTGAGATTTGGAAGGAGACAGCGTCTTTTGCATGTTTGAAGATTTTGAGTCTACATGATTATATAAATAGCTGTTTTAGAGATTGAATGAAAACATTTGTGTTTATACATGCTAAACTCCTATGTCTCTTATTCCACCCCCCCATAAGATTTTAAATGCATACCATAGCCTATGCATTTTCTCCATTTTCCAACTAAGCTGTGGGAAGGACAATGGAGGTTTACTGGGAAGATTTCGACCTGGTCAGTTTCCTTCCCAGAATGACTTGGATATTCAGGAAGAAGCATGAATTGGTCCTGATGTCTTACATGGGTATGGTGATTTGAGTCCAAAAGCTATAAGATACTAAAAAGCTATTGGGGTGCTAGAATGAAACCTATGTCATATCAACTTAGGTTTGATTACCTCAAAGGTGAAGGCTTGAAAGATAAGTTGAATGGTGCCCTCTATGCAACTACAACAAACTAGAGAAACACTCTTGTTAGTAGTTGTGTTTCAGAGGTAGTCACACTTGATCTTCAGTCCATAGTCCACCCTCATACACACAATAATAAATTCCTTTATTTGTGAGAAAGCAGAAACTCACAGTTGCTTACAGTTCAGTGCAACGGTAAAGAGGAGAACCTGGTCTTATAACTCACATGGTCACCTTACAAGCTACACACTTCCCACATTTTCTTAACTTCATCTTGGATGGTATAACAATATCCCTGGAGTAGATCCAGACTATTTGAATATTCACAAGTTCCTGGTGATGTCAGTGATGTTGGCCTAGGTGCATCCCCTAAGGATCACAACTCTATGTATTTTAAAATAATATTTGACACTCATCTTTCAGGGAAAAACTGACCCTATGTAGAAATAGCTAAGTAAAACATGCTCAAAAGAAATATGATCTGAAATATCATGACAGTAAGTGTCTAATACAAGTAGCTTGAGGAAGTCACAAATTTTTTATCACATATACTGATGTGTATATGTATGGTAGTGCACATGTTTATGTGTATGCGTACATGTACATGCTTGAGGGCAGAAGAGAAACTGAGTAAGTAGCTTTTCTTTCAGCATATGGGTTCCAGAAATTGAATTCAGGTCTACTGCCTTGATGACCATCACGTTTACCTATTAACCCATCTCATCAGTCCTAGAGAAATTCTTGTAGCTTCTCAGAAAGCAAAGTGTACTTCACTTGACACATAGATAAGATCATGCCGAAGTAAAGTCTAAAAGCTATAGAGCAATTATTTCCTTTTTCTTTTTTCTTTTCTATATTCTTTGTTTACATTCCAAATGATTTCTCCTTTCCTGGTTTCTGGCTTCCACAAGTCCCATAAGCCCTCTTCTATCTGCCCACTCCCCCATTCAACCCCCTCCCACTTCTCTGTTGTGGTAATCTCCTACATGAGCAATTATTTCTTACCTGAGTCTATACAGTCTTGGTTTAGAGCAAAGAGGACTATTTGGATTTCTCTGAATATAAATAAAATTAAGATTATTCAGTTTCCCCCAATCTTAAAGCAACATTATAGGAACTACCTACTAGCCGGCAATATTTAGGGTCTAAGTTTGGAATTCTCTCTCTGTCTCTGTCTGTCTGTCTCTCTCTCTGTCTCTCTCTCTTTCTCTCTCTCCTTCTCTCCCTGATTCCTTCTCTCCCTCCCTTCCCCCCTCTCTCTCTTTCATGTGTGTGTGTGTGTGTGTGTGTGTGTGTATGTATACACATAATTTCAGGAAAACAACACACAAGAGTTGAGAGAAACACCATTATAAGGGAAATCCATCAGATTCTAAAACATCAATTCTTATATATTGATGACTTGTGCAACTGCCACAAATATTTGTGTGTGGTTTGATATTAACAAAAATTTAGTCCCACCTTCACGGACATGACAGAAATCATTATTCTATGGAAATTAAGCAGAGACTGAATACAATATGTATCATAGTGAGATACATACTCATCATATGCTAGATCAAGCATTTGTAAAACTAAAGTTTGAAGGGACTTTAAACTATATTCTGAAAAGGAAGAGTGGGTGGCCTATCACTCTTTAATCTTGTTAAATTGCTTTGATGAGAGCAACAGAATCAAATGGGGATAAAGATCTCTGAGTAAACAACAAAATTAGAAACTATTGTAAAAAATATAAACTTTTATATTTATTTTAATTGTGTGGGTGTGTCTATGTGAAGTATGCATATGAGTGCTGCTGTGCCCTCAGTGTGGCATCTTCCTGGACCTGGAATCACAGGCAGTTATAAGTAACTGGAAATTGGTGCTGAGAACTAAATTAGGGTTCTCTGGATTTTCACTATTGAGCCTTATCTCCAACACCTGCATAACCATATACCTGCACATCTGCAAAAGCAGAAAGCTCATAATTGTCCATTGATAATTTGAAATCTATTTTTCTCAATACATACCAAGTATTCCTGGTTCTAAGCAAAACTAAACTACAACACGTAGATTTTACCTCACAATATATCTGTGACATGACACAAACTGCATACAAAATCCAAGTTCAACCCAACTCTTTAACAGCTAGCTAAATACACAATGATCAGCAGAGTAAAATAACATCAAAGGATATCACATCATCCATCCCTGATTTGCTAGACATGCACTATGAAAGCAGGGAGTCTCTTGGCATGCATACACGAGTCTCTTGACAGTACTACAGAGACAGACATAATTTCTTCCTGAGGTTGGAATCTGCCAAGGACTTTTCTGTCTGTCATGAAGAAGAAATGTGATGTTGAATATATTTGCACGAGCAAGAAAGCAACTCAGCACATACAAAAAATTTTGTGAGCCAACTGTCAAGGGGAAAAAAAGTGCCTTCTGCACTAGTCACAAAAGTACCAATCAGTGCAACCAAACACTATCATCTATGAATGACTGCAGCTTAAATGTAAGATAAAATGAAACTTGTATAAATGGACTACAGGAAATCTTTAAATGAAATGAAAAGAAAAGCAGACACAGTTTCTTAAGGACAGTTGTTTATCCAGACATAGAACATGATGACATCTTAGCATTAACCTCTCCAGAAATAAATCACTAAGTTGCATATATTGTCTATAGCATCCTTCAACCAAAGCTATTCTGGAAGATTCATGGGTCTTCTTAGAGCCCAGGTTGAAATTCCAGCCTACCTAAAGGTCAGAACATAATTATCCTTTTGTTGCTCCCTTTTTCAGAGCTCATGAGCTTAGTCCTGATACTGACACAACAGCGTAGAAACAGATATGCACAGTGACAGATCAATGAGAGTAACCATGTCTTTATGAATAGCATCCCCTTGCCAATAGTTTAGAATCCACCTCTCAGTTCTATACAATGTCACTCAAAAACATTTCCAGCAACACCATGCCAACATAATCTCTCTCTTCCTACTCCTCTATGAAAATTAGAGGAAATTAGTAACTTTGTCTAAAGAATATTTCCACCATGTTCTTCTGCCCTTAAGTGCCATGGAATTACTCTATTGTTTATGGCAAATTTTCTTGCACAGACAGCCATGTTTTCTCTTCTCTGAGATTCTTAGAGTAACAAATGCTACAAAAAAAGGAGATGAAATTACATTGAATATCTAAGGGTTTAGGTGTGAATAGGTACTTAGTCCTCTTTGACACTATTCCCATGAAATGTCAGGAAGAAGGACTGGAAGAATGAAGTTGAATAGTTAATGAACACCAGGAAGCGAAGGCTATTAGGATCAACTCAAGGACATGACAGTAGACAAAGGGAGGAAAACTGGGTTTGGGGCCAAGAAAAATAAAAGAAGACCTATAAAGGGGATACTTTCCCCCTTTAAAACTGAAAATAATTGGAGATGTTTAAATGTTTATTCAGAGAGCGAATAAACATGAGAACAGCAATATAGGCATGAGGACATGAACCCAGACCCAAGCAGGTTGGAATGGATTTGTTTGAGAACACTGATAAAGGGTTCAACTCAATGCAACAGTCCATTCTCATTATTTCAGAAGAGTAAGATGCATTAGAATAAGTGTATGTAGTTTCTTTCAAGAGGTGTAGAGTGAGATATTCTTTTTTTTTAAGTAAAGAATAGAGTTTATTCAGGGAATGGAGGGGAGTAGAGGGAGTAGAGACAGAGAAAGGCAAAGAGAGAAAGAGAGAGGGAGAGAGAGAGAGAAGAAGGAGGAGGAGGAGGAGGAGGGGGTGAGAAGGAAGAGGAGGAGAAGGACAAGGGGGGGAGGACAGGGAGGGGGAGGAGAAGGATGAGGAGGAGGAAGAGGAGAGGCCAGACATGAGAATGTGGAGAGACAGGGAGAGGGGAATAGAGAGGGGGGAAAGGGGCAAGAGGACAGAGCAAGAGCAAGACTGCAAGAGAGGCTAAAACAGTCTTAATTACTTCTCGTTGTACTTTGTTTTATAATGTTGCCAGTGAAACGATAGAAAGGAGCTGGAACCTTGCAGAGAGGAAGGGATGATTCTAGATATCAGCTGAGGGGAAGAGAGGCAGTGCTGACCAAGAATTCAGGACATTGCTAAGGCAAGGTCAAGGGCTGAGATAAGATTAGAGACGCTGTATTTGAGTAACAGTTTTTACTGCGTAAAACAGGCGCTGGTTGAAAAATGGTGGCAAAGCCATCACAAGAAGCCACGCAGGACTGGCTAAGATGGAAAGGTAAAAGAAATGAAGTTGATGATTTGGGTGAAGACAGTCACTAAGAGAGAACTGGTAAGACCATAGATGTCTGAAGGAAAACCAATATATTCACAAAAGCACACAAGGGAAATATGATTTAATGAAAAACCTGAAACAGAAATAATACAAGTGATAAGAGAACTGTAACTTTTTTTTTAAGGAATACAGATTGCAAGCTCTGAAATGTTTTAGGTGCTGAGTTTTCATCATAAACTGTATTCTGTAATCGGCATATGTAATAATAAGAACTTAATATTTGATTTTTAGGCAAGCTGCCTGCTAACCATAAGTACCCTTTATAGAAGACAGAAGAGAAACACAGCCATGTTCTGTCCTTTCAGTATCTTATCTGAAAGCTCAATGTCAAATTGCAAACACAGTCTTTTGCAATGCATGCATGGGCCTCAGTGTCAGGAGATAGATTATTAATATCTGTTCCCACTTCTGGGTCATTTGCTTTCTAACATCTCAGAAACAACTTCTCCTGGCTCTTGTACTCCTACTATGCAATCTACCCATGTTCCTTGCCATTTAATGAACTACATGTCATATATCCCCTATTTTAAAACAACAGCATCTTGAAAAGTATCCATATTGAACTTCCAAGGGCTTCAACTTCCTCTTTTGCATAAAGCTCGAAAAGCCCTGTGGGTGAAACACAACAGAGTCTTTGAAACTTACGGCCACGCAAAAAGATGCTTTCATGACCACGTACTCACAGCACCTCAAAACAGGAAAGAAACTGAGGGGTTTTGTAAATTTGGTCACCTGCACTCAAGTAACCTCAGACAGTATCTTAAGAAGACAGTGCATATGGGTGAACACTGTGTAGTCATTGGGTATTGGGGGTAGAAAGAGGGAATGATGTGGAAGCAAGCTTTGAACTAACTTTTCAGCTGATGATTTGGGGTCCAGGAAACTAGTCACCCACTCTTTATTTGAAAAGCCGTTCACCCAGATAAGCACATTTGCCAGAATAATAAATTGCTATAATTTTCAGAAGCAAGCAACAAGAGATAGAAACTGCTTTACAGTCATCCTCCATATTGATGTTGAGAAGTTTTCACAGGAAATCGATAATTATCTTGGCCTATCATCTCATTTCTCAAAACTGGAGTAAAAGGAGTAAGAGTTCTGATTAAATAGTTTCTCCAGATCAACATCAATTTAAGAAAAGTATCTTGTAGGGAATAAGAAATGGTACCATCAGATCTAACATCACTCCTGATTTTTTTTTTTAAACATAAGACAGTTTCCATTACTCTGTAAGCTGATCTAAAAGTAAAAAACTCATTAAACCTCTTCCCATGGCCCAACCACACGAGCTCTTACCATTGCAGCTAGAGCTCGGCCTGTGAAAGAGAAGCCTTCCAATCAGGATGGTCATATAAGAGGGCTGCCTCTTGTCAGTCTGTGCTACTTGATCACACAGGGCTCGACACCAAGAAGGCTCCTCAGACAACCTATCTCCCACCTTTTCTCTTTTGATTTAATGTCCTTGAAACCCAGCTGGAAATTGCTCTCTGCCTGATTCTTTCCTGCAGAGCGATTTTTCCTGGGTCCTCTGTCTCCAGCCTGATTTGTAGGTCAGTCGTTGCCTTCCCTCTCTAAAAGGAGTTCATCCTTTTGGCTTTCAGGATGGAAATTTTAGGTTTATACAGAGGTTGGGTCCTGGAGGATTATTTTGTTCACACCCTATAATGAATATAAGTTTACAATTAGACACAATTAATAATGACAACGCCTAAGGCAAATGTTACTGTTAGGAAAATACTGTCATATTCCTGATTAAATGATAAAGGGCTGCTCCCCTGACCCAGATGTCAGATGTCCCATTGACTGGCACCATATGTGTGGTAGTTATATGGTATGAAGACATGTTTATGTAAGAAAATTTAAATTCTACCTTTATTGTCAAGGTTTCCTAACTTAAGTCAGAAATTTCCTTACCTGTTGGATTACTCTCCATCCAGGTCCTACTCTCTGCTATGCTCCAGGTTTCAGTCTGTGATCCAAGTAGAAACTGCACTGCATTCTCAATCCCTGCATTCTGGAAGCTGTAGGCAGGTGGATCTCAAGTGAGTTCCAGACCAACCAGGGCTACATAGTAAGACCCTATCTAAACAGAACAGAACAGGAAGGTGATTAAATATCTCTAGATGTCCCCAAATCTCAAGTAAATTGCTTCTCCAACCATCAAAAAAATTTAGCTTTCAGTGACTTTGAACTTCTGCTGTTGTCATTTAGCATTTTTGAGAAGATGCAGTCATGCTTTTGCCTGAACCACAGCAAGTATAGGGACTGAAGAATTGGCTCAGCAGTTAATACCTCTTGCTGTGTTTGGAGAAGATTGGATTTGGGTCCCAGCACCTAAGTGAATAGGCTCCTAAGCATCTATAAATCCAGTCTGCACACATATGCACATAAGAAGAAGTATACCACGCACACATACAAGTAATAATAATATTAATAATATTAATATTATTATGTAATAATATGTAATTATTATGTAATAATACTTAATTAATATTATGTAATATTATGTAATTAATATGTAATAAATAAGAATAAAACATGAACACAGATTTGAAAGAGGATAAAATGCTGTAAATATTATAAAAGACCAGCTATGGTTAAATGTAGTAAAGGAAGTTTTATCAGAATATGTTTATGTTATAAAACCTATACAGTAAAATATACACTAGTCATAAATTAGCAAATTGTAAAATTTGCTCAGATGAGCAAATGATTTGTATTTCTAATTAAATAACTAAAATGAGTTTATTCTCTGGTAAAATGGTTTAATAAATACTTAATGAATGTGTAGGGCATTTTATTTCTTCTCATGGATTCAACAATTACCCCCTTGTGGGTGGGATGGCACAGTGTGTGAGATCCTGCTGAAGAAGCCTGGCCAGCCTTTCTGTCTCATACTCAAAAAGCAAAACAGTTGTCCTTACCTTCACATGCACTATTTTCCTGTCCGAACTCTACTCCCCTCTCCCTCCCTTCTCCTTCATAATAATAAATAAACATCTAAAATAAACAAACACATCTACAGAAAACATGAAAATAAAAAGAGTTCATGGGTGAAATGTGTAGCTAGAAGCACAGTGAGCCCTGCATTGGAACTTACTTTGTAATTTCATTTTCTCAAGCCCAGCTTAAAATTACAGAAAATATTCATGCCACCCATTCCCTTTCTTATCCCCTTATCTTCAGTTTTTCTAGCTATTCCTTTTAATTTTAGGGCTTCTTGGAGACCTGAGTGTAACTAATTTGGCACAAAGCAGTTCCTACAAACCATTTCCAAGTGAGTATCATCATGGCGTGTGTAGGTAGTGAAGGACTGAGTCAGTCGTGAGGAACTGCACTTGACCACAGTATGACTATTATCAAAATGAGTTTGATATTTTGTATACTGCTTGTATTACAGTTTTATCTCAACTAAACTGACAAGCATTCAACCCAAGAAAAGTGGAGAGATACTTATGATAGACATTTGTTCCTCTGAGTATCTAAAAGAAATACAGAAAGTGAGAAATTATGTTCAATTCAGGCCAAGTAGTTGCAATGCAAGAGAAACAAAGATTTACTTGGATTGTAACCTCAAGGTTGATAAGGGCCTTGTATATTTGATTTTATTCTTTAACCAATATATATCAACACTGAATGAATTAATGAGAAGTCAAAAACTTGAACTATGAACAGAACTAATACTGGGGATAGAAAGAAATAGATAAAGGAATCTTTAGGCAAAGGAATCAAAATTGATCAATGTACTGTACCAAGAAACCCATCATTCTCTTAAAATTACATACAGTCCAAACTTTAAGTAACCAACTTCATTATCTAAAAACAAATTATAAAGTCTTTTCAATGTAGAAAATGAAGTCACTTCACTAGACAGATCTTTTACCTCATAATACCCAAGGATATTTATGTCTTCTACATAAAGATGCAAACTAATTGCTGTGAAGATTAAGTTTATACAGAGCAAAAATTTTAAGAAGCATTATTTTGATTTTCATATTACCTTTTTAATACAGTAGAGACTTCTAACCAGCATCCTGGCATTCAAAAAATTATATTGAGCAGAGCAAGAAGCTTGAAGTCCCTAAGTATTATACTGGTATAAACAAGAAAAAGTTTATACTTTTCTTTTTTAAAAAAGAAAAACTGTTAGGTAGCAAGCAAATTTGATGCCAAGCTTTGTAACTAGAATTACAAAAGAAGATGCCAAAGATTGTTATATCTGCATTATTTCCATACATAACTTCTCATCTAACATCACTTCAAAATAAGCTAATGACCTCTTTAACGAACATTCTTCTAATGAACTCTTCTTCTGCCCCAGTATTTTCTGCTTCCATTATGAACACACACTGGGCCCTAGCATTTCTGACCAGTGAGAATGTCATACACCTAACATTTGGTTTTCCAGAGAAACATACACAGAAATGAGAGCAGCCTAATTTCTTCTACATAGTGGTAAGCATCAAGCCTCTGACGCTGTGATCAACTGAAGCTTTATTGCGTTTGTTTGCTACCCTAAAAAAAAAATACCAGGAAGAGGAAAAGAAAAAAGAAAACTGTTTTTGAAAGAATAAGAAATGAACTCTGCAAAGAACAAAGGAACCAGGGACTCCAGATATATTTTAAGCCTAAGGAAAGTTAGAAGCCAGAACAGAATATGAGTAGCAAGACACATACCGTCGACCTTTAAAGGTTTGATTTCTGTTTTAAGTTCTACAAACGCCCCCGGCTTTCCCCCACATAAAATAAAAAAAAATCCTGACTTATGTTCAAATGTGGCCTTCGCCCTTCACCCTAACACCAAACACCAAGAGGAAAAAAAATTAGGGGTGGGAAGGCGACACGTCTATGAGTTTATGAATATCCATCATGCTGTGCTAGCTGAATCAAAGGTGAGACTCTGAGATTCGAGTCTGGTAGAAAGTCGCAGCAGAGTGTGATGATTCCCACAAGTGGGAGTCAGAGCCACACAATGATTTACTGAAGGGCTGGTGGAGCTGCCAGCTCCAGCTCCTTCCTGAACCAATGAGCATACCAAGATACTGCACTTGACCCTGGATGTGAATGCCCATAAACCGAAATCAATTTAACTGCTGATATTTGTTTTCTACTGAGGTCAAGTCCTGAGGTCATGGACTATATCATTACCACTGCTATTAGAAAAGGCAAAATTAGAAAAAAATTAGCACATTTTAAAATGAGTCCATAAGACACATGTACTCAGGTATAAAACCCTTAAATAAAGAAAAATACCCTTACTGTTAGCTGAAAGGGAGAGAAAATTGATCCACTTTCATAGTTTATTTTTTGCTAGACTATGTTTCCCTCTCAACTTTCACACACATTTTAGAGTGTTATCTTTTTCCTGGCTGGTTTAATATTATGCTTTGGCTACCAATCACTTATCATGAGAAGGATTTAGTAATATAGGAATGACTGTGAACTATGTCAAACTCTTGAGAAATCAGCCAATATTGTGAAAGTCATAATGCTCAAGGGATTTATACATTTGTTTGAATTATTATGAATCAATAAGATTGGTAGAGAAAATGGTCAAAACTGGAATGTGAAATGTATTAATTGAGGACAGTATTCCCTTTGAGGTTCATTTGGATCTCTGCTATTTCATTTACTTACATCTACCTATAGTCTAAACTATGAAGTGGAGACTTTCAGAAAAAAGTATTCACAGATTGTATACTGCTCTACATTTGGAGTGGCAAGATGGAACTTCTCACAACTCTGTTCGCTATCCATGATGCAAGATATAAAACCTCTCCTTAAACAGCTCTATCCCCATTATATGAACCTAACTCTATAATAGTGCTTTAGTAGTCATCTTGGTTATTTTACTGACTACTGAGAGAACCATGGTGCTCCTGTTCAAATGATCGTTATTGTTCTCAGCTACAGTATCTCAGTTACAGTACCTATTGTTCTCAGTTGTGGGGCTGTCCTGTTAGCGAAGATTTTTTTTTTTACTCTTTTTTTTTCTTTTATTGGAAACATGTTTTTCTCATTACAGTTTCCCTTTCTTCTACTCCTCCCAGTTTTGGCCCATCAACAATTATTCTTCTCTCAGGTCAGAATGCTTGAAAAGAGAAGCGATCTCAATTTAATCAGGACATAAAAATATTACTACTGAAGGAACAAATCTACTGTTTTAATCTGATGAAAGAAAACATGTACTTTTAGTGTTTTATTTTAATGTTAATGTTAGCTATCAATCTTTCTAAAATCAGGATGGTTAATGAAATTGTTTTCATGAGTATTTATGTATATAAAGAATTGTATATGATTCACACTACCTATAACTTTAGCCACCAACTAAAGATTTGGAATGCATCATCAATAAGTAGATATGATTGTGATACAAATTGCTAATAAACATGTATTTGGAATCACCAGGAAAATGTAAATGACAAAATTAATCTGAAACGTAATAGCACATTTCTCAAGTTCAAGAAGGTGGAGAGTAAAGGAAGAAAACAGGACTACTTGTGAGTTATAATAGGGCTGGGTAAATGTCCACACACAGCCATTGGCATTGAGGAGCTATTTACTGTGCTATAAGGAGGCACATCTATGCAGAGCCAATTAAGGAGCACAGCTCCCCTTCTAGAAACATGCAGCAAGGTACAGCTTAGAATTTTAACAATGTGTGCATCCCTTATCTCCGTAGTGCCAGAGCCAAAGTTAACTACAAATAAATTAAAAAGGATAAATTTGAGGACTTGGTATTAAAATTCAAACTCTGATTTCTTTATACAACTGAAAAATCTAGAAACAAGTTTTATATCTAAAACTAAGAATTAGTTATGTAACAAGAGTTCCAGTGTCTTAGTTAGGTTTTCTATTGCTGTGAAGAGACACCTTGACCACCTCAACACTTATAAAGGAAAACATTTAATTGGGGTTGGCTTATAGTCCAGAGATTTATTTCATTATCATCGAAGCATGGTGGTATATATATGTATGTATACATGTATATATACAAATATTCACACCCATACACATATAGATATACATCAATAGAAATAAATCTTTAAAACTAATTATTTAAATAACTTGGATTAAACTCATGCAACAGAACATTGTGCAGTTATGAAAATGTTATAAGTTTAATGTAAAAATAAAAGTAATAACTGAAAAATCAAGCATATTATGTAAAAATAAATTTATTTGATGGAACAATACATATAAGAACGAATTTTGTATATTTTTAGAAGTATATATCCGATGAAAATGTTACAGGTATTGTTTCATATATATACATACATATATAGGTGTATATATATATATTAAATTTTGGCAACTTGCACACTTTGAATTTGTTTTATATTCAAGAGTTTGAAAAGGAGACTATGTGCAAAGTTAAAGAAAAGAAAAGAGAAGCACAGTGTGTTCAGGACAGAACTGAGTTTACCAAATGTTTGAGTGTAACTGTATGAACAGAACTCTAAGCATAAATTAAAATAACCTTATGAAAATGCAGACTGAAGGCATTCTCTATATAATATCCCCCCTTGTTCTCCAATGTTAGGAGGCTTTGGACTACCTATTGTAATATTCTCTTCAAATTCTACCTCTCATGAACTTTATTTCAATTGCTTAGAAGAGCTCAGTTCTCCTCATGCACATATTAACATTAAAGTTAGTCCACAACATAAAGGACTTTCAGTCATACTTTAGAATTAGTGGTATTGTACTCTTTTCTGTTAAGTCAAAGATATCATATAAATTCATAAATAGGTAATGGCATGCATATATATATGACATGTTTATATTTATCTATTTCCCAGTGGTATTTTCTATACTCTAAAACTGGAAGATTTAGGGCATAGAAATTTAATTCAGGCAAGAGCCTGAATTGTCAATATATTGTCACACTTCAATTTTGTTTTGCTGGTAAATGTCTAACATATGAAACTTGCCCTAGGTTGTTCTAAAATGAAGGAAATGCTCATGAAGGAAATACAAACATTTTGCCTAATTTGAATGCATTATTACTTATTCATTCATCATCCATCCACACTGACCCAGTTGGTTTTGTAAGATACATTTCTTTCCTACTGGGATCCCTTATTCTTCCCATATGTGGCTATGTGTAATAGTCTTTTTCAGTCACTGTGTGTAAGTGTGAGTATGTGTGTATATGTGTGTCCCTGGACCCAGTTAATTTGCCTCAGAATTACCTTGACTTCATCTTTATGATGCCTATAATTCTATCATGATGAGTGGATTTCAAATAACAAGTATGCTAAAGGCATTGGCAGGAACTGGCACACCAGATGATTTGTGAAAAAGAATTCTAGTTGAACATTTTTAAAGTATTCTGACTCTGTATCTAATTAATTTGGACAAATTTCTGTCATTGATTAGTGATGCCTGGTTTATTAGTTATTTTTTATCATCACTTTGACCTAAAAACAGGCAGTGTTATAAAGAAAGGATTTATTTCGCTCCTCTTGTAAGAGAATATAGTGCATCATGAGATGGAAGGCATACTGACCTGTGATTTATGGTCGCAAGAGCATAGAGCAGCTACATGTTACATGCTGCCAATAATGGCCAAACATAGGGCTGCATTTTTAATGTAGAAAGCCTCACTCCTTATGACCTACTATTTTCAGGTATGTTCCTTCTATTAACGTCCTACAATCATGCGAAGGCAGGTTGGGATCATAAACACATAAACCGTGGAGAACATTTCACATTCAAGTTGCAGCATCCTATGCCTAATCCCTGTGAGATTATGGCTGTGTCATAATGCAAAACACTTTCCAGTCCAACTCCAAATGTTGGAAACAATTGTTTCAATATTGTTCCAAATTCCAAAGTTTCTTTTCAGACCTAAGATAATCTCTTAGCTGTGACCACTTGTAAAATGAAAAGAAAAAAAATAAATGTTATACACTTTGATTATGACATGGAGTAAAAACGTAGCAGTGTATTTCCCCAACACTATGACCCCATGTCCAAAATCTTAGATACCTATGGTGTCATCTGATCTCCAATGGACTTTGGAAAGCCTGTATATGCCTGTCACTGACTGCTGAAAATTATTTTAGCAGATATCCTATGTTTGTGACATCTCCAACATCTTAGAGACTTCATTAAAACTTGGCCTTCATTTTTAAGAAGTCACATGCAAACCATTTAGGGTATCCATGGATAAAAGTTGAGCCTGGTATGTTATCTGGTCCTGGTAGCTTCCAGGTTCCTTGATGTTGGCTTACATGATACTCATAACTTTCTAATTCTACCTGCTGCTAAGGTCAGCAATATATGAATAACAATGACAACCGCTGCAAATCATCTCGAGACATACTTTTGACATCTTGAGATATTCTTATGGCTCCAGTATCCAGATGCTTATATGTTTAAATTAAGGGTATTATTTCCCCTAGTGGCCATTTTCCAGAAACATATTGGAAACATCTTTTTAGACATTCTTCTTCAAATACTTTTCAAATGAGTTTTGAGTTTCACATGGCAGAGTCTTGAGGCATGTCTTCTTGTCATTCCATTTCAGGGTGTCAGCAAAGAGAGAGACGGGGGAGGGAGAGGTAGAGGGACAGGGACAGGGAGAGGGAGCGAGAGGGAGAGAGTTGGGGATATGTACACACAAATTCAGTACCTCTGGTAGCCCTTAAGCAGGAGACCCTGGCAATTGTGAGCTGCCTGGCATGACTATAAAGAACCAAGTAATTCTGATCCTCTCCAAGGAAAGTATGTCCTCTTAACAACTCTCCATCCCCCATACCAATTCTTAATAGAATCCTTGTTCCCCTCTAAATTTATATAAGTACAGCCCTAATTGTTCTCACTTCATTTGTCATTCTGGTTTTGTACACTATCACCAATATCTCTTATTAGATTGCCATCACATTTTAGGGTTTTTCTAACTCACTGCCCCCAATTTTTCCACATTTAACCTTCATACCAATCAAAAGGGGAGGTTATCACAGCAAAAAGTTGACATCTTGGAATCGATTCTTTACTATTTTTTTTCCTCACTGTGGTCATATATCTTAGAAGAAGCATATCTAAAAAAGAAATACTTGTTTTGGCTCCCACGAAAAGTAGTCTGTTCTATTAGAGTGCAGAGGTGTGGTGGTCATGTAACAGCAGCAACCATGAAAAATGAAAACAGTGGTCCAGAATAGGCCTGGATAATATTCTATAAGGCCCAAATCACATTGGCCCACTTCATCCAGTGAAGTTCCACCTCCTAAAGGTTCTATAATCTCTCCAGTCCAACTGGAGGACCACTGTTCAAACACTTGAGCCTGTGGAATGAGTTTAAAATTTAAATGATAAAAGCTGAAATTTATAAAATTGGGGGAACTGTGGAAAAGGCAAGACTAAATTTTCATTGTTAAGATGAGTATTTCTTATTTGACTCATTCAATCATTTCTGTTTCTTCCTGCTGCCTATCCTCACAACTTTGTATTCTCATGTTTTTTGTTGGTGGTTTTAAAACCTATCAAGTCCAATGAGAACTGATTAAATACTCATGGGGATATGCCCATCCCCTGGAGTGTAGTTGACTTACCAGGGACCAGCTATGCCATTAAAGAAAGCAAACTCTCCCTCTCTCTGCAACTATTAATTGCCAGTTGTTACTCAGCTAGGGGTGAGACAACATGGCCATTAATCTGATTTTGTCTGTCTTGAGCTTGTGCAGGTCTTGGGCATGCTGTCACAACTGCTGTGAGTTCATAAGTACATGTTCATATGCCATGCTGTGTTCAGAAATATTGATTTTTTTAAAAAATAATGAACTACCTCTGGCTATTAAAATCTTTCTATGCTCTATTCTACAATGATCTCTGTGACATAGAAAGAATGGCTATGATGCCAATATCACACTTAGGGCTGAGCAATCCACAGTCTTACTTTTTGTACCTGTGTTAATTGTAGATCTCTGTATCAATTGTCATCCACTGCAAAAACAAACAAATAAAAAAACTCTCTCTGATGGGGGTTTAGAGGTTGAGTAATCTATGTATATAATATGTCATTAGTAATCAGTATAACAGTGTGTCCTTTTAGCTGAACAATAGTAGTAGGTTTGCTCCATGGGATTATGATCTACATAGCACAGGTACTTGGCTTTAATACAAGTACCAAGTACAGGTTACATCCTGTAGAGGAGGCCTCAAAATAAATCACAAAATGATTGTTTACTCCAATGACATTCATGCCACTATTGAACTGGTGGATATTAGGCCACTCATTATTGCACTTGTGGATTCCAGACCACTTATTATTGAAGACTGGAGTTTCACTCCTTTTTGAAAAAGTAGAGCACACCTTGATAGCTCTCAACATAGCCTATGTTCCTCTTCTTAAAATAACTATTGCCTAGAACTCCTTTATTATTGGTAATTTCTTAAATCCTGGTTGATGCATTGTATTTTATTTGAAGCCGTAATTATATGCAGAACATGGTGTTTAGACATTAACAATAGTCATCAGAATGACTAAACCAAACTCCTAGAGCTGTTGACAAATACTCATAGGGTAAGCCCACACTGAGATACAGAAGAAGTAATTTTGAAGTGATTTTTTAAATCTAATTACATATCTCGTCTACATTTAGGGAAAGAAGACCTCATAAATATTTTATGGAAGTTTGACTACACTGTCTCCTGAACAGTTTTGTTTTTAATCTTCTCCATTTTCCCTTTTATGCTTGAAAGTTAGACTAAAAAGTATTATTAGGCAGAAAGTCACAACTGGAAACTAAACAAACTAAACTCTTGTCTGCAGGTATTCGAATGTAAATAGACATAAAACAAGAGTTAGGTGTCACTGAAGACTGTTAGCCAGATGAAATAAGATAAGTAATTGCATAATATTGCCTCTAGCATCAAACTTTACCTAATCATATAAATCCACTTAGTAGAAATATAAACATTGGAAACACACACACACACACACACACACAGTTACCCTTGAGCAACAACAAAAAAGTAGGAAACAATCTGAAAATACTGCTCTGATGTCATGCAAAATGAAGTACCTTATAAGTGCTATGTTATATAAGGAAACCACCTGCCTAGAAATTTGAGTTATTTTTTTTTATTCTTTGGAAACTTATATGTATACAATGCCTCTTAATCCTCCTCCACTTCTTCCTTCCAAACCTCCCCTACTTCTGCCAATAGATCTCCCTTCCTATGTCATGTCCTCTTTTATAATATCCTGAGTCCAACTAGGGCTGCCCATATGCCATGAGTGTGGGGTTATCCACTGAGGCATGGGCAACCAGCCAGTGGACAGCCCACAAAGAAAAGAAACTTTTGCTTCTCCAACTACCACCAACTGCTCTTAATCTGGGAAGGAAGCCTTCAAAGCTCCTCTACCTTTTATGCTGAAGCTTTCAACTGCCTTGATCATGTAGGGATAACAATTAGGCTGGTAGAAAATAAAAATATTTTTAAAAAAAACCAATTAGGCTGGACACTGCAATGGTACAATTCTGACCTCCCAGACACCATGTACACAATGCTATGATATTGTCAGATCTACTGATAGGGGTAACCAATCACTTTCTGAATTGAATTTGAGACCTGATTCACAGGAAGGAATTCGTAGCTGGTACTAAAAACATGGTCAAAACCCATGGCTAGGGAAATCATAGGCACAGAGGGAAACCTTCTGATATCATTTTTCTAAATAGTCATGTTGTAAAATTACCATCTAAATATGTACACGTGTATCCATAGACGTAAGAGGTTCTTAAATCTATGTTGGTCAGAGAAGCATCTGATTGGTTCAGTGAGTGCCTATTGCAAAACTCTTAATGGTTTAAGTGCTGAGAGCTAGCCATATGAAAGTGCAACAAAAGAAACATTCTCTCTACTTCCTATGTCTTTAAAAAAATGCCCAAATGAGAGCAAATATTCTCTTCTTCAAATAAGTTGATTCCAGATTACACATGTTTCACACAGATATGCCTTTATCCTAAAGAGAGCTACAATAAGATCAGTATTAAGATCCCTGATCACAAATCAATTTGTAAAGATCATTTTTTCCATTCTGTGACTTGAGTTTTTTTGCAGTATGCAGTACAGTCTTCAGCTATTGCTAAGTAAAGGTGAATTAAAATCTGGATAACAATGAGGACCTATAATAGAGGTGTGAGGATAGTAGGGAGAAGTGGGCACTGAACAGAGATTAAGAAGAACCCATATACAACATTATCTGGCTAAACTCTGTTTTATGGTAACAATTTTAATACTTGGCATGAGCTTTCAAAGAGAACATGACCAACCCGCCCAAGGTCAGTTAACTTGGCATAATTACTAATATACCCCCTTCTCTCCCAGAAGTGCCTAAGTTTAGCTAATAAGTCATACGGCTATACTTTTAATATAATGATGTTTACCAAAAACAATAAAACATGATGGTTCTGTTTCCTCAGCAAAGTTTTAAAAATCTTATCTGAAATTTCTCTTGCCCTAAGTGTTTCTGCTGACATATCTCCTCAAATTGGGGGAGGGGGAGCATAATTATCTACATGTACAAAGTGGGTTCATTTAGGGAACACAAAATAAGAATTCATGGTTCTTCTAGCATTACCTGGACTATAACATTATACATCTGTGAAAACTCAAGGGGGGACAAAGTACATACCATGAAGCTTAGGACCCGGCACACACACATACCTGCTCGTTCAACTCAATGCTCAATTGCTCAGGCCACGCAGGGCCATACCATACCACTCAGTGTGCATTCATTACATGGAAGACTTTTTCACCTACTCTGTGACACAATTCTTGAAGTTGAGTTGCAATCAACTGCTTCCATTTCCAGCAGAGAACTTCAGCACAGAACCAATATAGTAAAGCTTGCAACTGTCAGATTGATTCTGTTAACACTTTAGTTTAACAATTCACATTCAAGAATAAACTTTCTGATCACAGATATGTTTGCATGATGTTAGGACAGAGATCACAGTAAGTTTATTTCCAATATGTCCGGTTATTATATTTATTCAAAAATCCCTGTGCCTTTTTTTCCCTATTTTCTAGATGCTGAAAATCCTCTCAGTGGATTTTTACAAGGGGTGAATTAATGAGCCTCAGAAAGTGTCTGAGACATATTGATTGGACATATATAACTTACCAGATACACTGAGTTAAATGTTTTCCTTTTGTTTATCTTGCTAATCCTCATGAGAGGCTATCAAGATAATTCTCCATTTTACAAAAAAAGAACCTGAGTTCTAGGGAGTAAAGATGTGAAGATTTCACAGTATCACTTGGTAAATCTCTGACTCTTCCTAGGACATGCCTGACCTTTAGAAAGCCTGCACTGCAATGCTGCTCTGATTTCTGGAATTCATAAAGCATTTCCACAAAAGGTCATCCTCTTTATAATTTTAATTTTTATTGAGAATAGATTTTTTAAATGCCATACAATCTGATCTTGATTTTCCCTCTCATAAGTCCTCCGAGATCCTGCCCACCTCTCCAGCTACACAAATCCACAGCTTTTATTTCTCTCCCTCTTTAGACATTGAACAGGCAGTAACAGCAACAACAGAATCAAAACAAAAACAAATTAGACATACAACAATCAAAACCAAAACAGCATCAACAACAACAAAAAACCCGACCAAATAGGATAAAGAAACAAAGAGAAAAATGAGCCAAAAGCCACACACAAATAAACAAACCCACATATGGATACAGATAGACACACTCACACACAGAAATCCCCATAAAAACACACAACTGGAAACCAAAATATATAACCAAGGATCTATAAGATTTTTCAAAAGGTGTTTAGATAAATTATTATGAGTCAAAAATATCCCATCTTGTGTTGGCCATTTCTGATGGGCATAGGACATACCCTTAATTAAGTATGGTTTGTAGTCCCAGTGAGACACTATTGGACAAAGCTAATTTGAAGATAACTTCTGGGTTAGATATGGGGGCTACATCTACTTCCCCTTTTAGATCTGGTACCCCATTGCCATAGACATGTTCAGGTCCTGGTCAGGCTCCTATGAGTTCATATGCGTGAAGTCTTTCTGAGTTTATATGTGCTCTGTTGTGTCTAAATGCATAGTTTCCTTGGTCTTCCATCCAAGTGGATCATAAATCTTTCATGATCATAAGTCTTCCATCCAAGTGGATCATAAATCTTTCTACATCCCCTTATGCTGGGTTATCTGATCCCTCAGGGGAAGAATTTGGTGGAAATATCCTGTTTAGGACTGAATCTCTCAATCTCTACATGTAGTCCAATTGTGGGTCTTTGTTTTTGTTTCCATTTACTGCAGGAAGTAGCTTCTCTTTTTATGGCCAAGCAAAACACTGATCCATGAGTTTTATAGAATGCCATTAAGAGTCATTTTATTGTTATGTTCTTTTACCAGAAGACTAGTATTTGGTTTTCCCCTAAGTCCTTGATCTATCTAGTCTCAAGTTATTGGCTACCTGAGCAGTATCATGCATGGTTTTCATTTCATGGGTTGGGCCTTAAATCCAATCAGATAATGGGGGCTTACTCCCACAACTTTTGTGCCACTACTGCACTAGCAAATCTTGAATGCAGGTCATCATTGTAGGCTAATGATTTTGTGGCTTACTGTTTACCTCTCTTGAGTTACTACCTCTTGTAGCATACAAAGTATCATCCAGTAACATTAACAATAGGGGGTAGGGATGAAGGCTTCAGATAGGCATCAGTTCAATTTCTTTGTGTTCAATGAAACATGTAAATTTTGTCATCAGCAAAGGGACTTTACCATCAATTCATGAAGGACAGTCCTAGCTTTGGCAATAACCAGGGTCATTTCCATGGGACCCTTTGGCTACCAATTTAGTTAGATGTAACATTTTCCTAGCATTGGTTTTTTCACTAGGTGGTGAGAGATATCTAATTAGGTTATTTCTCCTTTGATATGTGGAGATTACATTTAGGTTTCTTTCATATATATTTGTCTTTAAAAGCCTCCTTAGTAGGTTTTCATATTTTCCCTCAAACGGTCCTTAGTTTTAGTTACCTCTCCCTATATTTCCCCCTTTCCTCTTCTCTAACTCTCTCTACTTAATAAATAACCCATTTACAGTCTCCAACCCCCATTCTTTTTTCCCTACTTAAGCAGCTTATTCCTTATTCCCTTATTCTATACCTAATCTCAATGGTTATCCAGATTACAAAATGGATATTGAAGGCTTAAACACTACCATCCATATATAAGAGAATATATACCATATTTTTATCTTTTGAGATCTTCATTTCCTCACTCAGGATGATTGGTTTTTAGCTCCATCCATTTACCTGCAACTTTTATAGTATTTTTAGCAGTTAAGTAATATTCCAAATGTGAGAGTATCTCATCTTTTTTTAATATTTTTATTTTCTATATTCTTTGTTTACATTCCTAATGATTTCCCCTTTCCCCTATCCCCACTCCCCGTATGTCCCATAAACCTTCTTTCCATCCATTCTCCAATCACCACCATCCTTTTTCTCTGTCCTTATATTCCCCTCCAATGCTAGATCAATCCTTTCCATGATTAGGACCCTCTCCATACTTCTTCATGGGAGTCATTTGTTACACAATTTGTGCCTTGGGTATTCAGGGCTTCTGGGATAATTAATATCCCCTTATCAGAGATTGCATTCCATGTATATTCTTTGTGATTGGGTTACCTGACTTAGGATGATATTTTCCAGATTAAACCATTTGCCTAAAAATTTTGTCAATTCATTGTTTCTAATTGCTGAGTAGTATTCCATTGTATAAATATACCACATTTTCTGTATGCATTCCTCCTTTGAGGGACATCTGGGTTCTTTCAAACTTCTGGCTATTATAAATAAGGCTGCTATGAACATAATGGAGCATGTGTCTTTATTGCATGCTGGGGAATCCTTTGGGTATATGCCCAGGAGTGGTATAGCAGGGTCCTCCGGAAGTGTCATGTCCGGTTTTCTGAGGAACCGCCAGACTGATTTCCAAAGTGGTTGTACAATCTTACAGCCCCAACAGCAGTGGAGGAGTGTTCCTCTTTCTCCACATCCTCGCCAACACCTGCTGTCTCCTGAGATTTTGACCTTAGCCATTCTGACTGCTGTAAGGTGAAATCTCGGGGTTGTTTTGATTTGCATTTCACTAATGACTAATGATGCTGAGCACTTCTTAAGGTTCCTCTTGGCCATCCAGATTTCTTCAGGTGAAAATTCTTTGTTTAGATAGGAACCTCATTTTTAATAGGGTTATTTGGTTACCTGGGGTCTACCTTCTTGAGTTCTTTGTATATATTGGATATTAGCCCTCTATCAGATGTGGGGTTGGTGAATATCCTTTCCCAATTTGATGGTTTCCGTTTTGTCCTTTTAACAGTGTCCTTTGCCTTACAGAAACTTTGTAATTTTATGAGGTCCCATTTGTCAGTTCTTGATCTTAGAGATCAAGCTATTGGTGAACTATTCAGGAACTTTTCCCCTGTGCCCACATCCTCAAGGGTCTTCCCCAATTTCTTTTCTATTAGTTTCAGTGTGTCTGGTTTTACATGGACGTCCTTGATCCACTTGGAGTGAAGTTTAGTACATGGAGATAAGAACGGATCAATTCTCATTTTTCTGCATGCTGACCTCCAATTGAACCAGCACTATTTGTTGAAAAGGCTATCTTTTTTCCACTGGATGTTTTTGGCTCCTTTGTCGAAGAACAAGTGACCATAGGTGTGTGGATTCATTTTTGGATGTTCAATTCTATTCCATTGGTCCACTTGTCTGTCACTGTGCCAATACCAAGCAGTTTTTAACACTATTGCTCTGTAGTATTGCTTGGAGTCAGGGATACTGATTCCCCCAGAATTTCCTTTGTTGTTGAGAATAGTTTTAGCTATTCTGGGTTTTTTGTTATTCCAGATGAATTTGAGAATTACTTTTTCTAACTCTGTGAAGAACTGAGTTGGGATTTTGATGGGGATTGCATTGAATCTGTAGATAGCTTTTGGCAAGATGGCCATTTTAACTATATTAATACTGCCAATCCACAAGCATGGCAGATTTTTCCATTTTCTGAGGTCTTCTTCGATTTCATTCTTCAGAGACCTGAAGTTCTTGTCGTATAGATCTTTCACTTGTTTAGTTAGAGTCACACCAAGATACTTTATATTGTTTGTGGCTATTGTGAAGGTTGTCATTTCCCTAACTTCTTTCTTAGCCTGCTTATCCTTTGAGTATAGGAAGACAACTGATTGCTTGAGTTGATTTTATAACCAGCCACTTTGCTGAAGTTGTTTATCAGCTGTAGGAGTTCTCTGGTGGAGGTTTTCAGGTCACTTAAGTATACTATCATGTCATCTGCAAATAGTAATAATTTGACTTCTTCCTTTCCAATTTGTATCCCTTTGACCTCCTTATGTTGGCTGATTGCTCTAGCTAGAACTTCAAGTACTATATTGAAAAGATATGGAGAGAGAGGACAGCCTTGTCTAGTCCCTGATTTTATTGGGATTGCTTCACATTTCTCTCCATTTAGTTTGATGTTGGCTACTGGTTTGCTGTATATTGCTTTAACGACGTTTAGGTATGGGCCTTGAATTCCTGTTCTTTCCAAGACTTTTAGCATGAAAGGATGCTGAAATTTGTCAAATGCTTTTTCCGCATCTAATGAGATGATCATATGGTTTTTTTCTCTGAGTTTGTTTATGTAGTGGAAAGCATTGATGGATTTCCTTATATTGAACCATCCCTGCATCCCTGGGATAAAGCCAACTTGATCATGGTGGATGATCATTTTGATGTGTTCTTGGATTCCATTGGCAAGAATTTTATTACGTATTTTTGCATCAATATTCATAAGGGAAATTGGCCTGAAGTTCTCGTTCTTTGTTAGATCTTTGTGTGGTTTTGGTATCAGCATAATTGTGGCTTCATAGAACGAGTTGGGTAGAGTTCCTTCTGTTTCTATTTTGTGGAATAGTTTGACGAGTATTGGTGTTAGGTCTTCCATGAAGGTCTGGTAGAATTCTCCACTGAAGCCATCTGGTCCCATGCTTTTTTTGGTTGGGAGACTTTCTATGACCCTTTTTATTTCTTCAGGTGTTATGGGACTGTTTAGATGATCTATTTGATCCTGATTTAGTTTCGGTGTCAAATCTGTCTAGGAAACTGTCCATTTCCTCCAGTCTCCAGTTGTGTTGAGTATAGGCTTTTGTAGTAGGATCTAATTATTTTTTGAATTTCCTCAGTTTCTGTTGTTATATCTCCCTTTTCATTTATAAGTTTGTTAATCTGAATACTGTGTCTGTGCCCTTTGGTTAGTCTGGCTAAGGGTTTATCTATCTTGTTGATTTTCTCAAAGAACCAGCTCCTGGACTCGTTGATTCTTTGTATGGTTCTCTTTGTTTCTACTTGATTGATTTCGGGCCTGAGTTTGATGATTTCCTGCATTCTACTCCTCCTGGGTGAAATAGCTTCTTTTTGTTCCAGGGCTTTCGGGTGTGACATTAAGCTGTTAGTGTATGCTCTCTCCATTTTCTTTGTGGAGGCACTCAGGGCTATGAGTTTTCCTCTTAGCACTGCTTTCATTGTGTCCCATAGATTTGGGTATGTTGTGTCTTCATTTTCATTAAGTTCTAAAAAGTCTTTAATTTCTTTCTTTATTTCTTCCTTGACCAAGGTATCATTGAGTAGAATATTGTTCAGTTTCCACATGTATGTGGGTTTTCTGTTGTTTTTGTTGCTATTGAAGACCACTTTTGCTCCATACTGATCTGATAGGAGGCATGGGATTAGTTCGATCTTCTTTTATTTGTTGAGGTCTGTCTTGTGACCAATTATATGGTCGATTTTGGAGAAGGTACCATGAGGTGCTGAAAAAAAGGTATATTCTTTGCTTTAGGATAGAATGTTATATATATATATATATCTGTCAAATCTAATTGGTCCAAAGTTTCAATTAGTTTCACTGTGTCCCTGTTCAGTTTCTGTTTTCCTGATCGGCCATTGAGGAAGTACAGTGTTGAAGTCACCCACAATTAATTGTGTTAAGTGCAATGTGTGCTTTGAGCTTTAGTAAAGTTTCTTTTATGAATGAGGGTGCCCTTGCATTTGGAGCATAGATGTTCAGGATTGAGAGTTCTTCTTGTTGTATTTTTCCTTTGACCAGCAAGAAGTGTCCCTCAGAGTCTCTTTTGATGACTTTGGTTTGAAAGTCAATTTTATCTGATATTAGAATGGCTACTCCAGCTTGTTTCCTGAAACCATTTGCTTGTAAAACTGTCTTCTAGCCTTTTACTCTAAGGTAGTGTTTGTCTTTGACACTGAGGTGTGTTTCCTGTAAGCAGCAAAATGTAGGGTCCTGTTTATGTATCCAGTCGGTTAGTCTATGTCTTTTTATTGGGGCATTGAGCCCATGGATGTTAAGAGATATTAAGGAATAGTGATTATTACTTCCTGACATTTTTGATGTTATTTTTTAAATTTGATTGGTTATCTTCTTTTGGGTTTGATGAAAGAAGGCTACTATCTTGCTTTTTCCAGGGTGAAATTTCCCTCCTTGTATTGGTGTTTTCATCCTATTATCCTTTGTAGAGCTGGGTTTGTGGATAGATATTGGGTAAACTTGGTTTTGTCATGGAATATCTTAGTTTCTCCATCTATGGTGATTGAGAGTTTTGCTTGGTATATTAGTCTTGGCTGGCATTTGTGTTCTCTAGAGTCTGCATGAGATCTGCCCAGGATCTTCTAGCTTTCATAGTCTCTGGTGAGAAATCTGGTGTGATTCTGATAGGTCTTCCTTTATATGTTACTTGGCCTTTTTCTCTTACTGCCTTTAATATTCTTTCTTTGTTTAGTACATTTGAGGTTTTGATTATTATGAGACAGGAGGTAGTTCTGTTCTGGTCCAGTCTGTTTGGAGTTCTGCAGGCTTCTTGTATATTCATGGGCATCTCTCTCTTTAGGTTAGGGAAGTTTTCTTCCATAATTTTATTGAAGATATTTGCTGGCCTTTTAAGTTGTAAATCTTCACTCTCATCTATGACTATAATCTTTAGGTTTGGTCTTCTCATTGTGTCCTGGATTTCCTGGATGTTTTGGGTTACAAGCTTTTTGAATTTTGCATTTTCTTTAACTGTTGAGTCCATGGTTTCTATGGTATCTTCAGCATCTGAGATTCTTTCTTCTATCTCTTGTATTCTGTTGTTGATATTTGCATTTATGTCTCCTGATTTCTTCCCAAGGTTTTCTATCTCCAAAGTTGTCTCCCTTTGAGTTTTCTTAGTTGTTTCTACTTCTGATTTTAGATCCTGGATGGTTTTGCTTAGCTCCTTCACTTGCTTGTTTGTGCTTTCCTGTAATTCTTTAAGAGATTTTTGTGTTTCCTCTTTCATGACCTCAGCCTGTTGACCAAAGTTCTCCTGTATTTCTTTAAGTGATTTTTGTGTTTCCTCCTTATTGGCTTTTGTATTCTTCTGAATTTCGTTCAATGATTTTTGTGTTTCCCTTGTAAGGGCTTCTAACGTTTGATCCATTTTCTCCTGAATTTCTTTAAGTATGTCCTTCATGTGTTTCTCTACCAGCATCATAACCAGTGATTTTAAATCCAAATCTTGTTTTTCTGGTGTGATGAGGTATCCAGTACATGCTGTTAAAGGAAAATTGGGTTCAGATGCTGCCATATTGCCTTGATTTCTGCTAGTGACGTTCCTGCGTTTGCCTTTTACCATCTAGTTCTCACTGGTGTTAGTTGGTCTTGTCAATGCTGGATTCACCAGTGCAAGCTGCCTCTTCTCAGCTGGCCTCTGGTGCACAGCTGACCTCCTGCACTGCTCTGAGACAGGGTGCTGTGGCCCAGGCTATTCAGATCTGAAGCAGACACCTGAAGCTCCCCCGCCCCCCTGTGGGGCCTGCTAGACTCACCAGAGCACACTGACTCCTCCCAGCTCGCCTCCCAGGTGCCCTTCTGGCCTCTTGCAGGGCCTGGAGATATGGTGTTGTAGCCCAGGCTGTTCTGGATCCCAAAGCAGAGATCTGAAGGCTGCTGCCAGAGGCCTCAGGACTGGAACCCAAGCTCTGTGGTGCTGACCCACTGGAGCAAGCTGTGTGCTCCCAGTCTGCCTCTGGGTGCAAACCAGGCCTCTTGAACTTCCTGGAGACCGAGTGCTGTGGCCCAGACTGTTCAGATCCCGAATCAGACACCTGAAGGCTCCTGCTGGGGCCTGCTGGACTCACCAGAGCACACTGACCCCCCAGCTGGCCTCCTGGGTGCCCCTCTGGCCTCTTGCAGGACCTGGAGAAGTGGTGTTGGATCTCAGGCTGTTCTGGATCCAGAAGCAGAGATCTGAAGGCTCCTGCCAGAGGCCTCAGGACTGGAACCTAAGCTCTGTGGTGTATCTCATCTTTAGATGTTGAAGAACATCTAACCTCTTTCTAATTATAGAATATCATCTTAATCCCAAAAGAATCAATTGTATGTTCTTCTGGATACAGCACGTCAGCTGCACATGTGAACTCACAGCTGTTGTGACAACATTCATAAGGTCTATATAAAGTCAAGCCAAAGAAAATCTATTCCTAGTCAAGGACCTTTGGGCATTTAGTGGCTTCTTGGAGAAAGAAGAGAGTGTAACCCCTTTCTTATTCCCTGTTAAGACAAACATGTTACAATAGGCCACACATCTAAGAACATATAAATTTGGCAAGTTTAGTATTTCATAAAGAATACACAAAATTGGAAAGGTAGGAGATATATGGAGGTGATACACCTGGGAGGAGAAGAGTTGAGGTGAATAGGATCAAAACACAGTATATGAAACTCTCAAAAGTGTCATAAAAATTAAGTAGATAAATGAATTAATGAATAATTTCCTTTTAGTTCAATGAAAAGGAATTGTGACTCAGAACTCTCATCTTTATTCTAATACATTCATCATTTGGCCTGTGTTCTGCATTTCCTGTAAAACATTTGTAAGTTTCAGCATTTTATAAATATAAGCACATTTCATTTTAAAGCAGGAATGCTGTAATTAACATCACCATGTTCTTCTTAAGCTTAGGATGCCTTCTCTCATATTATAAGCTTCTGAGGGCCAAGAAGCAAATAAGTTCCTTATTGACAAATTCAGCAACAAATCCTATCTGTCCTATTTTGTAATTTCACAAATCAACCCCACCCACTTTTAAGTTTACAAACACTTTCAATATCAAATACGTCTGATGATTCCAGATGACCAATCATCAAAACAAATGCAGCATGGTAGAAGAGTAAAGGCAGACTTTTATGAGACTAAGAAAACTTGAGTGGAATCTCTTTATCACATGAATAAACCAGCAAAATTACTCCTTCATGTAAGAAACATTTATCTTCCTAAAACTAATGATCTTCTTCAAATACCCTCATTCCTTCATACTTGCACCGTGGGCACAGCAGCTCTTCTTGATGTTCCTATCTAACATGAGCTACTGGGATTTAATCTTTAGTACATATTAAAGAAACCTACATGAAAGGATTATGTATTGTCTCCTAAAATATGGATAGATACACTATACCATGATATTCTGAAATATCAATATATACAGATCTGATGTTTAACAAATAAGTGAGTTAGTGAGCTTTCTTTCTACTAATGCAATGGAATGTCTGAGATGATCAACATATAGAAAGAAGAATTCATTTGGGTCACATGGGCAAGTCAGCTCTTTTGTCCCATAGTGAGAGAACACAGCCCACTGTGCTGGGAACAATCAAGGGAAGAAATTTATTCCCTACATGGTATGAAAGGCAAAAGAGACATAGGAGAGAACAGCATCCTTCAATCACTTAGAGCAGTGTTTCTCAACCTGTGAGTCATGATACCCTTCATCCCTTCACAGGGGTCACCTAAGACCATCTGAAGACACAGATTTAATTACAATTCATGACAGTAGCAAAATTATAGTTACAAACTAGCAATGAAAACAATTGCATGCTTGGGGGTCTCCACAACATAAGGAAAGAATTGCAGCATTAGGAAGGCTGAGAACCATTGCCTTGGAGTCTTCATGCCCCAAACACTCTTGTTAGTCACCATCTCTTAAACGTTCCTTCACTTTCTATCAAAACAAGGTGACAACCAACACTTTAATATGTGAGTCTCTGTAGGACACTTCAGATATAAACTGTACCATTGGGTGGCTGCAACGTAATGAAAAATTAATGCTTATAGGTAAGATCCACTATTTTATGTCTATTTTAGATCATGTGTTTAATTTTTCTTTTACTTATTCATTTTATATCCACCTCACTGACCCCTTCCCGATCACCCCTCCCATAATCCTTCCCCTCTTCTCTCTCCTCTTCTTAGCAAGTGCCCTCCCTGACATACCCCTTCCCTGGTTCTTCAAGTCTCTGCAAGGCTGGGTGCTTTTTCTCCCACTAAGGCCAGAGAAGGCAACCCTCTCTGTAGCAGAGCATATCCCAAGTACAGGCAACAGCTTTTGGGATAATGCCCACTCCAGTGTTCAGGACCAACATGAAGGTGAAGCTGCATATTTGCTACATATGAATGGGAAGGTCTAGGTCCAGCCTGTGGATATTCTTTGGTTGGTGGACTCTGAGAGCCCCAAGGGTCCAGGTTAGTTGACTCTGTTGGTCTTTCTTCCTGTGGAGTTCCTATCTCCTTCCAGACCCACAATCCTTCCTTCATTTCTTCCATCCCCCAAATGCCATCCCTTGTTTGTCTCCGTGTGTCTGTATCTTTCTGAGGAAGCTTATGGGTGGAACCTCTCAGGAGACAACATGCTCCTTTCTGCAAGCATAGCAGAGAATCATTCATAGTGTTAGGGACTGGTGTTTGCCCATGGAATGGGTCTCAAGTTGGGCTGGTTATTAGTTGGGCATTCCCTCAGTCTCTGTTCTATCCCCAATGTTTGCATTACTTGTGGAAAGGATAAAAAATATGATTTTTAAAATTCAGACGTCTGGAGTTAACCTTAAAAATTACAACTCTGGATAATATTTAGATCCCCTGGAAAGAACAAACAGTAGTTACCCTTATATCATAGAGCAATCAGTTCTTCCAAGATGCCACCTTTTTTTCTTTCCAATTTGGGTATATGAATGTTTGGTGATCACTGGTGTTTCATTCTATAAATGTAGAACAATACTTTTTGTTTGCCATGTCTTTCTCTAAAGTGAGGAATGAGTCTCTCTCTCTCTCTCTCTCTCTCTCTGTCTCTCTCTCTCTCTCTCTCTCCCCTCATGTAAAAAACACCTTTCTGCTTTGAATCACATCAGTTCTGAGACCCATGACTTGACCCACTGTACAGGTCTAGACTTGGCTCTAAGAGCAGAACAGTGCTTTGGCTCAGCAGAGCCCCCTCTCATCACTGAGCTTGAAGTTAATTCCCTGCTTGAGCAAGCTTGAGGGAGCCTTCAATACATCAATACCTTCCAGTGATGAAGCACATGCTGACAAGGAAGACACCATAGGAAAGAATCATTACATAGATTTCTTTTTTTTTTTCTTATTTTCTCTAAAAGAAGTGGAAATCAAATAATAAGATAATGGGAAAGAAGACGGCAGGAAATGGAACTGTGGGGGAGGTTTATCACCTTTTCTTTGAGCCTGGAATCCATACAAATGCTGATCATAACAGTTTCTGTAATTAGCTTCTCCTCCCTGTGGGGGAAAATGAAAGAAAACAAGTCTCAGAATCATCTTACTTCTTCAATAACAATAGAAGACACTTGCTTAGAAGTTAACATTGTGTGAGAGTCTACTGTTTTATCCTTCTACATGTATAAATGTAGTATTTAACACAAACCTGTAAGCCAGGTATCATCATCTCATTCTAGGGATAAAGAATCTGAGACAGAACATTGAATATTTTGAACATGATGCCACAAGAAGTTATATGAAAGGATTCTGACCCAAAGACTTTCCACTTGATCAGTATATACTTCCTACTAAAGTGACTCTAAATGCAACAAACCTGGCTAAGAAAGCTTTTTAGCAGACATAGAATTTACTAACTAGAAACAGAACTGATACAGCTTTGTGTTGTAAATAAAAACCATGGCCTAAGCAGATGACAAATGGTTTGAAGCTATTCTGAGCAGAGGTGAGGTGTGACTGACTATTGAAGCTCTGTGGAGTAAAGAGAACACTGTACATTCTAAGTTGATTCTCTGAGGGCCAGTGGTCCAGAGAATAGGCCTCTGGCCATGTTTCTCCAGGCTATGTTTAGGCCTTTCAGTGTGGGTTTGCTTTCAGAAATGAGAACCAGTTGCATGGGCATGCTTTGTGGAATTAGAAGGAATGACCTATCTTGCAACCTGGACACACAGATGGCCTTTTGGTAATTTAGCAATCTTCAGTCTAAGAGGTGCCCATAGGAATCTCCCTGTATACAATTTGCTTTGCTCAAAGAAGCTACTCAGCAGAAAATATATGTGCCTCTGCTTCCTAAGGAATCCCTCATGTTCTAAGAGCAATGCTTACAGAGCACAAAGGTCATGAAATGACAAGAATGCTCTGGGTCTCAGAAACTTGACCTGCTTCACCTGTCCTTACTTCCTCCAAAATTCAACCCTCTGGACTCCCAAGAGCTATTTGAATTTATACTTTGTACCACTTTGCTGATCTTCCTCAGTGTATTGGCCTGACTTCATGGTCGCCAGGTGGCCTCCATCCTCCCATCAACAGACACTTAATGAGCAGATGGTGTAAACGACCTGGCAGTAATGCAACGCTTGGACAGGTACGTGGAAAATGGGGGGAAAGGAAGCCAGTAAGAGGAAAAAGACAGCTTGTGTTACCGATTGTGCCAACAAAATCAGGAATAAGCAACTTCCGTTACAAAAAAATTAGATCATCTTCTTTAAAAGACGGGAATTGATTCAAAGATGTAGGAAAAATCTGACCCTGCTATGACTGACAAGAGGGTTCCTGAAATCTTAAGGTCTTCTTGGCCAAGGTAGCTGAAGTCCTGCTGTGTCAGAATTTCCTCATCTTTATTTGCTTATTCATTCTGTGACATAACCCAGGGTAGCTATCCCACAAGGAGTAGTGTTCACACTACTACTAGTTCTTTCTTTGAAGGGAATCATTGTGAATCTTAAAACTTGAACTGGCCAGATTTCAGTCTTCATAACAGTCATCTGAAATCTTCAGACACATTCATATTTTCTAATTTTGCATTATTGCATATATAAGTGCCTGGTGGGGGGAGACACATCCTGTGGTACACATGTCAGGGCCAGGGAAAAACTATGCAGAATCTGTTCCCTCCATTGCCCGTTGAAGGCATCCCAGGGATAGAGCACAGATCACAAGGTTTGCACTGCAAGTCCTTTTACCAATCAAACTCTCTTGCAGGCTCTTTAAACTTGTGTTCTGATTCAGGAAGTCAGGGACGAAGTCTGAAAACATATGGTTTAAAGAAGCCTCTATATGATGCTAGGGTTGCTTGTCCATGGACCACACTTTGAACAGAGTGGTCCTAATAAGCTCTGTTCTGTTAAAACTATGTAACTGAAACCCCAAACAGAGATGTGACCAAGGTCACAAATGCTATAATGAAGGAGTCAGAATTTTAGTAAGAGACTTGAACTCCTTCCAACGTGGCATATGACCTTAGTCATGGGTATGTCAACATTTTCATTCTTAATCTCTCTCATAATAAAATGTATTTGGTAATAACTAGACCTACCATCTGTCATCAGGGTAAGTGGCATAAAATCATTCAGGTTATTCAAACACAAAAGATCATCTTTACCAATTACCCTTTGTCGTCAGACTCAAACTACAGAAACCACAATTATCTTCCAATTGCCAGCTGCTCAGACATTGAATCTATCTGAAAATTTTCATTGAAACACAATTTGTTTTTTTTTTAAATGTGAAATTAGAAGTGACAGACAAATCTATTTTTACAAATCTTAGCATGTCTATTTTGAACCTCTGAATTATAAAAGAAAGTTTGAGGGCAGCTGTTGAACTTGACAGAAATGTTAAATGATTCTGCTGTGTTTATTGCTATTTATAAAATACAGTTACGTGTTCCCCTGTTAATAATATTCAACATGATGTGGGACCACAGTGAGACCAGGTTAGCCCTACAAAGAGCATGTGTTAGCCAAGTTGGACACACATAAATCAAGATGATAATTGTCACTCAAGATTACCTCGATACAAGAATCCCAGTTTAAATTTACTTAGCAGTGATTTAACTAAAACTGTCCTATTTAAACATAACTTTTTGAAAACAAAAAGAGAAGAAATAGATTATTTTTGGATTGCTTGTCTAATATATTTTAATATTTTGCACTTAAAATAATAATTTGGGGCTTCAAGGATGGCTCAGAGATTAAGAGCACTCACTGTTCTTCCAGTGGTCCTGCAATCAATTCTGAGCAACCACCTGGTGGTTCACAGCCATCTATTTAAAAAGAATCTGATGCCTTCCTTGGGCACATAGTTGTACATGCAGCAAAGCACTCATACATAAAGTAAATAAAGTAAAAACAATAATGGCAATAATATTTGGGGGCTAGGCCTTGTGGTACAAGGTTTAAATCCCAGCACTTGGGAGACAAGTGAATTTCTGTGAGTTTGAGGCCATAGCAAGTACTACTGACTAAGATCATAGTCTCAGACCACAATCATCACCATCATCATCTTTGTCATCATCCTCATCATCTTTTGTACTTAAAAATCATAACAGAAAATTTAGCCTTACTTAAAACAGCTATTGTAAGCATAAAGGGGACTGTTCTATAAGGTCAATTCTTCATCAGTAGATGCCCCAGTAAACTTGAGCTCCAGGCAACTTGAATAGTACTTAGCATTCAATTGTCCTTGGTCTCTAACTGAAGAAAAACATCCCAGATTATTTGCTAATGAAAATGTATATGATTTCATAAGATAGCAATAAAAAAATCATCAGAGTCTCAAGTCCAACAACATAAGCAAATAAAATTTCCATTGAAATTCTATGAGGAAAAGATCACACATTATGAGTGAGGCAACCCAATCACAAAAGAACACACATGATATGCACTCACTAATAAGTGGATGTTAGCCCAAAAGCTCAAAATAAACAAGTTACAATTCACCCAGCTCAAGAAAAAGGAGGACTTAAGTGAGGGTGCTTCAGTTCCTCTAAGAAAGGGAGCAAAATATTCACAGGAGCAATAAGGAAGACAATGTGTGAAACAGAGACTGAGGTAAAGGCCACCCAGAGACTGCCCTACCTGGGGATTCATCCTATAAACAGTCAACAACCCTGACACTACTATGGACAACAAGAAGTGTATACCAAAAGGAACATGCCATGGTTATCTCTGGAGGGAACCTGCCAGAGCCTTACAAATACAGAGGCAGATGCTAGCAACCAACTATTAGACTGGGTATGGGGTCCCCCAATGGAGGAGCTGGAGGATGGTCCAGAGGAGCTGAACGGGTTTATAGCCCCATGGGAAAAACAATAATTTCAGCCACCCAGATGCCCCAAGACTCCCAGGTACTGAACCATCAACCAAGGGGCACACATGGTTCCAGTCAAAAATGTGGCAGAGGAAGGCTTTGTTGGACATCAGTGGGAGGAATGGTCCTTGGTCAGGTAAAGGCTCAACAGAGGCCCGAAAAAGGGAAACCGAGGGGCGGGGGAGGAGGTAGTGTGTTGAGTGGAGAGGCATATATGTGGAGGCAGGGGGAAGGAGGATGGAAAGGGGTTGGGGATCTTAGGGGAGATGCTATATCACGAAAGGTTTTACCATTGGCAATGTAAATGAAGAGGATATTCAATTAAAAAAATAAATTAAAAAAAAAGAAAGTGAGCTTCAGGATGTACTTATAAAAATCTTCCATAGGTCCCTGATGTTCCACCACAATGAACAACCTAACACTCCTCCTCTAAAGAAAAAGAGTCCTAACTTTTGCATAAATTTTCTCTTAATATTTTATCTTTTTAAAAGCTTAATGTAAACCTGACATAGCAATATAGACTGCTTTTTCTTTTTTCTTTGTTTTTATTTGACATATTCTTTATTTACATTTCAAATGGTTTCCCCTTTCCTTGATCCACCATCCCCAAAAGTCCCATAAGCCCTCTTCCCTCCCCCTGTTCCCCAATCCACCCTTTCCCAATTCCCTGTTCTGGTATTCCCCTACACTGGTGCACTGAGCCTTTCCAGAATCAGGGGCCACTCCTTCCTTCTTCTTGGACATCATTTGATATGTGGATTATGTCTTGGGTATTCCAAGCTTCTAGGCTAATATCCACTAATCAGTGAGTGTGTACCATGAGTATTCTTTTGAGACTGAGTTACCTCACTTAGGATGACGTCCTCCAGCTCCATCAATTTGTCTAAGAATTTCATGAATTCATTGTTTCTAATGGCTGAATAGTACTCCATTGTGTATATATACCACATTTTTTGCATTCACTCTTCTGTTGAGGGATACCTGGGTTCTTTCCAGCTTCTGGCTATTATAAATAGGGCTGCTATGAACATAGTGGACCATGTATCCTTATTATATGCTGGGGAATCCTCTGACTATATGCCCAGGAATGGTAGAGCAGAGTCCTCCAGAACTGTCATGCCCAGTTTTCTGAGGAAATGCCAGACTGATTTCCAGAGTGGTTGTACCAGCTTGCAATCCCACCTACAAGGGAGGAGTGTTCCTCTTTCTCCACATCCTCACTAATACCTGCTATCTCCTGAGTTTTTAATCTTAGCCATTCTGACTGGTGTGAGGTGAAATCTCAGGGTTGTTTTGATTTGCATTTCCCTAATGACTAATGATGTTAAAAATTTCTGAAGGTGCTTCTCAGCCATCTGAAGGTATTCAGGTGAAAATTCTTTGTTTAGCTCTGTACCCCGTTTTTAATAGGGGTTTTTGGTTTTCTGGGGTCTAACTTCTTGAGTTCTTTGTATATATTAGATATCAGATGTAGGGTTGGTGAAGAGCTTTTCCCAATTTGTTGGTTGCATTTTGTCCTTTTGACAATGTCCTTTGCCTTACCTACAGAAACTTTGCAATTTTATGAGGTCCTATTTGTCAATTCTTAATCTTAGAGCAGAAGCTATTGGTGTTCTGTTCAGGAACTTTCCCCCTGTGCCCATGTCCTCAAGGGTCTTCCCCAGTTTCTTTTCTATTAGTTTCAGCATGTCTGGCTTTATGTGGAGGCCCTTGATCCACTTGCAGTTGAGCTTAGTACAAGGAGATAAGAATGGATCAATTCTCATTTTTCTGCATGCTGACCTCCAATTGAACCAACACTATTTGTTGAAAAGGCTATCTTTTTTTCCACTGGATATTTTCAGCTCCTTTGGTGAAGATCAAGTGAGCATAGGTGTGTGGGTTCATTTCTGGGTCTTCAATCCTATTCCATTAATCCACTTGCCTGTCACTGTACCAATACCACGCTGTTTTTAACACTATTGCTGTGTAGTATTGCTTGAGGTCCGGGATACTGATTCCCGTAGAAGTTCTTTTACTATTGAGAATAGTGCTATCCTGGGTTTTTTGTTATTCCAGATGAATTTGAGAATTGGTCTTTCTAACTCTACAAAGATCTGAGTTGGGATTTTGATGGGGATTGCGTTGAATCTGTATATTGATTTGGGCAAATTTGCCATTTTAACTATATTAATCCTGCCAATCCATGAGCATGGAAGATTTTTCCATTTTCTGAGGTCTTCTTCAATTTCCTTCTTCAGAGACTTGAAGTTCTTGTCAAACAGATCTTTCACTTGTTTGGTTAGTCACACCAAGATATATTGTTTGTGGCTATTGTGAAGGATATCATTTCCCTAATTTTTTCTCAGCCTGCTTATCCTTTGAGTATAGGAAGGCTACTGATTTGCTTGAGTTGATTTTATAACCAGCCACTTTGCTGAAGTTGTTTATTGCTGAAGTTAGTATGCATGCAGCCCTATGTGGATTCCCCCAATATTACAAAATGAAACAACAAAACCTAGCTAATTGATTTCTTCAAGGTATCCAGAAAAAGTTCTCTGGTGGAGTTTTTTGGGTCACTTAAGTATACTATCATATTATTTGCAAATAGTAATAGTTTGACTTTTTCCTTTCCAATTTGGATCCCTTTGTCCTCCTTACATTGTCTAATTGCTCTAGCTAGTACCTCAAGTACTGTATTGAAAAGATAGAGAGAGGGGGCAGCCTTGTCTAGTCCCAGATTTTAGTGGGATTGCTTCAAGTTTCTCTCCATTTAGTTTGATGTTAGCTACAGGTTTGCTGTGTACTGCTTTTATTGAGTTTAGGTATGGGTCTTGAATTCCTGTTCTTTCCAAGACTTTTAGCATGAAAGGATGCTGAATTTTGTCAAAAGCTTTTTCAGCATCTAATGAGATGATCATATGTTTTTTTTTCTTTGAGTTTGTTTATGTAGTGAATTGCATTGATAGATTTCCATATATTGAACCATCCCTGCAATTAACTATGTACATATTTCATATATGTTATGTTACATTTAGTATCTATGGAATCTTGGCTACTGAGGAAGCTGAGAGTGAATAATTGTAGGTTTCATAAAGGCCATTCCAGGCAACTTAGTGAAATCATGTTTCAAAATGCAACAATAAGGATTTAAAGGTATAGAAAGGTTATAGCTTTGATAGAATACTTAGTTAGCATGTATGCAGCCCTATGTGGATTCCCCCAATATTACAAAATGAAACAACAAAACCTAGCTAACTGATTTCTTCAAGGTATCTCTGTTGCTTACTCATTCCATTATTTTGTGAGTTTACAATGTGTTTCCACTAAAAATCTACTACATCCCCTCCTTTCCTAGCCCTGACTTCCTTAACCAAAATTTCAACCAGTCATACAAAGACAATGTAAATGGAAATAGCTGGATATCCTCTGGCCTTCCATGTTAAATTCTGTGGCTGGCATAGGAAAAGACTTTGAGGTGCATCCCTACTCTCCTGTAACAAAGATTGTAATAGTAATTAAATAATACCCCATGTTTACTCTTACTATGCCGCAGTTTACAGAAGTGATTATTCCTCCCAGAGATGATATATTATCTAATGCCCAATTGCTCTGAAGTCATGTGGCTTGAATTTGTTATTTGTAGCCCCTTGTTAACATTCTCATTACATCACACTGACTCCTTTTTCTCTCCCTCTTTCTCTCTCTCCCTCCCTCCTTCTCTCCTTCTCTCTCTCCCTCCCCCCTCTCTCCCTCCCTCCCTCCCTCCCTCCCTTCTTCCCTCCCTCTCTCTCTCTTTCATTATACTCTTTCTCTTCATTCTTATCTTCCTAAACTGAAGTAAAAAGAGCTTGCTTATCTCATTTTAACATCTCTCATGGCTGATTTCAGCCCCAAAGATAAAAGAGGACAGGGATTACATTCTAAATCACCATTATCTGTCCCTGAATCCTTGTATAAAGGAGTGGGAGCACGATTTGAAGACATTTGGGATTTTGACATCTATCTAGATATAAATAATTGAAGCTGATCTTGGGGAGAGGCAAAGAATGAAACGTCAACTGCCTTTTATTCTGCTCCATATGAAATTCCATTCAATATTCCTTGTGTTTCTGTATCTTAACCACCTTCAGCCATCTCTACACTTTTCTAATTCCTTTATGAATGTATAGATACCATGCTTTTGAGTAAGACTTGACTGTCTGTACTCACCTGCTGATTATCCCTTCCTGTCACAGTTAGTACCTTACCTCACATACAGTGATTCATAAAATAATATTGTTTAAAACATTGCAATGATCTATAACACATATCATGATGATTAAATTAGATTTTACATACGAAGTACTATTTCAATAGTATATGATTTTATCATTTGGATACTAAACAATGGTTCTTAGCTAAATGTGATATATGTGTACATATATGATATGTATATATGTATATGTGTATATATATATATATATATATATATATATATATATATATATATGTGTGTGTGTGTGTGTGTGTGTGTACATATATATCACAACAAGGAGCAAGGACATTTGTACATATCACACTGTTGGTATTCTCAGTTGGAGAGAAAGCTAGTATTTGCATCTAACCCATAAAGGCTGGTCTCCTGCAAACAGTCACTTCACCTACATAAAAAATAATATTCATCTGAAGGTAGTGGTAAGGAACATGCTGAGAAAATTTGACATAAAAACATTGCATTCAGGAGATGCTACCATGGTCTAGCCCTGAGATAGCATGTCCTAACCTCTATTTCTAGCATCCTGTATCTGGCTCCTGATCCATTGGATAAAGTTCAGCTGACATCCTCCCATTTCCTCCTAATGGCTTCAGAATTAGAATATAATGGCAGCAGATTTTAAAAGCCTGACACATGCACTTTCAACCCATCTTCCTGCATCCTCAAAGGTCACGTGATGTATTCTTAAAAGGGTGTAGTGTAGATGCTGGAGAGGATGTGGAGAAAGAGGAACACTCCTCCATTGCTGGTGGGATTACAAGCTGGTAACACCACTCTGGAAATCAGTCTGGCGGTTTCTCAGAAAATTGGATATAGTACTACCTGAGGACCCAGCTATACCACTCCTGGGCATATATATACCCAGAAGATGCTCCAACATGTAATATAGACATATGCTACACTATGTTCATAGCAGTCTTATTTATAATAGCCAGAAGCTTGAAAGAACACAGATGTCTCTCAATGGAGGAATGGATACAGAAAATGTGTTACATCTACACAAAAGAGTACTACTCAGCTATTAAAAACAATGAATTCATGAAATTCTTAGGCAAATGGATGGAGCTGGAACATATCATCCTGAGTGAGGAAACCCAATCACAAAAGAATACACACTCACTTATAAGTGGATATTAGCCCAAAAACTTTGAATACCCAAGATACAACTCCAAGAACACATGAAGATCAAGAAAAAAGAAGACCAAAGTTTGGATTACTTTGATCCTTCTTAGAAGGTGGGTCAAAATACCCATGGCTCACAGCCAACCAATGGACAGAGCATAGGGTCCTTAATGGAGCAGCTAGAGACAGGACCCAAGGAGCTGAAGAAGTTTGCAGCCCCATCGGAGGAAAAATAATATGTACCAACCAGTACCCCCAGAGCTCCCAGGGACTAAACCACCAACCAAAGAGTACACATGGATGGACTCATGGCTCCAGCTATATATGTAGCTGAGGATGGCCATTTCAGACAACAATAAGAGGAGAGGTCATTGGTCCTATGAAGGCTCGTTGCCCCAGTGTAAGAGAATGCCAGGTCAGGAAAGTGGGGTCGGGGAGAATGGGAAGCAGATGGAGGAGGGATGGGATAGGGGTTTTTTGGAGAGGTAATGAGGAAAGGGGATACCATTTGAAATGTAAATAAAGCAAATATCTAATAAAAACAGAGTGCTATAATCTGAGTGTGGTGGCACACACCTGTAGTCTTGGCAGTCATTACTCAGGCAAGAAGATCAAAAGCTTCATCGAGACTGGAGTGCACAGAGAGATGTCATCAAGGAGAAGAAGAATGCCTAAGTTGAGTTAGCACCCCTCCCCTCATTGCTGATACTTACCTGTGAAAATCAAAATCTCTGAACCATGATTTCCATACATGGCAAGGACATCTCACCAATTCAGTGTTGCTGTGAGAGTAAATCAACCCATTCAGGTCTTTTTTTTTTTTAATTTTTTTATTCGATATAATTTATTTACATTTCAAATGATTTCCCTTTTCTAGCCCCCCCACTCCCCGAAAGTCCCGCAAGCCCCCTTCTCTTCCCCTGTCCTCCCACCCACCCCTTCCCACTTCCCTGTTCTGGTTTTGTCGAATACTGTTTCACTGAGTCTTTCCAGAACCAGGGGCCACTCCTCCTTTCTTCTTGTACCTCATTTGATGTGTGGATTATGTTTTGGGTATTCCAGTTTTCTAGGTTAATATCCACTTATTAGTGAGTGCAAACCATGATTCACCTTTTGAGTCTGGGTTACCTCACTTAGTATGATATTCTCCAGCTCCATCCATTTGCCTAAGAATTTCATGAATTCATTGTTTCTAATGGCTGTATAGTACTCCATTGTGTAGATATACCACATTTTTTGCATCCACTCTTCTGTTGAGGGATACCTGGGTTCTTTCCAGCATTTCAAATCCACCTGCCTCTGCCTCCCAAGTGCTGGGATTAAAGGCATTTGCCACCACTACCGGGCTCCCATTCACGTCTTGAAACTCAGTACATATTTGGAACATGGCAGCTACAGTTTTAAATTTATTTTTTGAAACTTGCAATTTTGTATACTTTGTGAACAAATTGAGCAGAAATCCTGAGAGCAAAACTGGGATTGCAGTGAGTAAAATTTGGCACAGTAAGCAAAGTACTCAATCTCATTCTTGGCATTGCAAGTAGATTCTGGATTCACATGACCCAGATGTTTGGAATCTGTAATAATATGTGAACTTATCTCAGTCACTCCATGTGATTTTATGTGCCTCAAACTACTCACCCTCCCTTCTCAAAGGAAGATTATAAACATGCCTCATTATTGCCTTGACTCCTCAAGTAGCATATGCATTTGAAAGAAGTTCTTCACAAAGATTGTCCCTTTAGTTATGTTTCTAATGAAATCAATACAAAGTCTATAGCCAGCCCATTAAAACATGCAGTGTGAGAAATAAAACCTTGGTTCTTATGAGCATCTGAGGCTCAAGGACTTTAATTCTTCTTACCATAACAACTTATCTGACTAAGATACCTGCGACCTACAACCAATTGATCATCCAGAGCCACAAAACTCCCTTGTAGCCTAGTATATTTGTTTCTAAATAGACAACAGTTTAATGGAAGTCTAGACCTAATTGGTAAAGGGACTCGGTATGTAGACATAACCAAGTCTGGATTTTAAGTTCCATGATTAAGAATAAGAAGGATGCTTTGACACTCAAAACTTGCTTTATTAAATCCAGAATCATCAGCCTGGAACACATAATGATAAGGAGTTGGGCTTTTTTTTTTTTTACGTTCATTAAGCTAAGTATACTTCTTATCCCCTGTTAGTTCTAAAGGAAGGAAAATATGCTATGTGGAGTGATAGAGATAGTTGCATGATTGAAACCAAAATAATTATATTGCAGCTCATGTGTGTGATGTGTCTATTTTCAAACATCTCTACAAGTATAGTTCTGCAAACAATTTAATTATTAGATTTTCTAACAAGCTTCAGCTATTTCGTGAAGATTTAGAATTTGTTAACAACTAGCTTGCAAGCAATCCTTGGTAGCCTTGGAGAAAATACCACTGTTTTATATTTTTCCTTCACTAAAATCCACACTATGCTTAAAAATAAATAAATAAGTTTTGTAGATGCCCTTTTCCCTACTCTCTTCCAGAGGAAAAAAAATCATTTTCTACTCTGCCAACTGATTATGCAGCCACGTTGTTTGAAAGCTTGCATAATTTACATTAGCATGCTTAAGATCTCAGGTGACTATGCCTTTGAGGCCAGCATGCTAGCCCCAGTGGGCCGATTTGATATTCTTCCCAATATCTGACCCTTTTTTTCCTTGTTAATTACAGGCAGACTTCCCTGGTCTGGCCCTGGATCTGCACCTGTTTCCCATCTTTGAGCAGCTGCTAATTAGGTTGAAAATGGTAGGGCTGGGCAGTGCAGGACAGTCATGCCTCATCAGGCTATTGATCAGACTGCTGTACCACACATGCGGGAACCGCTGTCTGCACAGGCCCATTACAAAATAAAAGCCATTCCTGGGATCACATGTTTGAATCCAAGAGTACCTCAGGCTCTACATCAAATATGGAAAGGGAAAATAAACATTGGGATTGTAAAATAAAATATTTGTCTGCAAAATCAAGTATGAGTCTAAACCTTATGATTTTTTATTGGATTCTTTTAATTCTGTGTAGAACAAGTCTTCTTTAAAAAGCAACAGCTATGCATGAGCATATGAAATATCTAAATTATGTGTAGATTTTGTGGGTACAATTTATATAGTTACTAGCTCAAGAGAAATATCCACTCAGAATCCCTACTTGACTCTGCATAAAACAGTAATACCATTCCATATAGTTTCAGACCACACCATAATATACAATTTGGGTTGTTCTTTTATAGTTGTTTTCTCTGAATTGAAATATCTTCTCCTGTATATATACACAATGGAGTACTATTCAGCCATTAGAAACAATGAATTCATGAAATTCTTAGACAAATGGATGGAGCTGGAAAACATCAAACTAAGTGAGGTAACCCAGTCTCAAAAGATCAGTCATGGTATGCACTCACTGATAAGAGGATATTAGCCTAGAAACTTGGAATACCTAAGTCACATACATCAAGTGATGTCCAAGAAGAACTGAGGAATGGCCCCTGGTTCTGGAAAGTCTCAGTGCAGCAGTATAGGACAATACCAGAACAGGGAAGTGGAAAGGGGTGGATGGGGGAACAGGGGGAGGGAAGAGGGCTTATGGGACTTTCGAGGAGTGGGGAGCCAGGAAAGGGGAAATCATTTGAAATGTAAATATATATATAAGAAATATCTTCTCCTGGAGTCAGAAGGGAAACTCTCTAGATTCAAGAAGCTCAGAAAACTTTTGAGGCTCAAGAAACACAGAAAGCAACAAGACACGTGGAGGCCATTCCCAGGGGTATCACAAGCAGCAGGCAATCTCTGGGGAAGGGAGAGGGGAGACTGTTCAGAGAAGCAGCCTATCTATTGGGCAGGGAGCTCCCTGAGTACAGTTTTTTTATGAGCCATCATATATGATGGGACAGGCTTGTGCCTGCCTTTGATCTATCCATGCCATTCAATGCTCAATAAATTATTGCTTTACCACTTGGAACCCTCTCAGGTAGTAAACAGATTCTTGCTCACATCTCCCATAAGAAGTCATCCAGTAGTAGTGAACTCTAGGCTATTGGAAAGGCCATGAATGAGACATAGTTCCCTTCTATGTGACCATTTAGAAACACAACTGAAGCTAAGAGAGAGGGAAATTTCATCTAATCCACCATAAAGACTGATAACTCTTGACCAACCCCACTTTGCATATCAAGTTCTATATGATTTGTTTTCATTGTGTTCTTTCAAGCAGAAAACTACCTCCTTGACCTCCTTTAAGTGTTACTGATTGCTTTGACAATCATGAGTTACTCATCTTTCAGAATCTATCTGTTAGAGTGTTTTCCTAACAGTTAAGAACACTGCAAAACCAAATAAGTAAATACATACTATGAAAAATGAGAAATTAAGTTTCATGAGGAAGAGCCAATATTTGAGGCATGAGCATAATTTTTGATTTTTGCATGCTTGATACTGGCTTACATAACTTTCATGTCTGACATAAATATACAGCCAATGATTTGTGTCTCAAAGCTCTATTTACTTCTTTTGTTATTTTTCAACAGGTTTCTATGATTTAGGTATGCTGTCTATAAGAGCTGCCTTACTATGCATATAAAATTACAGAGAATTCTCTGATAAACCATGAATGAGACACAGTTCCCTTCTATGTGATCATTTAAAAATACAGCAGAAGCTAAGAGAGAGGGAAAATTCATCTAATACACCATAAAGAGTGATAACTCTTGACTAACCCTACTTTGCATATTAAATTCTATATGATTTGTTTTCATTGTGTTCTTTCAAGCAAACACAATGTTACAAAAATACATTATTACCCTTTTCTACTTCACTTTGTACACTGTATTAGATGAGAAGGCTATAAAATGAAGCAGTTAGGTCATACAACATTTTCTAGATTATATAAATTTTCAAGGTTCTCATGTTGATTGCATACTCAAAGGTGAAGTGGCTCAGGGCCTCATGGAAATTGAATCTTACTGAATTTTATTGTATTTTCTATGACAGTATTACCATTATCTTAATTATTGTACAAAGATGACTTATTGAATAATTCTTTTTTAATACTGATAATCTTAATGATCTGATAATTATAGATATGGTATGTGTATATGAGTAGATTTCAAGTTATTAGGAAACTAGGATCATTTCCCTATGGTGCAATTAAAAACCAATAGAAGATTACTTTGTAACTGACTGTGGTTGATTTTAATAAATTTCCAAGTATATGGTCACTGTTGTAAAAGAAACCAGCTCTTCCAGTTGCATCATTTTAATTTCACATCTCTTGACTGGAAGATAGATTATACCTTCCTAATCTTATGGGTGAGGAAGAGTGGTATCCTAAATTAAATTTTGCTGGGCAAGCTGGAGCCACAGACTGGAAAAGCCAACCACAATGAACTATGAACTTGGGGTCAATTTTGTATGTCTCTTATCTTATATCCTAAAATACAAAGCAATAAGTGATTCAAACATATAATAGAAGCCATTGGAGTGGCAATATGTATGATACTTTCTGTTGACAGTAAACAGAGAGTGTGTTCTTCCTTGAATACAAATTTCTGTGTCTTTTAGAAACTAAGAGTCAGATCAGCCCCAAGAAACCTAACTCAGGCATACGAATCTGGAACCAGATGACAATATAGTTAAAATGGCCATCTTGACAAAAGTGATCTACAGATGCAATGCAATCCCCATCAAAATACCAACTCAGTTCTTCACAGAGTTAGAAAAAGCAATTCTCAAATTCATCTGGAATAGCAAGAAACCCAGGATAGCTAAAACTATTCTCAACAACAAAAGAAATTCTGGGGGAATCAGTATCCCTGACTTCAAGCAATACTACAGAGCAATAGTGTTAAAAACTGCATGGTATTGGCACAGTGACAGACAAGTGGACCAATGGAATAGAATTGAAGATCCAGAAATGAATCCACACACCTATGGTCACTTGATCTTCGACAAAGGAGCCAAAAACATCCAGTGGAAAAAAGATAGCCTTTTCAACAAATGGTGCTGGATCAATTGGAGGTCAGAATGCAGAAGAATGCGAATTGATCCATTCTTATCTCCATGAAGTAAGTTCATAACATGAGTAATTCCATAACATGAGAGAGCCTGACACTGAGAAAGTATTCATGGAATTCACAGCAAGAAGAGGATGAGAATTTAGTAATCTGCCAACTCTAAGTTGTCACCAGTGTCTATACAGTCATTCCTCGAGCCTAAAGAATTGATTAGGATTTCTTAAAAATATTATCCCGTGGTCCAACTTGGAGGTGCAATCCTTAAAAGATTTCCCAGTCATCAGAAGTCACTCTTGAGTATACTGCTCACAGGTACAACGGAATCTGACCAAAAGATGAAGGGGAAAGTTGAACTCAAGCAGTCTTGTTTTCTTATCCTAAGAATGAAGAAATTGATGCCTAGATTGAAAGTGCCCAAGGCTGCTTTAACTTGGCTGACCTTACCCCTGAGATGGCTTCAGGTCCTACTTACCTGGGTAGCTGTGAAGGACAACATTCCCATAAGACTCTGATGTTCATAAAGAAACTCTCCATTTCTTCAAGACAATCTCTCTCTCTCTCTCTCTCTCTCTCTCTCTCTCTCTCTCTCTCTCTCTCTCTCTCTCTCTCTCAGCTGTTTAAGGATGGTGAGTCTTGCAATTACAAAAAGGACACCTCTTCCAAAGCAAAGAGTCTAACAGAAGCACACTGCCCAATACTTTCCCTTGTGGGCAGGTATCAGAGGACTACTCATTATTTCTTATTCATACACTGCCATAGTCTAGATGATTAGCTTGTAAAATTGAGCTTTGCATTCATCAAAATTCAAATTCCAGTTCACTCACTCACTAATTCCAGACCAGCTTTTGTTTAGAAGTGAACAATACTCTGGGGGTGAGTTTAGTCATTGGGTAGCAAAGAACTACAGTGGAAAGGGGAAAAGGACAAAAAGAAGATAAGGAGAAAAAAGTTCTGTGGGGAGTATGACTCAGAAACCCCTATCCTTTCAACATAAAAACTGTTTCCTTTGGTGTGTATCTTATAATAATAAGCACAATGACATGAAATGTTCCTTTGAGTACCAATTTTTGGAGGGATGTCATGTCGTGCCTAATGTTGAGAAATATTCTATAAGAATGGGTAAAGTAGTAAGAAATTGATGGAGCATATACAAAAACACCCTTAAATATTGATACTGCATGAAATATGAGTTTCATACTGCAGCACCCATCAACCTAACTGCAAAACAAATGTGCAGAACACTGTAAAGATAGGCTGGATTTGGGTTTCTATTGCAACAGTTGTTTTGACTCATTCTGAGGAAAGGTATCCAGTATTTAATTTAATCTGATATTTACATTCATGTATATTCATGTACTCTTGATTATAAATGTGAGATGAATACAAATCCATCATGTTTGCTACAAAAAAAGCAAGCAAAATAAATTCACAAATGAACACAAATTCATAATGAAACTTTCCATTACATGTCAAGTGATCATATGCCTGAATTTTTATGGAGCAGCCTTGGCTTATGCTTTCTATCCAATTATTATAGCTAAAAATCCTTTTCACTTGTGGAAGTGTTAGTGTTTGGACAAGGCAGATAAACATTTCCTGGGAAATCTAATCTATGTTTGCTGCCACTATATTCACATGAACAAAGAAAATGGAAGTATTCTAGTGCCCATCATCAGCCAGATAGATACTGATAATATGATAAATGCAATGGTGATGAATTTTATTCATCTATAAAGAAAAGTAAAATCGTGAAGTGTTTAGGGAAGTGGATAAATCTGGAAAGTATTAATTATACTCTTTAAAGTAATTCATACTCAGACAAAAATCTTGTGTTGTTTTTCATTTTCAGATCTCTCTCATCTCTGTGTGTATGTATAGAAGTTGGAGTGAGAGTAGGTGTAGGCTAGAAAATAGAAAGTGAAGTGTAAGAGGGAAATGATAACAAGGAAGGTAGACGAGACATGAAATAAATCCTGGGAGGATACAAGGAGGTAAGTCAGGGGAATAGAGAACAGGGAAGAGGAGAATCAATGAAGACATCATTTGCTTAAAATGTGATAATAAAACAATATGGTGTACCAAACATTGATGGCACATGCCTTCAAACCCAGCCCCTGGGAGACAAAGGCAGGTGCATCTCTGTTGAGTTTGGGGTGAGCCTGGTCTACAAGCCACTTGGGAGCCATATTTCAGGATAGCCAGAAATACACAAAGAATCCATTTCTTGAGAAAGAAATCAAAAAAAAGAAAAAGAATCTTAATAGGGTGTATTCAAAATTAAAATAAAAATATATTGGCAAAGAACAAAATGCACTACTTAAAATTGCTGTAGCTGTCAAAACTTAAAAATCTAATGAAGTACAATTTTTGCTTACTATCTTTGCCCTTATGTTGTTATCTGTAAATATCTTGAAGTTCTAAGTATTCAAGCTCCATCTTACATAAGTATAAATCATCATGAAGTTTTGTAGACTTATATTGTATTCAGTTTTCTTTCAGGTATACAGAAAACTGTACCCAATAAGGGGGAGATCAGACTTCTTATACAATGAAAAACAGTGAAGATGTGGTCAGGCAAGCTAGGGCAGCTTCACAGTTACTTGAGGTGCTGAGGCAGTAGTATTACAAGTTCAAGGTCTGACTAGACTACAGACTAAGCTTGAGGCCAATCTGAACAACTTAGGAATACAATATCTAAAACTAAAAAAATAAAATAAATGCAAAATACAAACACAATGGAAGATCAGATTCATAGTTCAATCCTGGGTTTAATTTCCATAAGTGCCAAAAGGTATTATTCAAGTATTTTTTTCAAGTATTTTATAGAGTTATGATGCTTTAAAAATTAATCTACAATACTTCAAGTGATAGAAGTGATTTCATGAGCCACCAATTAATTCCACCACTATCCAGGAGATAGGAAAGTGATAGATATTTTTAATGTGGTACCATTTATAACAGTCAAAAGTTGAATAATATACCAAATGGGTTCATGAAAAATGTACTATATCTATACAATGGATCATTATTGTCATAAAAAAAATGCAGTACTGACTCATAATATATCATACCTAAACCTTGAAACAATTGTGTCCAATGAAAGAAAATAGTCAAAGAGCCATATGTTGTATGATTCTACTCACATGATCCCGTCTCACCCAGAAATCTGACTCCATTTGAATCCTGCTCCTCATTACAGAGTATAAGGGAGACATACTTTATCTATAGAGGACATTTAAAGCTTGCAGCTGCCTTGAGTTTTAAATCCAATCTGACCTCTTGACTTTGCTTCTGTCCTTGATGTTGGTCCTCTGCTAGCATTTTCCATAGATATCATCATCATGCATTTCCATCATTATCTCTCTCTATTTTCTCTTTTGATAATTAATTTATTTAAAAAAAAAGCCTTACAGTTTAAGTCTCCACTCTAGGATTGATCTTTGTATCAAGATTTATGTATATAAGACAGCAATATAGACCCAGCAAGGTAATACACATCTTTAATTTTGGCACTGGAAAGTTAAAAGGTATGGAACTCTTAGAGGCCAGTGTGATCTATGCAGCAATTTCTGGGCTTGACAAGGTTACAGTTACCTATTTCCATCTTATGCCAATGACAGTGATAAGGACGGCGATGATGGTGATGGTGATGGTGATGGTGATGATGGTGATGATTATAGAGTTACATGCATGTATGAGAAAAAAATTGACAATTTTGTGTTACTAGCACAAAAAATGAAGTGCTAGTAACAACGAAGCACTTCATTTGGTCAACATAATTTTACTTTACTGTCTCATACATTTTTAGAGATGGAATCTTGTGTTACGCAGACTTATGCCAAATTCCTGGGCACAAGAAACGTCCCTCCTTCTGTCTTCTGAGTAGCTGAGACTATACATGAGACTACTCATGGCTGCATCCTATTTTGTTGGTGAATAGACATGAACATTAATAGTAGGGTAAAGGGTTTAAGAAGTATCTGTAATGAAATATATTGCTTTTAAAACTACTTAGGCAATTCCATTATATCATGTACTTTTGTGTACCCTTAAATGCTCTTTCAGTTGTTTCCAAAACAATGCAGACACCTCATAGAAATAATATCAAGCAAGTGAGATAGGTAAAGCTTCATTAATAATTTGGAGTTCCATAAATGAAGAATATGAGAAGAGCAGAGTTGCTTTACTGTAGGTGCTGGACTTCATCCCAACTGCATCTTCAGATTATTTGCAAATTATTTTACATGAAGAGAATAGGTCAATGATATATTCTAAAAGAAATATTTTAACTGAAAATATACCTGCATTCCCAGATCTCTGAGTGAGAAGAGACTAAGAATGTGTGGATCAAGGGAAGAAAGGAGACAGAAAATATTTACCACCTGAATTACATTCTGCTAAACAAGAGTGTAAATAGTTTCATAGCAACCACCCAATAGTGCTGTTTTGAGTAAAAACAAAAAGAAAAAAAGGCATTTTCTCCTCCAAGGAAAAGTATTTAATCACTATTTTAAATGTTAAACATAAATTTGCCAGACGACTAAGAATTCTGTTCCAGGTTTTTTGCAAGAGAAATGCACATATATGTCCATGCAAGTGACAATAGCTACATTGTTTAGAATACCAAAAACTGAAAATAAGTTAAATTTCTGCCAGTGGGTAAATGGATAAACAAATATGGTTCATCTATACAATGAGATACAATTGAGAAATATAAGGGAATAATTTTTTTTAAAGACCTATCTATTTATTATATGTTTGAGTACTCTATCTGAATGTACACCTACATTCCAGAAGAGGACATCAAATCCCATTACAGATGGCTGTAAGCCACCATGTGGTAGCTGGAAATTGAACACATACAATTTAGAAGAGCAGTCAGAACTCTTAAAGATGGACCCAAGTCCCCAATTCCAGGAATTAATTGTTGACTCATGCTATACCATGAATGGTCATTGAAATCATGATGCTAAGTAAAGAAAGTATTCCAAAACACATCACATGGTTATATATATGTGTATATATACATACATATATATATATATATATATATATGTATATATATATAATGTACAGAAGCACAACTCCATAAAAACAGAAAATACAGCAGTTGAGTAACACGAGCTGAGTTAGCCATAATAGTAAACACAAAGTTTTATAGGTTAAAAATGGCCTTACAACTGAATAAATGTATTAAGAGCACTGAATTATACACCTAAAACAAGAGAACTACATCATATATAATATTCCAATACAAAAGATAAAAAACTCTCTCCATCTGCACCCAGAAGCTAGGCCAATCCACAGCTGTTTGTGCACTGATCCTGTCAGGGAAGAATGAGTCTTCAGGGAGTGCTTTGACACCCGGAATTGGAGATGAGACCATCATCTCCAGTGCCCTTTAACTTGTAAATCTTCACTCTCCATCAAAGTCCTCTCCAGTGACTGTGCAGGCAGGTACATCCAGGAGTTCAGGGAGCACAAGAGCAGCTGGGACAGTATACTTCTGGGCTCCAACTGAACCCAGGAGCTGGGCTGAGCCACAGCTCTCCTCTGTGCCAGGGGAGAGCTTAGTCGCCCAGGAGTGCTGAGACAGGCTTCCAGGCCCGCAGAAGGGACAAGATCCAGCCAAGGACAGCAGGACTAACTAACACCAGAGATAACCAGATGGCAAAAGGCAAACACAAGAACATTGTCAGCAGAAATCAAGGCAACATGGCAGCATCCGAACCCAGTTCTCCCACAACAGCAAGTCCTGCAACCCCAACACACTGGAAAAGCAAGATCTGGATTTAAAAATCACATCTCATGATGATGATAGAGGACTTCAAGAAAGATAAAAATAACAGCCTTAAAGAAATACAGGAGAACATGGGTTAAGAGGTAGAAGCCCTTAAACAGGAAATATAAAAATCCCTTAAAGTATTACAGGAAAACACAAACAACGAACTGAAGAAACTGGACAAAACCATCCAAGATCTAAAAATGAAAGTAGAAGCAATAAAGAAATCACAAAGTGAAACAACTCAGGAGAAAGAAAATCTTGAAAAGAAATCAGGAGTCATAGATGCAAGCATAAACAACATAATACAAGAGATAGAAGAAAGAATACCAAGTGCTAAAGATACCATAGAAAACACTGACTCAACAGTCAAAAAAAAAAGCTTGTAACCCAAAACAACCAGGAAATCCAGGGCACAAAGAGAAGACCAAACTTTAGGATTATAGGTATAGAAGAGAGCGAAGATTTACAAGCTAAAGGGCCAGTAAATATCTTCAACAAAATTATGGAGAAAACTTCCCTAATCTAAAGAAAGAGATGCCTGAGAACATACAAGGAGCCTACAGAACTCCAAACAGACTAGACCAGAACAGAAATTCCTCCTGTCACATAGTATTCAAACTCCCAAATTCACTAAACAAAGAAAGACTATTAAAAGCAGTAAGGGGAAAAGGACAAGTAACATATAAAAGCAGACTTATCAGAATTAAACCAGACTTCTCACCAGAGACCATGAAAGCCAGAAGATCCTGGACAGATCTCATACAGACTAAAAGAGAACACAAATCTATTCAGCCATTAGAAACAATGAATTCATGAAATTCTTAGGCAAATGGATGGAGCTAGAGAACATCATACTAAGTGAGGTAACCCAGACTCAAAAGGTGAATCATGGTATGCACTCACTAATAAGTGGTTATTAACCTAGAAAACTGGAATACCCAAAACATAATCCACACATCAAATGAGATACAAGAAGAAAGCAGGAGTGGTCCCTGGTTCTGGAAAGACTCAGTGAAACAGTATTTGGCAAAACCAGAACGGGGAACTGGGAAGGGGTGGGAGGGAGGACAGGGGAAGAGAAGGGGGCTTACGGGACTTTCGGGGAGTGGGGGGGGGCTAGAAAAGGGGAAATCATTTGAAATGTAAATAAATTATATCGAATAAAAAAAAAGAATGAAAAAAAAAAAGAGAGAACACAAATGCCAGCCCAGACTACTATACCCAGAAAAACTCTCAATTACCATAGATGGAGAAAGCAAGATATTGCATGATAAAACCAAATTTACACAGTATCTTTCCATAAATCAAGCCCTACAATGGAAAACACCAACACAAGGAGGGAAGCAACACCCTAGAAAAAACAAGAAAGTAATCTTTCAACAAACCCAAAAGAAGATAACCACACAAACAGAAAAATAACATCAAAAATGCAATCATTATTCCTTAATATCTATTAACATCAATGGACTCAATTCCCCAATAAAAAGACATAGACTAGCAGACTCAATATGTAAACAGGACCCAGCATTTTGCTGCATACAGGAAATGTACCTCACTGTCAAAGACAAACACTACCTCAGAGTAAAAGGTTGGAAAACAATTTTCCAAGCAATTGGTCCCAGGAAACAAGCTGGAGTAGCCATTCTAATATCAAAAAAAAAAAAAAATCGACTTTCAACCAAAAGTCCTCAAAAAAGGTAAGGAAGGACACTTCATACACATTAAAGGAAAAACATGACCAAGAAGAACTCTGAACATCTATGCTCCAAATGAAAGGGCACTGACATTCATAAAAGAAACTTTACTAAAACTGAAAGCACACATTGCACCTCACACAATAATTGTGGGTGACTTCAAAACCCCACTCTCATCAATGGACAGGGAAACAGAAACTAAACAGGGACACAGTGAAACTAACTGAAGTTATGGACCAAATGGATTTAACAGATATCTATAGAACATTTCATCCTAAATCAAAAGAATATACCTTCTCAGAACCTCATGGTACCTTTTCCCAAACTGACCATATAATTGGTCACAAACCAGACCTCAACAGATTTAAGAAGATTGAAATAATCCCATGACTCCTATTAGATCACTACAGATTAAGGCTGGTCTTCAAAACAACAGAAAGTTCACATACATGAAAGCTTAACAATTCTCTACTCAATGAAACCTTGGTCAAGGAAGAAATAAGGAAAGAAATCAAAGACTTAGAATATAATGAAAATGAAGGCACAGCATACTCAAACTTACAGGACACAATGAAAGCAGTGCTAAGAGGAAAACTCTGAGTGCCTCCAAGAAACTGGAGAGAGCATACACTAGCAGCTTAACAATACACCTGACAGTTCTTGGGAAAAAAAGAAGCAAATAGACCCAAGAGGAGTAGACAGCAGGAAATAATCAAACTCAGGGCTGCAATCAACCAAGTAGAAACAAAAAGAACTATACAAGAAGCAACAAAACTAGGAGCTGGTTCTTTGAGAAATTCAACAAGGTAGATAAACCTCTAGCCAGACTAACCAGAGAGCACAGAGACAGTATCCAAATTAACAAAATTAGAAATGGAAAGGGAGATGTAACAACAGAAACTGAGGAAATTCAAAAAATCATCAGATCATAATACAAAAGCCTATACTCAACACAACTGGAAAATCTGGATGAAATAGACAATTTCCTAGACAGATACCAAATACCAAAGTTAAGTCAGGATCAGATAGATCATCTAAACAGTCCCATAATTCCTAAGGGAATAGAAGCACTCATTGAAAGTCTCCCAACCTAAAAAAGCACAAGACCAGATGGTTTTACTGCAAACCTTCAAAGAAGATCTAATACTGACACTCTTCAAACTATTCCACAAAATCGAAACAGAAGGAACTCTACCCAACTCATTCTATGAAACCACAATTACACTGATACCAAAACAACAAAAAGACCCAACAAAGGAGAACTTCAGACCAATTTCCCTTATGAATATCGATGCAAAAATGCTCAATAAAATTCTTGCCAACTGAATCCAAGAACACATCAAAATAATCATTCACCACTATCAAGTAGGCTTCATCCCAGAGATGCAGGGATGGTTTAATACATGTAAATTCATCAATGTAATCCACTACAAAAACAAGCTCAAAGTAAAAAAAAAAAAAAAAAAGCCCATAGTCATTTCATTATGACTGAAAAGGCATTTGACAATATTCAGCATCCCTTGATGTTAAAGGCCTTAGAAAGATCAGGAATTCATGGTCCATACCTAAACATAGTAAAAACAAAATACAGCAAAGTATCTCAGTGTGACTGTAACCAAACAAGTGAAAAATCTGTATGAAAGAACTTCAAGTCTCTGAAGAAAGAAACTGAAGAAGACCTCGGAGGATGGAAAGATCTCCCATGCTCATGGATTGGCAGGATTAATATAGTAAAAATGGCCATCTTGCCAAAAGCAATATACAGATTCAATGCAATCCTCATCAACATTCCAACAAAATTCTTCATGGAGTTAGAAAAAACAATTCTCAAATTCATCTAGAATAAAAAAAAAAAAAAAACAGGATAGCTAAAACAACAATAAACGAACTTCTGGGGAAATCAGTATCCTAGACCACAAACAGAACTACAGAGCAAAATTATCCAATCTTTTCTCATTGTACAGAGTTCAAGTCCAAGTGGATCAAGGACCTCCACATAAAACCAGACAAACAAAAATTAATAGAAAAAGAAGTGGGGAGGAGCTTCGAGCACATAGACATAGGGAAATTTTTCCTGAACAGAATACTAATAGCTTATGCGCTAAGATCAAGAATTGACAAATGGGACCTCAATTCCAAAGTTTCTGTAAGGCAAAGAACACGTTAAATAGGACAAAACAGCAACCAAATATTGGGAAAAGATCTTTAGCAACCCTACATCCTACAGATGGCAAATATCATAAATATACAAAGAACTCAAGAAGATTGACTCCAAAGAACCAAATAACCTTAATTAAAAATGGAGTACGAAGCAGTGCAGGAAGCCAGCTATACACCCACAGGCCAGCTAGGAAGAGGCAGCTTGCACTGGTGAGTCCAGCCCTGCAGAGTGGAGAATCCAGTCTGGAGGCCTCTGGCAAGAGCCTTTAGGTCTCTGCCTCTGGATCAGGAACAGCCTCATCTCCAAGCAGTGCAGGAAGTCAGCTATACACTCAGCAGCCAGCTAGGAAGAGGTAGCCTGCACAGGTGAGTCAGGCCCTGCGGAGCAGAGGATCTGCCTGCACAGCCTGCATCCAGAGCTGATCGGGGCCACAGAGGTACATACCCAAATACAACTACAAGAGAGTGGGTCTCGGCTGTCATTTTTGCTTCTGTGACTGTGCAACAGATTGGTAGGCAGGTTCCACCAGAGTAGAGGATCACTTAGGACATATCACACCAGCACTCCACCTGCACCCAGGAACTCTGCAGCACCACAGCAATTTGTGCCAGGAGAAAGCAGTTCACCCAAGGTTGCTGAGATAGGGCTACAGGCACACACACAAGAGGGTAAAGCTCCCGCCAGTGATAGCAGGCCCAACTAACACCAGAGAAAACCTGATGGCAAAGGCAAAAGTTGGAACGTTGCCAACAGAAATCAAGGCAATATGGCACCATCTGAACCCAATTCTCCCACAACAGCAAGTCCTGGATACCTCAACACACCAGGAAAGCAAGATTTGGATTTAAAATCACAGGTCATGATGCTGATGGAGGGCATCATGGAGGGCTTCAAGAAGGACATAAATAACTCCCTTAAAAAAATACGAGAGAACACATGTAAACAGCAAGGATCCCTTGAAGAACTAAGGGAAAACACAACAAAACAGGTGAAAGAATTAAACAAAGCCATCCAGGATCTAAAGAAGGAGGTAGAAACAATAATGAAATCACAAAGGGAGATAACATGGGACATAGAAACCCTCGAAAAGAAGTCAGGAGTCATGGATCCAAGCATCAACAACAGAATACAAGAGATGGAAGAGCAAATCTCAGATGCAGAAGATACCATAGAAAGTATTGATACAATAGTCAAAGAAAATGAAAAATGCAAAAGGCTCCTGACCCAAAATATCCAGGAAATCCAGGAAAAAATGAGAAGACCAAACCTAAGGATTATAGGCATAGAAGACAGTGAAGATCTCCAACTGAAAGGAACAGTAAATGTCTTCAACAAAATTATAGAAGAAACTTCCCTAACCTAAAGAAAGAGATGCCTGTGAACATACAAGAAGCCTACAGAACTCCAAATAGATTCGACCTGAAAAGAAATTCATCCTGCCATATAATAATTAAAACACCAAATGTACTAAACAAAGGATATTAAAAGCAGTAAGGGGAAAAACATATAAAGAATTATACCAGATTTCTCACCAGAGACTATGATAGCCAGAAGAGCCTGGGCAGATGTCATGTAGACCCTAAGGCAACACAAATGCCAACCCAAACTGCTATATCCAGCAAATTTTTCAATTACCATAAATGGAGAAACCAAGGTTGTTCATGACAAAAACAAATTTACCCAGTATCTTTCCACAAACCCAGCCCTTCAAAGGATAATAAATGGAAAACACCAACAAAGGGAGGGAAACTACACACAAGAAAAAGAAAGTAATCTCTTTTCACCAAACCCAAAAGAAGATAACCACACAAACATAAAAATTACATCAAAAACAGCAGGAAGCAAAAATCACTATTCCTTAATATCTCTTAACATCAATGGACTCAATTCCCCAATAAAAATGACATAGACTAACAGACTGGATTCCTAAACAAGGAATTCCTAAACTGGATTCCCAACATTTTGCTGCATACAGGAAATACATCTCAGTGTCAAAGACAAACACTACCTAAGAGTAAAAGGCTGGAAAACAGTTCTCCAAGCAAATGGTCCCAAGAAACAAGTTGGAGTAGCCACTCTAATGTCAGATAAAATAGACTTTTAACCAAAAGTCATCAAAAAAAGATACAGAGGTCACTTTACACTCATCAAAGGAAAAATCTACCAGGAAGAACTCTCAATTTTGAACATCTATGCTGCAAATAAAAGGGCACCTGCATTTGTAATAGAAACCTTACTAAAGCTTAAAGCATATATTGCACCCACACAATAATTGTGGGGGACTTAAACACCCCACTCTCTCCAATGGACAGATCAGGGAAACTCAAACTAAACAGAGTAACAATGAAACTAGCAGAAGTTTTGGACCAAATGGACTTAATAGATATCTATAGAACATTTCATCCTAAATCAAAAGGATATACCTTCTTCTCAGCACCACATGGTACCTTCTCCAAAACTGACGATATAATTGGTTACAAAACAGACTTCAACAAATACAAGACAATCGAACTAATTCCATGACTCCTATCAGATCACTATGGAATAAGGGTCATCTTCAATAGCAACAAAACAACAAAAAGCTCAAATACAAGCTGAACAACTCTCTACTCAATGATACCTCGGTCAAGGAAGAAATAGGGAAAGAAATCAAAGACTGTTTAGAACTTAATGAAAATGAAGGCACAACATACCTAAATTTATGGGACACAATGAAAGCAGTGCTAAGGGGAAAACTTATAGCTCTGAGTGCCTACGAAAAGAAGCTGGAGAGAGCATATACACTAGCAGATTAACAGAACACCTGAAAGCTTTAGAACAAAAAGAAGCTAATACACCCAAGAGGAGTAGAAGCCAGAAAATCATGAAACTCAGGGCTGACATCAACCAAGTTGAAAAAAAGAACTATACAAAGAATCAACAAAAGTAGGAGCTGATTCTTTGAGAAAATCAACAAGATAGATAAACCTTTAGCCAAACTAACCAGAGGGCACAGAGCACAAACTAACAAAATCAGAAATGAAAAGGATGATGTAACAACAGAAACTGAGGAAATCCAAAAAATTATCATATCCTACTACAAATGCCTATACTCAAGAAAACTGGAAAATTTGATGAAATGGACAATTTGCTAGACAGATACCAATTACCAAAGTTTAATCAGGATCAGATAGACCATCTAAATGGACCCATAACCCCTAAAGAAAGAGAAATGGTCATTGACACTCTCCCAACCAAAAAAAAACACAGGACCATATGGCTTTAGTGCAGAATTCTATCAGACATTCACAGGAGACCTAATGCCAGTACTCTTCAAACTATTCTACAAAATAGAAACAGAAAGAACATTACCAACTCCCGTTCTATGAAGCCACAATTTCACTGATAACAAAACCACACAAAGATCCAAGAAAAAAAAAAGAGAACCTTAGACCAATTTCCCTTATGAATATCGATGCAAATACCCTCAATAAAATTCTTGCCAACCGAATCCAAGAACACATCAAAACAATCATTCATCATGATCAAGTAGGCTTCATCCAAGGGATGCAGGGATGGTTCAATATACGGAAATCCACCAATGTAATCCACTACATAAACAAACCCAAACCGAAAAAGCATTTGATAAAATTCAGCATCTGTTCATGTTAAAGGTTTTGGAAAGAGCAGGCATCCAAGGCCCATACCTAAACATAATAAAAGCAATATACAGCAAACCAGTAGCCAACATCAAACTAAATGGAGAGAAGCTTGAAGCAATCCCACTAAAATCAGGGACTAGACAAGGCTGCCCTCTCTCTCCATATTTATTCAATATGGTACTTGAAATTCTAGCTAGAGCAATTAGACAACACAAGGAGGTCAAAGGGATACAAATTGGAAAAGGAGTAGTCAAACTATCACTATTTGTAGATGATATGATAGTATACTTAAGTGACCCAAAAAACTCTAACAGATAACTTCTACAGCTGATAAACAACTTCAGCAAGGTGGCTGGTTATAAAATTAACTCAAGCAAATCCATAGCCTTCCTATACTCAAAGGATAAAGAGGCTGAGAAAGAAATTAGGAAAATTACACCCTTCACAATAGCCACAAACAATATAAAGTATCTTGGTGTGACTCTAACCAAACAAGTGAAAGATCTGTATGACAGGAACATCACGTCTTTGAAAAAAGAAATTGAAGAAGACCTCAGAAGATGGAAAAATCTTTCTTGTCTTGGATTGGCAAGTTTAATATAGTAAAAATGGCCATCTTGCCAAAAGGAATCTACAGATTCAATGCAATCCACATCAAAATCCCAACTCAATTCTTCATAGACTTAGAAAGACCAATTCTCAAATTCATCTGGAATAACAAAAAAACCCAAGATAACTAAAACTAATCTCAGCAGTAAAAGAACTTCTGGGGGAATCAGTATCCCTGACCTCAAGCAGTACTACAGAGCAATTGTGCTAAAAACTGCAAGGTATTGGTACAGTGACAGGAAAGTAGATCAATGGAATAGAATTCAAGATCCGGAAATGAACCCACAGAATTATGGTCACTTAATCTATGATAAAGGAGCTACAACCATCCAGTGCAAAAAAGATAGCCTCTTCAACAAATGGTGCTGGTTCAATGGTGGAGGTCAGCATGCAAAAGAATGCAAATTGATCCATTCTTATCTCCTTGTACTAAGCTCAAGTCCAAGTGGATCAAGAACCTCAACATAAGACCAGACACACTGAAACTAATAGAAAAGAAACTGGGGAAGACCCTTGAGAACATGGGCACAGGGGAAATTTTCCTCAACAGAACACCAATAGCTTATGCTCTAAGATCAAGAATTGACAAATGGGACATCATGAAACTGCAAAGTTTCTGTAAGGCAAGGGACATTGTCAAAAGGACAAAATGGCAGCCATTAAATTGGGAAAAGATCTTTACCAAATCTACATAGGACAGAGGGCTTATATCCAAGATATACAAAGAACTCAAGAAGGTAGATACCAGAGAACCAAATATCCCCCTTAAAAATGGGGTACAGAGTTAAACAAAGAATTTTCACCTGAGGAATATCGAATGGCTGAGAAACACCTAAAGAAATGTTCAACATCCTTAGTCATCAGGGAAATGCAAATCAAAACAACACTGAGATTTCACCTCACACCAGTCAGAATGGCTAAGATCGAAAAGTCTAGAGAAAACAGGTGCTGGCGAGGATGTGAAGAGGAACACTCCTCCACTGCTGGTGGGGTTGCAAGCTGGCACTCCCACTCTGGAAGTCAGCATGGTGGTTCCTCAGAAAACTGGGAATAATACTTCCAGAGGACCTCGCTATACCACTCCTGGGCATATACCCAGAGGATTCCCCAGCACGTAATAAAGGACACATGCTCCACTATGTTCATAGCAGCCCTATTTATAATAGCCAGAAGCTGGAAAGAACCCAGATGCCCCTCAAGGAGGAATGGATACAGAAAATGTGGTATATATACACAATGGAGTACTATTCAGTCATTAGAAACAATGAATTCATGAAATTCTTAAACAAATAGATGGAACTGGAGAACATCATCCTAAGTGAGGTAACCCAGTCTCAAAAGAAGACTCATGGTATGCCCTCACTGATAAATGGATATTAGCCTAGAAGCTTGGAATACCCAAGACGCAATGCCCATATCAAAGGGTGCCCAAGAAGAAGAAAGGAGTGGCCCCTGGTCCTGGAAATGCTCAGTGCTGCAGTATAGGGGAATACCAGAACAGGGAAATGGAAAGAATTGGATTGGAGAACAGGGGGAGGGAACAGGGCTTATGAGAATTTGGGGAGCAGGGATCCAGGAAAGGGAAAATCACTTGAAATATAAATAAAGAATATATCGAATTTTTAAAAAATCTTTAAAAAAATGTAGTACATGCCAGGTGGTGGTGGCACACTCCTGTAATCCCAGCACTCTGGGAGGCACAGGCTGGTGGATTTCTGGGTTCGAGGCCAGGCTGGTCTTCAGAATGAGTTCCATAACAGCCAGGGCTATACAGAGAAACCCTGACTTGAAAAAACCCAAACCCAAAAAACAAAAACAAAAGAAAACCAAAAAATATGAAATATAGTGTTAAATAAAGAATTCTCAACTGAGGGATACTGAATAGCTGAGAAACACCTAAAGAAATGTTCAACATCTTTAGTCATCAGGGAAATACCAATCAAAACAACCCTAAGAGTCCACCTTACATCAGTCAGAATGTCTAGGATCAAAAACTCAGGTGACAACAGGTACTGGTGAGGATGTGGAGAAAGAGGAACACTCCATTGCTGGTGGGATTGCAAGCTGGTACAAACACTCTGGAAATCAGTTTGGCAGTTCCTCAGAAAACTGGACATTGTACTACCTGAGGACCCAGCTATACCACTCTGGGCATATACCCAGAAGATTCTGCAACATGTAATAAGGACACAAGCTCCATTGTGTTCATAGAACCCTTATATATAATATCCAGAAGCTGGAAAGAACCCAGATGTCCCTCAACAGAGGATGGATACAGAAACTGTGGCACATTTACACAATGGAATACTACTCAGCTATTAAAAACAATGAATTCATGAAATTCTTAGGCAAAAGGGTGGAACTAGAAAATATCAACCTTAGTGTGGTAATCCAATCACAAAAGAACACACATGGTATGCACTCACTGATAAGTGGATATTAGCCCAGAAGCTTGGAATACCCAAGATACAATTGGTGCTCAAGAAGAAGGAAGATAAAAAATATGGCTACTTTGGTCCTTCTTAGAAGAGGAATCAAAATACTCATTGAAGAAGATACATAGACAATGTGTGTCACAGAGACTGAAGGAAAGGCCATCCAGAGACTGTCCTACCTGGGGATCTATCCCCACATACTGTCACTAAACCCAGACACTAATGTGGATACCAACCAAGCACTTGCTGACAAGAGCCTGATATAGCTGTCTCCTGACTGGCTCTGCCAGTACCTGACAAATACAGAGGCAGGTGCTCCTAGACAACCATTGGACTGAGCACAGGGTCCCCAGTGGAGGAGATAGAGAAAGGACCAAAGGAACTAAAGGAGCTGTCAGCACCATAGGAGGAACAACATTATGAACCAACCCAGAACTCCCAGGGCCTAAACCACCAACCTAAGAGTACACATAGAGGGACACATGGCTCCAGCAGTGTATGTAGCAGAGGATGGCCTTGTTGTACATCAAATGGAGGAGAGGCCCTTGTTCCTGAGAAAACTAGATGCCCCAGTATAAGGGAATACCAGGACAGGGAAGCAGGAGTGTGTGGATTGGTGAGCAGGGGAAAGGGGGTACTGGATAGGATGTTTTCGGAGGGGAAACCAGAAAGGGGAAAACATTTGAAATGTAAATAAAGAAAATACATAATAAAAAAAGATAAAAATCATATTAATGCAGAGTACTACATTAAGAAAATTATAGAGAAAATTCAATAGATTCATCAAAAAATGTTAATAAAATCTGAAATGTAAGGAATGATTTTTAACATTCCTATTTTTATCTCTATGAAATGCATTTAAAGCAACTAAAAACATTGTATCTAGTTTGGAATTTAGTAGGATTTTCTTCAGTTACTTGCCACTTCAAAATCTCAGTTACTTAATGGAAGCAATGTGTTTATGTTTCCCATACTAAAAAGGCCCACATATGCCATTAGCAGTTATTAGGTAAAACTGAGGATGACTATATCATTACACTTTTCAAAATCCAATAAGGCTAGAGAGGTGACTTGGAGGTTAAGACTTGTTGCCGTTGCCAAGGATACACGTTCAATGTCCAGTACCCACGTGGTATTACAAAAAATTGCATGATTCTAATTCCAGGAGACCTGACACTTTCTGATCTCTACAGACATTATGTATGCACATGACCCATCTATATATGCAGGCAAACCTCATATACATAAAATAAAATATTAATCTTTTTAAAAACATATAAAACCAAGACTCAAGGTTCTAGGGAAATGGTTCTGGAAAGCATGAGGACATGAATACCAAACCTTTGAACTCATCTGAAATCAGTGCAGGAGTGAGTACCTGTAATTCTAGCATTCCTGTAGTGAGGTGTGAGGCATAAACAGAAGAATTCCAAGAAAGTTGGGGTCTAGCTAACCTGGAGTACAAAACAGCAAACCAAAACAAAAAAATAGATCCAGTCTTAAATAAGACAGAAGTGAGAACCAACGCCAGAGGTGCCCCTGGCAACCACAAGCATACCATAAGGTCCTGAACCCATAAAAACATCCATGCATGTGTACCATGCACTCACACACACACACACACACACAAACACACACACACAGAGAGATAGAGAGACAGAGACAGAGACAGAGACAGAGAGACAGAGACAGAAACAGATAAACTATGTATGTACCTTTCCATGTTATACACACACGGCACAAATACACATGAACACATGCCACACACATGCATGCACACACCACAAATACACATGAACACATGCCACCCACATGCACGCACACATACATGCATACATATGAGAAAGAGAAAGAGAAACTTTAAAAAAAAACTTTTTTTGGATTTATTTTATAGTATTATATAAATGTTTTGCCCGAATTCATGTATGAGTATCATGTGTGTGACTGGTACCCTCAAAGTTAAAAGAGGACATTGCATCCTCTGGTACTGGAGTCATGGATGGTTATGAGCCGCCATGTGGGTCCAGGGAATTGAACCAAGGTCTTCTGCAAGAGCAGCCAACACTTTAAACTGCAGACAGACTTCAAGCCAGTTTCACAGACGACTCAATACATGTTTCCAGGGTTCCCAAAGGAAACAGAAACAAAAACAGAGTCCGTAGTTTCTTCCCAGAAATAAAACACACAAGTGTTACTCAAATCTCATTGGCCAAAGCAAGAAATATTATCACAGTTATTTTCACTGCATTCCAGATAATTGCAATGCAATTTATATTGCAATCGTATATATCACAGCCAGAAAGAATAGAGCTTTTGAAACTATTATGATGCATGGCCCTTAAAAGTCTTTCTTTTTCATTAGATGCATGTTGTATGGTTGAGGTATGTGGGTGCAGGATGCATGTGTATGAATGGCTTTGCAAGCAGCTCTTACACCATGGTGTACAGGGTGTGGTCAGAGGAAAACTTTGGATGCTGATCTTCAGCTTCTTGTTCAAGATGATGAGATAGCCCTGGACTTACTAACAAGAAACAGAATTGGTGACAAAGTGGTGGGTTATGATGAAAGACTAAAAATGCAGAGCTTACAAGTTCACGTTTTAAATAAAAACCATAGGCAGGTCCCAAGTATTAAAGATTTAAAGCAATGTTTTATTATAGAATCCTATTTGAAGGCTCAAACTTCATGCTTGAGTAGTTGTTAAGACTTTAATGGAGAGAAATTCTACAATATTAATGGGAGGAAGGCTTCTGGAGTAGCCTTTGCCCAGTCTGGGTTCCCTTCACATGGAAAACCTACAGCTAAAAAAGTAGCATTGGGCTCCAGAATTTTGTTGATGCATCAAAGCTGTTTGATAAACTCGTTGATCTTAAGTGATTATCTTTACCTCGCTCTAAAAGTTCACAGGGAATTCTGTATTATTTTTGTTAACCATGTGATGCGGATGATCAACCTAACCCAAGAATAACTTAACGAGGGAAGAAGAAAAGATATGTATTTGAGTTTATTTAAGCATTCAGGGGGAATTAATATGCATTTCAAACACAAGGAAAATCCATGCCAAGTATAAGCTAGCAGAAAAAGTAATGCATTTTCCTTTAAATAGTAGTGAATGGAGACTAGACTGTCAGAGCAAACTTTCTACAGTCACAGGGAGAGGACCAGTGAGGACAGAGTTCAAACTGAACCCAACCTGTCACATTGTCCTGGAGTTGGTTTCCATCGTTTTGGTTGAAAGCACTATTTTTGGTACTGCATGATAGTTAGAGCACTCTCTGTCATTTATGATCGATGCCTCTGGTATGGAATCCTTGCCAATATTCCTGACTGCTTAGTGATATCATTGTTTTTTAATTCTGTTTAAAATATATCATACTCGAGTGGTACTGAGTATTCTACACAGGCATTCTTTAAGGGTACCACGTTAATTCTAGAAGTTTCTTCTATACATTGAAAGTAAAGTATATCTAAGAGAAAAAGAACAAGAGCATGCAATTCTAAAGTCATTTGGCAAACTGATTCTGTCAAGAAAGCTTAGTTTCATTTTGCTTCCTGCAACAGCTTTTTATTTCATAACTCCATTCTTCTTGTTCTTGGAATACATTTGGGAGGCCTGTCAAGGCCTATCCACTCTCTAAATAGCTTTGCAGATTAAATTTTTAACTCTCCTCTCTTCATGCAGATGTATATTTCTGACAAAGAATTGCCTTGAGATGTCAGCTTCCATTTTTCTCAGTGGAGGGAAACATGGGTGGAAGCCAGGATCCTCTGCTTCTCTCAGCCTCACTGGGAAACTCAGGCACTCACTTCCACCGGCGTCCATGTACCATGTGTCTGCACATGCCGTTTACTCCTATCAGATTGCCTAATTTTGTCTTTTTTTTCCTCTCCATATCTTTTCTTCAGTTGGCTTGAAAGCTAACAATGCAAAAGACAAAAATAAGAAGTCAGGCAACAATTTAATTTTAAGTTAATAATCTCACTAATGACAACACATCACAGGGCTAAGAAAAGGGCACAATAAAACCTGAGAGTGGATATGGGCGGTGTCTCTTGGAAGATTATGTCTGGGATGGACTTGAAAGGATACATTGATAGAAAAAGAGAGAGATGGGGATAGGGGAAGGAATAAAAGAAAGTCTGCCTAAAGAAAATAATAAACATAAAATTATGAACTTCTAGAAACTGCATGGTGTGTGCAGTGGTTTTTCTAAACCATAAGTGACATTCCCAAAAAGTAATACTAAATGTGGACCTATGTTATAATGTCCCCTAGAAGGAAATTTCACTAAATCCCATAAAAGAGTATAATTATTTTTGCACTTGGACAAAGCTACTTTAAGACAAATTCTCTGGTATATGTATATATCCATTCAAGAAGCTTAATACCCAATTCATAGAAACTATCTGGGCTGGGCCAGGATTTTTAAAAAAGGCAAAAAACATCTTATCTCATCTGCAGTAAGAAATGCTCAGTAGATTTGGACTTCTACTCAGAACTAACCCAATTTGGAAGAGGCACAATAGTAATAAAATTAGTACTTGCTTTCATAGAATACTTCTGGTTTCATATGAGCTTATTCTACAGCTAATTGAAAACTCTAGCTGTTAATGGAACAGTTTAGTTTAGCCATGATGGACTGCGTCACCTCAAACTGTAAGACTAATACTTCCCCCTTATACTGATTGGTCAGGTAATCCATGAAAATGGAGCCTGGAATCTGTGATAATACTGTGAGTAAAACTGTGAGAAAAGAATCAACTCCACAGAGCTGTCTTCTGATCTCCTTCATATGCATACCATGGAACTCAGACATTCTATCTGTCTCTGTCTGTCTGTCTGCCTGCCTGCCTGCCTACCTGCCTGCCTCTCTGCCTGTCTGTCTATCCGTCCAGTCCATCTGTCCGTCCGTCCGTCCGTCCGTCCGTCCATCCGTCTGTGGGTCTATGGACCATGTCTAGAAAGGCTAAATCATATAACATGGCATTATTATGCTCAGACACACCTGACCGGATGAAGGATGAAAAGACACACCAAGGGCAGGCAGTCCTCAACTGACACAGCCAACTCTGAGAATTTGAAAGAAGGCCTTAGCAAACACAGGTAAAGAACATGTGATGCTATAGAGCCACACTGATGCAGCTGACCATATGTGGATTGGAAATTTGGCACAATGGACCAGAAACCAAGTAAACTAAATAAGAATGTACGGTAGAGAGATGAAATCATTGATAGGATCAATTGAAAGGATGACGACAACTCTTAAGAGTCTCAACCCTAGTACTCAGATACTGTATAAGTAAGGATTCAGCCTCCTTAACATTACTTCTAGATGGTTTGTCTGACTGGTCAACACTTTGTGTATATCTATGCTCTAAATTAAAGTTCCAGAAACAACAGAAAATAGTGGCAATCTTGAATCATATACAGATCATTGTGTGGAGCTGGGGGCTGCTGACAATTTTCAAACTGGTACTACCAAAACTATGTTTCCTAAAAATCAAAGAAAACTTATGTTTTATGGTGAAATGGCTTTGTGTAAATGGTGGGGAGCACAGGAGGTAGAGGGGTTGTAGGGGTGGGGATGGGGGATGGGAGGAAAAGTCAGTAGTATATCAGGAAAATAAGTCAAAGAAAGCAAGAGTAAGAAGATAGTATCCATTTGTCACTTGAAAGTTAGTGACAAAATGTATATTTATAATTTATAATTCTACTTTTTCATGGTGTCTTTATGTGTGTCTAATCTGCAAATATAAATGCAAAAGACTGTTTGGCCACATATCAGTTTAGTAAAACAACAGTACTAGTAGGTTCCTCTAAAGATGGGATTCCCAACCTGTATACTTCAACACCCAAAAGACTATCAGAAAACATAGATATTTTACATTATGACTCATAACAATAGAAAAATTACACTTATGACATACAAACAAAAATGATTTCATAGTTGGGGGTCACCAAAAGAGGAGAAAGTGCTAGCAAAGGATTACAACATTAGGATGGCTGAGAGTCACTGCCCTAGAGCCTAGGGCGTGGCCTCCTGTGTCATGGGCTTTTGACCACATTTATAGTACCAGGCATGAATTCCCTCCTGTGCTGCAGACCTCGAATACAACAGAAAATAGTTGAATAGCTCATAACCTCCATGCTACTATTACACTGGTGGGCATACCCTACCTGACAGATAGGTATCATAGAGTTTAGAAGTCACTGCTGTATAAAACCATTGATGGCTTTTCTCCCTCGGCGATCTGCAAAGCATCTTCTGGCACTATGAAATTTACCCAGCGGTGTTTTCAGATCAGTTCAAACTTGGTTTCTCAATGTCTTCCAAATAAAGTGTAATGCATCTTCAACAATAAGGACCTGCCATCTAATTATGGTGGGAAAGCAAGAACAGCAGCAGTAACATATGCTGTATTGAGCAAATCTAGGGCCTCCGGACCTGATAAGGAAATACCCAAGAGCTGACAAGGATATTTTCATTTAATAACCTATGTCTCCTGGAAGGGGCATTATTGTCCCATGCCACACAACTCTGTTTTAAATGTGGTTTATTTAATTAGATTCAAAATAGTCTGCTTCCTTAAAACATTTTTTTCCTTTTTAAAAATTAATCATTGTGTTTGTTTACATTTCAAATGCTATCTCCCTTCCCACTTACCTGTCCACAACCCCTCCCCCATTTCATCCTCCCTCTCTCCTCCCCTTTGACTCTATAAGGATGCTCCTCCACCCACTCAACCTCTCCCTCCTCACTGCTCTAGCATCTCCCCATGCTGGGGCATGAAGCCTCTACAGGACTGAGGGCCCCCCTCCCACTAATGCCAGATAAGGCAATCCTCTGCCTCATATGTATCTGGAGCCATGGATCCCTCCCTGTATACTCTTCCTTAAAGAATTTTCATACATCTTAATTAACTCTGTCCTCCTCCTCTCTCTTGCTCCTCTGCCCTAATGATGCTTAAACCTTTAACTCACAGTATCCTGCCTCCTACACTTTCATGTCATGTGGTCTACTGACTTCTCAAAGATATGTTCATTTTCTAATAGCCATGATTTACCATGTAGTTTTCTGTGCAACAATTCCTACCTCAATTACACGAGCCCTGGATCTTCCAATACAAGAGCCTTAACCAAAAGAACCAGCCCCATATTAGCAAAAGAAACTTAGTGGTCAGCGATGAAATTTCTGTCTTGATGTTCTGACAACTTGTGGGGAAAACGGTTAGAAATAACAAGATCGAAGGACTGTAGCCATGTAGAAGAGTCCACGTGCTGAAGGACTGTAGCCATGTAGAAGAGTCCACGTGCTACAATAGACTTCTGTGGGAAACTACCAGAGCAGAGGAAGAATGTTGGCCTGTCCTTCTGAGAGAACTAATAATTAGGAAGGTGATCCGTGCTACTTGGGGACATGTAGCTCAGTTGATGGTGTACTTGCATAGCATGTAGGAAGCACAGTGTTTGATGGCCAAACTGGTGAACTTCAAGCCAGCAAGGAACCCTGTGAAAAAGAAATTGCTTAAAATTTTTTCTCATTATTTGAGTTCAAAATTTCGTCAGTAACTAAAATGGTTGCCTTTATAATCACTCTCCATCCAATTATTAAACTATTAGAACATCAACTGTCTCTCTGTCATTCTATTTGAACATGGGAGCTGAGTATACTTTAAAAAATATGGCTTTTATTTAATATTTAATATTTATTTAATATTTAATATTTAAAATATTGTTTCTTTTTTATTGAATATATTCTTCATTTACATTTCAAATGTTATAACCTTTCCCGGTTTCACCCCTCCTAGAAAACCCTGAAACCATTCTCCCTCCCCCTGCCTCCAAGAATATGCCTCTCCACACAACCCACTCCCATGTACCGCCCCCTCAATTTCCCCACGCTGGGGCATCTATTGAGCCTTCATAGGACCAAGGACCTCTCCTCACCCTGATCCCCCATGAGGCATCCCCTGTCACTCTTTTGACTGGAACCATGTGTACCCCTTGGTTGTTGACTTAGTCTCTGGGAGTCCTGGGGCATCTGGTCATTCTTCCCATGGGGCTGCAAACCCCTTCAGCTCCTCCAGTCTGTCCTATTTTTCCTCCATTGGGACCGCATGTTCAGTCCAATGGTTGGCTGCCTATGCTATTATTTCTTATAAAGTGGTTTACTTTTGAATTGAACTCAAAAGTAATTTACTTTTGAATTGAACTCTGTACTATTAACTTAATAATTGATTATTTTCTGGCTTATATTTTATGTTTGTGTTTGTAAACTTTGAGTAATTTAATTTTGAACAGTAGTTGTACCTCTCAAACATTATTGCCTTTTTAAACTATGCAGAAATATATATTGGTTATTTCTTTCAATACGTTATATATGTACATAAAGTTATATATCATAAAATTTATTCATTAATTGCTCTTATGTTTAACACTTTATTTCTACTCTAAGTGCTTTTCTTTTCTTACCTTGCTGAGAAAGCTTTATACTTTCATTTTTCTTTTAATTTAGAAAGATAGTCTTTAATTTATTTGATTTTCTTTAACAACTTCATTGCTCCCTCCCTCTCTCTCTCTCTCTCTCTCTCTCTCTCTCTCTCTCTCTCTCTCTCTGTGTGTGTGTGTGTGTGTGTGTGTGTGTGTGTATAGCATATGATGAGTATATGGGATAGTGTAATAGCCTTGTCTGTATATGCCTGTGTATATTGTGTGGTGTGGTGTATGGGATGTGTGAGGGTGTCCTTGTGTGGTGTACATGTATGCACTGAGTTCATGTTAAGTCGATGTATATGTATATACACATGAGGAATAGAGACTATGATTTCCACTTTGTGCTTCAGAAAAGGAGTTTCCTCACTTAACTGGAGCTCACCAGTTGGCTGTATCAATAAGCCAGTTAGCTTAGGAATCCACCTATCTCCATCCTGCCCAGCTCCGGGCTACAGATTTAAAGCATCAAGCATAGCTTCTCACGTGGTTCTGGGGATCCAAACTCAAGTCCTCTTCCTTACACGGCAAGCACTCTATTGGCTGAGCTCTCCTATATGATTAATTTTTGAGCTTTCAGAGAGTCATAGAATCATTTATTCTCAACTAAACATTGAAATTAAAATAATCTCCATTGCTTTATTAATATAAAGCATAACATGTGAGATATATATGCACTGTATACATATACACAGTACTTACGAATACTTATATATTCAGTATATTATCATGTATTCCTATTGTGTGATGGAACACTCAAACAACCTGTGGTCTAAACGTAACATAGTGTGCATTCATTAACCATTTATCATTATTCCTTTTCTGTCCTCTCCCCAGCCTCTGACAACTCACCTTTACCTTCATTTTCTATGAAATCAATTTCATTGAGTCCATATTAATGAGATCATGACTTAATTGTGCTTCATTTCCTGGTTTACTTTACTAAAGACCTTTGCTTTCATTCCTATTGTTACTATTGATAGTATTTCAACCACTTTATGGTTGAATAATATTCTAATACATATTCCATCTATATAATTTTTCTATTGATAACATATAGAATACATATACAGGATTTCCTTTATCCATTCATCATTTAATGAGTATTTAAGATAGTTCTATGCTTTATTGCAATTACCTTATCAAACAAATATTAGAAAAGTATTTAGCAACATTCATAGGAATACATAATGTTTCATAGTCAAATGAAAGGTAGCTAGTCAAATGTTGGTAAGGGCAAAGGTCATTGAAGATGGTTCTCTCCCTCTTAATTGGAAACTTATAAAGCCAGGAACTACCCTGCAGGACACTGATTGCAGGAAGGAAATGGAGTTTGATGCCTCCATCTCTCTTCCCTCCCTCCTTCCCTTCCTCCCTCTTTCACTCTTCCTTGCTTCTTCTTTCTATCTCTCTCTCCTAAATGGAAACCGAGCATAATGGACTATGCAGAAGTCTACAAGATAAAGAATAAAGACAGAATTAAATCTCCCATGAAGAGTTAATCCAAATAGACCACTTAATCACTTGGACAAATTTATCTCAGGAAGCTATCTGTTCCACAGAATTTATGTGATAGTATAAAGCCTGCCTTAAACACATGGGCAGAAACAATAGTCTCTCTAACCACTTACCACTGTCACTTCTGAGAATAGCTCATACAATTCTGTAATAAATCTTGTTTATTTCTGTACTCTAATATGTGTACTTCCTCTGAATTATTTTCATAGAGATTATAAGGACTGCATAACTAAGGGAAGACCAGAGCAAGATTACACCAACAGTATTATTTAACATAACACTGGTGCTATGACATTACAAAGAAAAGTTTAGAAACAAAACTTTTAGTAAATATATAAACAACCTAACTGATGGACACATGGGTGAATATCAGCATAAGAATTCCAGCAAAATATTCACAGGGAACAGAGGCCTAGACAGGGTCCACTAAACATATTAAATTTTATATAAAACTAGCTTATATCTAAAATCTGACAAGCAAAAGAACTTGTAAAAATTAAGAAAGATGCAACTCTAAGTGGATAGGATTGCAAAGGAGAGGGTAATTGAAGGAACAGAATAGAGCAAAAGAATATTATGCCAAGACTTCCCTTGAGGTTTTTTTTTTCAGCCAATGGATACAGGGGTGTATTTTGTGACAGCTATTGTTATTGTCTTGATTTTTTTCAAATTGATCTGTTTTGTATTAATAACAAAATAGTATAACACAGACAGGTCTCTGAAGGTAGCAACTTAGCATTATAGGCCAACAAACACGGAAGATGCATTACCCACTTGTCTGAAACAGGTAAAATTTTTCTAAGACACCCTTTCACACTCCTTGTATTTTTGACTTGGAAAAGAATATATAACTTCATCAGATTCATGATTTAATAGATTTTAAAGAATATTTAGGTTGGAATTTTAATGATAAAAACTTAAATGATGAGAAAATTTTAGCAATTTTTATAATTTTTATTATTCTAGTCAGACATCTCCACTTGGTAAAGATTTGGTACACACATCACCAAGTTCACCAAAAGAAAATTTCATACTGACCTTGACAAATGACAGTCAAAATTCCTCTCAAATTTGAAAGTTCCTATAGCATACATCTCTTTTAAAAGTATGGAAAAATGAAGTTGATACTTCATCCTTTGAAGAATAAATAAATAAGCAACTTACTGTGTTAACCAACGGAGTGATATTTTGAAGGGGAACAGTAATAGCACTGGGAAGTCAACATCCCTATTATCTCTGCTTGCTGCTGAGCTCTGAAGAAGAATAAAATTACTCCTCCTCTGAGTTCACCAAGCATCTAATGAGAACCCAGAATCAAACACTCAGGGACTCCCCGAACAACCCAAAATAATACAGTAAATAGCAAGTATGTGCCCTAGATAGGACATATGAAAGAATTTGTCAACTTTATTTTCTAACTCATTGCAAATTTAAAATCTAATCATACCTATAAACTGTCAATCCACCATCTCTTAGTGTTTTAACAAGCTAATCAGTTAGTATCTGTGGGTTCATTTTGGTTTTGAATCTTACCTATGTGAAAGAAATCATTTACGCCAGCCCTGCATAGGGCACAGATCACCACATGCAATATCCTTGTATAAAAAAAGAAATTCAGTGTGCCTGGTAGTTTTCTGATTTATGGCCTTATAAACCAAGCATTTCAATGGTATCATGACATCCTTTATAATGGTAAAGCTAACACAGTAACAATTGACATTTTTCCTGGATTAATTTGTTCATTCCGTGATCTATACTTCACTCTCCTCTGTTCCGTGTCAGCACCCTTTGTTCTACACGATTTCTTTTCTTGCAGTATTGATCCTTATTGATCTTAACCTAGTACAATAGTGAATAATTAAATATTTGCTCAAAGAAACAAGGCTTTATCTCTTTTCATTATGACCTTCCCCTGATGTTCAAACAGTCCCAGCATTAGTGGAAAGTCTTCCTGGTGCAAACTTGACCTCTGTTGTCCTACTTTGAAAATGCACTTGATTTCTAACAAGAGCTTTTGGAAATGTAACAGTGCTGCTCTCTTAGATAATGAAATCCAAATTGTTCTAGAAAAAGGTGCAATTATACAGCATGTAATACACAAATAAATTGACTTAATGTTACATTATAATGGAAACTGTGCAAAATCCTCTACACAAGCACAATAAAATAATAAAAAGTAATAGAACAGGTAATAGATGTAAAATAAATGCTAAAAAAAGTAGTTCAAATCATTTTCATACCAGTCAAAAGATACTGAGGAGGGCGCATCCAATCACAATAAAACACCAGACTGAAACACTTCTAAATAGTAATATAAATTTTTGTGGACACTTCATGTCCCATGATGTGGAATTGACATATAGTTTGATTTTCTTTTTCCTAATGTAAGCCACAGTTTTACAGTCCTAGTGAAAACATTTTATTGCTGGGGATGTATTAGACATGGTTCATTTCCCTTCTCAGTATGGCTTTAATTTTCCACATCCATGGCTTGACACAGACCCAAACACCAGAAGATGGTTGTCTGCTATAAACTGTTTGGTTTTCTTTGATTGCTTTACAATTTAATCTATAGTTCATTCCATTAACCCTTTCTGTTTTTAATGCTGCCAAGTCTTCCAGCTCCTTAATATAAAGATAAACTTCCCCCCAAACACTCATGTTTCTTCTGGTTTCTCTTTCTCCGAGTCTGAGAATGACTGGCATACACGGGTCTGGGAGAAAATGTTTCCTTCCTAGTTAACTTTTCTGAAGCCCTGGGTAATTGCAAAATAATTGACTTTTAACAATGAAGAGGGTTTCCCTTTTTCCTTCATAATACATTCATCATTATTCATTCATTCCTTGGGTTCGGTTATATTCATACTGATCAGCTGAGCCAGGAAATGTCACTGACATTCTCTGTTTCTCCTCAAATCCCTGATCTTTCTGAGGGTGTGGGGTGGACAGCAGGGAGGGGGGATTCCTTTCCTGGCTGGAGTGTTGTCACATCCGATATCCTGTTCCTTCCGGCAGAGAAAGTGTATATGGGAGGGTCACCGGATCAGCCTGTGCCTCGGGGCGCCTTGCCTCAAGTACAAAAGACTCGACTCAACTTACGTTAGTCTTCTAGGTGGCCTATCTGCGGTGACGGACTGCCAGATCGGGCTGTGGGTGAGCAGTGATGCCTGCCTTGAAATGCTAAGTGCTTAATTAAGGACCTTTCATATCAGCTATGGAGGACTCCGGCTCCCATAGCCCTGGGCATTGTACTTTACCAAGGGCTCCCAGGAGCCAGAGCCAACTTTATGGCAGTGACAAGTGGTGACACAGAAAGAGAAACAAGTGGTTTTCCTCTCTTCATAGCCTTCCCCAAATCTAAATATCATCCGACAGCTGACTAGTCATAGTTGGCCGACTCCTAAAAATAGACTTTTTTTCATGTTCAAGGAAATAGAGCAAACTTGTATCTCACTCGCAGGCACGGACCCTCTGTGTCCTCTGAGGACAATCTCATTGGCAGCCACTGGGCAATCACTCCAAACTGCCCCTGTTCACTTTTCTGGGAAACACAGCCACACCCTGTGGAGTTCACCAGTACTTTTGGTGACTGTCATGTTGACTAACAGCAAAAGTGATTGATTGCTGACAAGTGAAGGCAAACATTTTCCTGGGCTTTATCAAGGTGTGATTGACAAATACAAACTACACATGCTTAAGGTGACCTGATGTGCTGTTTAGTGCGCACTGTAATTAGTATAGTGTTGTCTATGAGGACTTAAGATCCACTTTCTTGGCAAGTGCATTTACTACATGACTCGCTACTCTGTATAGTAAGTGTGCAGAAATTATTACCTTGGTGCTCCATACTTTGTACCCTTTGACCAGGATCTTATATTTTTGATTGAGAGCCTAGCCTTTAACAGCTGGGCTATCTCTCCAGCCCTTGATCTGCATCTCTTAACTTCACCCTCTCAACCCAGGTCCTTCAAATTTACTTTGCTGGTTTAGGTTTCAGAGGTAAGATGACATAGTGTGGTATTTGTGGTGTCTGGCTTCACTAAGAAGTTACATTAATGTTGGAAGTTATAGGATTTCCTTTTAAAGACAGAACAGTGCTTCTTACATGTATTTGCATGTGTGTGTGTGTGTGTGTGTGTGTGTGTGTGTGTATGTGTGTGTTCTTTATCCATTCATCCATGAATGAACACTAATAGTTTCTGTATCTTGGCTTTTGTGAATCATTTGTCATGAACACAGGAGTAAAATGCAGTTAGTTTTAAAGCAAAGTACAGGAGAAATATAAACTCCTATACATCTGACAGTTTAAAATACAAAGTTTCCATTCATGAAGAAGAAAAACATGCTGTATCATTTGTTAGCATATATAATAAAACAACTTTTTTAAACTGAAGTTGGACTATTAGTAAATTGTTTAACTCTGCTTTAAAATGACCAGATCCTAACAAACAGCATGTTTGACATTCAAAGGATTGGTTCATTGTAGCTAAAATTCTTAAATTTGATTTCAAATCCTCTTACTGGAAGATTTATGTGTATGTATACATTATTGTCATACATGTATAAATATAAATACATATAATCATAGATTTCAGGTTGTCTTTTTCTGGCAAAATTATCACATTCAGTATGAACAATAATTCATGAGACTTAGGCCATGCAGATGCAGTCCCATGTTGACACCCTATTGCTTATAAATGAGCGAGTTAATAGAGGTATTGAGGTAGGATGCCATAATATTATTTCTATATGTGTTTCCACAATGAGCAAGAGAGGACCTTTTGCTGGCTGGCTGGTTGCTTATGAGCCTTCACATGTCAGCCTTTAATGTTGTAAATAACATCATCCAATTTCACTATTTATTCTTTGATATGCTGAGGGAAAATTATCCATTTTAAATGAGTTTTATGTAAGTTCATGCTTACTTGCAGAAATCAATCTCTAACGCCTCAGAGATATTTGTAATGTAAACATCATTCATGACATTTTAAGTTACATAAATGACCTGTGCAAGTCAAAGCAATATCTCCTTCTAAAGCAAATAGTCTCCCCACTTACACCTTTCAAATAACAACTTTGTGCAGTGAAATTTCAATGCTGATAAATCTAAGACCATAGACATGTCTGTGGCTTAAAATCCTTCAGAAAGGGACATTATAAGATTAATTACAAAAAATAGGAACTATGCAAAATATCGTGTACTTGTAGGCAACAGTTTTCTTCTGCAGGAAGGTTCCACAGTGATGCGCTGGAGCACAGCTTTCTTACGTAGGCCAAGACTCAAGGATGATGCTCTGCTAGTAGTCATGGGAAGTCCTGCATTTGTAACTGAGTTGAACCACCTACCTTCCAATTTAATAGTATCAAATAGCATAGAGCACATGAAAGCCTATTGAAAGCATTAAAGAAAAATCAAACATGAAAACACCTCAGATGCACACGGCACACCAATCAATATTTTCTTTACTTCCTCCTTTTTTATTTCTAATGGAGAAAAAATAGTACATTTTAAAATGTCTCCTAAATCTAATTTCTCATCTGAGATGAGTAACTATTTCAAGAAACTTTATATGCGTATGTATAATTATATGGACATTTCAAGGGATATTTGAGAACTGGAATGACTGAAATGTCTTGTCTTTAATGCTGTCAAAAATCAGCATGGAATAGTTTTTCAGCACCTTCTAGGCTTAAGAATGTATATAGGATATGTGTATGTGTTTGTGTGTGTGTGTGTGTGTGTGTGTACTCATGTGTTTCTGTGTGATTTAATAATAGATTTTGCTGCAATAGTTATGATTTAATTTTGTATCAAAAACAAAAATATTGGTCTGCCTTAGTATCTCAGTAGGTAAAGACACCTGAGTTTGATTTCCAGAAACCACATAAAGGTGGAGGAAGAGAATGAACTTCACTAAGATTTACTCTGACCTCCACACGGTGTTATGGTATTGCAGGCATACACAGAACAATAATTGGGTTTTTTGTTTGATTGTATTCTGTTTGCTTGTTTGTTTGTTTATTTGGATTTTTCAAGACAGGGTTTCTCTGTGTAGCCCTGGCTGTCCTGGAACTCACTCTGTAGACCAGGCTGGACTTGAACTCAGAAATCTGCCTGCCTCTGCCTCCCAAGTGCTAGGATTAAAGGTGTGTGCCACCACTGCCTGACTACAATAATTGTTTTTAATAAGAACAAAATATTATTTCAATAGTCATAAAATGGTGGTCTGACTGAAGCTAAGACTACTGATACACATGGGAATTTAGCTACTCACTTGCAATACTTTTAATATTTTTATTCTCTGAAATTTTTGGTCTTTTATTTATTTATTTACACTCCAGATTAAATCCCTCCCCCACCCCCGGTATTTATACAACGTATAATGATCATGGCCGATCCCTCCACCACTGGGTATTCCCTCCTGTCACCCCATTTCGAACCCAGCTTGATGGCCTTTGTTCTTTCTTTTTAATCAAATAACTTCCCAAATGCTTGAAAGAATTAAACATTTTTCTAGGATCGGTATATTACAAGTTGGTCCTACAGAGTTACATGTAGATAAGAATTTGTTAGAAATACTAGACAGCTAGGTAAGGACATCACAGTGAAAAAAGTCTGAACTTTCCAAGAAGGACGTAGGTTTGCTGTTTAAATTTTGTCCCAATCTCTAGGACACTTTTTAGCACTGTGTCTGACCTCTGCATGCTTACATCATTCGTCCTGTTTCAGACTCTCCATTTATCAACCACAGGACAGTGTTTGCGTCACAGTCAGAATTTGCAACTTGATAAGAACAATAGAGAAATAGAGGCAAATATGTCAAATGTTTCATTTACCTCAATATGCGTGTGTGCGTGTGCGTGTGTATGTGTGTGTGTGTCTGCATGTGTACGTGTGTGTATGTGTGTGTGTGTGTGTGTGTTTGTGTGGTATAGTTATACAGCTAAAATAATGACTTTTATTTAATCCAAAATCAACAGAGAATGAGAATAAAATAATTCATTAAATGCAAATTAACAGATTTTTTTTCACTTTCAACTCACTTCTGTTGGAGGAATAAGCAGAGTTTTTTAAATGAAAACATACCAATATTTAACATACCAGTGCTTATAGTAGTGCATATTGTTTTGTTTGCTCATAAAACATTTACTCTTCAGATATTATCATTTATGTAGAATTTATCCCGATCCTCCTAAGATAGATGCCTCATGTGAAAAGGAAATGCAGTCACTGAATCATCCATTTCTGCGCCCTGACCTTTTATAAATAAACACTAAGAGAGAAACAAAATGGTCAGGTATTTTTAATCCTATCATTAAAGCTTAATTCAGTTCATAATATTTTACATACACAGTATATAGAATTGGGATGTTTGGAATGGTTTGCTTTGTGGAGAAATGGTGAACACATAAAGTTACATATTTTTTTAAAAAAATGAACAGCATAGTACTTTTGTATCATATCAAATTCTGGTAAAAAAAAATAAGTCTGAGATAAAACTTCATTTCAGAGGAAAGAGAATGAGAACGAAAGAGGTTGAGAGAGAGAGAGAGAGAGAACTGAAAAGATTACTGATGATTCAAAGATCCAGCCCCTGCACTCAGCCAGCAAGGTGACAATTATTAACTACAAATCTGCGGTCACATCGTAAAGGTGAATGAGCTATCACCATGGAGCAGGGTGCTGAGATGGCCTTCCACTGGAATGTATTCTCCTGCAGCAGGCTCTACCTGATGACAGAGACAATCAGGAGTGGCTGCAGGCAGCTGCTATGCTCCAGGCCACATTCAATTATGTCGGACTGCATTAGTCCCTGGCGAAGCTGTCACCTTCTGCCCTGTGATGTGATAGCGTGAAGAGGCTCCTGAAGTCTCTCCAGTCCCTTGCTTTGGGTTCGGGAAGGAGACACAGGCAGTATGCGGAGGGAGGTGGGGGGAGGACCATTAGTACTCTGGTCCCTTGCAGCATTCATTTTGCTCTCAGAGTAGGGAGAAAAAAAATAGCTTAGGTGAGCTGGATTCAGGAAGTTGTCTGGTGATGGATAATTGCAGGGTTATTTTTTTCCCTCCCACAAGTACCTTTTTTTTCTTCAGAAGGCAATGCCAAGAGAATGTCCTAGTTTCAGGATTTGAATCATAGTCGTGGTCTCACATTGCTCGAGAGACTGCATTGCATTGGAACACATTTTCTAGGGTATGATATCCCCAAGGATTCTTAGCAGCCAAGATAGATTGCAGGTTCTGATGAGCAAGTGTGGGGCATTTGACTGCTCTCCTAAGTGTTCCAGAACTTTCAGAGTGCATGGATTTTGAGATTTCTTTCTGAAGGGAGCCCTTGACATTTCGAGCTAAATCTAGACAAGCAAATAATGTGTTTGATTCTAGGAGAGTCTGCTACCGTTACCACATTACAAGCAATCTCGGAAAGATAGTTAGGATTGAGATTTTAAAGAACTAGTTCAGGTTTGCCTCCTTCAAGGAGTATGTGGATTTTCAAGTGAAGTGGAGTGCGGTTTAACAGCTCATTATCTGCCATAAACATATCCAGCTTCATAGCCTGACCCAGTTAAATTAGCAAGAGTTGTTCACTGAAAACACAGGGCAAATTCTGGCACCGGTGTGTTCAGAGGTCATGTCTGTTCTCAAGGCCACATTTAGTTGAAGTAAAACACAGCATGCAAAACACTGAAGATCAATTCGAGAACATTCAGGAACCTTATCTCTGCCCCCTTCTGTGGCCATGTAATACTGAAAAAGTCATTTGCTAGCTTTCTTTCACTCAGTTTTCATGTTGGACAAGCAAACATGGACATCTCTGCAGAGAGAATATAGAAAAAAAATCATTTATTCCTTAGAAAATGCAAATAAATAATATCGAAAGCACAGGAAATGCAAATGCTCCATAATGTTTCACTAGCAAATGATTCTCTATTTTCACCCAAAACTTGAAGATATCCCAGTTCTGTTTTCGTAACTCTGAGCTGTCTGAAGTGTTACCATGACATCCATTAATTGCTCAATAAGCAAATTTCTGATTGGGAAGCATCAAGTGGCCATAAGGGCATACACTTCTTTTGTTAAAACAAAAAAGAAAAAAGAAAAGAAAAAAGAAACCCCTTATTGTCATTTAATTGTATGTGTGCTTGTATAGCTGTAAGAAGTTTTTACCATGGAGGTAAAAGGAGGGTGTCAGATCCCCTAGAGCAAGCAGGTCTTACAGGTAATTGTGAGCTATTCACATAGGTGCTGGAAACCAAATTCTGGACCTCTGGGAAAGTAGCAATTAATTTCTCTTAAGCACTGGGCCATTTTTTCCCAGTCATCGGGTACAAATCTCTTAATGTTGAAATTTATAAATCGGTATTGCTTAAGCTGTGGATTATTGTTGACTTCAGATTGAACTGAACAGAAGAGCTACCAACCTTAGCTTTGTGGGACTACTGAGATTCCCTCTCAGTGAGCCTAAAACATAAACTCTTAAGTACTAAACCTCCTGAGCTAGGATGCCATTATCTGTCTGGCATGCTGTGAGGGACTGTGCAAACACCTCACCTCACCAACAGTTGAGCACCTGGCTTTGAGACTCCATCCTGCTTCTGGTCCTTTGTACTTGAAAAGGATCAGCAACATTTCACCCTGCTGAAAGGAAAACCTGTTCCTGCGGCCCCGTTTGTTCTCAAGGCTTAAGGGAAGCTTCAGTCCTCTATCCGGACTTACTTGGTGACTTACTTTCAAAACCAAACTCCTACTAGGAATTTTTAAAGCTCCCTTTGCAAAATGTAATATAGAAATTACCGAAAGATTTTTTTTTTCAAGTTGCATCTTGCTTGTTTTCATCTGAACTTGGAGCCAGTTTGAAGTTGGAGGAGTATTTACATGCAAAGCTATCCATGCAAAGGTGATACAAGCTACAAAGAGATAGAAATACACATTCTATACAGGCCGCCCTAACTACCAACATAACAACTTCTGGTACCTGAAGAACCCAGACCTCCCACGTTGACGGGACCATCTTTCACACGGTTGTTGAGTCCACACTTCTAAATGGAGATAAACCACAGATAGGAAGCCGTCTCCTCCGTGTCACTCCCAAAGTGGCTCTTAGGGCCCAGTTTGCCCTTTTTCTGATCAAACGGGACAAAAATGGCTCTACAGTTTATCATGCTAAGGAAGCCAACATACAAAGATGGTACACTGACCGAAAGAGTCAACTGAGCCTATAAGAGGATGTGGAGCCCTGTCCCGCAGCCGCCTCTTGCTTTGACCAGAGATCCGAAACCCCAGCCTGAAAGCAATGCCCCCTCCCCCCTTTTGAATCATGGCACCATTTCCCAGCTACTAGAAAAGACTTAACATTACCCCCCTTTGTCTCTGAAAAAGACAGGTGAAGTCACAGTTCATAGAATGAGACTTCACTGCGTCTCCAAAGTAACGAGCACCCAGCAGCACATCCCTTTACGGGAAAGACACCATATTGATTCTCTGAAGTCCTTTTCCCTTAGATCCGAACACTATAAATAACTTGAAAAAATATTTCCAACTTTTGAAATAAACTCCAGCTATTGAAGTACAAAGAATTCTGTTTCTTTTTCTATTTTAACCTACACCCTGATGCTGTTAATAAACCAGGACAGCCAGATCCTTTACCTACCAAAACCCAGGTGTCCTTACCTATGGCTAAAGGCAGCTCTTCACCTGGAAGAGAAAAGAGAGGGGAGAGCTGGGTATATGAAGTGGTCGGTGCTTTAAGGCAAGGAGAGTGAACTAAGAGGCCACACTGCCTAGAGTTGAACTGCCATGATCAGGGTAAACTAGACCTGGGCATACTGCCAAGTGCTGATGGGGAGGAAGAGTTGCAATGTGAAACTGACTGAAAAGGTACTGCTTTCTAGCTTGCTTGTTTCCTTCTGTAATTTGTGTATCTATAATTGTTTAGCCCTGACCATATACCTCAAAATGAATTTGAGAAATAAAATCAAAGTGAGACGAAAAAAAAAAAGATAAACCGGGAACTGGTGAGGTGACTCAGTGGGAAAATGAATCAGCTTCCAAGTCTAAAGTCCTGAGTTTGATCCCCAGGACCCACATAGAGAAAAGTGAGAACCAGTTTCTACATGCTTCACTCTAACGTCCACAAACATGTGCCATCACACACACACACACACATACACACAGGAATGTGCACACACATTTCACACTTTACAAGCATACACATATAAAAGAAAAATTTTAAACATAATAAAAATTATCATTACAAAAAAGGTGAATCAAGAAATGTGATCATCAGAAGGGCTAACAGAATCAACTAATTTGGACCCTTGAGGGCTCTCAGAGACTGAACCACCAACCAAAGAACATACATGGACTGGTCCTAGGGCCCTGACACATACTTAGCATATGTGTAGCTCATTCTCCCTGTGGGTCCTCCAAAAACAGGAGTGGGGGCTATCCCAAAAACTACTGCCTGCTTGTGGGTCCTGTTCCTCTAGTGGGGCTGCCTTGACCAGCCTCAGTGGGAGAGGATGCACCTAGCCCTGCAGAGGCTCATTGTACCTAGGTAGGTGGTACCCAGGAGGGGCCTCCATCCTTCCAGAGAAGAAGGGAAAGGGGTACAAGGGGGGCACTGTGTAAGTAGGGGCTGGGAAGAGGAGGGCAGTGATCAGGATGTAAAGTGAATAAATAAATTACTGGAGGAAAAAGAAAGATATGCTATATATAAAGATAAATGTCATGGCATGAATATTATTTGGTCCTAAAGAATAATGGGCTTTTCAGATAAGAAACATATAGATGGAATTAGACATGACATTGAATGAAATAAAAGACATAGGGCAGACAAAAAGAACTTATGTTGTCTTTCAAATGTGGAAGTTATAAAATGACATGAATGTAGACTGGTGACTTAGAAAAGTGGAAAGGCAAAAAAAAGTGTGGTGAGAAGGATGCTGGCTTAGATCTGAATACTATAGTCATGTATTTAAATAACATACTCACCCATATCAATGTGTATCATTAATAGATGTTAACTGAAAAATTAAATAGTCACAAAAGTATTTTAAGTGCATGATGAATATATAAATATACAGTGCAAATGTACACATAATTATTTATGCATAGGATTTGTATATATAATTATGTATGTAACATACTTACATATATATTCTTTTATATATATCAATATATAAGTTTATGTCTTCACTATGTGTTTCTTGCTTTTCACGCTAATCAAGAGCTTTGGGCAAAGTAAATATTCTTGCTAATATTTGCTGGGAGAGTTTTCAAAGTCTTTAAAAGTATTTAAAGTCACTGATGAATATTAATTCAATAATGTATTAAAATATGTAGGACAGATTCTTGAACACAGTGTACACATCTTTAATGAAGAGCAGAAGTGCGCTCTTAATTGAAAAATGTCGTTTCAAAAAGTTGTATTCCCACATGAAAGGACATATGTAAGTGTAAGTATATGTTTTAGCCAAGTGGACAAAAGTTGAGGCTAGTGGCTTTGAGGATCATGAGAATTCTCATTCTCTGGGAGTCTTTAGTTATATGAAGGGAGGTATGGATTGAGTATTGATATGCATTTGCAGTGGAGTATGAAGCTCAGCAGAGAACACAGAAATCAAACTCCCCTGGCTTGCCCTGATGAGCAGCCGTCAGAGGTTTTCATCATCGGATCTTGTGAAGAGACCCCTGATTAATCCTGCGAAGGTTCATGTAGCTTTAGCAGTGGTTGAAGGCATAAGCCAGGATGATCAGAGCAACGTGCTTCATCCAGGGAGGTTTAAAGGGCATGAGTGGAAACTCCTTAAATAAAAACAAAGAAAATAGTTTCAATAACAGTCATTACCTTTGGACAAAACGAAACAGATATGTAGTGAAATTTTCCCAGGAAGCTGGGCACAAATCCTCCCAGGATGCTTTGAATTGCCTTTTGTTTCGTTAAAGAGGATTCGCTAAGATATGAACTGTAAGTGCATATTATCAATGCAGAGAACTGCTTACTAGATGTAACAATATGCTATCACTTTGAGACAGTTTGTCTCAGGGAAATAAGCCATTGTTTTCCTTACTTTGAAATATAACTGCATCCATACAGCTTTTCTTTTTCTCCTTCCAACTGCTCCCATGTTCCCTCACTTCTGCTCATACTGATGAACTCTTTCTTTCTGTATTATTGCTCCAAATACAGAGAAATGCACAAGTGTACAAATACAACATCCTGAGGCTCATCCCTGTGAGAAGTTAAGTCTTTGGTGGCCCGTAGTTATTTGTCTAGGAATGGGACTCCATGAATTTTCTGGGAGCCATGTTTCTGTGTATATTGATAGTGCTATATTCAAATCAGATCTTACTTATGCAGCCATTTCTAGAAGACACACTCTCATGACAGACTTCCTGGTCCTCTGACTCTTACAATCCTTTTTTCCGTTCTATTGGCTCTTGGTGAATTTCACATCATGCACCCCAACCCCACTCATATTCCCCTTCCCTTATAACTGAGTTGATGTGAACAGAGGTCCTTTGCTTCTGCTATTCTATTAATCCTGGAACCTCATTGAGACTGTTCTCAGATGTTGTCCTCCCCGTGTGTTATGTACTCCAGTAATTCATCCATGAGGTAAATATTGGGGTGAGAGGTATCTGAACTGGTCAGCCCATGGGCTCTCCTGCACTCACACTCCCAGAGTTGGATCACCAGCAACCTTACAACGAGAGCCAGCTCTACCCTGCTGCCTAGACAAGGTGCAGGGAATGCTCTCATAAGTACTGCAGCAGGTGAGGAGCAGGGGCAGCTCGCCTGCTTTCATGACTACAGGGCCAGCTCTTACAACCACCATTGAATGCAAAGGGGGAGGGTAGCGGAGGGCACCTTTCTCTTACCTACACTACCACATGGCAGACATGTGGCAAATCTCTCATGCTCAACCCTTCGGGCTGGCTCACCCGTGCCCATACCACCAGGGCCAGCTTTGCAGTGTTGCTTGAGTGAGTGGCAGGGCCAGTTCTGCACAGCCCTCAGATATCAGCATATCCCAAGGAGGTAGCCCAGACCAGAGATGTCCACCTGGCCTTTTGTGGTAATCGAATCTGGCTGCTGCAGGGCCATGGACCCTTCTGTGTGGCCCTGGGAGGACAGGCCAGGACCCCACCATGGTTCTGGGTGGCATCATTGGCTACTCACATCAGACTGTTCCTCACTACCATTGGGTCTCCAGTTCTGCCTCTCTTCACTGTGCACACATCCTTCTGCTTCTCTTTCTCTTCCATTTTATCGCCACTTATTTGTTCCACTTAGAGGTGGCTGGGGGGTCTCAGAATATCTGGGATCATCTCAGGAGTGGCTTTAGGAGTGCTATGTCCTGCACAGGCATTATGGGACTGTGCAGGGGACATCTCGGTCCTGATCTGTGCCCCCAGTCTTGCTTAGTACTGGACTAGAGGTCATCTCAGGCTTACAGCCTGCCCAGGGCTCCTGGCCTCTCCCTCTTCCTCCCCTTCCCCCTTCCCCCCTCCCCTTCTCTCTCTCTCTCTCTCTCTCTCTCTCTCTCTCTCTCTCTCTCTCTCTCTCTCTCTCTGTCACCTACATGACATGTGACAAAGCAGCTACACCTGTAATACCTCTAGGGGCAGGAGGAGCTCTTGCAATTTTTCTGCTCCCCCTTTCTGTGCTATTCTCTGAGCTTTGGGTATAGGGGTTGTGTTGTAGATAGCGACGTGAGATATGTATGTCCTGAGTAGTCTCCTCCACGACTGAAACATTCTATCATGCAAGGAAGCTCTTTTTTTTCTTTATTTATATATTTTTTATTTACATTTCAAATGATTTCCCCTTTTCTGGGTCCCCACTCCCCGCAAGTCCCATAAGCCCTCTTCCCTCCCCCTGTTCCTCCATCTACCCCTTCCCACTTCCCTGTTGCGAGGAAGCTCTTTAAACAGGAAACAATTCAAAATAGCTTCAAGCAGTCCTTGATACTGACCAGATTCTCTAGGCATCTCATTGCCAGAGCAAGCAATAGAAGCAGACAAGAGTACCCCTCAGAGTAAAGGAAGCCAACTTGCAAAGAGGACTAAGACCAGACCAGCTGCTGAAATAAGGAGAAACCAGCCAAGCTGCTTGGGAGAGAATTAGACCAGACTCACTTGGAAAGGACACTCTCCAACCTGTTGAGCTTCCAGCAGGCTGGGCAGTGTGTTCTGAGTTTCCAAGCTTTTGTGAGCGGTCACCCATGCTGGGGTGGGCCTTGATAATGCAGCTGTCTTTGTGCCATTTCTGCTCCTTTAAGTAACCGCTCACCCACATTTCTACCTACAAAAAACTCCCATGAAACCTATTGGCTATCAAGTTGGACTTTGGCAGTATCTGTACTTTGGTCTATCATGGTAGTCCCTATCTGGAGTGAGCAGATTGTGTCTTGCATCTTGAGAGGAAAGTTTTATCACACAGCAATTGGGGACTGTGTGTAATGGTGTGTGTGTCAAGGATGAAAGACAGTTTGCAGTGTGCTACTGTCCCTGGATTTATGTGGATTCTGGGTAATTGAGCTCAGAGCATCAAGTTTTCCTAGCAAATGCTCTACCCACTGAGCCATCCACCCAGCATAAAAATAAGCTTTCCATAGTTTTGGTTTTTTTAATGACCAAATGCACAATTTCCTTTCACGAATGTATTTTTTCCACTTTAGAGTCAAAGTCAGAGCAATAATCTACTTTAGACATATAATCTAACAGTCCTTTACCCCAGACTTAAGGACAAATGGATTTTTGTGTTTCAAATTATAAAGTTTAAGGTGTGATGTACCTATGTGGCCAGCTATATGTGTGTGCTATGCTATAGCAAACCCTATGTGGCCAGCAGTTGGCTCATCATGAAACATACTTATGATTCTACAGGGAATTATGGGAATTTTTATAACACGGATAAATTAAACCACCTGGCACCAAAGCTTGGTTATTGATGCTGAATAAATTTTATAACCCTTAGGGCTCCCAGTAGTTTCTAGATTTTAGAATTTAGTCTTAATACATTCATGCATTTAGTAATCTATGACTACTTTTAAAAGCTATTTCTCACAGATACTATTCTTAGAATTTAATATTTAGTAATTTGTTCTTCTGTCTTTAATTGTATATTACATTCTTCATAAATATTTTGTATAGTCTCATAAAATTATACTTGGATTCTAGCTATCAGGTAAAATTCATAAAAGTTAGGTGTTTTCCAATGCAATAAACATTCAGAACAAAGACAACAAAAATATACATTAAATCTTTTTAAAATATGATATCATTTGATTTCACCTGTAGGGTATTTTATAAGATAGTAATGTTATATTATTGTTTAAAATCTTTTTTATTTATCCTTTTATGTGTGTGCAGATATTGGTGGGTTTCTAACCTAGAATTTCCTAACCATCAAGACTAGTGTTTTAGATGAACTTTAAATTGTAGAAGGTGTATGTGTATATGGTTTATAGTTTACTTTGGGAAAACGTAGTAAATGGAACTTTTTTGAGATTGGGTCTCAGGTAGTGCAGTCTGGGCCTGAACTTCTGTCCCTCACACACTTAGTCACCATCCCAGTGCTGATGGTACAACACGGGCCTCTTCATGTGGCAGACTGAGACTGCTACCAGTTAACCTTAAAGAGTGTAACCAATGTCTTCATCCTCGGTACTGTATGTGCCTCAATTGTTTGGGAGTTCCCAGATACTCAATGTAGGACATTTCAGTAAACTCAGATACAAAAAGAAAAGAACATTAAAGGAAATAAAATAAGGAACAATAGGAAGAATAGTAAGGAAAGAGAAAAGAAAATACATGAAGGAAAGAAGAAAAATAAAAGGGAGAAAAGGGGGAAATGCAACTGAATGTATCCTGCATTAACATTGCTACGCTAACTTTTAGGGATCAAAATTAATATCAGAGAACCTTCATGAAATTCGTGATTTATTTTTTATTTTTTTTTTATTTTTTATTTTTTTGGAAAACCAGGGAAGACCCAGAAGTCTGCCCCCAAAGAATTAGAATGAAAAGGGTTGCCTTATACAAGAAATAAATAAAACCACACCATTGAGAGCAGGTCAAATACCCAGAACACAGACAATGTCAAATATACACAGAGACGGAGAACGATCCAATCAGGTGCACAGCATCCAGCTTAGGGATCCAACCTCAGAATGCAGACACCTCTCACAGAGAAGCAAGGGCTGAGAAAGTTGAAATTCCATGCCGGGCTACATTCAGAAAGGATGAATGAGTAGCCGGGTGAGGGAGGCAGCTCATATGGAGTGCACACATTGGGGACATACATAAGCCTGCCTCTCAACGACCAACAGAGTACTCTCGGTTGTAAAGTTTATTAAAACTCCTGCAGGCATCTGCGGTATCATTTCCACCTCACCCTCAGCCTCAACACAACCATGGGAAGAAGAAAGGGAAGACACAAGAGCAGAATGTAGGAGGTGAGGAAGAACGGAAGGTGCTTAGGACATAGGAAAATTGCATAGAATTCTCTTGTAAAATTTGGCCATTCATATCCAGTTGGCCGCTGCCATTTTTATGATTTTTATACTTGCCAGAGTCATTATGGTAACAACAGGAGTACTGTTTATTCTTGGTCACTGAATTAATCAACCCTCATGACGGGCTGTGAACCGAGGACATTATTCATTGGTTGTTTCCTTCCTTCCTTCCTTCCTTCCTTCCTTCCTTCCTTCCTTCCTTCCTTCCTTCCTTCCTTCCTTCCTTTTTTTTCTTTTTGCCTTTGGCAAAACTTCCACCAGCAGTGATAAATAATTCCATACCCCTAAGTGAATATTATTATTATTATTATTATTATTATTATTATTTTCAAGTGTGGGCCACAGCTGGCTCCTAGCTCGTCAACTCTCCCATTGCAGACGCCATGCCCAAACCTGTTGACGATTGTGTGGGTGGAAACGAATCCCCATCCCCACCACAGGCGCCTTTCAGCTCTTTCCTCATGATGGTGCTCCCTGAGGGAGGAGGGAGAGGATCTGCCAGGGGACAGAAAGATGCTCTAGCTGAGGCAAAGGGGCAAACAGACAGTGATTTGGCTTGTGAATTTGGAGCATCACCTACTTTTTGAATGTTTTACTTTGGGGCAAACTGCAAGCTCACCTTTATGTCAAATAGACATGGTGGAACCATGGGCTAGCAGAAAGTTTTGTACATCATCCATGCTAAGGCTACATCATAAATTAAAAGTAAATAAGAGCCCAGGTTTATTTCTGTTTTGTAGTTAACATGTGAACTCCACTTCTATTTTCCTGGCTCCCTGATACCTTTTGACATACATATTTTCTTCAACCTCTGGTGCCTACTAACTACCCAATGCCCCCTGGCTAGCCTCAATACAATATTCTTCCTGTCTTGGGGTATTATTTTCAACCTACTACTTCTTTTCCCCATCAGAATTCACTCTTCCAGCCCATTACTTAGGGTCCTGTGACAATGAGCTCTGGTAACTTCATTGGATAGGGAAACACTCCAGATACATCATGTAGCACTGGGGTCTCTCCCTGAACCCCTGCTCTGAAGTCAGCTAAAGAACTGAGAACTAATTTAAAAAGAAGTTCAGCTTAAAGAAATCAGAAGCTGATTGGAAAGGATGCGTATTTTAAAATGCCACCAAAATTGTAACTGTGCTGGTCTCCATCCCTTTGTATAGGATCTTCGTTAAGCTTAAAACACTGAACATGTAATATTTTTGGAAGTAATCCAGTCTTTGTAACGTGTTGGGTTTATGGGAATGTAGCATTAGGAACAGTTTGAGCAGTGATGGAAATTGAAGCCAGAGCTTTGGGCATGATGAGCATATATTCTACAGACAGAGCCACCACTCTCAGCCCCTTGTAGAGAATTTATCACAAGATCATACTATATGTGATCTGCTTACTCCTAAGCAGGTCACACACAACCTCCCTATGATAACAAATAGGATCCTTTTGAGTGTATTGTATTACCATCCGTTGAGAATTTTACCTGGATATTGCAAAATAGTTCAAAAACATAGTTTCAGAATAATTTGGGGGAAAAATCAATAAAAACAATTAGAAGTGAATCATTGGTTGAATATTGACAAAAAACATCTTTGATATTTTAGGGCATAATTTATGGTTGAGAGAAAACAGTGGGCATTGGTGAAAGAAAATCAAATTTGCTTTCACATCTAGTAAGTGTTTGGACAATGGAAGAATATTTTTTTGCATAAGACATTTTTCAAATAAACAAGGGAATGAGTAGCTCTGAACTTGCCGATTTTAATTACCAGAACCTATAAATTGATGTTTCTGACCACAACAAACATCATGGTTCTTATGGGACAGAAGTTTTATTTCCCCCAAATCATCCCAAGAGAGTCAGTAGCTAGTTTCTGAAATAGAGATGGAGAAAAGCGGCTGACCACAGGGAATCAGAGATCAAAGTAATGTCCTCACCCCTCCTCTCTGCCTAGTTTCTTTCAGATCAAAGGGATGGTGGTGTCATGAGATGCCTGTATGTTGGTAACACTGCCCCAGGCACCAAATGCCATCACAACTCCTCTTCATGTCCATTACAAACCTGAGGTCACAAAACAGCAAAATGGAGGTGGGGGAAAAGGACTGTAATTCAATACTCCTGAGCAAGGTACTCTCAAAGATGATTTCCAATAGCTCTGGTGTATCCAAATCAGCTAATGACTTGTGTAAAGGGCACTAGCCCATCCCGTCACCAGAACTAGGAAAACAGAGAGAAAGAAGTTGATAAAAGGGATAAGGAGAAAAGTTCTCACAGTGTAAGAAAACATGCATGCTGTACCAACCACCAAAGCCCCATCATTATCAGACTTTGTGGAGATGCAGTTTGTAAACTCTAAAGGGCTGTGCCACTACTTGTTAAAGCCTGAGCCATAGTGCCACCTTCTATCTTTCTTCTCCCCAAATCTATTTGTTTTCATTTTGAAATTTAAAACTAAAATAATTAATTTACAATGCAAGTTTTTAAAACCAGAGCAGAGGAAGACAGAGAAATGAGTTTCCAAAAGTAGCCCAGCTCCCTCCACACACTGTGACTTGGAGCATCCCTTTACTTCTGAGCCCTGGGTTCTCTCCATTTGAGCATCTGTGCCAAGTAATTCCTAGGAACATATTCCAAATTGTATGTTCTAATGACTCTGATCATTAGCACAGGATGGCCATTTTTCTCAGAGCTATTTTCAAGTGACAAAGAAACAATTTGTTATTTAGTTAATAATTAAGTAATAAGGGGAATTAAATTTTAATTTTCTAAAGCACATATCTGACTATCTCAAACCTAAGCGATACAAAAACATAGCATTTCTAGGTGTCGGAGCAAAAAAGAATCATCAGGTAAGGAAATAACCATTGTTCCACAGGCAGAAACGCTGCGTGAGACAAACTAACAAAAGACTGAAAGAAATACTAAGGAGGTAAGACAGCATGAAATCAAACTGGAAAGTATACTCGCTGCTGGAGGGACAATTTCCGATGGATGAGAATTATTTAAAAACATATTTTTGTTAACATTTATTGAATACACCTTCTGCCAATCATTATGGTGAGGATTTAGGACAGGTGGTTTTACTTCATCTGATGCAGCATGGCATTTTACAAGTTTTGACAATTAAACTTCCCATCAGTGTTACAAATTAGGAAGTGAGTGACTACATTGAGCTCCTAGCAACTGTGTCAAGGCCCCTGTTGGCATAAGCTCTTCTCTGGATATTGAACCCTCGTGCCAGGTGGTACCTCTGTTATGATACATTATTTCTGCTAGTTCTCTCTGCCTCCAGAAAGCTGCTATAATGAGGATGACTTGATACAAAAGTAACAGTAATAAAAGCATCAGAACAATTCTCACATCAAAGTTTACCAGGCTTGGCAAATTTTGGCACTTCGCAGAGATTTATTAACAAGAGATGCTATATTTTTTTATTAGTTGTTTCCTCCCATGATTGAAATAGCAACCCGAAAGCAGAGGCCACACCTGTGACTTGGGTAAATTCAATTTTACCAGTAAGAATAATTCTCATCATTCATGTGCGTCTGGAACAATCCGGACTCACTAAAAATAAAATCTTGAGAATAAGACATCTCTCTCTCTGAGTTCAGCTTTTACCCGGCATAATACAAATGCACATGGAATTCTATCTATATTTAACCAAAACTTTTTGCTTTCTGGGCTATTTAGCTGCAGCACATTAAGAAAAAAATTAACAGCACTTAATGTAAGCATATTAAATACTCAGCGGTCCCTTCATTTTTGTTTTCTCTGGTGTCCTGTTGTGGCTTGAAAGGAGAAAAGGCAAGGTGTATTCACCTCCTAGAGAAAAGAACACAAGTTTGGGGGGAAAAAAGGTCCCTTTTCTTGTTTTACTAGTGCTCCCTCTAGTGGGAATTTTAGAGTAATACAGGCAAAAGGATTCTTTTCAAGACATTTGAGCACATATTTTGTTTGCTTTCTTACATTTCCTTTTTAGAAACATTCTAAACACAATGATGTGAAATAAACAAACATAATAGTGCATAATAGATGTACAATGGCTTCAGCAGTGATTGTAACTAAACAGGGGAGTGATAACAGTCTGTGCTGTACTCAGAAGGGAAAGGTTTTCAACAGCATGTGGCAGACAGACACGGAAACCGGAACCCACTGTCATTCATTCCGCGGCTTCCCTTTTTCTCCCAACCAGTCCGTTTGGCCATTAGCCTAGGACTTTCCACCAGCCACATTCTTCCCATTTACTTCAAAAACTGACCTCTTTCACCCTTTACTTTGTAACTCTTACACTATCAAGTACTTAATTTTCTTCATCTCTAACTCCTACAATCCTTCCTCTGTGTGAAAACTACATCGGGTCCTCAGAACCAAGCCATATAAACCAATCCTGCGTATGATTTACAAGCGTTCCTTTTCTGACAGTTTGCTAGCATTGTTTATTTTTCCTCCCATAAAATATACGTGTTTGCACCCTAGGAATAAAAATAAATAAATAAAAAGAAAAGAAAAAAGAAAAGAAAAACTGCCTGGCCCCAAATGAACATTCTTAACATTGCTTTATCCGATGCTTCCTGGAGATGTCTTGAGTTTGGTAGTTGCTTCTTGTTCTACGGGGATCTCTGTCAACTTCTCGTCTTATGCATTTAATGTGCTTCCCTGGTGATAGCCTAAGGGCTCTCTCACTAAACAATTAATGGGAGGCATCTCTTGGGAGCCTAATGGGTATTTAGCAATAAGTTCAATTCCAGCGAATTGTATAATGTGATATTTTGACAACACATATGGAGAAGTTGCATAAAGGTGAACTTTACTTTTAAAAGGGAAAAAAACCCACACACCTACAGTTCTCACCCTTTTGTCATTTATTGTTTGGAGATAAGGATAACCAAGATGTCATTTCCAGTGCTGTCCTGTGTGCCAGCTTTGGCCATCATGGCATAATACGACACTCCTGTTCACTCTTACTAATGTAATGTGCAATTTTCAATCTATTAGCGAAAGTAAAATTTGCTGTGACATTTTTATTCCAAAGCCTCAAGCAATAAAAGGGGTATCACTGTGCAGGATATTTGTATTATGTTAATAAAAAATGATACTACCATATGATACTAATACTGAGCATAGAGCGCTGATTAGAGCATTTTAGACCAAAGTCTCACTCTGATTTTAGAGTAGTGGTATGTCAACGTTTTGGATGTAATAAGTGCATCATTTTGCTTCATATATTTTTCAGGTGCTGCTTGAACCATTTCTCTTCTGTTTGTCAAAATATTTAGCTAGTAGTGAGGTTTCTTTCTAAGTGTGATTTATAGATTTCCTAATGGTAATTTATAGTTAAAGTGTGTGATATCAGAATAGTGTACTTATTATTGGAATATGTTCCGCGTCTGTAGTACACTTATAAACTTAAACAAAGTAATGGTAGAGCTCATTTCTAAAGAGAATTAGTTGGCTTTGATTCAAATCAATATAGCAAAGTAAATGTGGATCGCTTTCCTCCAAAAGGGATTTTAAGTAGTTTCTCATCCATTTTCACCCCTCAATCTGAAATCTGCTCAGAAAGTCTGGGCAATGTTATAATCATACAAGTGCTTGTATATGAACACACACCCCATATAGATATGTAGAATTATATTAAATAAAGGCATATAGAATTAAATTAAATAGAGTCATCATTTTAACACCTCTGAAGCTTACAACGTTAATGGAAAGTAATCACTGTCTCCAAATTCTTATAGTTTCACTTGAATAATTTTTATTTCCAATCTTTCATACTTTCAATGAAGTTTTATACTCAGACATTTATTTCATGCCAATACCTTTTCTCAGAAATAAAAATAAATAAAAGATACATTGGCATAAAATCAACTGTGACATGATACAGAGAGTACAAATTTAAAAGCACATCCCCTGAAGGAAGGAGAAACGATCGATCGTTCATTATCATCACTTTGGCTGTTCTAATAATTTCTTGCCTGAAATGATTTACAAGGGTGCTATAGTTCCTTTAAGGAAGTGAATGCAAACTCAACAAATATCCTTCTCTATCAGAATTTGTAAAGTTTTAGTCACTCTCCTCGAAAAAGACGCTTTCCCTTGGAGACTGCACGGCAGAAACAAGCTCACATAAATGACCGTAAAAACATTACATCGTTTTTCTCATCCTCTTCCACATCCTCAGGGCCAGCAATGGATATTTCTCTATGCCAGGCAGGCTCCTTCTGCTCAGCCCTCAGCGACTGTGCCTGTCTGAATTGTCACTGAACTCACGCTGCAAATTCATATGTTGTGGGAGGAATTACACAAACAGCTGCATCAGTCTATTAAGCATAGCAACTGCATTATGAGGTCAATAAAAGATTGGAGGCAAAATATCTGGAAAGTAATTACCACTCTTTAATGAATATATAGTCTGGTGATTTCTGAGTGCTGTAGGCATAACTGTGCTATATAGTTTATAGTTTATAAATAAATAGTTATTACATTACACTAAGGCTAGGAATACATCCGTTGAACAGTTAATTTGTTGTAAAGAGGCACATTTTGCTTAAACTGCTTACATATAATGGATTATCAGGTAATTCCAATATGCTGTAATTGAGAATTACCTCTCTCAACATGGAATATTCAATTGCATTTTGCACATCTGGGAGAAAACTATATTTTCATCTCAGCTATTCTCTTCTGCATTAAAAGCATGATTTATAGTATATATTTTATGTAGGGAGTAATGGCAGCACAAAGTCAACCTTATGGTATGAATAACTTAAAATTATTTCTTTAGTTTAAATGTATTTGCATGCAAATTACACGATATAATTATTCTCACATAGCAGTCTACCTTGCTTAATTTTTTTTCTAGAAGCCCATTTCTCAAGCTACAACATCAACCGCCAAATTAAATGTGCATATTTTGCTTACATTATTTCTAGCTTGTATAAATTAAAATCAGAATACCGTGTTGTAGTATGTCAGTTATTAGTTGATAGTATGAGAGATGATTTTATGATTGGTTTACCTTCCTATTAAAGTTATAATAAACTCATCCTGATGTTTTTACAGGAAACTAATTGAAAGAGTCTGGTGGATAGTTTATAAATAAGCAGATCACTCTGATACCTTCCTGAGACTTTAAATTTAGGGAGGTATAACAGAAAAAGACGATGGTGCTTTCGAGCACCAGAATCTGTGATAAAGCAGCAGTAACTTTCATGTTGTGTTTATAAGAAGCTATCACCTATGTAAAGACTCCCAATGCAGCTGAGCAGTCCCAAAATCTTGGCAGTAAAAATCGAATGATCCTGGAGATGTTGCACTGCAAAGACTTGCTTCATTCGGTGAACTCAAACCCCTTCTGATTTCTTTTTATTTTTTAAACATGAAATTTAAACAACAACTGATGATTTATTTCACCTAAGTTAGAGCACACAATTTGTTTTTTTGGTCACAGGGCACGGTGTGGTTGGTGGGTAGGTAGTGAGAGTGGAGCAAAAAACAATGGTATATGTATATGAAAGTGTATCAAACCATTATTTTATGCAGTGACTAAAGATTAATATAAAAGAATAATGAAAATGTAGCCTCTAGTATTAACAGAGGTTATCACTGTATGTGTAAAACTGACAGGGAATATTAACCCTCCAATGTGTGCTACCCGGTGGTGGGAGCCGCCACACTCTGCACAAAGGTAGAAGAAAATGAGAAGCCCAGCTCCAGGCTTCACCGTTAACCCACGGAAGTTCCACATGCTCTGCAAGAGAATTCATTTGCAATAGCAATGAATTCTAATTAAACCACCAACCAAAGAGTACACATGGAGGGACCCATGGCTCCAGCCGCATATGTAGCAGAGGATGTCCTCATTGGACATCAAAGGGAGGAGAGGACCTTGGTCCTGAAAAGGCCGATGCCCCAGTTCAGGGGAAAGCCAGGACAGGGAAGCAGGAGTACCAGATTGGTTGGTGAGCAGGGGAGGGGGCATGGGATAGGATGTTTTGGGAGGGAAAACCAGGAAAAGAGATAACGTGAAATGTAAGTAAAGAAATATTTAATAAATAAATAAATAAGACTTAAATTAGTTGTACAATATACAAAGCCCCCTCCCCTTTGAATAGCACAGGCTTTTCAGATCTTAGCTTCAAAGGTGTCACCTTACAGGGGTGGGGGGACAGAAGCAATACCAGAGTACTGAAATGCTAAGAATTCAAAATCAACGTTTCAACATTTGCAAAGCATATGACATATTCCTTGTGGGAGTTATTTGCTTACAATGAGTCTCCGAGACATGCAGTAATATTAACTCTGTTTAATCTTTCAGGAAACTGAGTCATACTCAGGTCAAAAAGCAGTACCTGAATTACCATTCACAGCGGACACCTCTGTCTTGAAGTTGATCCCTCTGGAGTGTGTGGAACGCTAGGTAGAGATTCCATCCTAACAGGTAGTGTGTTCTACAGATGGAAGGAAAGGGCTTTGAGGACTTGGTAGAGGGAATGACAACCATTGTTTCTGTCTCCTTGTGCTTCCTTTTTTTTTTTTTTTTTTATACAGAAGGTTTGCAATTTTATGAGGTCCCATTTGTCAATTCTTTTATTTGATATATTTTTTATTTACATTTCAAATGATTTCCCCTTTCCTGCCTCTCCACTCCCCGAACGTCCCATAAGCCCTCTTCTCTCCCCCTGTTCCCCCATCCACCTCTTCCCACTTCCCTGTTTTGGTTTTGCCCTATACTACTACACTGAGCCTTTCCAGAACCAGAGGCCACTCCTCCATTCTTCTTGAACATCATTTGATATGTGGATTATGTCTTGGGTATTCCAAATTTCTAGGCTAATATCCGCTTATCAGTGAGTGCATACTATGATTGATCTTTTGAGACAGGGTTACCTCACTTAGTTTGATGTTTTCCAGCTCCATCCATTTGTCTAAGAATTTCATGAATTCATTGTTTCTAATGGCTGAATAGTACTCCATTGTGTATATACACCACATTTTTTTTTTTATCCATTCCTCCATTGAGGGACATCTGGGTTCTTTCCAGCTTCTGGCTATTATACATAGGGCTGCTATGAACATAGTGGAGCATGTGTCCCTTATTACATGCTGGGGAATCCTCTGGGTATATGCTCAGGAGTAGTATAGCAGGGTCCTCCGGAAGTGATATGCCCAGTTTTCTGAGGAACCACCAGACTGATTTCCAGAGTGGTTGTACCAGCTTGCAATCCCACCAGCAGTGGAGGGGTGTTCCTCTTTCTCCACAGCCTCGCCAACACCTGCTGTCTCCTGAGCTTTTAATCTAAGCCATTCTGACTGGTGTGAGGTGAAGTCTCAGGGTTGTTTTGATTTGGATTTCCCTAGGTCATTGTGCTTCCTTCTTTAACACTGCTTATATCTGCCACAGCCTCCTTTAAAATCACCAGACACCAGCAACACAAATCGATGTGTCTACACCGTAGCACTTGGTGCTGCTTTTTCGTAAGGTTACAAAAATGGCTTGCCATCACGCATCGATAGCTAAAGGTACCCAAAGAAGTGATAGTGAAAAGGAAAAAAGAGTGTGGGGCTCAGGAGAAATAGATTCCGATCGTGCCTTCACTGCCAGCGATATTTGCTTGCTCTCTCTTTCTCAACAGTGCTAAGACAGGGTGTTCTCTGCAGAGAAAAGAGAAATTGCAACTGTGTCGTTCAGTTTCCTATCTAGCTCTGATTTTCTATCTCTATTTTCTTAACTCTCTACTTGTCAAAGTCGGATGTGGGTAATAATCTGAAGCATAGCTTAGCTCCTCAGACTCTTGTCTGCCTCACTGGGATGTCAGAGGTGTCCTACTACTCATGCCTAAAATCTTAATCTAACTTCTGTGTGCACAAAAATCTAAGGCCCTGTCTCTGATGGAGCCTCAGACCATTCTATTTTAACATATTAATTACATACAAGAAACGATCGATTCCTGCCTTAGAAATAAGGACACATCTTTGCTATACTATTATCTACAGCAATGTGTACCAAGACCGGGGATGATGGTCCATCTCTTTTCTGCCAGCACTAGAGAGGCAGAGGCAAGCAGATCTCAGTGAGTTCAAGGCCAGTCTGATATACATAGTGAATCCATGCCTGCCAAGATTCTACAGTGAGACCCTATCTCAATAAAAAAAAAATGGGATGATGATGGTGATGGTGATGATGATGATGATGATGCTTAGCAATTTTAGATTATCCATGAAAATTATAGAGAGGACTTCTTTCCAAAATGCATTCTGGGCTAAAAATGTCCTCCCTGGTCTAGCACATGGGAGACCCCCATGTTTAATTCTCAGTTACATGAAATCACAAACACACAATCTTAGATTCTGATTCCTGGGTAAGCTTAACAATCACTAACCCAGCGTCTGAGGTGTACTGATGGGCACTGTGGAATCCCAGGAGTAGTCCTCTGGATGCCATTGCAACTCTCAAAAGTTCAGTAACTGCAACTTTCCTTGACAGATAAAGAAACTTTGTGTTAAGCTAGCTCTAGATCTCATGGGATGCACAGTTGGGCTCAAGTCCTGCTCAGTCATAAGAGGCAGGCAAGCGGCAGAGACTACAGGCAGAAGGAAGCAGTGCACAGCAGACAGGCCTAAAGAACAAAGGATGCTGACACCCAGTGCATGAAAAGCTGTGGGGTTGAGGAAGTCAGAGATAAAGAGAGGATATTTCACCTGCATTGCCAGGTTTCAGAATTTGATAAACCGTGTGATTTTATGATTAAAAATAAAAACTTCAAAGAAATTTCATTAACATGTATTCAATTAGTGCATCGTTATTTTGTACAACAGGAAGCATCTCTGGTTTTAGTTTCTGGAAATAGAAGTGTTCTCCCTGGTGAATCTTTGGTCAAGCATAAAGGTATCAAATTTTATCAATTTTAGTAAATTTAATATCAACTCACTTAAAAATGAAAGAAATATGATATAGCACAGACATACATCAACACACTTACTTCCTACATTACAACTCTTTCAGAGCCACTAATGGCCTCATGTGAATTAAAAAATGCAGTGCCAACTACTGGCACTCTATTGATACTCCTAAAGGATTTGCTTCAATAAGTGACAATTATTTTTTCACTGCTACTGTCTATATAATGACTACTTAAACAAGTCTCTACTTTAAAAACTTTTAGACATATTTTGTTACTATGTAATCACTATTATCATGTTAGTCATCCTGTTCACTGGTAGTCACCTTGTAAGGAATAGAAAGCTGCCAACTGAATGGGAATGAAAGGGGGAAAAGCAGAAATATGAGATATCACGGCCGGGCAGTGGTGGCACATGCCTTTAATCCCAGCACTTGGGAGGCAGAGGCAGGTGGATTTCTAAGTTCGAGGCCAGCCTGGTCTCCAGAGTAAGTTCCAGGACAGCCAGGGCTATACAGAGAAACCCTGTCTTGAAAAACCAAAAAAAAAAAAAAAAAAAAAAAGAAAGAAAGAAAAGAAAGAAAAAAAGAAAGAAAGAAAGAAAGAAAAAGAATATGAGATATGAAAAGTTTTTGATGGATAGAAACAGTTGCTCCACAGTGCTGCAAGTTAGATGGCTCTGTAACAGTAAGCAGAATTAATTCATGTGGCATTATCTCAGAAACCAGAGTAGCATTTGCATAGAAAAATAATGCAGATGTTATAGACAAAGAATATTGGTCTTATAATATTGTTTTTAAAGGATACCCCCCAACAAAAAGCATAGAGATATAAGACTGAAGTCCATGAGAAAGGCTGAGACTTGCCAAAATTAAGTGACCTCCTTTCCACAGGTCAAGAGCATCCAATCCTTTCATGACATTTTAACAAAATCTCTAAAACCTGAGGGTGACTAGTCCAAGTACACACAAGTCTTGTCTTATAGATCAGATCCATGCACCATCAAGGAAGAGTTGAAATTTGGGGTATTGAACAATGGCCCAGCTCCCTTTTCAGATTGGGTACACTTCTAAAATCTAAACACTTCCAAACAGAGGAACTGGCTTTGTTAACTTGTAACAGGGATCTACACTGAAGCCCATGCTTACCTCAAACTCATGGCAATTCCCCCATCTCCATTTCCCTAGGAGTGTTGATATTACAAGTAGAAATACTCTGTGTAGTATAGAGATGAGTTTTTTTACTGGCTAGAATGGATACCAGAATCTGGTCCCTACCTCTAAGCTAGCTCATAGTTAATGGAGCAGTGTTAATTGTTTTCAAGGGCAACAATGTGGGTGATTTTCAGGACCTAATCATAATTTCCATTTACATAATTTGGGATTCAAAAGGACAGTATTTCCTCTAGTCTGTCAGTGAATGTATGCTTCCAAATTAATACTGAGTGTATCAAAGAGAGAAAGCAAACATGATGTCTGCACAACTTGCATGTAAAGAATATTTGGAAATGTCACATAAGCTCGTTTCACATGAAGAAATGCTTGTTTTTAGAAAACAACAGTTGGTCCATGGCTTTTCCTGATTATGAGGAGTGGCCACACTTAACCGGTCCTGTGTACTGGAGAGAAAAAGTTGGCACTCGGGTATCTGACTCTGAATACCACATGGGCATTGCCACAACACCTCAGAATCGGCGTACTGCCCAGATCGGCTTCTTGTTTTCCCTTTCGTGCAATAAACACTTTATTAATTCTGTCACTTACACTCTAGTGTTGCTTTTTGCGAGATCACACTCATATACTATTGCAGAGGGAAATCAGAGGGTAGGGAAGCAGATAGGCTAAGGTTGAGTATAGTCCAACACATGATGAAGTAGAGATTATTATAAGCAGAAACTGAAAATTCATAGCTCCTGATTTTCTGATACTGTGGTGGTCGAAATGACACATTCCTGTGTGTAGATCAGGCAATTGCTCACCCCTTACACCATGCCATGTTGTCCTATCTATGCTGGATTCTTATCCTTACAAAATCATAAGCCAAAATAAATTCCTTCTGCCTTGAGTTTCTTTTGTTCAGTGTTTTGTACAACCACAGAAAAGTAGACTAATACGGATATCATCAACAAGACTGGACCACTGAAATTTATTATTTATAATTTGCTCTATCAAATGCTGTAGCAGTATTTCTGCCTTTAAATGTAATATATTGTATCTTTACCTTCAAAAGCTACTTAAAATCTTTTGTGCTATTGGGAATAGTTTCTCCTTATCGTCACACTCATTAAAATCAAGAGGTCCTATTTTGAAAGTATACACACAGGCATAGTTGCACACACCTTTCATTCTAGCACTCCAGAGGCAGAAGCAGGTGGATTTCTGTGAAGTTGAGGCCATCCTAGTCCACAAAGTGAGTTTCAGGACTACCAGAGTATAGTTTGAAAGTGTAGATATAAGTGGGCTTTGTGATTGGTAAAATAATGACGGCTTCCATTTCAGAACTTATCTAAAGTGAAATAAAAGCATTAAAAACATATCCAAATTAAAAGCAAATTAGAAATGCTGGTATATATTGTGATTTTATAAATAGATAGATAGATAGATAGATAGATAGATAGATAGAAATATGATAGATAGATTATAATTTCATATATATGTATATATACACATATGTAATTACTACACAAATATAAGCTCTTCCTTAGTAAAACATAAAGCAAGAAAAACAGATAACCTGTTCTGTTTTACTATTTTTATATCTATCTTTTATAGCTATGATAGTGCCTACTGCAGAGTAAAAAGATACACATGCATTAGTTACTAAAGAAATCAACCATCTAAAATATTTTTTCTGAGGCTACCAGAAGTATTACAAACCCTCTCAAGTCTTTAGGATGCCAGAAATCCTATAGAAACAGATTGGAGAATTCAGCCAATTTTTTGACTGCCAAAGGGCTTGTGAATTTGATGTGTGATCTCTTTTGAATATTCCCCTAAAAAAAATCTTGCACAGCTAAGCCCAGTTATTATTATTATCATTATTGTTATTATTATTATATTCAAATTGATCCTTGATAATTCCATACACGAATAAAATGTCTTCTTATTAGTCTCATGCCCCAATTTTTTCTTCTTTCTCTCCCTCCCATTGACCTCTTCAACTCCCTACAAGTCTCCCACATTCAAATCTTTTGTGTTGTGTTGTGTTGTGTTGGGACCCACTGAGCTTCATAAGTTTGGAGGAACTTAAGTTTGGAATTGCCCTTTAAAGGTTGGTGAACTCACTAATGGTATACATGGGGAGATAAGGACTCCCCATTGACCAGAGTCCATCAATAGTAGCCATTGGCTCCACAGGAAAGACCTAGATTCCTAGTGAGTGCCTGCCTGTCTAAGACTGGCTGTTGATGAATTACACTGTGGTTGCAATGTACAGTAGGACCACATAACTGAATGTGATAGGGTTTGCAAAACGAAGCAGCAGCAGTAAAAGATTTCTGAATGCCCGTCAGTCAGATATTCAGACATATAATAAATTTGAAGTGTTGGTGCAGAGCCCATCTGTGCTGTGCTTCTTTGCACAGCTCACCAGTAGGCTTACTTCTAAGCACACAGCTGGTGTACTTAGTTCTCTGTGTGCCATCACCCCTGATCCACAACACACACTTCCCAAAACTTTGGCTCAGATTTAAAACTATTGTGTGTTATGAGGAGCAATATTTTCACTGTACTAAAAACTTCTCTGCTCTTAGAGAAAATGTGAAGTCTTGGATTTTTCCTACCATTATTCCTGAGCATGTAAGAGTCAATTTAGTGAAGCTTTAGCTTTTAGGTGTTAGAATGATTGATTTTTAAAATTGATATTTCCGGGACTAAGGATATCCTTCATCTCCTCCTCAGCATCCATGTAAAAATCAAGACATGGTGGCCTGTGCCAGTAATCCTAACACTGAAGATATGGAGACAGGAGAATTCCTGGCATTTGCTGGCAAGCCAATAGGGTTGAACTGGTAAGTTCCAGGTTCAATGAGAGAACTTGTCTCAAAAAAACACTTAAGGAAGATATTCAATGCCTACTTCATCTATATGTGTGCCCTACACACATGAGAGAACACACATGCACATACACATATGCACACACACGCGCGCGCGCGCGCGCGCGCACACACACACACACACACACAGAGTATGTAGTTTGAGTTCATGTGGAGCTTCATAAAAATTAAAATTCATTTCTTCCTTGGGAATGGAATGGGATTTTCAGTAATCTCTAAGATATACCATGCGAAACAACATTCTCAGCATTGAGAATTATAAAAATCAAAATATCGATCAACTCTAAAACATGCTGAAAATGTTCCACACTCCTTAAGTTTCAAATATTCAGACAAGATTTAACTTTTTATGCAAACACAAACCCATCTGTCTAACAAGTATGTGAACTTGCTTATATCGTTTATAAATGATACAATTATATATATGTATAATGATTGTTTTCAAAATAAATCACTTTGTGATTTATTATCAGTGTGTTATTTAATTGTGTACATACTTTATCTAATTACCTTAGACTATGTAAAAATTTCTTGTGCAAAACAGGTCATGAATTGGAAGATGTTTAAGAGACCCTGCTTTAAAGGAATCTGTAAATCTTATGCTTTCTATACCAAGACCTCAAAGGTATTTCAAACAAAGCATATATAATCTATAACACAGAAATTTCCTACTCAACTAGACCTAGTTAAATCAAGGACCAACACAGATTTAAGTAGGCTTTAATGATTGACAATGTTAAATTTTTAATATCCTCACCTTGAAAGACAGAAAAAGACAGAGGCCAAACCCACCCTTACAATGCACGGTGAGTACAGTTCTCCTGGGAATGCCTCTTCTTTGGATGAGGCTCCACATGTGATGGGAATGTGGAGGAAAAAATTATGATCCTCCCTTTCATCACTCAAAACCTTGAGGTAGAAACAGCTTTCCCAGCTGGTACTGTAGCTTCTGGATAAATAGAATTCTATATACTTCAAACTTAGAGAAGAAAGTTTATTATATAAAGAAAAGACTACACATAACACACTGATTCTGACTTCCTTAGTTTATAGAAAAGAAAACTAAGGCTAAGCAAGGAAAGAGTTAAACAGCAGCAGGAATTAACTCCAAAACCATAGTGTGTTGTTTATTGTTTGTTTGTTTGGTTGGTTGGTTGGTTGGTTTTGCTTTTGCTTTTTTGAGAAATATTATATTAAGTTCTGATTATAGAGACATTCATTCTGTATTTAACCATGCATTATTTTGTGTGCTTTTACTTGAATGTTAATAGATCCTTGAGGAAACATCTCTTCTATATTTGACCTGCTATTTCACTCAGAACCTATTCCCATAGCTACACATATAGTATAGATTATCCTTGACGTACATTGGCATTATATTTCAAACATTATAGTTAGAATAAAATATCTTAAACCAAAATGCATTTAAGATATCTAACCTAGTCAGCATCATACCGGTTAGCCTAAACTACTGAAATATGTGCTCATAACCTGTATTTTAGTGAAAAGTTAAGCAATCCTAGACCACAAGAACTATTTTATGGGATGTCATGTTTAACCTAAATATAATGGTAGACATCCATTATATGTAATGTTTATGACATCTAAATATTTGGCGGTATTTTGCTGATGTTTTTAAGGTAGGCCATGGATGGAAAGATAGCCCAGTGGTTAAGGCCACCTGCTATTCTTTTAGAGGTCCTGACTTCAGTTCTCAGTACTTACATAACCACTCATTGCATCTGTACTTCCCATTCCAGAGGATCCAGTGCACTTACTTCTCTTCCTCTGACTTGTATATACGTGATACTCAATATGTATAGTCAAGCAAATTAAATAAAATAATCTATAAAATAGAAACTCAATTAAGATGTGTCATGGACCATTTATATATGAGGGTGATATTTTCAGGTTCCATGAACAGTGAGGTCCAAAAATCCTGATTCTTTTATTCACTGATGATATAACATTCAGAATTATAGCAAAATGTTCCCTGTATCTTCTTTAATAATGCATGGAGCAAAAAATAGAAAACAAGGCAGTTTTATACCTCAATAACATATATAATATAGTGTCTATTCCACAAGTGCCTATGATGTTTTGCATCTAGAACATTTACCAGAGATGCTTAACATTATCATACTTCTCTCTAGTTTGTAAAGGTAGAAATAGCTTAATCAAATACCATTATAAAATTATTTTTGATCTACACATAACGGTTTATCAAGAACTAACTCCTACTCATTGGAATAGCATATGGGGAATCCTAGCATGATTAAAACACAAAATAAATATGTACCATTTCTGTAACATTAACATAGTAAAAGTTCTGTGCAATATTTTTTTTTCAAATTACATCAACCATGTTTAAAGAAATAAAGAGAACTTTCAAATTTTGCACCAAGACTGTGGGAGAACCTAGCCTAAAAGCCTGTTCCCTCGTATTTATCTTTCACAAGTTCCTTCAAGAATATAGCAAGGTTTTTTAAGTTACCACCTTTAAGTTCCATTTCCTGGTAGAGGTCCTTTAAAAGGAGAGAATAAAGTAATGCCAGTTATCAGGCTGCCTTCAAATGTCATAAAAGATTATCCACACAAAATAGAGATTTTTTGCTCTCTTTATAATAATTGTTCAATGAGAACCATTTGAAACCATCACATGCAAAAAATTATTTCTTTGCACTGCTGTCTTTTGAGCTCATGAGTTTAGGAAATGCCTTTCTTTGTATCACTCACTCGACTTCTTAAGCAAGTCCAAGGAAGACAGAGATCTGAAAGAACTGTTGACATTGCTCTAGCTCTCTGTTTAAAAACAATGCAACTCTTTCTAACTTCTAAAAGATGACTGTGGCCTCTGAGATACATGCGATGTTTGCTCTGTAAGGGTTCCATCAGCTGTAGTGAATAGTAAGTTCAGTAAGAGTTCAATATACAAATATACAAAGAATATATTTCCAGTTTTACTTACTTTCTGTGTAAAAAATAAGTCTACAAAGTCTTATAAGACTGGGGTTGGAGAAATGGCACCACTGTCTGTTCTTACAGAGGGGCCAGGTCCAAATCCTGTAAGCCATAATGTAGCTCATAAGTATCTGTAACTCCAGTCTCAAGCAATAGCACACCTTTTTGGCCTCCACATTCACTATTCATATGTGATAAACAAACAGGTAGGCAAAATGTCCATACCCATAAGATAAAAATAAAATCTAAAATGTTTAAATTTTATACAGTTATTTCTTATTAAACTCTTGAATTCATTTTAAATGATTGTTTTCATAAGAATTTTTCATCTAAACTATATTAAATAAATTATAGGATTTTAGGAATCCATTTCCAAATCCCAATATGATTCTTTCTGAACATCTAGTACATAGAAAGGATGCTATCTTATATCTCATTCTGTGGAATATACTTTATTTTATATATATATATATATATATATATATATATATGCATATATATATATAATTAAATAAATATATAATAATATATAATGTAAAGTTATTCTTCCCTAACTGGGATATTTTTTCAAAAATCAGATTCCACATTATATAGTAGGAAAGAAAAGCTTACATAGCATAATCAGCAAAAAAAAAAAAAAATCATAGAAGAAGATGCAGAGAGCTACATCGAATTCATGAATCAGAAAGCACAAAACCAGGGCATAGAGCCAAATCAGAAATCACAAGAAATATATAAGACCAATGAGGAGCTATTATCAATACTCATGTGGCTATAATCTACTTTGATTTATCCAGTCACTATAGATAGCAAGTTCCTTCTCACCAATACAGTAATGACTTAATTTAGATTTGGAATAATTGTTCAAGGGAGAAAAACAGATAGTAACATTTGTAAATGATATCCATTATTATCTAAAACATATCCAAATAATATCCAGCTTGAGGAGTGACAACTATACTTGCATGCTTACAAAGCCGAACACTTGCATATCCATCTTAGCTTGGGAGGCTGAGAGTAAAGCTTAGTGGAGACTGCTTACTTAGAATGTATGAAACTCTATTTCAATTCTCACTACCAGAACAGACAAAAAAATAAAACAGGAATGAGATGGAGTTCTCGACTCCACCCATTTCTTGTCAGCGTGGCACTAGAAGCATTAACCAGAAAAATAAAAAGGAAAAAGAAAGGAATACAAATAAGAAAAGTACTTAAATTATCCCTATTTACAGATGATATATTATCCACAATGGACCCTAAAAATTCTACCAGAAATCTAGAAACAATCAACAGTTTCAGTGAACTAGCAGGACATAAAATCACCTTATAAAAATCAGTAGTCTTTTTTATACAACAACAGTAAATACACTGAAAAAAAGATCATGGGCATGCTCCCATTTATGTTAGCATCAAAAACAATGAAATATCTTGGAACAAATCTAATATGGATGTAAATGACTTTATAATAAAAACTTTGGACAGAGTGAAGGATCCAGTCCTGAGGCCTCTGGTGGGAGACTTCCAGTCTCTGCTTTGGGATCTGGAACAGCCTGAGCCACAGCACCCTGTCTCTTGCAAGAGGCCATCTGTGCACACAGAGGCTGGCTGGGAGGAAGCAGCATGCTCTGGTGAGTCCAGCCTTGCAAATCAGAGGATCCAGTCGTGAGGCATATGGTGGGAGCCTTCCTTTCTCCCCCTCTGGATCTAGAATAGCCTGGGCCACAGCACCCCATATCCAGGCAGTGCAGGAGGCCAGCTGTGCACCAGGAGATCAGCTAGGAAGAGGCAGCTTACACTCGTGAGTCAAGCATTGACTACAAGACCAACTAACACCAGTGAGAACTAGATGGCAAAAGGCAAACTTAGGAACTTTACTAACAGAAATCAAGGCAATATGGCAGCATCTGAACCCAATTCTCCATTAACAGCATGTCCTGGATACCCCAACACACCAGAAAAACAAGATTTGGATTTAAAATCACTGGTCATGATGCTGTTACAGGATCACATGAAGGACATAAATAAATCTCTTAAAGAAATTGAGGAGAAAATGGATCAAAAGTTAGAAGCCCTTACAAGGGAAACACAAAAATCATTAAAAGAAATTCAGGAGAATACAGAAGCCAATAAGGAGGAAACAGAAAAATCACTTAAAGAAATAGAGGAGAACTTTGGTCAACAGGCTGAGGTCATGAAAGAGGAAACACAAAAATCTCTCAAAGACTTACAGGAAAACACAAACAAGCAAGTGAAGGAGCTAAGCAAAACCATCCAGGATCTAAAATCAGAAGTAAAAACAACTAAGAAATCTCAAAGGGAGACAACTTTGGAGATAGAAAACCTTGGGAAGAAATCAGGGCCACAGATGCAAATATCAACAACAGAATACAAGAGATAGAAGAAAGACTCTTAAGATGCTGAAGATACCATAGAAACCATTGACTCAACAGTCAAAGAAAATGCAAAATGCAAAAAACTTGTAACCCAAAACATCCAGGAAATCCAGGACACAAAGAGAAGATCAAACCTAAGGATTATAGGCATAGATGAGAGTGAAGATTTACAACTTAAAGGGCCAGCAAATATCTTCAATAAAATTAGGGGAAAAACTTCCCTAACCTAAAGAGAGAGATGCCCATGAATATACAAGAAGCCTACAGAACTCCAAACAGACTGGACCAGAGCAGAAATACCTCCCATCACATAATAATCAAAACCCCAAAAGTACTAAACAAAGAAAGAATATTAAACGCAGTAAGAGAAAAAGGCCAAGTAACATATAAAGGAAAACCTATCAGAATCACACCAGACTTCTTGCCAGAGACTATGAAAGCTAGAAGATCCTGGGCAGATCTCATGCAGACTCTAAGAGAACATAAACGCCAGCCAAAACTACTATACGCAGCAAAACTCTCAATCACTATAGATGGAGAAACTACGATATTCCATGACAAAACCAAGTTTACCCAATATCTTTCCACAAACCCAGCTCTAAAAAGGATAGTAGGAGGAAAACACCAATACAAGGAGGGAAACCTCACCCTGGAAAAAGCAAGATAGTAACCTTCTTTCATCAAACACAAAAGAAGATAACCAATCAAATTTTTAAAATGATATCAAAAATGACAGGAAGGAATTATTACTATTCTTTAATATCTCTTAACATCAATGGACTCAATTCCCCAATAAAAAGACATACACTAACAGACTAGATACATAAACAGGAGCCTACATTTTGCTGCATGCAGGAAACACACCTCAGTGTCAAAGGCAAACACTACCTTAGAGTAAAAGTCTGGAAGACAATTTTACAAGCAAATGGTCTCAGGAAAAAAGCAGGAGTAGCCATTCTAATATCACATAAAATTGACTTTCAAGAAAAAGTCATCAAAAGAGACTCTGAGGGACACTTCTTGCAGGTCAAAGGAAAAATACACCAAGAACTCTCAATCCTGAACATATATGCTCCAAATACAAGGGCACCCTCATTCATAAAAGAAACTTTACTAAAGCTCAAAGCACACATTGGACCTAACAAATTAATTGTGGGTGATTTCAACACTGCACTTTCCTCAATGGACCAATCAGGAAAAGAGAAAATAACAGGTACACAGTGAAACTAATTGAAGTTTTGGACCAATTAGATTTAACAGATATATAGAGAACATTTTATCCTAAAGCAAAAGAATATACCTTTTTCTCAGCACCTCATGGTAACCTTCTCCAAAATCAATCATATAATTGGTCACAAGACAGACCTCAACAATAATAAAAAGATCAAAATAATCCCATACCTCCTATCAGATCACTATGGAGTAAAAGTGGTCTTCAATAGCAACAAAAACAACAGAAAGACCACATACACGTGGAAATTGAACAATATTCTACTCAATGATACCTTGGTCAAGGAAGAAATAAAGAAATCAAAGACTTTTTAGAATTTAATGAAAATGAAGACGCAAAATACCCAAATCTATGGGACACAATGAAAGCAGTGCTAAGAGGAAAACTCATAGCCCTGAGTACCGAAAAAAAAAAAATGGAGAGAGTATACATTAGCAGCTTAACTACACACCTGAAAGCCCTGGAACAAAAAGAAGCTACTTCACCCAGGAGGAGGGGAAGGCAGGAAATCATCAAACTCAGGGCTGAAATCAATCAAGTAGAAACAAAGAGAACCATACAAAGAATCAACAAAACCAGGAGCTGGTTCTTTGAGAAAATCGACAAGATAGATAAACCCTTAGCCAGACTAACCAAAGGGAACAGAGACAATATCCAGATTAACAAAATTAGAAATGAAAAAGGAGATATAACAACAGAAACTGAGGAAATTCAAAAAATCATCAGATCCTACTACAGAAGCCTATACTCAACACAACTGAAGAATCTGGAGGAAATGGACAGTTTCCTAGACAGATTTCAGAGACCAAAATTAAATCAGGATCAAATAGATCATGTAAACAGTACCTTAACCCCTAAAGAAATAAAAGGGGTCATAGAAAGTCTCCCAACCAAAAAAAGCACAGGACCAGATGGCTTCAGTGCAGAATTCTATCAGACCTTCATAGAAGACCTAACTCCAATACTCTTCAAACAATTCCACAAAATAGAAACAAAAGGAACACTACCCAACTCGTTCTACGAAGCCACAATTACACTGATACCAAAATCACACAAAGATCTAACAAAGAAAGAGAACTTCAGGCCAATTTCCCTTATGAATATCAATGCAAAAATACTCAATAAAATTCTTGCCAACCGAATCCAACAGCACATCAAACCGATCATCCACCACGATCAAGTGGGTTTCATCCCAGGGATGCAGGGATGGTTCAATATAAGGAAATCCATCAATGCAATCCACTACATAAACAAACTCAAAGAAAAAAACCATATGATCATCTCATTAGATGCTGAAAAAGCATTTGACAAAATTCAGCATCCCTTCATGCTAAAAGTCTTGGAAAGAACAGGAACTCAAGGCCCATACCTAAACTTAGTAAAAGCAATATACAGCAAATGGGTAGCCAACATCAAACTTAATAGAGAGAAACTTGAAGCAATCTCACTAAAATCAGGGACTAGACAAGGCTGTCCTCTCTCTCCATATCTTTTCAATATAGTACTTGAAGTTCTAGCTAGAGCAATTAGACAACATAAGGAGGTCAAGGGGATACAAATTGGAAAGGAAGAAGTCAAATTATCACTATTTGCAGATGACATGATAGTCTACTTAAGTGACCAGAAACCTCCACCAGAGAACTCCTACAGCTGATAAACAACTTCAGCAAAGTGATTGGTTATAAAATCAACTCAAGTAAATCAGTTGCCTTACTATACTCAAAGGATAAGCAGGCTGAGAAAGAAGTTAGGGAAATGACACCCTTCACAATAGCCACAAACAATATAAAGTATCTTGGTGTGACTCTAACCAAACAAGTGAAAGATCTATACAACAAGAACTTCAGGTCTCTGAAGAAGGAAATTGAAGAAGACCTCAGAAAATGGAAAAATCTCCCATGCTCATGGATTGGCAGGACTAATATAGTTAAAAACTCTCAATCCTGAACATCTATGCTCCAAATGCAAGGGCACCCTCTTTCATAAAAGAAACTTTATTAAAACTCAAAGCACACATTGCACCTAACACAATAATTGTGGGTGACTTCAACACTGCACTTTCCTCAATGGACCGATCAGGAAAACAGAAACTAAACAAGGACACAATGAAACTAATTGAAGCTTTGGACCAATTAGATTTAACAGATATATATAGAACATTCTATCCTAAAACAAAAGAATATACCTTTTTTTCAGCACCTCATGGTACCTTCTCCAAAATCGACCATATAATTGGTCACAAGACAGACCTCAACAAATATAAGAAGATCGAACTAATCCCATGCCTCCTATCTGATCACTATGGAGTAAAAGTGGTCTTCAATAGCAATAGAAACAATAGAAAACCCACATACACGTGGAAATTGAACAATACTCTACTCAATGATACCTTGGTCAAGGAAGAATTAAAGAAAGAAATTAAAGACTTTTTAGAACACAATGAAAATGAAAACACAACATACCCAAATCTATGGGACACAATGAAAGCAGTGCTAAGAGGAAAACTCATAGCCCTGAGTGCCTCCAAAAAGAAAATGGAGAGAGCATACATTACCAGCTTAATGACACACCTGAAAGCCCTAGAACAAAAAGAAGCTATTTCACCCAGGAGGAGTAGAAGGCAAGAAATCATCAAACTCAGGGCCGAAATCAATCAATTGAAGTTTTATTAAACTTAGTCCCTTCTCCCTGCTTCTTCTTCTGTATTCTCTTCCCTCCCACTTTCCCAGATGGAGAGCCCCTCCCTATTTTACTGTTTCCTCCATTATACCTTCCTGTAACCTTATAGTCCCTTCCCAGATCTTCTCCATCTCCATGATCACTGCATACTTTTCCTGATTTCTTATATATGCATATCTGAAGATTTGGAGCTATGAACCACAGATGAGAGAGAAGATGCAATATTTTTCTCTCTAGGTTTGGGTTACTTCATTCAATACTTTCCTTTTTAGATACATCTGTTTGCTGGGAATCTTCATGATTTCATTTTTCTTTATAGCTGAATAGTATTCTATTGTGTATATACACACCAAAATTTAATTATGTATTCATCTATTGATGAATATTCAGGTTTTTTCCAACTCCTGGCTATTATGAATAGGGTGGCAATGAACGTTGTTGCAAATAACTGAAACAGCCATTGAATCCTTTGAGTATATGCCAAGTGTTGGTATGGTTTGCTCATGTCCTAGATTTATTCTTTAGTTTTCTCCAGCATAATACTTTATATTGATTATTTGGGAATTTCATACAATGCATCCTGATTCTACTCACTTCTCATTCTGCTCAGGTTCAGACTCCTACCCTTGTGCTCTCCCCACAAAGGTCATCCACCATGATCAAGTAGGCTTTATCCCAGGAATGCAGGGTTGGTTCAATATACGGAAATCCATCAATACAATCCACTACATAAACAAACTCAAAGAAAAAAACCACATGGTCATTTCATTGGATGCTGAAAAAGCATTTGACAAAATTCAGCATCCTTTCATGCTTAAAGTCTTGGAGAGAACAGGAATTCAAGGCCCATACCTAAACATAGTAAAAGCAATATACAGCAAACCGGTAGCCAGCATCAAACTAAATGGAGAGAAACTTGAAGCAATCCCACTGAAATCAGGGACCAGACAAGGCTGCCCCCTTTCTCCTTATCTTTTCAATATTGTACTTGAGGTACTAGCTTGGGCAATTCGACAACATAAGGAGGTCAAAGGCATACAAATTGGAAAGGAGGAAGTCAAACTATCATTATTTGCAGACGACATGATAGTCTACCTAAGTGACCCAAAAAACTCCACTAGAGAGCTCCTACAGCTGATAACAACTTCAGCAAAGTGGCAGGTTATAAAATCAACTCAAGCAAATCAGTGGCCTTCCTATACTCAAAGGATAAGCAGGCTGAGAAAGAAATTAGGGAAATGACCCCCTTCACAATAGCCACAAACAGTATAAAGTATCTTGGGGTGACTCTTACCAAACATGTGAAAGATCTGTATGACAAGAACTTCAAGACTCTGAAGAAGGAAATGGAAGAAGACCTCCAAAAATGGGAAAACCTCCCATGCTCATGGATCGCTAGAATCAATATAGTTAAAATGGCCATTTTGCCTAAAGCACTATACAGATTCAATGCAATACCCATCAAAATCCCAACTCAATTCTTCACAGAGTTAGAAAGAGCAATTATCAAATTCATCTGGAACAACAAAAAACCCAGGATAGCTAAAACTATTCTCAGCAACAAAAGAAAATCTGGGGGAATCAGTATCCCTGACCTCAAGCAATACTACAGAGCAATAGTGTTAAAAACTGCATGGTATTGGTACAGTGACAGGCAGGAGGATCAATGGAACAGGATTGAAGATCCAGAAATGAACCCACACACCTATGGCCACTTGATCCTCGACAAAGAGGCTGAAAACATCCAATGGAAAAAAGATAGCCTTTTCAACAAATGGTGCTGGTTCAACTGGAGGTCAGCATGCAGAAGAATGCGAATTGATCCATCCTTGTCTCCTTGTACTAAGCTCAAATCCAAATGGATCAAGGACCTCCACATAAAGCCAGACACTCTGAAGCTAATAGAAAAGAAACTGGGGAAGACCCTTGAGGACATCGGTACAGGGAGAAAGTTTCTGAACAGAACACCAATAGCGTATGCTCTAAGAGCAAGAATTGACAAATGGGACCTCATAAGGTTACAGAGTTTCTGTAAGGCAAAGGACACCATCAAGAGGATAGATCGGCAACCAACAAATTGGGAAAAGATCTTCACCAATCCTACATCAGATAGAGGGCTAATATCCAATATATATAAAGAACTCAAGAAGTTAGACTCCAGAAAACCGAACAACCCTATTAAAAAATGGGGTACAGAGTTAAACAAAGAATTCTCACCTGAAGAACTTCGGATGGCAGAGAAGCATCTTAAAAAATGCTCAACTTCATTAGTCATTAGGGAAATGCAAATCAAAACAACCCTAAGATTTCATCTTACACCAGTCAGAATGGCTAAGATTAAAAATTCAGGAGACAGCAGGTGTTGGAGAGGATGTGGAGAAAGAGGAACACTCCTCCCCTGCTGGTGGGGTTGCAAATTGGTACAACCACTCTGGAAATCAGTCTGGAGGTTCCTCCGAAAACTGGGCACCTCACTTCCAGAAGATCCTGCTATACCACTCCTGGGCATATATCCAGAGGATTCCCCACCATGTAATAAGGATACATGCTCTACTATGTTCATAGCAGCCCTATTTATAATTGCCAGATGCTGGAAGGAACCCAGGTATCCCTCAACAGAAGAGTGGATGCAAAAAATGTGGTATATCTACACAATGGAATACTATTCAGCCATTAGAAACAATGAATTCATGAAATTCTTAGGCAAATGGATGGAGCTAGAGAACATCATACTAAGTGAGGTAACCCAGATTCAAAAGGTGAATCATGGTATGCACTCACTAATAAGTGGTTATTAACCTAGAAAAATGGAATACCCAAAACATAATCCACACATCAAATGAGATACAAGAAGAAAGGAGGAATGGCCCCTGGTTCTGGAAAGACTCAGTGAAACAGTATTCGGCAAAACCAGAACGGGGAAGTGGGAAGGGGTGGGAGGGAGGACAGGGGAAGAGAAGGGGGCTTACGGGACTATCGGGGAGTGGGGGGGGCTAGAAAACGGGAAATCATTTGAAATGTAAATAAATTATATCGAATAAAAAAAATTAAAAAAAAAAGAAACCTCCCACAAAAAAAAACTTCAATAAATCTTATGACTTTGCATTTACCTAAAAGTATACTTTATTATAAATATGTATGAATTCATATATGTGCTTATATAATATATACAGATATATTAAACAAAGTTATGTCAATTTGACTGATAATGCTACCCATAAAAATGTTACATGAACAAAAACCCCAGTACAAGGCATGCACACAGGCACATGCACAAACACACACACACACCTCCTTATGAGTGCTTGTGTACGGTAGTCCAAGTGACACCTAAATAATATAGGCTTATACTCTTGCTCCTGGCTGCTTCTCAGAGCTTGAAGTCCCTATTGCTGAAAATAGCTCATAAATAGGATATGGGATATTGATGCTTCAGGATAGATCTAATCTGGAAACCTCTTTTCTGCATCTTAATCACATAGTATGGGACTAAACCATCAACAAAGGTGTACACATGGTTCCAGCCAAAAATGTGACAGGGGAATGCCTTGTTGGGCATCAATAGGAGGAGTGGTCCTTGGTCAGGTGAAGGCTCAATAGATGACACAACAAAGGGAAATCGAGGGGAGAGGAGGTGGGAGTGGATCAGGTGGAGGGGCACATACTTGTAGGTAGGGGGTGGAAGGAGGGGTTAGGGGGTCTTTGGGGAGGGGGAAATCAGGAAAGGTTTTACCATTGGCAATGTAAATGAAGATGATATTCAATAAATAAAAAAGAACACTAGTAAAGGACCACTACAACCATATGATAAGAATAAAAAGGAAAAGAAAGAAACATGAATAAAGAAAATATCCAGTTAAAAAAAAATCAAAGTACTGTGTACAAAGTACTATGCTAGCTTCCAAGGGATGGATACATTAGCTGTCCTACCTAGCTCTGACACCAAACAAGGGTGTCAAATCAAACAATGGCTAACATTGCAAAGGATGGATAAGGTTTCAATGAGTAACACTCAGCATGGTGGTCACAGCATTGGGAAGGTCAAATCTGCTGCCACTTTAAGAACCTGCTATACCTTGAACCTAAGTCATTCCTTGTGCTCCAATTCTGGGCTTCATGGGCCCCACAGTGTATACAGATAAAGGGTGTCATGGCAGACACATAGCTAAAGAACACTTTGGTGTTTCAGTGTATCTCTGAAAAAGATGGAATTTGTTCTGTTCCCACTTTCTCTTCTCACTATTTCAACCAACTAGATGGTACACATGACCCAGAGTTGACCAAAAAGTCCAGCAACAAGGGACCAGAGTCCCTTTTCTTCCTACTATTGTTGGACATTTTAATGAAGATCTCAACCTCTGTCTGAGAATGTAACTCATACTGCCTGCTGCATGCTGCTAATGAAAAAAAAAAAAACACACATACTAGCAAGGATGTGGTTGCAGCCATCAGATGAAATTCTTTATAAACTCAACTTTCAGGTTATCAGCTTGGGTACCTCAGTTGAAGAAGCTTGACGGGGGATATAAACCTATTCAGTTGCCCCTTCTATTCTCAGATCCATATTTATGGAGAGTTCATGGGAGAACCTGACAAAGCTTGGCTCCTGGACTCCAGAGAGATCTGACATCTCCAGGTACACATACATAGTCTGAGGCTAACATTGCTTGGGTCTAAACCTGTCAGGATTTTGCCTGCACCCAGGCCCTGGGCAGTTCGGTGGGCCATCTGTGTGCCAACATGGCCAGGAGGTCATTTCCCCTGCAGACTGGCCAGCACTTGGAGGGGCGGGCACCACCTTCTTGGCTACCAGACTCCAGAGAGATCTAACAGACAAAGCCAGGTAGCAGACATAGCCCAAGGCTAACATCCCTTGGGTCTAAATCTGTCAGACTTTTGCCTGCACCCAGGCCCTGGGAAGCTCAGTGGGCCATCTGTGCTCCAACCTGGTTGGGGTTGTTTGCTCTACTGACTGCCCAGCACTTGCAGGCGTGCACCTTGCCATCTTGGCTACCTGATAGAACCAGTTAGCAGACATAGCCAGAGGTGAACATTGCTCAGGCATAAGCCTGTCAGGCTTTCACCTGGACTCAGGGCCTGGGCAGCGTGACAGGCCGTTTGTGCATCAACCCAGTTGGGGGATCTTTTGCCCTGCAGAGGGATCAGCACTCAGAAAAGGTCCCCACAGCATCCACCATCATCTCACCTGAAGAAGCAAATTGGCAACACCAGGTTCACAGAGACAACTTGGGGCAGGTCACACTAGAGCTCCAAGGGCACCTAAGAGAAGGGCAGCATATCAGCAATCTGTGCCAGGGGAAACCCAGTCATCCAGAGGTGCTAAAATAGCCTTATAGGCTCACAGGAGGTTCAAACACCAGCCAGTGACAACAAGACCCACTAATGCCAGAGATAACAAGATGGCAAAAGGCAAACATAGGAATGTTACTAACAGAAATCTAGGAAATATGGCAGCATCCGAACCCAATTCTCCAACAACAGCAAGTCCTGGATACTCCAAAACACCAGAAAAACAAGATTTTGATTTAAAATCACTGGTCACCTCAAGCAATACTACAGAGCAATGGTGTTAAAAACTGCATGGTATTGGCACAGTGATAGGCAAGTGGACCAATGGAATAGAATTGAAGACCCAGAGATGTATGCACACACCTATGGTCACTTGATCTTTGACAAAGGAGCTGAAAACATCCAGTGGAAAAAAGATAGCCTTTTCAACAAATGGTACTGGTTCAACTGAAGGTCAGCATGCAGAAGAATGCGAATTGATCCATTCTTATCTCCTCGTACTAAGCTCAACTCCAAGTGGATCAAGGACCTCCACGTAAAACAGTACCAGGACAGAGAAAAGGAGGGGGAATGATAGGAGAATGGATGGAGAAAAGAGGACTTATGGAATATATGGGGAGGAGGGAACTGGGAAAGGGGAAAGCATTTGGAAGGTAAACAAAGAATATAGAAAATAAAAAACATATATACAAAAAATAAAATAAAGTCACTGGTCATGATGCTGCTAGAGGAACACAAAAAGGACATAAATAAATCTCTTAAAGATATACATGAATAAGTTAGAAGCCCTTACAATGTAAACACAAAAATCACTTAAAGAAATCAGGAGAATACAGGTCAACAGATAGAAGCCATTAAAGAGGAAATGCAAAAATGACTTAAAGAAATGCAGGAGGAATTGAGTCAACAGGCAGAAGTCATGAAAGAGGACACATAAAATTCTATTAAATAATTAAAGGAAAACACAAACAAACAAATGAAGGAACTGAGCAAAACCATCCTGGATCTAAAAACAGAAGTAGAAACAACTAAGAAATCACAAAGGGAGACAACTTTGCAGATAGAAAACCTTGAAAAGAAATCAGGGGCCACAGATGCAAATATCAACAACAGAATACAAGAGATGGAAGAAAGAATCTCAGATGCCGAAGATACCATAGAAACTATGGACACAACCATCAAAGAAAATGCAAAATGCAAAAAACTTGTAACCCAAAACATTCAGGAAATCCAGGACACAATGAGAAGGCCAAACCTAAGGATTATAGGCATAGATGAGAGTGAAGATTTACAACTTAAAGGGCCAGCAAATATCTTCAATAAAATTATGGAAGAAAACTTCCCTAACCTAAAGAGAGAGATGCCCATGAATATACAAGAAGCCTCCAGAACTCCAAACAGAATGGACCAAAGCAGAAATAACTCCTGTCACATAATAATCAAAACCCCAAATGTACTAAACAAAGAACGAATATTAAAGGCAGTAAGAGAAAAAGGCCAAGTAACATATAAAGGAAGACCTATCAGAATCACACCAGACTTCTCACCAGAGACTATGAAAGCTAGAAGATCCTGGGCAGATCTCATGCAGACTCTAAGGGAACACAAATATCAGCCAAGATGACTATACCAAGCAAAACTCTCAATCACCATAGATGGAGAAACAAAGATATTCCATGACAAAACCAAGTTTACCCAATATCTTTCCACAAACCCAGCCCTACAAAGGATAATAGAAGGAAAACACCAATATAAGGAGGGAAACTTCACCCTGGAAAAAGCAAGATAGTAACCTTCTTTCATCAAACCCAAAAGAAGATAACTAATCAAATATAAAAAATAACATCAAAAATGACAGGAAGTAATAACACTATTCCTTAATATCTCTTAATATCAATGGACTCAATTCCCCAATAAAAAGACATAGAATAACAGACTGTATACATAAACAGGGCTTTACATTTTGCTGCATACAGGAAACACACCTCAGTGTGAAAGACAAACACTACCTTAAAGTAAAAGTCTGGAAAACAATTTTACAAGCAAATGGTCTCAGGAAACAAGCCGGAGTAGCCACTCTAATATCAGATAAAATTGACTTTCAACCTAAAGTCATCAAAGGAGACACTGAGGGACACTTCTTGCTGGTCAAAGGAAAAATACACCAAGAAGAACTCTCAAACCTGGACATCTATGCTCCAAATGCAAGGGTACCCTCATTCATAAAAAAAAAAAAAAAACTTTACTAAAGCTCAAACACATTGTGTTGTATTCTGTAGCTCCCTGCAGCTACTACAAACTGGGTTGCTGGAACAGAAGCTGAGGAATAGATGGGGAAGGGTTGAAAAAAACGAGGCCAGGACGGTTCTTTACTGATCAAGGCCCCAACTTTAATGGCAGTCAGACCTTTTAACAGTTTGGGTAAGTCCCTCCCTCCAAACTCCAGGCTGAGTTCCGAGGAAGTCAGCTGGCTTTGCCTGGTGGTCCTTGGGGTAGGGTATCATTGGGGAGGGGGCTTTTGGGAGGGGGGAAATTGGGAAAGGTTTTACCATTGGCAATGTAAATGAAGAAGATACTCAATAAAAAATGAAAAAAAAAGAAAAATAATAACAAAGTAAAAAATAAAATAAAATAAAATAAAATAAAAACTCAGGAAACAGCAGGAATTGGTAAGGATGTGGAGAAGAGGAACACTCCTCCACTGCTGGTGGGTTGCAAATTGGTGCAACCACTCTGGAAATCAGTCTAGCGGTTCCTCAGAAAACTGGGCATGTCACTTCCAGAGGACCCTGCTATACCACTCCTGGGCATATACCCAGAGGATTCCCCATCTTGTAATAAGGATACATGCTCCATTATGTTCATAGCAGCCCTATTTATAATAGCCAGAAGCTGGAATGAACCCAGGTGTCCCTCAATGGAGGAATGGATACAAAATATGTGGTATATATACACAATGAAGTACTATTCAGTCATTAGAAACAATGAATTCATGAAATTCTTAGACAAATAGATGTAGCTGGAGAACATCATACTAAGTGAGGTAACCCAGTCTCAAAAGATCAGTCATGGTATGCACTCACTGATAAGTGGATATTAGCCTAGAAACTTAGAATACCCAAGACATAATCCACATATCAAATGATTACATTTCTTTAAGTGTTTCTTGGCCATTCCAGATTCCTCAGTTGAGAATTCTCTGTTTAGTTCTGTACCCCATTTTTAATTGGGTTATTTGGGTTTGGGTTTGGGAAGGTTAACTTCTTGAGTTCTTTACATATTTTATATATTAGCCCTCTATCTGATGTAGGGTTAGTGAAAAAATTTTCCCAGTCTGTAGGTTGCCAATTTGTCCTATTGACAATGTGCTTTACCTTACAAAAGCTTCCCAGTTTCCTAAGGGCCCATTGTTGATCTTAGAACCTGAGCCATTGATTTTCTGTTCAGAAAGTTTTCCCCTGTTCTGGTGAGTTTGATGGTCCTCCCTACTTTCTCTTCAGTTTGATCCAGTATTTAGTTTTGTGTGGCAGTTCTTTTTTTTTTTTTTTTTTTTTTTGCATTTAATTGTCTATTTTGTTTTGTTTTTATTTATATGGTTTTTCCTTTTATTATTTTTCTTTTTTTATTCGATATATTTTTACTTACATTTCAAATGATTTCCCCTTTTCTAGCCCCCCACTCCCTGAAAGTCCCATAAGCCCCCTTCCCTCCCCCTGTTCTCCCACCCACCCCTTCCCATTTCCCTGTTCTGGTTTTGCCCTATACTGCTTCACTGAGTCTTTCCAGAACAAGGGGCCACTCCTCTGTTCTTCTTGTACCTCATTTGATGTGTGGATTATGTTTTGGGTATTCCAGTTTTTTAGGTTAATATCCACTTATTAGTGAGTGCATACCATGATTCATCTTTTGAGACTGGGTTACCTCACTTAGTATGATGTTCTCCAGCTCCATCCATTTGCCTAAGAATTTCATGAATTTATTTTTTCTAATGGCTGATTCTAATGGTATATTGTGTATATATACCACAGTTTTTGCATCCACTCTTCTGTTGAGGGATACCTGGGTTCTTTCCAGCTTCTGGCTATCATAAATAGGGCTGCTATGAACATAGTGGAGCATGTATCCTTATTAAATGCTAGGGAATCCTCTGGGTATATGCCCAGGAATGGTATAACAGGATCTTCCAGAAGAGAGGTGCCCAGTTTTCTGAGGAACTGTGGTTGTACCAATTTGCAACCCCACCAGCAGTGGAGGAGTGTTCCTCTTTCTCCACACCCTCTCCAACACCTGCTGTCTCCTGAATTTTTAACCTTAGCCATTCTGACTGGTATAAGGTGAAATCTCAGGGTTGTTTTGATTTGCATTTCCCTAATGACTAATGAAGTTGAGCCTTTTTTAAGATGCTACTCAGCCATCCAAAGTTCTTCAGTTGAAATTTTTTTGTTTAACTCTGTACCCCATTTTTAATAGGGTTATTTGGTTTTCTGAAGTCTAACTTCTTGAGTTCTTTATATATATTGGATATTAGCCCTCTATCGGGTGTAGGGTTGGTGAAGATCATTTCCCAATTTGTTGGTTGCCAATTTATCCTTTTGATGGTGTTATTTGCCTTATAGAAACTTTGTAATTTTATGAGGTCCCATTTGTCAATTCTTGATCTTAGAGCATATGCTATTGATGGTCTGGGCTGTTCTTTATCCACTTGGAATTTGTTGTGCATAGCCCTGGGCTTGTATTTTGATGCTAATTCCACTTGTCAGAGGGGCTGCAGATGATGAGTTGCCTTGTGAACCTTCTCCCCACCTTAACTTTTCAAGTAAAGGCTTGAGCCAATGATTGGGCAGAAGGAAGTGGGAGGAGCTGAGAGTATAGGGGAGGAGTGACAAGAGATAAAGAGGATGGGGAAGAGCGATGGAGGTCATTGGACAGGTGTCAGAGAGAGAGAGAAGCTCATGGCCTGGAGAAACGGCAAGTTATATGGGATAATATAGATGGAAATAGAGTAGTGTAGTGGGAGGTCGCCCAATCTTGGCTTGTAGCTTGTATTGTTACTGATTGAATTGGGCTTTCTTTTACAGTGGGATTGGGTTGGAAACAAAGTAGCAACAGGAATTGAGCTTTGTTTAAGGTGATAAATATGAATCTATTTTCATTCTTCTCCATGAAGATCTCCAGTTATACCAGCAGCACCATTTTTTTATTAGATATATTCTTTATTTACATTTCAAATGTTGTCCCTTTCCTGGTCCCCCCTACCATGAAAAACCCATAAGCAATCTCCCCTTTCTCCCCTTCCCCAATCAACCCTCCCCCTGCTTCCCTGTCCTGGTATACCTCTACACTATGACATCAAGTCTTTCCTGGGCCAAGGGCCTCTCCTCCTTTTGGTGTTTAACAAGACCATCCTCTGCTGCCTATGTGTCTGGAGCCATGGGTAATTCCATGGGTACTCTTTGGTTTATGGTTTTGTCTTTGCGAGCTCTGAAAGTACTGGGTGACTCATATTGTTGTTCCTCCTGTGGCACTGCAATCCCCTTCAGCTCCTTGGGTCCTTTCTCTAGCTCATAGGGGACCCTGTGCTCAGTTCCATGACTGGCTGAGAATGTCCCCCTCTGTATTTGTCATGCCCTAGGAAAGCCTCCCAAGTGAAAGTTATATCTGCCTCCAGTCAGTCAGCACTTGTGGGCATACACAAAAATGTCTGGGTTTTGTAACTGTATATAGGATGCATCCCTGGGTGGGGTAAGTCTCTGGATGGACTTTCCCTTAGACTCTGTTCCACCTTTTGTCTCTGTATCTCCTTCTGTGGATATTTTTCAGCTTTCTACAAAGGACGAAAGGATCCATACTTTGTCCTTCCTCCTGGGCATCATTTGATATGCAAAATGTGTCTTTGGTATTCCAAGCTTCTAGGCTAATATCAATTAGCAGTGAGTGCATACCATAAGTGTTCTTTTGTGATTGGGTTACATCACTTGGGATGATATTTTCTAGTTCCATCCATTTGTCTAAGAATTTCATGAATTCATTGTTTTTAATGGCTGAATAGTACTCCATTGTGTATATATACCACATTTTCTGTTTCCATTCCTCCACTTAGAGACATCTGGGTTCTTTCCAGCTTCGGGCTATTATAAATAGGACTGCTATAAACGTAGTGGAGCATGTGTCCACATTACATACTAGAGAATCCTCTGGGTATATGCCCAGGAATGGTATTACAGGGACCTCAGTGGTATTATGTCCAGGTTCTGAGGAACCCCCAAACTGTTTCCAGAGTGGTTGCACCAGCTTCCAATTCCACCAGCAGTGAAGGAGTGTTTCTTTTCTCCACAACCTCTCCAGCACCTGTTGTCTCCTGAGTTTTGATATTAGCCATTCTGACCAGTGTGAGGTGAAATCTCAGGGATTTTTTGGTTTACATTTCCCTGATGACTAAGGATTTTGGACATTTCTTTAGGTGCTTCTCAGCCATTCCATATTCTTCATATGAAAATTCTTTGTTTACCACTATGCCACATTTTTAATGGGGTTATTTGGTTCTCTTGAGTCTAACTTCTTAAGTTCTTTGTATATACTTGATATTAGCCCTCTGTCAGATGTAGGGTTAGTAAAAATCTTTTCCCAATTTGTAGGTTGCCATTTTGCCTATTGACAGTGTCCTTTGCCTTACAGAAACTTTTGTAATTTTAGGAGGTCCCATTTGTCAATTTTTCATCTTAGGGCATAGGTTATTGGTGTTTTGTTCAGGAAATTATCCCCTGTGCCCATGTGTTCAAGGCTCTTCCCCAGTTTATTTTCTATTAATTTCAGTGTTTTTGGTGTCATTTCTGGGTCTTCACTTCTATTCCATTAATCTACCTGCTTGTCACTTTACCAATACCATGCAGTTTTTAACAGTATTGCTCAGAAGTACAGTTTGAGGTCCAGAATACTGATTCACCCAGAAGTTCTTTTGATGTTGGGAATAGTTTTAGCTATCCTGGGTTTTTTGTTATTCCAGATGAATTTGAGAATTTCTCTTTTTAACTGTAGGAAGAATTGAGTTGGGATTTTGATGGAGATTGCTTTGAATTTGTATATTGCTTTTGACAAGATGGCCATTTTTACTACATTAATCCTGCCAATCCATGAGCATGGGAGATCTTTCCATCTTCTGAGGTCTTCTTCAATTTCTTTCTTCAGAGACCTGAAGTTCTTGTCATACAGATCCTTCATTTGTTTGGTTAGAGTCACACCAAGATATTTGATGTTTTTTGTGACTATTTTGAAGGGTGTCATTTCCCTAATTTCTTTCTCAGCCTGTTTATCCTCTAAGTATAGGAAGGCTACTGATTTGCTTGTGTTAGTTGTATATCCAGACACTTTGCTGAAGTTGTTTATCAGCTATAGGAGTTCTCTGGTGGAGTTTTTTTTGGGGGGTGGTGGACACTTAAGTATACTATCATATCATCTGCAAATAGTGATAACTTGACTTCTTCCTTTCCAATTTGTATCCCTTTGACCTCCTTGTGTTATCTAATTGCTTCAGCTAGTACCTCAAGTACTATACTGAAAAAATATAGAGGGGGCAGTCTTGTCTAGTCCCTGATTTTAGTGGAATTGCTTCAAGTTTCTCTCCATTTAGTATGATGTTGGCTACTGGTTGGCTGTGTATTGCTTTTACTATGTTTAGATATGGGCCTTTAATTCCTGATCTTTCCAAGACTTTTAGCATGAAAGGATGCTGAATTTTGTCAAATGCTTTTTCAGCATCTAATGAAATGACTATGTGGTTTTATTCTTTGAGTTTGTTTATGTAGTGGATTACAATGCTGGATTTCCATATATTGAAGCATTTCTGCATCTCTGAAATGAAGCCTACTTGATCATGGTGAATGATCATTTTGATGTGTTGTTGGATTCAGTTGGTAAGAATTTTAATGAGTATTTTTGCAACAATATTCATAAGGGAAATTGGTCTGAATTTCTCTTTCTTTGTTGGATCTTTTTGTGGTTTTGGTATCTGCATAATTGTGGCTTCATAGAACGAGTTGAGTAGCGTTCCTTTTGTTTCTATTTTCGGAATAGTTTGAATAGAGCATTCATTAGTGTTAGGTATTCTTTGAAGTTCTGATAGAATTCTTCACCAAAACCATCTGGTCCTGTGCTTTTTGTTGGTTGGAACACTTTAAATGACCATTTCTATTTCTTTAGCAGTTATGGGATTGTTTAGATGGTCCATTTGATTCTGATTTAATTTTGGTATTTGGTATCTGTTTAGGAAATTGTCCATTTCCTCCAGATTTTCCATTTGTGTTGAGTATAGGCTTTTGTAGTAGGATCTGATGATTTTTTGAATTTCCTCAGTTTCTGTTGTGATGTCTCCCTTTCCATTTCTAATTTTGTTAATTTGGATACTGTCTCTGTGCCCTCTGGTTAGTCTGGCTAAGGGTTTATCTATTTTGTTGATTTTCTCAAAGAATCAGCTTCTGGTTTTGTTGATTCTTTGTATGGTTCTTTTTGTTTCTACTAGGTTGATTTCAGCCCTGAGTTTCATGATTTCCTGCCTTCTACTCCTACTGGGTATATTAGCTTCTTTCTCTTCCAGAGCTTTCAGGTGTGCTGTTAAGCTGCTAGTGTATGCTCTCTCCAGTTTCTTTTTGGAGGCACTGGGAGCTATGAGTTTTCCTCTTAGCACTGATTTCATTGTGTCCCATAAGTTTGGGTATGTTGTACCTTCATTTTCATTAAACTCTAAAAGTCTTTGATTTCTTTCCTTATTTCTTTCTTGACTAAGGTATCACTGAGTAGAGCATTGTTCAGCTTCCATGTGTATGTGGGCTTTTTGTTGTTTTTGTTGCTATTGAAGACCACCCTTACTCCATAGTGATCTGATATGAGGCATAGGATTATTTCAATCTTCTCATATCTATTGATGTCTGTTTTGTGACCAATTATATGGTCGATTTTGGAGAAGGTGCCATGAGGTGCTGAGAAGAAGGTATATTCTTTTTATATAGGATGAAACGTTATATATACATTATATATATAATCTGTTAAATCCATTTGGCCCAAAACTTCAATTAGTTTCACTGTATCTCTGTTTAGCTTGTGTTTCCCTGATCTGTCAATTGAGGAGAGTGGAGTGTTGAAGTCACAAGTCACCCACAATTATTGTATGAGGTGCAATGTGTGCTTTGAGCTTTAGTAAAGTTTCTTTTACGAATGATGGTGTACTTGCATTTGGAGCATAGATGTTCAGAATTGAGAGATCTTCTTGGTGGATTTTTCCTTTGATGAGTATGAAGTGTCCTTCCATGTTTTTTTTTTTTTTTTTGATGACTTTCGGTTGAAAGTCAATGTTATCCGATATTAGAATGGCTACTCAAGCTTGTTTCCTGGGACCATTTGCTTAGAAAATTGTTTTCCAGTCTTTTACTCTGAGATAGTGTTTGTCTTTTACACTGAGGTGCATTTCCTGTATGCAGCAAAATCCTGGGTCCTATTTATATATCCAGACTATGTCTTTTTATTTGGGAATTGAGTCCATTGATATTAGGACATATTAAGGAATAGAAGTTGTTTCCTGTTATTTCCATGTTGGTTCTATATTTGAGTGGTTATCTTCTATTAGGTTTGTTGAAAGAAGATTACTATTTTGCTTTTTCTAGGGTGTAGTTGCCCTCCTTTTATTGGTGTTTTCCATCTATTGTCCTTTGTAGGGCTGGATTTGTGGAAAGATATTGTGTAAATTTTGTTTTATCATAGAATATCTTGGTTTCTTCATCTATGGTGATTGAGAGTTTCACTGGGTATAGTAGTCTAGACTGGCATTTGTGTTCTCTTAGAGTCTGTATGAGATCTACCCAGGATCTTTATGGTCTCTGGTGAGAAATCTGGTGTAATTCTGATAGGTCTTCCTTTATATTTTACTTGGCCTTTTTCTCTTACTGCTTTCAATATTCTTTCTTTGTTTAGTACATTTAGTGTTTTGATTATTATGTTGCAGGAGGTATTTCTGTTCTGGTTCAGTCTGTCTGGAGTTCTCTAGGCTTCTTGTACGCTCATGGGCATCTCTCTCTTTGGTTAGGGAATTTTTCTTCTACAATTTTGTTGAAGATATTTAATGTCCCTTTAAGTTGTAAATCTTTGCTCTCTTCTATACTTATAATCCTTACGTTTGGTCTTCTCATTTTGTCCTAGATTTCCTGGATGTTTTGAGTTACAAACATTTTGCATTTTGCATTTTCTTTGACTGTTGAGTCAATGTTTTCTATGGTATCTTCAGCACCTGAGATTCTTTCTTCTATCTCTTTTATTCTGTTGTTGATGTTTGTATCTATAATTCCTGATTTCTTTCCAAGGTTTTCTATCTCCAGAGTTGTCTCCCTTTGTGATTTCTTGGTTGTTTCTACTTTGGTTTTTAGATCCTGGATGATTTTCCTTTACTTGTTTGATTGTGTTTTCCTGTAATTCTTTAAGGGATTTTTGTGTTTCCTCTTTCAGGATTTCTGCTTATTGACCCATGTTCTCCTGTATTTCTTTAAGTGATTTTTATGTTTCCTCTTTATGGGCTTCTATCTGTTGATCCATGTTTTCCTGTATTTCTTTAAGCGATTTTTGTGTTTCCTTTTTAAGGGCTTCTACCTGTTGACTCATATTCTTCTTTATTTCTTTAAGGGAGTTATTTATGTCCTTCTTGAAATCCTCTATTAGCATCATGAGCTGTGATTTTTAAATCCAGGTCTTGCTTTTCTGGTGAGTTGGGGAATCCAGGACTTGCTGTTGTTGGAGAACTTAGTTCAGATGGTACCATGTTACCTTGGTTCCTGTTGGTGATGTTCTTGCATTTGCCTTTTACCATCTGTTTATCTCTGGTGTTAGCTGGTGTTGCTGTCTCTGACTGTGGCTTATCTGTGCTCCTGGAAGACCTGTTCTCTCTGTGTACACCAGTATGTAGGTACTCCTGCGAGACCCACTCTCTTGAGGTTGTATTTGTGTATGTAGCTCTGTGGCCCTGATCAACTCTGGGTGCAGGCGGTAATAGAAATCTCCTTTCCCAGGATGCTCTTAGGCTCTTGTGTTCTAAGAGTTTCCAGCTGTTTCCTCTGAGCAGAAGTGGTAGTCCTAACTGTGCTGCCCAGCTTCTCTGCACTCCTGAGTAGTTAGCTATTTCCATGCATCACTTGAATATGGTACAAGGTGGCAGAGGGTGGTCCCAAACTGGAGAAAAAATACTGAGGGATTCCACCAGGGGATTCAGGGTATGATCCTCTGGCAATGGTGGTTCTACCTATGGAAGATCTTTTATTGTTGAACAGGCCCCTCCATACTCCTGGGTGGATAGCTAGCTTCCTATGCCACTTGGAGATGGTGTGCTGTGGCAGCAAATGGTCCCAAGTCAGAGACAGAAACCTGCCAGAGGGTTCCCAGACAGTATCCTCTGAGCTGCAGGGCAGGTCTCACCTGTGCTGACTGTCTGCTCTGCACTGCTGGGTGGATAGCTAGCTCCTTGTGCCACTTGGAGATGGTACACTGTGGCAGAGGATAGACCAGCACCATTTATTAAAGATGCTTTCTTTTTTTCACTGTATGTTCCACAGTACGGATTTTTTGTCAAAGGTCAATTTATTATCATAGGTGTGTGGGTTTATTTCTGGATCTTCGATTCTGTTCCACTGAGAGATCTGTTTGTCTCTGCACCAATACCATGTATTCTTTATCACTATTGCTCTGTAGCAAATCTTGAGGTCAAGGATGGTGATTTCTCTGGAAGATCTTTTATTGTTGAACATTTTGGTGCTTACTTGGGTTTTTTGTGTTTCCACATAAAATTGAAAATTGCTCTTCCCATGGCTGTGAAGAATTGTGTTGGAATTTTGCTAAGGATTGCATTGATTCTGTAAATTGCTTTGGTAAGATGGCCATTTTCACTATGTTAATCCTATCAATCAATAAGCCTGGGAGATCTTTCTCTCTTATGAGGTCTTCTTTGATTTCTTTCTTCAGGAATCTGAAGTTCTTGTCTTACACATCTTTCTCTTGCTTGGTAAGAGTTACACCAAGATATTTCATATTATATGTGGCTATTGTGAAGGGTATTGTTTCCATAATTTCTTTCCCAGCCTGTTTATCGTTTATATAAAGGAAGGCTACTGATTTTTTTTGAGTTAATTGTATATCCTGCCACTTTTCTGAAGCTGCTAATCAAGTGTAGGAGTTCTCTGGTAGCATTTTGGATGTTGCTAATATATACTATCATATCATCCACAAATAGTAATACTTTCATTTCTTCCTTTCCAATTTGTATCCCCTTCTCATCTCCTTTTATTGTCTAATTGCCCTAAATGGAACTTCAAGCCCTCTATTGAATAAACAGGGCGAGAGTCGGCAACCTTGTCTTATCCCTGATTTTAGTGGGATTGCTTCTAATTGCTTCTAATTAATTTGATGTTGGCTGTTGGTTTGCTATATACTGCTTTTATTGTGTTTAGGTGTATGCAATAACTTATTGATATCACCAAGACTTTTTACATGAAGGGGAATTGCAATTATGAAAGAAAAATATTATATTTAGTATGCCTTTACAATTCATCTTTCCCAATGATTTACAACCCACACCATTCCTTTACCATTATTTACCTTTCTTCTACCCTCCAGCTCTAGGTAGACACTGCTTGAGAAGCTTCTACCCTTTATTCAGCATCATAAACATCCTTCCCCACCAATACCAGACATAAGCATAAGTTGTTGGTCATGGTTGACTGAGAGACTCCCAGAATATACAGCCTATTGCAGTTGCCCATGATTACCTACTCACCCCTGAGGTAAAATACACAAACATTTCAGTAACATGGCCCAAAGATCTCTGAACTGGAACTGACGTGTATCCCAAACCAAAGATTCTGTTGCCCTTGGATACCCACCCACTTCTGTGCTGAAGACACCGTGCGTTTCAGAACCATGGTCCAGAGAACCTTGTACCTAAAGTGGATGCCTCCTTACTGAGGGTTAGCTTTCATGGATCCAGAAGGGACAGTGAAAGATCACAAAGGAGAGAAGCAACCAACACCCCTACCTATCTATGCTTATAAATCACAACAATGACCAACAGCAAATGATAAGCCTATAGGGTTACACGAATACTTTGGCAGTAACAAACAGCTCTCTAGCTGGACTTAATGAGCTGCTCAACAATAGCGCTGGTACTGAAAACCTAGCTAACTAATCTTGCTAGTGAAATCATCATTGCTGGAGGATAATCTATAACGATGAATTTACTAAACCATCATAATCTATAACCACAGTCTATAAATTATTTGTTCTTTTTAGCAACAGATAAATGCAGTCTTCATTCCTATCAGTGAAAATTTTCTTTGTAACACACAAAGACCACTACAGAAAATCAGAAGCAAACAAAACACAGAGTTGTGGTGCCCAGCCCCAATGGATATACCTACAAAACACTACTGCATCTAAGGCTCTGGTAACATTATGGAAAAAGGGAACAGAAAGATGGTTCTGTTCTATATCTACATCTTAATCTACATCTATATCACACACACACACACACATACACACACACACATACACATACACACACACACACACACACACTAATGATTGATGAAACAAAGAAGCAATGAATGTGAAAAAATAGTAGAAAAAGGTATATTAGAGGGTTTGGAGGGAGGAAAGGGAAGAAGTGTTGTAATCAACATTTCTTAATCTTAAAATAACTATAACAAAAAGCAACTTGCATAAAGGAGAAAAAATATCCTTTCAGGATCACTGTGGATCCACTTAATCCCAGAGTCACAATGTTGTCACTCAGCAAAATGACACTGAATTACTCTGAGGCCTAGTTTTTTGATTTGCTTCTGCATTGCTGTCATAAAACATTGACCAAAACAAGCCTGAGGAGGATTGTACTCACTACCTCTTATAGGTTACATCTACCAGGACAAGAGCTCAAGGAAAGGACCCAGAGTACAGAACTGACTTGGGAAATGTGAAGAATGCTGCTTACTGTCTTCATTTCCATGGTTCATGAACCTTATAGAGCCCAGGGTGTTTACCACCCACAGTGACCTGGGCCATTCTACATCAGTCATTATCCAAGAATATGCCCCACAAGCCAATCTGATGGAAGCAGTGCCTCAATTGAGGTTCTTTCTTCCAAGCTGAGACTAGTTTGGATCAGTTTTCCAAAACTAGAACATCCAGGAAGAAAATTCTTGAAAGTTGAGGATTTCTTCTTCAATTCTAAACTGTATCTTTTGTGTAGGATTATTCACCTCTCTGATTTAGGATCAATTTTACGAGACTGCACAGCCTGGGGAGATGGTTCTGTCAGTAAAGTACATGCAGCACAAGCATGAAGAATAAGTCCGAGTCCCATCTCCAGCATTCACATTACAAATGATAAGCAGGTGAGAATTGTAAAACCAGTGTTGGGGAAGTGAAGACAGACCCTTGGGATTGCTTGCCAAAAAGCCAAGGCTACTTGAAGAATCCCAAGCCAATAAAAGAATTTGTCTCAAAACACAAGGTAGACAGCCTGTCTTAGTTAGGTTTCATCACAATTGCTGTGATGAAACACCATTACCAAAACCTACTTGGGGAAGAAAGGGTTTATTTCACTCACAGTTCTATAAATCATTTCATCAAAAACAGTGAAGGCAGGAACTCAAACAAGGCAGAACCTGGAGGAAGAAGTTGACACAGAGGCCATGGGGGCAGGCTGCTGCTTACTGGCTTGCTCTGCATGGCTAGTTCAGTCTACTTTGTTATAGAACCCAGGGGGCAGAGTGCTGCCTACTGGCTTGCTCTCCATGGTTAGCTCAATCTGCTTTGTTATAGAACCCAGAGCACACACACACACACACACACACACACACACACACACACACACCAATACTCAAAGAGATTCATGGCAAATAATCTCCTACCTAATCTTTCTTTCATCCACCTCGTCTTCTCTGTAGATCTCTTCAAAATGCAAAATGACCTTGGCTCTAATGCTTTGGTCTAAGAAATAGCTGGGTTAGAAAGTGAAGGAGTATAGAGCAAAATCAGAACAGGGGAGTAGGAAGGGTTGGGTGGGAAAACAGGGGGAGGGAAGGGGACTGATGGGACTTTCGGGGAGTGGGGGACCAGAAAAGGGGAAATCATTTGAAATGTAAATAAATATATCAATAAATTAAAAAAAAAGAAATCTCTGATTTGCCCTTGTTGTTGCCTTTGAACTATTTTTCTTCCCTGTGTTTCATTCTCCTTATATCCAATGGAAGCAGAATTTGTAATGATTAAGCAGGAGAGTGTCAGCAAGTCAGCATACGATACAATACAGAGTAGATGTTGATAAATGCCAATTGCCCCTGTTGGTACTACTATCAACAAAACTTACTCTAATTAGGTATCAAACTGTAAATACATGTATGCATATGTTTAGAATCTTTGCTATGAAACTAGCACTACTCACCATGCAGAAGCAATTTAACAGGTTACCTTAAATTTAGAACAGTTTCGATGTAGGTATTACCTTCCAATATATGTAAAACAGTAATAATGATGGTATAATGTGACCTACTTTGAGACGCATATTATTGCTAACTGGAAGTTGAAGGGCACAATTGCAAACAGTGTATCAGAAAGGGACATTTCACATGATTTAGTATTTACATTAGTATTCTTATTTATTTATCACATGCATTTTATTGTACCGATATCTCAATGTTTATCAAAACTTTGTTTAGCTTTTGAAAACGACAGCCACTATAGAGTGCTTAACTAACTTTCTAAGGAACTACACACTGTGTTCTCAGCAACCACAGGACACTGGTAGGAGTAACTATGGCAAATCTTTGGAGCTCCACAATCCCTACAACTTAAGAGTGGATATTGTGACAGGAGGCATCCAGAGGGACCATTGCCACAGACCACAGACACGCACAGAGACAGTGAATGGTTGCTTGGTATCCTCAGCTGATGTGTGTGATTGGCATAAGATCAAGTAAGGCCCTGGCAATGCTGGACCAGTGCATAACCATTTCAGGGGAGAGACAATTTATTACCGCTGTGTTTCAATGACTGCACGTGAAAGCTCTTAAGAGACTGTAAAAGTTCCTGCCACTGTCACATATAGACACATACCTGCGCTTCCATATGAAAACAGAAAATTAATTTTCACCAACTAATTTCAATCCACTAATTAAAATGTAATAGTCAAGTGAATATTTAAAAAATAATTCTGCAAGCCCTTTTATGATAACAGCATTGACTTAGTGACCCCTGGCATTATTGAATGATGCTCTGAGACTAGACTTTATTAAACTGCATTTGTAAAAGCATAGCACCAAGGCTCAGGTTTGAGTAACCTTTGGTCAGCAAGGAGATTTAATAGTGACGGAATCCATAGCAGTGCAGTTTATTTCCTCTCTGAATCCATTTGATTGTGATGTAGCAATAAAAAGTATCTGTAAAGGTCAGAACCCTGAAAGCACTTTTGAAAGAGAAATTAAACTGTAAAAGAAAAATTATTTCAAACTCTTTATTGATTCCTTATGAATTTCACAACATGTACCCCAGTCCCACCCCCCACCCCTGCCTGACAAAAAATAGCAATAAATAAATTAAATTCAATTCAATTAAATCTGGCCATGGAAGCTGCAGTGTGTCACAGTATGTAATACAGTTTATATCCTTTTGCCCAAAGAGCTTTAGTTGCAGATGTTTATTGAAATGAGTAATTGGTCTGGTTTGAGGCCCCTGGCTTCTGATATACAATCAATCTGGAATCTTCACCAGGAATCCTCTCAGATGTCCTGTTGTACAGTGTCATGGAAATCAGGTGGCTTTGGATCTGCACAACTTTCACGTGCTCTAGCAGTTCATTTATGACCTACTCCATGTTGGGGTGGGCCAACTCAGAGCCCTGGATTTTGAGTTGGATAGCCTGCCAGTTCTCCTGTGCCCATGCCACCAGGGCAAGCTCTTCCACTTTGCCCAGGTAAAGGACAAGGCCAGCTCTCCTGCCTGTCACAAGTTGTGAGAAAGCAACATCTTTATCTTTACCCATGCTACAGCAAAGCAGACGAGGGGTGGGGACTGCTCACCTAGGTGCAGCAGCTGGTGAGGAGCAGGGCCCGGTCTTCTAAACTCATACTATCAGGGTTGACTATCCCATGCAAGGGGTGGGGATGGCTACCCCGATATGGTAACCAGTGAGAAGTTGGATTAGCTCAGCACTATGCTCAGACATCAACACAGCCTCAGGGGGCAGCTCACACGAAGGACATCTGCACATTCCTTGGTGATAACATGGAACTTGAAACACAGCTCTGGGCTGTAATAGGACCACAGGCCCAATGGCATCTAGCAGCAGCATAAGCCTGGATATCACTATGGCCTCGTGCCAATTCAGGCCACTCAGATTCAGCAGCACCGATTTCAAACTTCCACATGGTCTCAGGTGGCAGCCCAGACCACGTACATCTCCATGGTCCTTGGTGGTAACTCAGATCATGTATATTGACACAGAACCCAGCTATAGAACTAAAAGGACCATAGACATGACTCTTGGTAATCAGACTAGGATCTCACCATGGCTTCAGTTGTCAGCACAGGCCCCTCAGATTGATTGTTAAGAGCACTTGCTTTATAAGCCTGAGAACCAGAGTCAGATCCCCAACACTCCCATAGAAGGCAGGTGTGGTATTGTGGTTGGACTGAGAACACAGATGAGTCAATAGAGTTTGCTGGCTGCCAACCTGTTACAGGATAGTTAATCACACTGTGAAACCTGATATAGAAAATAAAACCGGTTCCTTGTTGTGGTGTGGCATAGCCCTTAGCACACATCTTTAATGCTCCTGGCTGTCATGCAGACACTCCCTTAGCATATACCTTTAATTCCAAACAGTGATGGTAAGGTTGATGTGTAGAAGGAAGCAGGCATGTTTGAAAGTGATTTCTAATGGAGTGTCAGACAAAGTGATGAATCAGGGAATGAAAGGTAAGCTTCATAAGAGAACAGTGCAGAGAAAAAAGGTAGTTCACCAAGACGGTTGTACAGAGACAGGTTGCAGAGAGAGAGAGAGAGAGAGAGAGAGAGAGAGAGAGAGAGAGAGAGAGCAAGGAAGCCACGGGTGAAGACAGAATGAGCCCCAGAATGAAAGGAGCTAAATGATTAGAACAGATCACCAGAGTGAGTTTGAGGCTAAGCAGAGCAAAATGTCGGAAGCTGAGAGAAGCCAGATTGAAACAGTCAGCTTGGAGAGGAGTTAAAGCCAGAATAGCTGAGCTGACCAGCCAGCCAGAGTTCAAAAGGAGCTAGAAAGGGTGAACTTATTCACAAGTCTCAGAGTCTGAAACATTATGGGCCTGGATAAGATTGTACAGAGACTAGAAGCTTCCAAGACTAGGTCTAAGATAGATGATGGAGGCAGTAAACCTCCAAGGGGACAATTACCCAGGTGAATAAAAGTTACATTTATACCAACCTATGAAAAAGACTGATCTCAAGTTCAGTGGTAGACCCTGCCTCGGGGCAATTAGGCAAAGAATGACAGAGAGGACAGATACCTCTGCTCTCCTTTGTCCCACCCCCACAGGCACATGTATTCACCTACACATACGTGCAAATTATCTCAGCATACATATAGCCACATACAAAAAGATTTCATTAAATTTAAAATAATCATATTTCCCTATCCTTGCCTTATTCAATTGAAGTCAAAAAAGAGATCTTCAGTTCCAGCATGCAAGCTACCATTGCTGAACTCTTTTCTGTCCAACATAATAGATGCACTTGCTCTTGACTTCAAGTATAGGTCAATTTTGGAGTGACAATTCAGAGTGAAAATTGATAGGAGAGAATTTCCTTTCGTAAGTGTGAAAGATTACATTCAAGGAAGTACTAGGCTTATAATCTGAAAACATATTTTAGCATTTTATAGAATAGCAGGTTTTGCAAATGTTGGAAACTGTCACTTTAAGGTTTTTCTCCTAGAGAACGTAAGTCATTGAATTTCAGACATATCATGAGAATTAGTACCTCATTACACGGAATTAAATTTACTGATAAAGAGGTAGCCTTTTGAATTGTATAGCATTTCAAAATTGTCTACTTTTATCTATAAATATAAAACCCTACAAATCATCTTCATCTCAACAATACATAAATGCACAGATGGAAATTAGAGTTAAGTTGTGTCATCTAGAATGTCTTAGTATATCTGAGTTCTCCAGAGAATCAGAGCAAACAAGATGTATATTTACATACATACTGAGATTTACATTAAGAAATTACTCGCGGGTCAGTGGTAGCGCACACCTGTAATCCCAGCACTCTGGGAGGCAGAGGCAGGTGGATTTCTGAGTTCGAGGCCAGCCTGGTCTCCAGAGTGAGTTCCAGGACAGCCAGGGCTACACAGAGAAACCCTGTCTGGAAAAATACCAAAAAACCACACACAAAAAAAAGAAAGAAAGAAAAAGAAAAAGAAAAAGAAAAAGAAAAAGAAAAAGAAAAAGAAAAAGAAAAAGGAAAAAATTACTCACAGGGCTGGGAAGATCAATCCTGTTTGATAAGACAGGCTGGAGGCTGGAGTCCCAGGAAAGGTCAACTCTATGCTGGGAGAGTTCCTTCTTACTTCAGGGTCCTTAGTCTTTAGCCTGTGAAGGCCTTTAACTTTAATGGTAGGACAATCCTCCTACCATTATCAAGGATGATCTACTTCATGCAAAGGCCACTGGTTTAACTGATAATCTCAATTAAATAATACGATAATTGAAACATTCAGAATGATGCTTGACCAAATCTTTAGGCAAAGTGAAACATTGAACTATTATTGTTACTAGTTCTTTAACCATCAGGGAAAAAAAATTTAGAAGCAAATGGTTTGTTTTATCCCAGCTCACAGGATAAAATAAATGACTCAAGTTACAACACTAAGCCCTGAACGTTGACTGTAGCATACAGATTAAAAAGCCAGCCTCAGCAGAGAATTGGGAAAACAATACCCTACTGGGTTAAAATTTCCCATTTTTTATTGTGTTTGGGGTTGTATGTTTGGTTTTGTTTTCTGTTTGGTTGGATAGTTAGTGTGTGTGTATGTATGCATCTATGTGTGTCTGTGTGTGTCTATGTGTGCATGTTGTATGCATGCATATTCACACATGAGCATAACTGCATGTGCACACATGTACACATGCGGGTGGAAGCCTGGGTTGACATTATGTGTCTTCTTCAACTGCTTTCCAACTTATATCATATATATTTTAAAATAAGGTCTTCATCTGATTCAGTGCTCACCATTTAAGTTGCTTTAACTGATCTGCTTGCTCCGACTTGGTTGCTACTTCTTCCTCCACGTACTGGAATTGAAGATGGACTGCTGTACCTGCTGAATGTCTTTGTATCTGCTGGGATCTAAACTCAGGACTTTCACAGACATCACTTTACCTGTGCTACACTAGCTCCACAGCCTGTTCCTGACTTTTAAATATCTATTTCACAATAAAAAGATAAGACATAAGATAAATCAAATGTCCCTCTCTACCCATATAGTGAGAAGAAGATTAAAGAAGCCATATCCAGGGCCTTCCACCACTTTTCCAACAATCTTACAAACACTCTAACCCTTAATGCTGTTTAATCATCCTTCCTGTAGGTTTTAGTGTGGAATCAGCCATGGACCAATTTAAATTCTGTTTCTTTATCATAGAGGTGAGAAAATGATGAGGGAATGTAGTCCTCAAAGTAGAAAATCAGGAAACTTCATTAATGATAAAAGTTTAATAATGAATATAGGTTATAACTTAATGAATACAATAATTCCATGTTGCATACAAATTAAAACATGTCTCAAAATCCATTTTGTTTACAGGTTTATCTTTTTGTTTTGTTTAGTTTAGTTTTTAGAAATTGGTAAGAATGCATCACATTTGGTTGTGTGTCTGTGTAAAAACATTCTAGAATATTCCAAATAAGCTTGGTTACTTAACCCAAGAATCACAGCTCCACTTTGGTTATGGGTTGAAAACAATAAGTAGAATAATGAGGGGTGAAATGCATTGTGATGCTGGTTTAGTTAAAAATGCATTGTGATTATGTCTTTGATTGAGTGTGCATCTTATTATGACAATAGAAGCTTCGATTTGTTTGTGAGTTTAGCACACAATAATGTGTAATAGTAAAGGTAATAAGGATATGGACTGATGAGATAGAATAGTTGATGAATATGAAGGAAAAAAAGCAAGTTCAAAGAGCAATGTATCCAGTGGCCAGCAAAAAGGGATTTGTAATAATCTAGCCTAGAGGAAACAGAGGTAGAGATGAGCTTCTGGGGGCTGATGTAATGACATCGATGACCAAAGCTGAACTTTAACAGAAATAAATTATGTGCTGCTTCTCCCTAGTCAAATCCAAAGCCTACAGGTTTAGTAGCCATGAGCTTATCAGCAGGCTTCAAAACATAAAAAGGGATTCGGAGAAACATCAAAGAACAACAGGGTTCCTTAAAACATGACTGTAGTGTCTAATCCAACTAGGGTGGAGGGTACTTTGTGAAGTGATGCGCCCTAACGGCTAGTCTGTGGGATACTGCAACTTCAAGTTGAGGAACTAGTATAGTTGTCAGAATGAGGTAAAAGAGACTTGAATGTGGAGGTGAATGTGAAAATATATTGCCACGTTTGCAGATACCCCATATGTGTTCAGGAAGCATTCGGGGATTATACCAAAGAAGGAATAACAATGGTTTGGCCAAAATTTTGAGTGCTATACTTTGCATAATTTAAAAGTAGTCAGGAGAGTCAGTTGACTGGCTAGGGAGACTTTTCTTTTCTCATATCCTTTGCATATGAAAGAGCCATGTGCCAGCTTTATTTTCGTTTTGTGACTAGTTCTTGGCGATGTGGTCTTACCAAAAAACAATGCATACCTCTTCCAAATGGCTAAGAGCAAATGTCTGATCCCTTTCATCCCTCACATTTTTTTCCATGGAAGGAAGAAGATTCTGAAGACGCAGGTTCACAAACTATTGAGAATCTAGCCCACAGAATTACTTCAGGAAGGAACTCCACTGTCTCTACCAGCCAGTTACTCCTGTATAAGATAGTTCCTCTTGTTTTTTGTTTCTTGGTTTTTTTTTAAGAAACCAAGTTGTTTTGCATTGGCTAAAACACCTTACTAGTAATATTAATTCTCTTTAATGGGACACAGAGCACCCAAAGTCCCAGAGGCCACTGAACTGTGCTGCAGATCAGAGTCCTGAATATGAAAAGGTGCAGAGTCTGCATATGGCAAAAGCAACTATTGCAAACTAGGCTGCTGTTCAGTATTTGTCTTCAGCCTCCTAGATCTGTTGAAGTCTGCATACCTGAGTATATAAAAGATACTACATTTTGGATTCTGTTGGGCTTCACTGCAGAATGACTTTCTATAAATATTTTTACAATGGCGTGCTCACAATACCTCCAAACAGGCACATAGATCCAACAAGATCAGGAGAAGAGCTGTGTTTCTAACCGAAACACAAACGTGGTGTTCTCTGAAGATATTCAGAGATGGTCATTTAAAAAAAGAATTTTCCCTGAAGGTGATAATTTTATATCCATATGCAAACATTTCTGCAAGATATGTGAATTTCCATATCTGTTCTGTTGTTCAAAAGATTTAACAATCAACATAGCCATGACTGAGAAACAAGATCTTACACCCATATGCATATAGAATGAGCTTCCCTTTGTAAATAAGAGTTGACAGGCAAATAAAAAGTATGAATATACTAAATAATAGGAAATCACAAAGGTAATTAAGAGATATTATAGTTAAATTATTAATATAAATGGCTTTAATTAAACAATATAAAGTTGGCGCAAATTAATTATTTCTAATTCTTTGTATTGCTGGAATTGTGATTTTCTAGTCAGTTTTAAAGTAGGAAATCACATATGGTTACTTTTTAAAATTATATCTTGGGTGAGTCGGTTTACTAGAGAGGAGACAATGGGACTTAAGAGATGGTTCTCTAGATAAAGGTTCTTGCTGACAAGCCAATGTCCTAAATTTAATTCCCAGAACTCGGATGGTCAAAATAGAGAACGAATTTTTACAAGTTGTCCTCTGACCTCCACACATGCACCATGGTATATACCTGTCTACACACCCACATACAGATACACACAAAAATTTTATTTTTATTTTATTTATGTGGGCATAAGTGCAGGTGCCAATGGAGGACCGAGGTTAGCAATTATGCTTTGAAGTGAAGTTACAGAGTCTTGCAAGTTGCCCAACGTGGGTTACAGGAATCAAACTTAAGTGCTCTGTAAGAGCAATCCACATTCTTATTTGCTAAGCCATCTTCAGTTATAGACACAGTTGTTTTTAAAAAATACAGCACTATGTGGTCTGGAGATGTATTCTAGTGGTAGAGAGCTGGCATAACATTCTATCTCTATTACCACAAAATTGGAAGGAGAGAGGGGTAAGAGAGAGAGAGAGAGAGAGAGAGAGAGAGAGAGAGAGAGAGAGAGAATTTTGTGAACTTGTCTCTGTAGATAAGGTCCAAGGTGCAACCTTAGAAGGATTTCAAGGTCACTGGACATTCAAAGATATAGAATTGAGAAGAAACTAACAAAACACTGACTCATCAGGATGGTAACTGGAGAGATAACTGCAAAAAATAGAGATTTATGAATAAGACTTAATTTCAGTCATATGTTTTCAACAAATGAACTTGAGTGACTACAGTGAACAAAGAGAGGTTTCGGGATATCAAACTGTTCAAGACTGTCTAACAGAGTGAAGGGAGAGATATTTTAGAGAGCAGTAGAGTTCCCTAGATGGTAAATTAAATGTCTTTTTTTAAAGTCCCTAGGGCTGGAGAGATGGCTCTGTAGGTAAAGTACTTGCCACTCAAGATGAGGACCTGACTTGGATCCCCAGTGCTGACCTCAAAACCTAAACATAGCATACACTCCTGAAACCCCAGCACTGCGAAGGCAGAGACAGGAGGACCCTTCCAAGCTGCTAGCCAGTCCGTACAGCGGAGTCCATGCTCAGCAAGGGGCCCTATCACAAAAGCTCAGGTGGCGAGATGGACATCATCCAGTGTAAACATCTGACTTCCACATGCATGTTCCCACACATGTATATGTATCTGAACCAACCCACACATGCACATACACAGGAACAAATATATACATGTTCACACAAACACAAAGAATTCAGGGCTACTTCCTGGGGATTCGTCCTATAAACAGTCACCAAATCTTGACACTATTATGGACAGCAAAAAGTGCATACCAAAAGAAGCCTGTTATGATTGTCTCTGGAGGGTCCCTGCCAGAGCCTTACACATACAGAGGCAGATGCTAGCAGCCAACCATTGGACTGGGGGTGGGGTCCCCAATGGAGGAGTTGGAGGGAGGACTGGAGGAGCTGAAGAGGTTTACAGCCCCATGGGAAGAACAATGAGGTTGGCCACCCAGATGCCCAGGACTCCCAGGGACTAAATCATCAATCAAGGGGTACACATGGTTCCAGCCAAAACCATGTGGCAGAGGAATGCCTTGTGGGGTATCAGTGGGAGGAGAGGAAAGGTCCTTGGTCCTGTCAAGGTCAATAGATGCCCCAAACAAAAGGAAATTGAGGGAGGTGGGAGTGGGTCAGGTGGAGGGGCATATACTTGAAGGCAGGGGGTGAGAGAAGGGATTGAGGGGTTGAGTGGAAGGGGAAAACCAGGAAAGGCATTTGAAATGTAAACAAAGATTATATTAAAAAAAACACTAAAAAATATTTCAGGGCTATCTTTGGCTACAAGGTAAGTTTTGGGGCTCTTTCTCTCTCTCTCTCTCTCTCTCTCTCTCTCTCTCTCTCTCTCTCTCTCTCTCTCACACACACACACACACACACACACACACTATAAGTTTTTTTTCTGAAGAACTAGAGCAGTGTCTCTGGGTAATTCAATTGAACCAGGAAACAGAAACTACTAGAGAGGAATTCTGTGACTCTAGGCTGCCTGCACTCAGAGCAAGAGATACAGAAGGTGCTCCTCATATTAGAGAGTCCGAGGGAAAATGAAGGTATAAAATGATGTCCGTGGAAACATGGGAATAATGATGAGATAATATATGAAACTGAAATGCCTCACACATTTGGGGCTGATTATTATCAATAAAGTTAAGACATTTGGGATTTTTGACAACTTTATGAAGAAAGCAGGCACTAATCTTAAGTAGGATAATTTAGGAGTCATTATTAAATAATAATTAAATAATAATTAATGATTATTAAATAATTATTAAATGATATTAAATAAATTATTGAATTTTTTTCCTTTTATTCAAATATAAAAAGATTAAGCTAGATAACCAGCAATATTAACATCCCACTTTTAGTAACTACACATAAGATTTGCTATTTTGGGTGTAACAAATGACA